>NC_141477.1:22086475-22686475 GCF_009769465.1 Tauraco erythrolophus
AAGGAAAAAAAGTGTTCCTTCACACATCTTGTGGCGATTGGAAATAGTTGCTGGAAATTCAGCTTTTTACTCCTGCTTGTGAGGTAAAACTACGTTCAGCTGAAAGTCACAAGAAACAACAGACTCTGCGAGCTGCAGTCAATTTCTCTCGGAACCAAAAGTTCTTCCTTCTCACAAAGCTCGTCTGACGTTTTTAAGGTAACAATTTACCAAGTCTGCCTAAAACTTGGTTTTGAACAAGTCTCCACGTTCCCTAAGCACAGGATACTTACTACAGAAGCGGGATAGCATCCATAATAATGTCAGAAATTCCAGATACTGAATTCCCAATAGCCTTAAAGGACAATAAATATGAAACTGAACTTCTGAAGGCGCTGAGCACACAGAAGGCCAGTGAAAATCAAGTCTTCTGAAAACCAGGTTACATTAAAAAACGGCAAAGAGATGATATTCCCACTGAGGGAAAACTGTTGGTGCAACACACGCTGCTACAAACCCAGGGGAGTTATGAACCAGGATGGACAACACCTTCTGTCCACGGAAAACAAAACCATCACGGAGTTGTCCCCAATGCTTTATCTGGAAGTCTTACCCAAACTGCACACGCAACAGATCTCTCATAATCTGTTGATTTTATCAGGTCAAGATTTTAACCTCGGCTCAAGCCTTTTAGCTTTTCCAGGCTCGAGCACCGGCCCCAGTTTTACCCAGGCCAGGCCAGCACAAAGGCCAATCCTCAAGCCACCATTTTCCCCAGGGAACTAAACTGGGAAACAGATCTGGTTTAAAACTAACTGAGGAGAGGAAAAAAAGGTTCAAAACTAGTTTTAAGTCGAATCAGTTGACTGATCCAGTTCACCTTCCCAATCCATAAACGGCTGGGGATGGCCCATGGGATGGGGGAAGGACAGGCTGCTGTTTCTGGCAGCAGCACTGGTCTAACGCATCCACCACGCTACGCTTAACGTGGCTCCATCTTCCTTGGGGCATATACTGCTATAACGAACAAACAGCCTCTGGACTCACCCAGAAATTGGTCCATCTTCTTGCTTACCAGTGGTGTCATCTGCAAAAACAATCATAACAATAAGAGAATTATTGAAGTGAAAGAAAAAAAGCTAAATTTGAGCTCGAAACGCATCACAACTCCACAAATACCTTGGAGTACCAAGGCACTATAACCCCAATGTTCTCTTTTCAACTAAGTCCAACTAGAAACAAAAATCCCAAACCCAACCATCTGCAGAAGTGAAGTCTCACACTCCTGACACAGAACAAAATCCAAAATACACATCCAAAGTCTCAGAGCAGGAGTAACGGCAAAGATCACATAAGGAACTGACGTCGGCTGTGAAGTATACAGACTTCTAACGTGCCAGGGAGGAAGAAACACAAAAGGATTCCGTTGGAAAGCGCATCAGGAGGACAAAGACGTTCAACTAAAGTCCTGCGCTTTCTCCTGGAAACACCCCCCCGGTTCCCCGTTACCGCAGGGGTGCCCCGGCATCGATGGGGTTAACATGTGGGCGATCAGGGAGCCGGAATGACACCAAAGCCCCACGGCAACCCCTTTGTACCGCGGCGTTATTGTCGCAACAACCTCCATCCCACGGCCTCGGGCGAACGCGCCGCCCGCCCCCTCCCACCGCATCCCGCGGGGACCCGGCGCGGCCCCCGCACACCGGGGGCAGGTCGGGGGGCTCTGCGGTGCCCCCCGCGGTACCTACCCCCGTACAGCCAGTGCTCCTCGTCCTCCTCCGCCTCCAGCGCCGCCGCGCCCGGCACGGCGCCCGCCGCCGGCGGCTCCAGCTCGGTGGCCATGGCCGCCGCGCCGCGGGGCTGAGGGGCGCCCCGAGCTGCCCGCCCTCCCCCGCGCCCGCACGGGCCGAAAAGGCGGCGGCGGCGGCGGAGGAGGAGGAGGAGGAGGAGGAGGAGGAGAAGCGGCGGCGGCCGGGACCCCGCTAGGCTCCCGCCGCGGCCTGAGGCGAGGCGCGCATCCGCTGCGCTCGGCACGGGGCGGGGCGGTCCGCAGCCGCCGGGAGGCCTCGCTAACGCGCCGCCATCGCTCCTGCTCTGGCTCCCGCCGGCGCGGAGGAGGGCGCGACCCCCCGGGGCCGCCGCCGGGCCTTAGCGCCGCCCGCCCCGCCGCTACACCAGGCACCGGGCCCCGCGCAACAGCCGCGGCGCAGGACGGGCGGGCAGCGGCGCATGCGCGGCGCATGCGCCGAGCGGGGAGGGCGGGAAGGGCGGTGCGGGCGCTGCGCTCAGACTTCACAGAAAACAGCGCGTTGTCCGTCGGTTTGGGACGGCGGAGCTTCGGCCGCGGAAACCCGCTCAGCGCGGGGAGCGACGGGCGCAAACAGCCGCCGGCTCCTGCTGGGAGCTCCCGGAGGGCGCGAATCCAGCAGAATTCCCAAAGAGGTTTGTGGAAGTGACGGGGGGCACATAATTCTGCTGCCCGTGATCGTTCCGCAAGCCCTAAATGCGCTTCTGCCAACACAGCGGCATTCACAGAGCCGCTGGTGAGACTGTGGAAGCGCTCAGCGTTTTGATGGATTTACACATCCCGTTTCCAGCTTTGCAGCTCGTAAGTGAATTTCACGTTTTACATCCCCAAGATGTGGCGCCTGATACTCTTCTGCAACCCAAAGCCATCCAGTAGCTTCCGCTTCGGAGTAGCTGCACCAGTTAGTGTGATGCCCTCCCCAGTTCCAAAGCTCTTAATTCTACCCGTACTACACGGAAACTCACAGCAGTGTCATCTTCAGCACTGCCCAGCGCTACCGAAAATGATACCGAATCGTAAAGTGCTTTTCCACACACTCAGCAATGACAAAAAATTCCGTATCAAAAGTTACCTCGGAAGTGGCCCGTCTCCCTGCGGTTCGAGCGTGGCCGGGATCCACTCCTCGGCGGCCCCTGCTTCCTGCTGCAGGTGCAAAGAGATGCTGGACAAACGCCCACTGGGGCAACTGGAACAGGGATTAGACAACTGTCTCACAGCACCCCCAAAGTATATCGGGAGTCGGCCCCGGAGACCCCCTCGTTAGGCACCACCAGTAGTTCCAGATTAACTCACCCAGTGGAAAACCGCCACTCGTACGCAGAGCCTCAGCAGCGGCCAACGACTCTTGTGGCCTGTTCACAGACTGTACAATAGTTGTTGGGTTTTTTCCACATGGTCCCAAAACAGTACTTGAACCTTACAAACATTTGAGAATTATTTTTAAAAACCCCAAACAAAACCCAACAGGAATCAGATTTGAAGAGAACTTCTTTGTATTTTGGTGGATACAGCAGTTAGGATAACTGGCTGCTTAGTTTCCAAATTACAGTTTTGCACTTCATAACCTAGCTCGGATGAAGATGTGGACTGACCCTCTGTAGCTACAGATTTCACTACTGTATAGACTCATTTTAAGGTCAAAATAAATTCATCTTTAATGAAGGATGAATTGTTCAGGTATGTAGGAAACTAGTCTGGAATTAAGCCCATGAGCTGCCCTGCTGAGCTGTACTATATCACTGTGGTTTCTCCTTGCCATCCCCATTGGTATTTGGGCACTCTGAGCCATTTACACACTTAACCTTAGGGCTATTGTTTGCAGAACCATATTCTGCAAGCCAGACACTTCGTTGTCATCAGTGTCCAAGGATATCCTCGTAGATATTATCTGGAGAACCAGTAATTTTCAATTACTCATTTAGGCTTGCACATCACATAATTTACCCTAAATACAGATCAGTCATTGCCTATTCTTTAATACATACCTTTTAATTTAATTTTAAATTCTTTTTAGTCTGAGAGCTACTGTAATTCCTCCTCCCAATTTCATTCATTTTGGATATCCCATGTGACTCAGAGTGTTCTTAAAAAGGGTGGTTTTTTTTTCCTAGCAGAAATCTCAGGTCATATTTGTTATCAATGAACCTAGATATATAAATATTTCCGAAAGAAATTTTAATTTACTGTTCAAAAGAAGGCTACTATGGATCATACAGTTATGTGAAATAAAATGTGAACATATTAAAAAAGATTTCTGTTAACTTTGCAGATGGAGTCAGTCAGTGACAAAGGTGGTGTGGTGTTTTTTTTACAGGAGGAATGGGAGCGCATACACAAGGAGAGCTGGAGGACTGGGAGGACCACTGTAATGTAAGTATCAAGAAATTCAACAGTACAAAGTGTCAAATGATGAGTCGGGACTGATGGGACTAGTAATGAGTGTCTGTGGGAGCTCGTATAAGCACGAAGTGACTGAAGAGAAAAAGTCTCACATTTATCACAGAACAGCTATGAATCAGAAATACAATACAGCTATTAAGGAGACAAATGTGATCCTTTAAATTTAATGGATCACATTATTTTCGCAGTGGAGAAGGAACTATCTACGTTGAAATAACTGGTGCCTTAGCCATGAGCCATTATCTGCAATATCTGATTGCTTCTGGTCACACCTATTCAAGGAAAATTAATTCAAGCTGGAATAAATGCACGCAAATGCAAGTAGGATGATCAGAAACAGAGAACTTTGCTTTTGAGAGGAGACTAACACTTCCTCTTGTCCAGCAAACGAAGACTACGAGGTGTAAGTCTCTATAAGCTTAACTAGAAAAATAAACTCAGCTGGAACACTTCAACTATTTATGCTGAAGAACAATGCTGGCATGACAGGTGTATGGAATTATAAATACAGTAGCACAGAGATTAAAATGAGCTTCACTACCGAGTAGTTCTGAAACTGCCTTCCACTGGTAAAAATCGGGGCCACATCCCAAGTACTGTTAAAATGGACCTTTGCTAGTGGTGGTCTGGGCAATTCCAGCTCAAACCCTACGGGATGAACTTCGTGACTCAGCCTCGTGGTGCTGTATTTGGCCTAGCACCACACCAACATTCTCCAAATTTCTCAAACATCATTCAGTAACAGTTCCATGCTTAAACAGCACGTCAACCCAGATGCTCCTGTATTTGTCCAAAACAACTGAGGACACCAGCTTTCAACAAAAGCACCGCACGTGCCCATTTGAGGAATGCCGTATTTCTCCCGCAGGGATGAGCCAAAGGCTTTAATTTTAAGTCCTGCTTTCACAGCTACAAAGCTGGTCTGTTCACACACACACAAAAGGCTGCCTTGTCCTGCACTCACAATCCTCTGTATAAGCCAATGATTTATTTGGCTAACAGACACCATCCCTGCTCAGGTTAGGCTCCCTTTGAGGTGCAACTCCCAGAGCACAGGAGAAAACCCTCTGCTTTTCGGAGCCTTTTTGGAGAGGAATGCTGCAGCAAGAGCCTGTACAAGAACTTACAACAGAGAGTCTGTACACCAACCAACCAAATTACCTGGAAGACTAAATGTGATCATCATTCTGCAGGTTGGTTTTTTTTTTTGGAAAGCCTGCCTAAGCTCTCCAAGTCTTATTCTTAGAATCATAGAATCACAGATTGGTTTGGGTTGGAAGGGACCTCAAACATCATCTAGTTCCATCCCCCCTGCCATGGGCAGGGACACCCTCCACTACACCAGGTTGCTCCAAGCCTCATCCAACCTGGCCTTGAACACTTCCAGGGATGGGGCAGCCACAACTTCTCTGAGCAACCTGTGCCAGTGCCTCACCACCCTCTGAGTGAAAAATTCTTCAAACCAGTCAAGCCATACTTAAACTCCCAATACAAGCACCTGGTCAGGCCGTATCAGAAGTGTGTCACATTTAAAGAAAACCCATCACTGATGCCATTCCATTCACAGCTGATCAGCACACTGCTACAGGGAGAGACGCAAGAGATTTTTTTTTGGTCCATAAACACATTGCACTATTCAAAGGTTTTCATCTTTCAGTTTAATGAAAGAAAAATGTCTTAAAGTGATTACGCATGTCTGACTTCCAGCTTCTTTTAATGGCACAGGCCAGTGCAGTGAATTGCAGAAAGCGAGCTCAGTTAGAATTTTATTTTAATTAAAAAAACAAAAAGAAAGAGAGAAAACTCTCAAGATGTGAGGTCCTATTAAAAAAGTGGCTGTTCACTTGTAAACAGAATAAAAATGGTAAGAACACAAAGTTTCATACAGCTTCAACAAAACCACTTTTCTTAAGCAGTACAAGTGATGTTACAACACCGTAAGAACACCAAAAGCAGAAAACAAAACAAAATGGCAGAAGAATCACATAGCATTACTAAAATGATAAATTATTTACATTGAATATTAATAGCTTGACACTTTTATTGCTCCAGTGGCAGCGTGTTGACAAGTGAATGTAGTAAACTGTCATAGTGGGACAATAATAAACATACATTTATGGTTTTGCATATGGAGTTTTGTACCTATCAAGGAAAGCATGGGAACTTTTTTATTTATTTATCAAGACCACACTAGATTTAGCAAAAATGTTTTCTGTTTCAATGTCACCTGTCTACAACGGAAACCACACTTCCCAAACTTGTCTGTGCATGTCTTGGAACGCTTTTTTTTTTTCTTTCCCCCTCCTATGGTAAAACAACTTCACAGATGCAGGTGGGGAACCAGTAGGTAGCAGCTTTGATGCTCTGCCAGTATTCTTTAATACTTCAATACTCCTTAGATACAAAAACTTTAACTAGATATAAACCCGAATATTTCCTAAGCAAAAACTAGAAAGGAAAGTTAGTGTCAACATTGTTTGTTTGAAAAAATTAAACACTGATTTGGTAGACAGCAACTGCTTTTAAAAATCTGCTGCAAACTCACACTATTGATACTTACTAGCTCCCTCTTCTCACTCTCTGCACAATGTTTTCTCTTTTGTAGGAACCTGTCAAGGCACTTTCTTTACCACTTCCACTACACTTTGCTAACATTAATCTCTGTTACATTGCTACAGATTCCTTCTCCAGTTAATAAGTATCCTCCATAAACAGGCTTACCAATTCATGCTGACTTCTTACTGTCAAAAATGAGATTTTTCAGTCTTGTGAGACACAATTACTTGTGTTTTTCTATTAAAGCAAAGGACAGCCCAGGCAGAAAGGAACCTGTAGGCAGAACAGAAGTGCACCGAGTTCACAGCAGTACTAGCAGCTGCCTTCGACTTGAAACAAGCTACAGAACCTGTGTCTTTCAGATGCAAATATAATACTGAGTGCTGGGTCTGCATTTTAATGCAAATTTATCTACTTACTAAAACATGGAGCTTACTGTAAATGGCAGTTTTGGCTCTCATATTCTTCACTACATGCTTTATGGCCACATATGTCTATTTTAATGTCTATTAAAACACAAAAAAGAGCCCCTTTTGTGGTTTGAAGACTATACAATCAACGAATAACAACAAAGTAGAAGGTATGGAATTTACATACTTAAAACCATGTAAACTTCAAAAACTAATATTCTGTGCTTAAGTCCCTCGTGGTGCCTGGGAGAGACCCAGGCCCATGGGAAGGGGCCAAAGGGATAAGGGTGGGAAAGCAAAGCCCAGATCCTGTTCCCCCTTGGACCTCTGGCCATATCACGGCATGGCGTGGCCAGGGAGCAGCCCGGAGGGACTGGGGGCTCCTGGAGCTGGGGGTGTTCTCCCAGCTTGGCACAGCACTTCACAGAAACAAATCAGGCTGAGAAATTCTGAACTGAATACAGTGAGGTTAGCAGAGATGAGGATTTCTGTTAGCAGTGAGACCGAGGACTGCTCAGCATTCACCGCTGGCAATTACTAGAACTCTCGTTTGGCTTGCCTGTTCTCTGGTTGGAAAAGAACATTTTGAAAATATTGTCACATAAACAAGAAAATAAGAACCTGCTGAGATTTCTTGAGTTTCTTACATAAAAAAAAGAAATAAAAATTACTAACAAAGTTCTTGCATAACAACAAGAAATTTCCATTGTTCTGTTAATTAAGCTAAGCTCCCTGCATTTACTCCAGAAACTTATTTGTAAGAGAATACATAGGATTGGGTGTGCTATTCCAGTTTTGGTTTACACTGCATTTTTCTGCCATTAAGTATTTCCTCTGCTTCCAGTTAACACTCACCCTAAAAAAAAAATAAACTGGAGAGAACACTTTTCTTGGTTCTGTGATAGAAACCTGAGTTGCAAGGTGTAGCTAACGTTAAATCCAAACAACATAATTTTATTTATTCATTGTGTTACGAATGCAATTACACAGTTGTCACCAATCTAGCAGTCAAATGAAACCTCTGCACTAAGCATACAGATCCAGAATCTGAAGCATCAGTCTGTGATCAGAACCTATTGCAAGTGCTGGAGTCTGACACTCCTCAGCTGTGCAGTAAGAACAGCATGGAATTTGATTCCAAGTAACCACTTGCATAAAACTGGCCTTCTGTAAACACTGTGTACAAGGAACCCAGCCTACTACAGCTATTAGAATGCAATGGTCTTACAAATTCCATATTTTAATACAATATCACGTACTGAAAAGATGCAAATACATTCAGAGGAAATCCCAAGTCACCCTGAAAACTAAAAAGCAACTTGGGATGATGTTGCAAGGAGTCAAGTTGCTGCAAAGAAATGCCTGGACACGTACGATGATATTCACCACGACCTGCAGATAATCACTCATCTGCTGGTTTTTCTCTGATTTCTAATTTCTAGTTAGGAAAGGGAGGGAACTTGCATCAATTTTCATTTGCTTACTATTATCAAGTGGTCTTGCTTTGGCCAGCCATTACAGGAAGCTTTTGTACAATTACTTCCCTTCCTGAGCTCGGGCAAACAGGGAAGAATCCAAAAATACTTGTGAATTCCACAAGGCGTTTGTGGCTCTTCAGACTGCGCCTGAATGCCAAAACATATGCAGGAACCCTTTCAGCCCATCCACTTCCTCCCATCAGTGTGTTTTGAAACACTACTCTGATTTAGATAAAATTAATTTCTACTGGAAAGGATGTCGTGCCACTTAACGGGTGAAATGTTGAAGTACTACCACACTACAAAAATAATGAAAGCGTTACTTCAGTTTTGATTTGGCTGTTCCAAATTCTCCTCCATAGTAATGAAGGTCTGCAATTATGAAACTTTTTTTGTCCTTATTTAAAATAAAACAAAACTTGACATCCATGTATTCCTAACTTAAAGACACTGTAGGATGTTTTGCTAATAGCAGCCACCATCTGCCCCACAAATGCAGCTTTTTCAAAGGTGAACAGTATTTAAAGTTCCTATTTCAGGTGCTACAAACAACACCTGAATTTTATTTTTTTCTGGGGAAAAAAAAAAAAAAGACAGAAATGCTCTGCATTTTTCATCCATTTACTAAACAAAGTGCAACGGAGCCCTACACATCTGACAGTATGTACAAACTCATTATGGCTTTACCATAAAACCAGCATGTGGATGGGTCTATACAATCAGAGGGATACTAGCAAATGGTAACCAGTAAAACCACATCGGGCTGTTGGCAATAGAGTAAGAGCTATATTACATTCTGTAAACCTTGGCATACCATACTTTACATTATGCAAAGAGTCAGTATTTACAAATCCATAGTGGGTAAAACAATTAACCCCCTAATGTAAATGATGATTTTGCAAAGTGCAGGACAAAACCAGTGCTGTTGATTGCGAGTCCTACGCAAGCAAGTTATACTAAAATCATTACGACTAGATGCTTACCTGGACATTTCCACTGAGGGTTTATAGGATTGCGACATTTAGAATAAAATAGAGTGTGACACAGCATCAGGATGCATGTTTGAGGACAGCAAATATAGAAATTAATAAGGCAGCATGCTCAGAATAAGTTTAAGCAGCACTGATGTTAGATCCTTAGTGGCAACTCTATCAGTTATTGTTAATGTTAAAAATTCAGAGTGCAACGTAGAAGCCTCGTTTAACATAAAAAAAAATGTGCAAATTGTTCTCTTCTTAACAAAAGAAAGTAACATAGCACAGAAGATATTCTGCTGAAGAACATTTTTAAGTCACAGCAAAGTAGACCATCTTCTTTCCAAAATCATCTACAAGGCACTAAGGGTAGAAAATGACAGGTAACATGAAAGAGCAAATGCTGTTCCTCAGTCAGGTCGAAATATGGGATATTTTGGTAAGAACTCTATTAATATTACCTGTTGAAGAAGGGAAAAAGACAAGAACAGAACACAGTAACCAAAAAGTTCAAACCTTCAGCACAATTTCCATGCAACATTAGCTGGTACATAAGGCTAAACATATCTGAGATATTCTGTAAGGAGGGAACGTTTCCCAGAGTAACAAAGCAGAGATTTAAGTCCTTTTGAAATACAGAGCTTCTGGACACTTGACTTTTTTGGGGTGACTATCTCTTTTCTTCAAGCCTACATAATCTGTACGGCTATACATGAAAGTGGATGGGGGAGCAGTAGGACCACAGGAATATTTTGAATTCTGCTTTCCTAAATGAACTGTCTTGAATAAAACTTTTATGAAATTCAGACCAATAAAAAAAAAAGAAAAAAAAAGAAAAAAGATCCAGATAAAAACCACACTACTATAAATCCACAATATTTCTGCACAAAGAATTTGAATCAAAGTAATTATGAATACCAATGGAAAAGGTGATAAACGTTAAAGAACAATGGACTGGTGGAGGAATCACCAGCCAGACTTTGGCCCATTTAGTTGACCGAATCCCTTCGGAGGCAGTTGTGACGGGCAAAGGAGTCCAGGAAGGCTGGACATCCTTCAAGAAGGAAATGTTAAAGACGCAGGAGCAGGCTGTCCCCATGTGCCAAAAGATGAGCTCGTGAGGAAGAAGATTGGCCTGGCTGAACTTCCAGCTTTGGCTGGAACTCAGGAAAGAAAGGAGAGTTCATAACCTTTGGAAGAAGGAGCAGGCAACTCAGGAGGACTACAAGGATGTCATCAGGTTATGCAGGGAGAAAATTAGAAGGGCCAAAGCCCAGCTAGAACTTAATCTGGGTACTGCTGTAAAAGAGAATAAGAAATGCTTCTATAAATACATTAGCAACAAAAAGAGTCTCCATCCGTATTGGATGTGAGGAGAAACAGTGACAAAGGAAGAGGAAAAGGTTGAGGCACTTGATGCCTTCTTTGCCTCAGTCTTTAACAGTAAGACCAGTTGTTCTTGGGGTATGCAGCCCCCTGAGCTGGAAGACAGGGACGGGGAGCAGAACGAAGCCTCCATAATCCAAGGGGAGATGGTTACCGACCTGCTACACCACTTAGACACCCACAAGTCTATGGGGCTGGAGGAGATCCACCCAAGGGTACTGACAGAAGTGCTCACCAAGCTGCTTTCCATCATTTATCAACAGTCCTGGCTCACTGGGAAGGTTCTAGTTGACTGAAAGTTGGCAAATGTGATGCCCAACTACAACAAGGGCTGGAAGGAAGATCCAGGGAACTACAGGCCTGTCAGTCTGACCTCGGTGCTGGGGAAGGTGATGGAGCAGATCATCTTGAGTGCCATCACATGGCACATACAGGTGACCAGGCCCACTTGGCATAGGTTTATGAAAGGCATGTCCTGCTTGACTAACCTGATCTCCGTCTATGAAAAGGTGACCCGCTTAGTGGACGAGGGAAAGGCTGTGGATGCTGTCTATCTAGATTTTAGTAAATCCTTTAACACTGTTTCCCATAGCATCCTCGTGGAGAAATTGGCTGCTCATGGCCTTGGATGGGCACACGCTTTGCTGGGTAAAAAACTGGCTGGATGGCTGGGCCCCAAGAGTGGTGGTGAATGGAGTTAAATCCGGCTGGTGGCCAGTGACCGGTGGCATTTCCCAGGGATCAGTATTGGGGCCAGTGCTGTTTAACATCTTTATCAGTGATCTGGATCGAGTGCACCCTCAGTAAGTTTGCAGAGGACACCAAGTTGGGTGGGAGTGTTGATCTGCTCGAGGGTAGGAAGACTCTTCAAGTGTGATCTGGACAGGCTGGATCGATGGGCTGAGGCCAACTGTATGAGGTGCAACAAGGCTGAGTGCCAGGTCCTGCACTTGGGTCACAACAGCCCCACACAACACTACAGGCTTGGGGAAGAGGGGCTGGAAAGCTGCCCAGTGGGAAAGGAACTGGGGGTGCTGGTCAATAGCCGGCTGAGTATAAGCCAGCAGCGTGTCCAGGTGGCCAAGAAGGCCAATAGCATCCTGGCTTGTATGAGAAATAGTGTGGCCAGCAGGACTGGGGAAGTGATCGTCCCCCTGTACTCGGCACTGGTGAAGCCACACTTCGAATCCTGTGTTCAGGTTTGGGTCCCTCATTACAAGAAAGATGTTGAGGTGCTGGAGTGTGTCCAAAGGGCAACGGAGCTGGTGAAGGGTCTGGAGCACAAGTCTTGTGGGGAGCAGCTGAGGGAACTGGGGGTGTTCAGCCTGCAGAAAAGGAGGCTGAGGGGAGACCTTCTTGCTCTCTGCAACTGCCTGAAAGGGCATTGCAGCGAGGTGGGGGTCGGTCTCTTCTCCCAAATAACAAGTGATAGGACAAGAGGAAATGGCCTCAAGTTACGCCAGGGGAGGTTTAGACTGGATATTAGGAAAAATTCCTTCCCCAGGAGGGTTGTCAAGCATTGGAACAGGCTGCCCAGGGCAGTGGTGGAGTCACCATCCCTGGAGGTGTTTAACAGACGTGCAGACGTGGTGCTTAGGGATGTGCACCACAAGTGCACCAAGTGATGGACTTGGCAGTGCTAGGTTAATGGTTGGACTTGATGGTCTTAAAGGTCTTTTCCAACCTAAACAATTCCATGATTCTATGACAATTTCTAAGTCTCAATATATGCCATGCCTGCTCTTGTTAAAAGTGGCCTTCAGGAGTATGTGTCACACACAACTGCACGTTTCTCTGAGAGATTTATTTTGGATAGGTGACAGTCTCGTAAGCTCAGGATTTTCTTTGTAAAAATCATAGTTATGTTGAATACCAAATAAGTAACAGAAGCCATACTTACATATTCCATCATATTGCTAGTTTCACATTTCCTTTTACTCAGCTTCCAGTGCAAACCAAGCTAAAAAAATAATTACCAAAGGATTAGTGCACACCACAGCATTGTTTTGAAGAGTAACGTTAACAAGCATTAGCAATACCCAACTATTAGGAGCTGGAACACTTCAGACACAGGTTTAAGATCACTACAAAGTACGGAATTATAACAAGACTGTAAAATTCCGACGTGCCAATTATGCAAAAAAAACTTACTCTTCTTAAAGCTGAAGAAAACAAGCACTCAACTTTTCTTACCTTATGATATAGTCTGTTATTTTCCCATTCTAATAACTTCTGAATTGATCTTCTAGTCTAAAAAGGAAGCCAAAACCGTGTTACAAACAGTTCAGTAGTCAGCCTCATCCAGAAGAATCTTACTACTGCTTTTCTGGCTTCATTTAAAATACATTAGTTTTATAAAAGTAGAATGAAGCAAAAGAAAAATTATAAATGGAAGTCCTACCACTTCAGCTCCCCACTCCTCAACATCAGATCTTCTTCAGAAAAAAAGAAAACACCCACAGGTTTTTGGCTAACTTGGGACTGCAACTTTCCCAGAATTCATTTACTAAGAGATCCTCTTGAATTTTGTATTTTTGCCTATCACAGCCAAGCCAACAAAACAGCATCTCCCACATTCTCTTGGCCAAAAACTGCACTTGCTACAGGTCGTCTACTGACAACACAGAATCTACATGTATGTAATTTCCAGATTTTGCTAATGTAATTGTTACCTGAATCTTGAAAAATCTCAACACTGTAGAACCCCAGCTCACAACAAACAGTGCCTCTATTTTTAACTCTCAGATACCGAAGCTCGTAGGACCTTTATTTTCTGCTCTTCCAAAATTATGAGAGATAAGATTTCTGGAGTTTCAGTGATTTTTAAGGTCACAAAAAGACCACTGTGGTCGTCTACTCTAGTTCCTGCATGGTATGCCACAGAATTCCATCCACAAATTCCTTTGCTAAAGCTAATAATGGTAGATGAGCTACACACACCATCTCATTAAAAAAAAGACACAAAGCTATCCAATCCTGAATCAAAGACTTACTGGTGGAGAATCCACCACTTCTAAGTTTTTCCAGTGACAAAGCAATCCTTGGAATTAAAGAGTACATGTTGGTATGTGTTTCAGCCACCTTAGTTTCATATCTCATCATGCCTTTTGTTGACAGATGAGTGTTTGGGGACTGGCTGGGATGGATTTTTCTGCACAGCAGCTTGCACGGTGCTGTGGTTCAGATCTGGGACCAAAATAGTGTTGACACTGCATCAATGATTTGGGTTTTCTTCCCTTTTTTTCCCTCACCTATTAAACTGTCCCTATCTCAACACACGAGTTGTTGAGATAGTTGTTGCTCTTCTGATTCTCTCCCTAGTCCTGCCTGGCAGGGGTTGAGTAACCAAGTAGCTGGTGGGTGCTTAGTTGGTGATTGCATTTGATCCACCACAAGGGAACATTAAGAACCATCTTACACTTGTGATTGTTGGAGTGATCAAATCACTCTACTATACACACACATCTCCACAGAAGTAACATCCTCTGCCCTACTCCTACCTATTATTTGTACTGTTGAGAATTATGTTAACACCACAACACCACATGGGCATTTATTTAGATTTTCACTACCACAAGAACATCAAATACAGTTTTAAAACTGTAAATATTCCATCTGTGTAGCTCAAGCACACTCCTCTGCAATAAGAATGTTTATAAAGGCAGGTAAAACAAGCTGAAACACGTCCCGTAACGTTTGAGTGATACAGGCTTCAGCGATTAGCTGTTCAACGCGTTAACATATTATGCTTTTAGTGCATTTCTTTTATTTTTAACCAAAATCTCAATCTCAGTCAATGCAACTGTTATTTTCTTGAGCAAGTTGGAAAGTTCGGCAAAACACTTCTGTTTTATTTTCTCCAAAAAGCAATGCCTATTCCTCGTTTTTTTTTTGCTTTTGGTTTGTTTTATTAAAGATCACAAACTCTCAAAAGCCACAAGTATTCCTTTTTAACAGCTTTTTACTTACAATCTTTTCCTGTAATTTACTTGATAAGTGTGGGAGGTGTTTTTTTCCTAGTGCACCTACATACTATTTATATTTGTAGATAATGAGATTTTATGGTCGTAAGTCTTTGCAGCTACGCAGTTTGTAAGAATATCATTACGATATACCTATTTATGGACTTGCTAAACATTTACTGCTGTGATAAATCAATTCTGATTGTAAACCATAGAGGTAATTAGGATCATGTTTATGTGATACTGCTAAAGCGCTTTGCAGAATTATTACTTTGGATCTGATTACAGGAGTTGTCAACTTTCTGTTGGTAGTGGTAGGGGAAAGGAAATCTTTAAAATTCCTGCATAGAAAACAAATTTGCCTTTGTTCTTAATAGCAACAGCACAGTAAAAGATGTCAGCTAAACCACAGCTCTGAAATGATATGGCCTCTATTGCATACAAAAAAGTGATTAATTTAAAAAAAATATTTATTCTGGGGGGGTGTGTGAAGAGGAAGAGCAATTTTCAATCCAGTTCTGGCAATCTTTGAAGGTCAATGTCTAGTTCCGCACTTGTTTAATTCAATTCTTAGACCTTCAGAAATCCTGAAAATTTAGGTTATCATAGACTCCATCCTGTTTTTCGAACTGAGATGGGATTAGCCGTTCCTAAGACTATTAAATCCATTTGTAATTTGGTATCATTTACATCATTAAAAACCATAATTTTTTTCTATTTTCTAAGGAATGGAAAACAGAACAACCTTCTGAATGCAAATGAGACAAAAGAGAGTTTTGAAACGGGGATGATAACACTCTTTAATGTTTCCAGTAATTGCAGAATAAATAGAATAAGAAGAAGGAAACATGTACTCACTCTTTTGTTAAGACAGACGACAGGCCACAGGCTGCAGCCCAGTGTGCAGCAGCAGCACAGGCAGCCACAGAGCAGCCACTTCACGTTGACTGGGAGATTCTTCCTCAAACAGGCATTCACGCGACTGATGCTGGTCTTGAATTCTTCCGGGGCAACCTGCAACAGAAGTGCTGACCTTCAGTGGAAAGCCATTACAGGTGTATGTTCTCAATAATTGCCTCTGCAGATTAAAATGTAAATGAAACATAATACCATGATAAAGTATGACCTCATCCTCTAAAACACTGGTCACCCAGCGAGCGTGAAAAGTCAATTTCCTGGCACAAATTCATTTATGGTGCATGCTTTGCAAAAACTTGCATTAAAAAGCTAAACATCACTTAAGACGAACAGCCTCATCCTTATTTATTGCACCATTAATAAATCAATTGTCTTGATAACACGGAAACTAGAAGTGGGACACTGCTGTGCAACATATGTACGCTGACCAAAAAAAAAGGAATATGGAAGAATGACAGATTTCTGGTTTCCAAGGCAATGCAGGGCAGCTTCGCAGTAAAAACACTCTTGTGTCACACAGAAAAAAAGGATAACATTGTCCAAATGGGTTTCATACCAATGCAAGTCTACACTGTGCCCAGGTGAAGGTGGACCTCTGTCCACAAATAAATTCCTGAAGTGGTCCATATCCACATGAGGCCACAACTTCACTTGCGGCTGCTTCCTAAAATAGGGAAGCCCGGAAAGACATATCCTGGATTATATTCAAGGCAAAGAAGTGCATCTTGTACAGGGTTATGAATAAAGCCTAGCTGTTGAAAAATAACTTTTTGAAATTAAGGAATATTCAGTGGAGCTTACTCAAAATAATATTTTCTATGTATTGCCACTGCAGAGTCACAGTGGAAAACCACATTTTCTATCAGAAATAAGCTCCCTTCTCTGAAGCAGCATGTTTCTTGCAAAAGACTGCAAGCACTTAGCTATTCACACATCCCAAATCCCTCATCTCTCCACGGAATCTCAATAACTTGTATCTGACAAGCCAAACAGAGATTCATGGTACTGACTGCAGGATGGCACTCAGCTGTAACACAATCCAGCATTCGAACACGCAAAGCAGAATGATCAGATGCAACTTCAACAGACCTGACCAGTCAGGCACAACTCAAAAAAAAAAAAAAAATTACTTTCTAACTACTTGCCATGTTGTAGAAAAAAAAACCCTAGAATTAGTCTGTATAGGAAGCTGTGCAACTACCACTGAGTCCTTCCAGCCAAGCAAGCCCAGCTGTGTCCTTTGGTTCTGCAAACAAGGGCAACACAACAAAAGCATTAATTTAATGACAAAGGCTCCTTTCAGCAAAGGAGCAAAACTATGGGACAGGAAAGGAGAGGACCTGATTCTCCTACCTCCGCCTTTCGCAAGAGCTAAATTCATTAGAACATTGCAGGAAAGGGGGTAAATAGACAGAGCATCTGTTTCCTGGCCACTCAGATCACCCTGCTGTATGGAGTTAGAGGTCATCTGGGCTTGTACACAAGCCAGGCCTACAGTGAGTAACACAAGAACATAATTTAACATGGTGATAATTTTACAGCAGGAATTAATAAGTATATAAAGTATTTATTTTGCGATTATACAGACTTCCCCCCAATATTAAATAGACTTTCTTATAACTCTTTTTACATATACAAATGGAGCAAGTAAAAAAAGTTTCATTAGACTGACTGGAACATCAACATTTAAATGTATTTTACAACAGACACCTCAGTTGGAGGAAAAAAAAAAAGAAAGAAAATGGCAAAAAAAAACCCCGAAATCCCATGTATTGGGACATTTTTAACGAACAGAACAAAAATTGCGTTGTAATGTGGAAATCTAGCCTGTACTTGCATATATCTGAGACAGAAGGTTTTGGAGATCTCTTTGGCAATGCTGGCTCCTGTATTTAGGATACTACAAATACCAGATGGAGCAAGTTTTGTAGTAAAGTACAACTGGTCAGTACGAGTAACACTGTACAGCTTCCGCAGCCAGACATGTTTCAGAGTAAATTGAGATTACGTACACCAAATTAGCACTCTCAGCTCTTAGGAAGTTTATAAATTCTTAACGTTTAGACATACACAAACGGCACTTGCCTTAGGAAGTCTTTTTAAATTTGCCCATGCATAATTTTGTCTGCATATTTGAAAGATAAAAATAAGTAGGTTTTTTTCCTTGATCCCAGTAGTTCTTTTGCAATGAATCTCACTAAGAAAAGAGAACGTTTCCTTGTGTATTAGACACAAGTTTACTGGATCGTGACAACACCACGCCTCAACCCCAAAATACAGCTGTACAAACCTACCAAAGACAGAATTGCAGAGTCTAGAATTCAGTTTAACATGAAGAAACCATCATCATCATCAGCGATAACATCTAACATGGGAAGAAGTCAACCAGATTCTTAGATCACAGCTGGCAGAAAAATTTGGGACCTAATAAGAAAGCACTGGGAGGGTGAAATTCCCTATTTCTGTGCTACTTTTAAGGGAGTCGCTGTTTGATGAATGGTTTGATGCTATTTTAGAAGAACAATGCTGAATTACTCCCCTTCCTGTAGAACATAGCGCTGCAAATGGCCAAACTGGAAACCAACTCTGGATGCCACCAGGAAACAGAGCAAATTTCTCTGTCAGAAATTTTGGTATGATGTTTACCTTAATATAGTACCATGAAAGTACCACTACTACCTGCTAACGCACCAAATACTTTCGTGGAAAGGTGAATCTCGTAGCTGCAACATAAGATGAAACTCCCTAAGGTGGTTTTGGCTAACCCAAACTATTGGAAGTATTTCTGCCTTTAGGAAGCGTCATCACAATGAGTTAACCATTGTTACACAGTGACAAAGAACGAGGTATCTGTACATAAAATAACTGTTCTAATTTAATAATAAATGGTATCCAAATGAAACAGTCACCAAAGAATTTTGTTGATTTTCTAGCATAATTTTAAATCTCGCCCTTCTTGCAGGTACAAATATTGAAAGGTTAACATGACATGACTGATGTATTTCAAACAAACAGAGAATTAACAGCACCTCCTGCTCAAAGAAAGCTCCCTAAGAAAGTCTAGTTTTGAGTAATTTTGGAAAGCCTCTTGGAGAGTTTCCGTCTGGATCTTGAAAAGAATGAGATAAGTACACAGCTCCTGGCTGTGCAGTACACCTTGTAAAGAGACATTAGTTCCTTTTAGGTCTTTAAGGGAGGGGAAAAAAAACCCCAACCACAACATAAAAGCAAAGGAGGGGGTGTCATAATATTTTACAACAGGATGCAGGAGCATCTACAAACACAGGAAGAGAGCAAGCAAAGCCCAGCAGGCCTGATCTTTCTCCTTCAATCATCACAATCACAAACCCTATCAATCACACGCTGCAACGGGATCACAATACCAAGAGCACGTTTTTATGGCTTACATTTCCCTGCCTTGCACACTAATGTCTGTGTAGGACCCTGACTGTTTTAAGATCAGAGCAGGAAACTCCACTTTCTTCCTTAAGGTTCACTGCCTCCATCATTTTCTTGTCACCTGGAGCAGTGTGTGCTGTTGTGCCATATATCTTAAGGAGTATTTTGTTAAAAGCTTTTAAATGCTTGGTTTAAAAGAATTCATAATCCTTTAAAACTGTAGCACACAGAATTTAAATTTAGCCAGAATTTCAATTTAGACCAAAGTCTAATCACATAATTGAAAGTTAAATATTGCTTCTGTATTAAGTGTAGTCAAATCTTTTCTTAAAATATCCATTCCACTGAAAAGAGTGCAGTTTGAAAGCCCAGCTCAGTATTTATACCCCAGCTGCAGCTTGCATTTCATCCTGCAAGATAAATATGAAGTCAATCTAGCTGAACTAGCTAGGCACAACATCCGACCTACCTGATATTTCCCTTCCTTTCTTCTTTTATTGTGTTTTATCCTCAAATATACACATTCACCTCTCCCAAAACCAAGCAACAAACTTGTCTCAATTAAATATTTAAGATGTAATTACATGCATCTTGGCTCTAGGCTAATTCACAATAACTATCCAGTCTCCATAAAAACTGGGAGAGGAGGAAGCAGGGGAGATGGATGAAGAAGGAGAGGTATTTTGGATTTTAAAAAAGGAAAATTAGCCAAAGCTTTACTACCATTATTATGTAGACAGGCAAATTGAGGGTCGGGAATTTGAAGTAAATTCTTAAGACTACACAGTGGCACAAATCCAAAAAGTTAGTGCTTCTGGGAGAAAGGTGTAGCTACATAGTTTAATCTATTTAGGATTTTTATTGGGCATCCGATAGATTTTCATCCAGTGTTTAAAAACCTAGATCTTCCTCTGTATTTATTAAAAAGAAAAACAATACCGTAGAGAAACCTATCAACCCCACCTAATGGCTCCATCTTTTACATTCCATTAGCAGATGGGATATATTATTAATATCAATTCACAGTGGACAACAAATTAAACTTATGTGGGCATCCTGAATAAAGCATGAAATTGCCTTACACTACCTGTGTACTAATGCAAGTTCTTAGTGAACGTTTTAATCATAAATTGTTAATATAAACAGTTACTATACTATTCATAAATTGTGATTTCAAAAAAAGTAAAAATTTGTATTTTAAGAACAGTAGAAGATCTTAAAGTGGTATATCAATTGACTAATATGCTTATTATTGTGAATTATGTATCAGGGTATTTGAAGAAAACCTTCTTACTGGAAAAAAATGAGTTTTCATTTTCAATAGGGATAAAGTGATTGACTGCCACAACTAGTAGAAGACACAGATTATTTACTTCTTGCAATTTATGAAAGTATTAAAAACCAAAAAACCCACAACTGTGGTTTTTAATGTCTTTCATGGCAGCCTGTGGCAGGCAGTAAGAAAAACGTGTTTACTACCTCATTTGATTGGTGTTTTCCTTTCACAAAAAGGAACTAATTTCAAGGTTTTCTTCATCAGAAAGCCCCTCAAATCCGCACATGAGAAAAAAATAACAGGCCAGCAAGATTCTCAATAGAAGAAGCATACCTATATACATTAAATCCCTGCTCGTGTGATGTGTGCTGTCACTGATGAGATCTATAGAACAAGTAGAATAACTTCCTCTTTCCTCTCTTTGCTAAATTAATTCCAAGCAGTCAACTGAACTTTAAATTAGAATTTCGTTCACTGTCTATTTAACAAGAGGAGGACAATGAAGTGGAATATGTGACAGGCCTTGATGCTTGTATTAAAAAGCATAAGTTTGGGAGTTTGGGTTTGTTGTGTTTTTTTTTTAATACACACAAACATATTTTAGAGAGACAGAAAAAGATGAAACTATATAATCAAAATGAGTTTTAACATTTCCTGCTAGCTATTTTCTATAGGCTTACTCACATTAGACACTATGGAATCAGTAAGACTCTTTTGAGCTCAGTGAGATTCTGAAGCAAGGCCAGAGCTCCCAGCCTGTCTTTTAACAACCAGAAACTCCAAATAGCAACCTGTTTTTCAATTGTACTGCTGCCAAAAAAGCTGGACAAATTCAACACAAGTATTTTATTCATTATATGCTGGGGTGAAAACGAAGGAGCTAAACCCCAGATGGATTTGGCAGAACCAGGAGATGCCACCCAGCTGCATTTTAGTATATTGTTAACATGACTCAACAGCTACTGCAAGAGGCTGCAGAGGTAGTGTAGCTGTACGGTATGACATCAGAGAAAGCAGTAAGAGCCAAATAAACTTCTTCCTCACAAATTCTGGAAAAGATACACAAGGAGAGTATAAAACGAAGCAAAAGAAAAGCACTAGAGAGTGAAACAGCAGAAAGAAAAAAATCCAAGAGAAAAAGAATTCAAAATGTAAAAGTCTAAAAAACAACCAACCAAAACCAATTACGTAAAGAATTTAAAACCATAAGCAAGGATTTTGTTACAAGATTTCATTAATTAATAGCTACAAATTAATATTTATTAAACTTGCATTTAGTAAGATGACAGGACCCCAGAGAAAGCAAGAGACTTGTCGCCACTAATTTTCGCAACTAAACAATTATTAGATTTCTGAAAATGTACTGAAAACCTACTTAATTTGTAGATTTAATACTATAATGTTTTGTTCCTTAAAGCTTCAGATAAAACAGACTGTCTTCCAGAGATCTGTCTAAACATAAACTCAAGGCTTGACAGACATATTAAAAAGTGAGGTCTAGTATTTGAAAGAATTTCGTTTGCACAGGAGGTAGCACAAACTCCAGATCTCCAAAAAGGAAGGTTAATTTAGTCTTGCTTTCATGTAGATTGCCTGCATGACAACAGTGTGATGCCATGCTGAGCTCTTCTGTGCTTACAATGTCAACAACGACAGCAATCACTGCAAATCATTTTTTCTTGTTTCAAAGTACACTGTGGGGACTGGTCACCAGCCAGGACAGAGTTAATTCCACAGTCTCCAGTGCAGTGCTGTCCTGCATGGCAGATTCATGAGCACCTCTCTGTAACACAGAAACCCCTGGATGCACTGGGTCTTTTTCCATTTAAAAGAACAGTTTAATCTCACACTTACCTTCCCTGTCAGAACAGAAGGAAATTCTGTATCAAACTTGTTGCTCAAGCCAAACCTTGAAAACAAAAGAGACAAACAAAATATATTCCACCTAACTTATTTTGTTTCCCTTCACAAAAAAATGTCATAGATTTTGTACTTAAAAAAATAGAAAACTATTCGTTTCTTTTGCCCTTACATTTACATTATTTCATGAGCTTTCAATCTAAGTTTGTATAAGGTCTTGGGCATCGTTCATCAGGTCACTCAAGATCGAGACTTACAGCTTGGTGCCTTACTCCAACACCTTCCAGTCGCCAAAAGCGCAAAAAATTCTTGTACAGGACGGCAGTTAAGTGTCAATCTTTGCTTTCTTTAAGAAAAAACCCTCCAGCTGTTAAATTCCAGTTTTACTAGGTTAAATAATCCTTTTACTGCTGTTTTTCTTACTCATGCAATTTATTCACATGCAACAGATAAAGCTAGTTATAAGGAACCCATTCATCATCATCTTAGAAATTTATAACCATACAGTTTGAAAAAATTGCTTTGGGCTGAGTTACACTATCTCATGCAAGACATGTAAGAGCCTACACAAAGAACAGTTTTAAAACAACTAGGAACTTCAAGAAAATTAAGTCTGAGGCATCACTGTGACTATTCTTCATTGAAGCTTTCTTGTTATTGGGCAAGAAGTCTCCACTATAACCAGCTAAACTCACAGGGAGCCAGACTTTGCTTGTAAACCTGTGTTACCACTAGCTCAAAAACTACGGAACCAAATGAAATTTCCAAAAAGCTAATGTAGATCAGCAGGATACCGACAGTGCAGACTGACTTGACTTTTTTATTTTATTTAAAGCATGTAAGTAGGTAAGATTTTAACTAAGCTCTGATGCTAAACCTGCTAGCTTCTGAAGGACAAGAACTCTGATCTTCCACCCCCTCTACCTCAACTGAAATCTTCAACCTTTGCAATTCAGTAATTTAGCAAAATACAAGAGCAGCTAGCCTCTCAGCTGCAACCTGTATGTTTGAACAGAGCCTAATTTTAAGTTTGTAAAGTTAAATACACTGTACGTACATCCAGTTCAGTCAGCTCTGCTAAACTATCTCCTTAGTATTTCTGTCCAAAAAAAAAAAGAAAAAAACTAAAAGGACCACAGCCAAAAAGAGGAGCACAAGTACAGTTGGTATTGTAATATTTATTGTGGAAATGAATCTTCTAGAGAGAATTTGCTTTGAGTCACCTGAAGTACTCCTTACTGTCACTTGTACAAATACTCGTGTTGCTGAAACGTCAGTCCCCCATCAGTACATAATCCACACGTACTCATGTGCACAGCATAGTAATTCAGATATCCAAACTTGGCAGTGTAACTTGTTCAGAAGTATACAAAAAAAGTAAAATA
This sequence comes from Tauraco erythrolophus, assembly GCF_009769465.1. Classification (NCBI taxonomy): domain Eukaryota; kingdom Metazoa; phylum Chordata; class Aves; order Musophagiformes; family Musophagidae; genus Tauraco; species Tauraco erythrolophus. The sequence continues at coordinate 22,110,266 of NC_141477.1, forward strand.
AACCTTAAGGGAGAGGAAAGCATAATAAAAGAACTTGTGCTGTCTTCAGAACTACAGTAATCTAATTAAAAAGTTGGTCAACAATACTGAAGTCCAATCAAGTTGTTCAACAGTTATTAAGTCGGAGCCTTGACTTCCATAAAGAGCAGCTTGTTGGAGCACTAGTTGTGTAAAACATTTTAAAAAAAAACACCCCAAAGAGTAGATCTTAACTGAAGTGTTTCTCAGTCCTTGTCTCTTAAGCTCTTCTAAGTACTCAAACAAATTCCCATATATTTGAGTGTGTTTCATTCAACATATTTTCACTGAAAAGTTTCTGGAAGTGAATCTAAGTTAAGGGAACGTCAGCACAGTACAGGCTACCGCATATTCCACTGAACTGGAAAGCCACGACGTTAAACTGGTGCTACAAAACCAAACAGTAAACCAAGGAAGATTTTAGGCAAGCACAAAAGTTACTAATACACATTTCTATTCTCTGTTAATGTAATCTGTCAAGTCAGCCTTCACATTTTGTAGCTTTTCTTTTTAAGCTGTAATCTGCCAAGTTTTGTTATGCTATATATTTATCTTTAAGGAAGCCTGAAGAGCAAGGAGGTATTCCTTAAAAAATCCAGAAAAGACTAATGATGTGAAGCACATACACAAGCTTGTTTTGAAGAAGACAGACTTCTCTGTGTATCAGCAATGAAACTACCTGAAATGATCACAAAGTTGTAGCAATCAGACAACATAATAAATGAACTACGCAGAATTATTTGCTCTACCCATATAAAAGACTAATTCCACTAAATCAGGCCAAAGGTCCACCTAGCCCAGAACACCAACTCTTACAGTAGGAGATGCCTGGGAAACAGCGAAAGGAAAAAAAAAAATCCACAAAAACCTGCAAAGGTGTACTAGCATTTCCCCAGAATACTCTTCTGACCTTCAACAATTTGTAGTTCAAAAAACTTCCTAAGCCATAGGTAGTGTCTTTTATCTCATTGCTCACATATACTCATTAAAATTCCCATTGCACCGCCAATTTCCATAAAGAATAACATAAATTAGTGCTTTCTGATTTGGATCTCTTAAGAATATAAGACCACAATATCTTTTATTACGTTAAATTTGAAGGCTGATAACATCACGAAACATTTAAAACCCAAAACTTCTATCAGGTGCCAAAACATTCCGTTCAGTTATAACTTATCCAAGAAATCCTAGTTACAGAAACGCACCTCTGACACTGGCACCTGCAAATGGGTAAAAGAATATAAAAGGTGAAAACAGGACTATGCTCCATTATAATCCAACATTTAGTCAGCATCACTGACAGCCTCCAGCAGTTTTACTAAAGTGTCTCTAGACGCTTTACAGACTATTCTTGTGATGATTTACCACAACGTCCAGAAACATTAAAGTCCTATTAGACCAGGGGAGGGATTCAAGAAACAAATAAAAAAAGACATTTTTTTTTAGAAATGTTAAAGCAGAACGTTGTATAGCTCTACAGCTTCGCAAGTGACTTTTGTAACAGTACTGAAGTGTTATTAGAATATTTAATGTAAAAAAGTTAAGATTTAGTCTTGATGAAGAGCTAAGTAACGTAATCAAATCTTCTACAACAGACTAGTGATCTAGCACAATTTGGCCTATAAAGTCTTCTAAAATTCAGTATATTTAAAAATCACTACGTAAAATAAATTCCAGAGCCTGTCGTTTAAATCATTTAAAACATCAGTTGGTGATCTTATAGCAGCTTTCCAGTACCTAAAGGGGGCCTACAGGAAAGCTGGAGAGGGACTTTTTACAAGGGTGTGTAGTGATAGGACAAGGGGCAATGGATTTAAACTGAAAGAGGGGAGATTTAGGTCAGATATAAGAAAGAAATTCTTTACATTGAGGGTGGTGAGGTACTGGAACAGGTTGCCCAGAGAAGTTGTGGATGCCCCATCCCTGGAAGTGTTCAAGGCCAGGTTGGATGAGGCTTTGGGCAACCTGGTGTAGTGGAGGATTTCCCTGCCCATGGCAGGGGGGCTGGAACTGGATGATCTTTGAGGTCCCTTCCAACCCAAACCATTCTATGATTCTATAAATTCTGCTAACTGCTTTCACATACATTCTCTCTCTCTCTCTGTGAGTAAAATAAAACAAATGCACTTTACACGATCATTCTTACCATGCAGAGGGGTAAAAGGGTTAGCAAAGTAGTGAGTGGAAAAAGCAAGATCCTGCTAAAAACCCTCAGAAGATTCTTGGAATTTATATTTAGTACTGTTGGATACTGCAGTAGAACTATGTTAGGGTCAGCAGCTCACTGACAAGGTCGTAAGAACAAAAACTCTCATGCAAGAAACTACTATATAGCTTGAATCTACTAACTTGGGAGTTTTATAAGAGGACTGTACATGAAAAGCTGGACCAGAAGATGACTCTGGAATTACAGAATTATCCCTTCTCTATACACCAAATGTATCCAAAGCAGCCAGTGTCAGGTGAGGAACAGAAGGCATCTGAAACAAAAATCCAAGGAAAACAATGGCTTTTTAAGGTTTTCTTTTCTTTTTTTTTTTTTTTTTAAACAGTGTTTGACTTGACAGAAATTTTTATCACCAATGTTCCAGGCAGGTTCAGAAAACAAACACAAGTTTTACTCGATGACGTATCTCATTCCAGTAACTAGAGCAGGCTGCTTCAGAAGCCAACTGATTTCAAAAGCAGCAGCATCTCTGTGATCAAAAAGTGACAGAACTTCAGGGCTGACACATACTAACCAGAAACTCTTCGGGGAGCAAAATATTTCTCATTTAATAAGGAGGTCAGGATTACATACTGTAGTGTCCGGGGTTTATTTGCATTTTATTGATAACATCCACTAACTGTTTTTATTAATATAAGGAGATTTAAAAATATGTCATGAACTGGTAAAAGCTGCCTTCTACCATTCAGGCAGGTATCCTTGTTACAGGGAGAAAGTTGGGAGGAGTGGAAGAAAGGGAAAGCAAGGTGGATGGAAATTCAGTTCAGGCAGTTACACGGGCATGTGTGCCAGCTCATGATTTCCGTGTCACTTACAAGTGCTGCTTTCTTTTGACGTAGACATCACGAGTTGACAGAGTTCTTGGAGATGCACCTGCCCATTCCCGAAAGATGCTGGACCAGGAAGGAACTTTAAGAAACATCCTAACACACAAAAAGCATCGCAGCAGACAAAGCAAGTAAGCGTATGATGTTTTTTTCCAGCTTAGTGCTTAACACCAGATAACTCACAAGATGGATATGTGGTATTCCGATCATTTTGCTTGTGTCACATCCCTCCTTTCGTCAGGCCACATGCTGTTGGGGGTCAGGACAGGAATTCCACCAACAAAAGCAAGTACACTACGGAGCAGCAGAGCAGCTACCCACTGGCACTAGCTCCATGCACACCTTGTTGGGACTTACACAATGGACACAGCATCAAATCCAACATTAGTTCTCTGAGGATGGGAGCGCCTTCCCCACCCAGAGTTTTTGCTGCAGACAGCTACACCACACTGCGCCTGTTTACACAAAGAAATGGGCATTCTTTTACGCAATCCAAAGGGAGATCCAAAGCAATGCAGGCTTGACGGATCTCTGCAACACAAACATTTCAGTACTTCCCTCCCTGCCACGAAAATGAACATAATAACCAACAACTTGTCACATTAATTCCCCCTCTTGGAGTAAGGCTATTAAGAACATCCCTACGGGTAAACACCATGCGTAAGGTCACACAGTTTGCTCACCTTCCGTTCCAGCTGTTCAAACGAGTGGCAAACATTCGGGCTCGTTTTGCGTTCTCACGACAGCAACGCTCAGCCTAAACCAAACTCACGACTAAGTTCGGAGGCGACAAACTACAGCGCGGCCATGTGCGGGCTCCTCCGCAGTGCAGCGCGGGGGCTCCGCGGCTCGGCGCAGGGAGAGCAGGGTCACGGTGAAACTGTTCCAACGGACCGCTCGTCCTCGCACCGTGCGGCGTTTTTTCCTTTTTATCTAACAGATTGTTGGGGGGAAAAAAAAAAAAAAAAGGAGTACACCCCGGGCTGCCCGGGATGATGAGCTGCTGCTGCACCCAACAGCCAACTGAACTCCCGCTGGTCGTTCATCACTTGGCGTCGCCTCAAGCTGCTGGGAAACACCAAGTTTCCCGTTTTAACGCGTTAAAAGCAAAACTCTCACGAAACAGGTGCCGGGGGGGGGGGGGGGGGGGGGGGGGGCGGAGAGGGGTTGCGGATGGCGGTAACGCGGGCAGCTCGCGTCTGCAGGGGAAGGGACAAGAAGGGCCGGGGCACGGTCCTGCTCGGTGCTTCCCCTCTCCCGGCACCGCCAGCGGGCAGCCGTGCGCCCACCGGCGCGGTGCCGCCGGCAGCACGGTGCTCCCGCCCGCCCCGCCACGCCGCCGCCCGCCCCCGCTCCTTACACGGTGATGTGCCCGGCGCCCCGCACCGCTACGGGATCCGGCGCATCGCGGGGCCGGGGCAGCTCCTGGCTCCGCACCACCGGCTCGGACTCCTCCTCCTCCTCTTCCTCCTCCTCCAGCTCATAGATAGTGTCGAAGTCCGCCATATTGGGGAGTAGTACGCTCATCTCAACCCCTCCCACCCCCCGCCGCGCGCCTGCGCACTGCGCGCCGGGGGGGCGGAGCCCCGTGCGCGCAACGGCGGCGGCGGGCGCGCAAGCGCAGCGGAGCGCAACTCCCGGCGCCTCGCCCGGCGGGGGCGGTGGGGGAGCCCCCGGGCCCGCCCGCCCTCCCTCCCGCGGCGGGGAACGCGGGTATCCCCCCCCGCGGCCCCTCGGGTAGGCGGTGCCCGCGGGGGAGGAGCGGCGGCTGGATGCGCCGCCGGGGGGTCGGGGGGGGCTGCCGCAGGTGCGCGCGCCCCTTCCCGCCGCTCGGCGCGGTGCCTGAGGGAAGGAGGGGGTTTCCCGCCCACCTGCCGGCGCGGTAGGTGGTGGTGCTCTCTGTTTTACCGCGTTTCCAGGTGTGTTTCCGTGGCGTTTCCAATAAAAACAGCCGCCTGGGGACTTCTCCCCCTCTTCCCCCGCTCGTTTCTCGTCGCTCGCTTCGCCCGGGGCGGCTGAGGGAGGACGGGGTGGGTTTTTGGCCACGTGGCTGTTGGGTTTTCCCGAAGCTGTGAGGTGGTTGCCAGGGGTTTGTTGGTGGGTTTGGGAATTGGGTTCCGTGCAGGGTAACGGGGGGGGTGAGAGGGATGAAAACGCGCACGGGAGAAGTCCCAAAATTGAGGGAGAAAAATGTGGGATAGTTGAGGGCAGAGGAAGGGCCCCAGCCCTGAGCCCGTGGCACACAGGTGTGGATTGGGGAGGTATTAGTCCCCCCCTGCACGTGGAGAGCGAGCCAAAAAGGTGTTGCTGTTTGTCATGGCACTATGGGAATCCAGGAAAACTGAGAGGGTTTGTGGGTTGTTTGTTTTTTTTTCCCAGTAATAGTGTAGTTACCGTGAAGTGGTGTGTTGGGTCCAGTATGTGGCCCAGTCTGAGTTCCTGACCCACAGCTGCTGGAAGGAAGGGAGCTCACCTCCTCAGAGGGCAGGAATGGGTCTCCATCCCTGTCTGCTGCCTTTAGGAATGGAGTTCCCTCATAAACCATCTTTGCTGTTTTTCAGAACTTTCTAGACTTCAGCAAAATGCGGATGAAGTGATTGTGAAAACTTTTGCTGCTTAGGAAAATGAAATTGTATGAGCTACAGTTTTATCAGTGCTGCGTGCTCTTACTTCAGTGCGTTGGCCATCTTAAGTGGAGTTGCAGGTAAATCACAGTCTAATGAGAAAAAAAATGGTAACTAAGAGACGAGATGTTATAAAATGAAATTAAAATGCGTGTTCTATGTTCTCCCATTTTTGTGATATTTTTTTCTTGTTTAGTGATGAATATTGTGGATAAATTGCAGTGAAAGTAGGTCTGGGACAGAACATAGCTCACCCTCATTGACCAAATATTAAAAAGGTATCCTGTTTAGAAACATGTCAAAAAAAGTTAAAATAATTCTATCATTGAGGATCTAATATTTCTTTCCACTCAACTTCAGTTGTATGTACATGATTGCCGTTCTTAACCTATAGAAAAAAAGTCTTGAAACCACTGAAATAGTTATATATGGGGTTACTAATAAGGTGCTGGCCTTTATTTTACTCAGTTAAATTCGGGATGTCCGCTTTAACTGATGTGAAAGTCGAATAGGTAAAACTTAAAATCATAACTGAGAACACTTTAAGAAATAATACATCTGATGCTGTGCATTTACATTATATTAATATTTAGTTGAAATTATCTTAGTTCTTGGCAGCTTTGGCGAACTGTCCATGAGGAAGGTGGTGTGTATTTAAAATGTAACTGCAGGGTTGGTAACCTGTTGTGGTTTTGGCCAGCTTTTCCTACGAGAAAGGGCTAAACGCAAGCTCTTGAGTTCAAGGCTACGGGCTGTTGCTAAGCAGAAGTCGAAGAGCTCTGAGATCATTTCAGAGCAATCCATGGAACGTGTTCTTAGTTTATTATGGAAGCGTTTTCCAGCGCTGTCCCAGCACGCTAAATAAAACAGTGAAAACATAATTGCTTTATCTGCTTGCTACAACGCTTCTGGTTTTCTCAAAGCTTTGTAGGACTACTGATTTTTATAAACCTTGCTGGTATATTTCTAAGAATGTTTTAAGCTGACAAGTGACGAGTTTTTAGAGGTGCTTCCACACTCAAAGAATAATTTGAATAGAGAGCCAGAGGAGGGGTTTCTAACTCACAGCCAGATAAATGTGAAGTGTGTTGCCTTTAATTAGATTAAGGCATATTTGTAAACATTTGGCATCTTTTCCTGTGTTTTACTAACTATCGATGTCTGTGTTTCTTCATTATCGTTATTTCATCTGGCTTTGCAATACTCCTGTCAATGGAATTGTGAGTACATCAGTAGCAGGGATTTCTTGACCACTTGTAACAGCATCTCTGTAACCATATGAATTGAGAGATCCTGTCCCTATCTGCTAAAGGACATGTGGTTTTGTGTGTGTTTTTATAAAACTAAAACAATACTGGTGGTGATTCTGTTGATATAAAGAATTTAGGTTTCGGAATAGTTTTCTGTAAAAATCTCAGTGCTGAAACAAGCAGTTTTGAGAAGAAGGATAGCTTAAAGACCAGGTAAATGACAGAAAACTAAAGACAGTGGTAAATACAGTCCTTGACACTAATGAAGTCCAACAACCAGAAGTGCTGTTCAGCATGATGATAAATTATTTGGAATAAGAGGGTGACAAAGTTTGCCACTGAGATGTCTCACTGTCTTTCAGCGAAACTGGCTCCGTGCTGCACAGAGCGAGGGAGGGTGACGGAGTTACCACTGTTCCAGCCCTGTCTGGCAAGTGATGCATATTGCTGTGCATATCCCTTAGATACGTGCGGGAGAAGGGTGACCCGTGGGAACAGACCCTTACAGGTGGCTAAGGAGCAGTCCACAGCCCACTTGTGTGAATAAATGAGAGCGAGAAGCACCTTGTGAGGGTTGTAGGCTGGAATTTCTCCTAGTCATGACACTGTGCCCTACTGGCATGATCCAGCTTTCACTGGAATAAGCACTTCTGCACTGACTTGGGATGTGGATTGAGCCCTTTCAGATGCACACTAGATTTTTTTAGCGTGCTTAGGACCCTCCTTGGGCTGCCAGAAAGCCAAAGCCCACTTCCTTCTTGCATGCGTTCAGTTTCGTTCAATTAAAAACTGTTGAATGTTTTAGAAGGATGAAACAAACTGAGAGACAAGCAGCATGTTTACTCTGAAGTGAAATAATGAACTGTTTACTTGTCTGCAAGGATTTCCAGCTTTAACATTAGATATGTCTGTGACGAGATGGAGTTGGTGGGGAAAGGCATGGCGAGCAGCGAGGGATCCAGCAGCAGTATCATCCATGCTTAACTGGGAAGCCTATGTTGTAATGCAACTTGTGTTCTCGTTTAATAAATAAGCTAATGTTACAGATATTGTGATGGAAGTGAGCATTTTGTGGAATTAAGGCATGAATTCTGTTAGGTGCTCAAACGAGTGGTGAAATAATTTGCTGAAATGAAGCATAAAATGAGGAAGTTTAGAGTTTTGGCATAATATACTGCGTGACCTCGTTATAATAAGTGTCTGAGGTATTAGGAAACCACGAAAGGAAGTATCTTTAATTGAAAAAGATACTTGGTTGTGCTAGCTTTGTATTTAAAGCCTTATGATTTTGAATTAATAGGTTGAAGTCAAAGTTCATCAGAAGTTTCAGTAGATTATTTTTTATCGTTTTTCGGTGGATTCTCTCCCAACAGGAATGATGACTATCTGAAGTAAAAATAGACCATTTTAGAAAAGCACCTTTTGTAACCCGTGTCTATATTTGAAGAATGCCTGCTTAGTGTTGAGTTTCAGATGTAAATACTGTAGGGAATTTTTTCAGTATGATTTATCGAACGTTATGGCTTCACAGGAAGAAGTATTCAGATGCCTCATTTTCAGTATTCTTTTAGGATGCCATTTATTAGATGAAACGATTATGTCATAAAACCTGAATGATTTGTGGAGAGATGATGGTCTCTGGCAATGTTTATCCACCCAAATCCCTTCCTTTCTTGGAATGAAAAGTGTTCTTATATAGAGCATGAAACATGAAAAGAGAGCGCAGGAAAGACAGGAATTAAAACAAAGCACAGTATTAAACAAAAGCACTACTGAGGGAACTTGGAAAGTGAATGTTAATGTGGGCTCAGAGATACTGAGTCTTCTTCCAATGTATTTTTTCCTTCTTTGTTCCATATAAATCTCCACCACGCAATCATTATTCAGAAGGAAGACTATGCAACAAGAGATGTCATGTTGGCTGTCATAATTCGCTCATTTCAGACCCTTCCATGTTTCAGCAAACGAAGAGGTTGTTGGATGGCAGGAATATAATCTTGGAGTTTGGAGAATGTATTTTAAGGCTGGCGGATGAACCGTCATGTTTCTTGATCAACATCAGCTCAAGAAGCGGAGGGGATGCAGAACTGCAGGGCTTCACTGGAGACTCGAATGCCTCAGTTTTGATACAGCAGAAGTATTTTCTTTTTCAGTAAGAGTGAACAGAATAAAAAGTGTTGGACCTCACCTGTAAGGTACCCCCTTCCTGAGGCAGCTCTACAAGCTGAGATTACTGATTCCTTTTTGAGAGAGAGAGAGCATTCAGTGTACAAGCTCTTGAGAGTATTTTGTTGGTGAGGAGCAAGGGGAGCGTTGGGGGGCTTGGGGGGCTTTTGTGATGGTTTGGGGTTTTTTTTTGCCTGGTTTGCTTATTTCTTCAGTTCCTAGTGTGAAACGTTCTGGAAAGATTGAAATAAACTCGTAGAAGAAATCAACTGGTAAATGTGCTGGTTAGTAGTGAGGTGTCTCCTGGTACAAATCATTTCCATTGATGAGAAATTGTTGCATGATGTAAAAAGAGCAGTTTTCATAAGAACTGTTTCCACCTGTGTGACACATCAGCAGCTTGGAAGAACTTACCTGGGTTGGAATCAGGATTGGCTTGACACAGCAGCCAGTTAAGCTGTGGTAATGTCAGAACATCTGTTTTTCTGCTTTGTAGTGTTTTAGCAAACTACCACTTTCTTTCAGTGCTGCTTTCAAACCAGTTAAGCTTTCTGTTTTCCGTTTTCTTAACTTTCTGTTAAGTTAAGTTCCAGTGAAGCTTTCTGTTTTCTTGGCTGCCCTGCATGCATCAGGCTGCTGGTGACTTGTGTTGCCTTCCAAACGGATTTTTACACTTTCTCCTCTTCCAAGAGAGGAAGATGCAGTACACGGTCCCGTTGGAGCACAGAACTCAGTTTGAAGAATTTGCCATGGGGGTAGGCAGTAGCTCTGTAGCAGGATGCATATGGAACTGCACGAAGGCAAAGCTTGGAAATGGTCTGTGAGTGTACAAAATATAAACCGGGCAGCCTCGCCGTGCCCCTGCCACCCCACCGTGCCGGAGTGGCTGGGTGGGATTTTTACACAGCTGAACGTAAAGGTGTGTTTTGTGTTGGATGTGGGCGAGGAACTGGATGTCAGGAAGACTGATGTCGGTGACTACGTACAGGTTTATGCCAAAAAGCCAGAGTCCCTGTTTTGCAGCAGACTCTGCCTTCTGCAGAGGAAGTTGCTCTGGCTGCCTGAAAACTGGTGGTGATAAGGGGTTTCAGAGAGGAATCCTGTCACCTGTAGAAAACAACCGTGGGAAATGTTGAGATTTTTACTGGCCTGCTGTTCTATATCCCATCTCTTTTTGAGGTATGCGTAGGCAGTGTTCTAAGTTTTCACTCATTTTAATGTTTCATAGTTTATTTGCTCTACTTTTGATATCTGGGGTGACAGGAAGAATATCAGGCTCTGGGGAGTTCCCGTTAATCGATCAAAGTATTAAGCTGATAAGACCTGACTGGCATTTCAAACATTTTTAACCTCAATTGCACATGAGAAGCAGCTAGTAATGGTTTTCGGATCCATGATTACAACTCGACCATCTGCTGAGCCGTTCACCTGTGAGAGTGTTTTTCGTTCTCAAATGATGAAACCTTTACCCAAATGCCATGATGCCACACGCTGCAGATAATTTCAGTAGGATCAGTAGTGTTCCGCGCATCCATGGAATAATAAAATCGTTCCTTCAATGCAAATAATACTTTCTTTAAAAAATAATATCAATCACACATTTTAAGATTGTTTGAAAGTACCTGAGGCTTTTTTCAAATGTTAACATTACCTACTGGTTTCCTCTTTGGGAAATAAAAGCATAACTTTTGGCTGAGAACTGTAACCAAACGTATAGGAGATCCTGTGGAATTTATTATGAGAAGACGACCCTGGTAATTCCTCTGGGTTTGGTTGTTGCATTTAGCAGAATTCTTTTTCCCTTCCCAGCTGCCTTCATCTTCCCATTGCAGGTGCCCATTCTTTTGTTTGGAAGTAGAAATGTGTAACTCATTAAGCAAATTTGGCGATGTTCCTTTGTGCAAGTAAGGAAAGACAAGAGCGATGTGAGAGGTTTAATGAAACTGGTTTTAAGACACAAGTATCTTGTAATATCTAGAAGGTTTTGGGCTTTGTGCAGGGGTTTGCAGCTCTGTGCTGCTTATACTGAAAATGCTTAATGTAGAGGTGGATCAATTTTCCAGAGTAATCTTAGTTTCAAGAGGTTGTCAAGTTTCTAATCCAGGTTTTTATTTGACCTGTATTACTACTACAAGCAGCCAGTTAGGGCTTTAAGTTGTGCTCTTGTCTCTGTAAATTATGATTTTTTAAAATATCTTATGATAGGGCCCGTTCCAATTTCTATTCTAAACTGTCTGTCATTACTGCAACTACAGATCAATCTGTAATTTTCTTTATTTTCTCCACCAGATCAATATTTAGAAGTTAGTTAATGAAGCCAAATCACTGTGCTGCTACATTGAGGCTCAGCATGAACAGTTTGTGGTCAAGTGTTCCTTCTTGATGGAGTGTTTATAGATAGTGGGACTGAGAAAGGCAATTGTTTCCAAAGCTTTGGCACCTCTGCAGTGTTCTCATAAAAATAAAGATGATTCCAATAAATGTCAGAAGGCATTTGCTGGCTGCTGGAATTAGACAGTTGTGTGATGCAGAATTTTCTTTTGATATCAGCGTGGTGGTAAAGTGGCTCACTCCTTTGCAAACTCGAAATACCAGTCAGCCAGCTGAATTTCAACAGTGTGATGGTTTTCTCTTTGCATAAAGTGAAAAAGACAGGGAACTGAGAGAGCTTGGGGAAAATACCCACTGGGTGAGAAAGATTGTGTTTCGTTTATTATGATTTTAATTGCGTAATGGTGCTAAGGGAGAGTTTAATTAAAGTCCCTGGGGAAGTCTTCAAAGGAGGAAAGATAAATATTGGAAAATGTTATTTATAGCCTTTAGTGTTTCCTCTCACCCACGCAAACACAGAAGTTAAATACAAGGCTGGATCACATCTTCTGAAGCTTTTCCTTTACATATGCAGGGTAGAAAAGTCAAACATAGCTGCCCAGAAAATAAAAGCAACGTGGGGGCTTTGTAATGCCCGTGTTGCCCCCACCCAACTGCGTATCCTGATCCTCGTGCTCCCATGCTGGTCTTGGCAGAACGTGGATGTAGGATGGACTCCTGTCAGCTGTCATGTAGTCTTTAATGGGCCATTAAAATCTGTCAGCGTGTAGCTCTGAACTCTATTCTGGTTTGGGATAAAGTTTTCTGGCACAAAAATGGCAGAGATTACAGTCAGATGCACTGTCCAAACCTTAAGAATTGTCTTCTTTCAGCTGCTTGCCATTTTCCTCACTTTATGGCTTCGTGTCCTCCTGATCTGGGAATAGGACTGCGCGTTTAATCGCTCTGCAACCAAGTTTAGCAAAGATGATCCTGATTAGTCTAAAAGAATTTAATAAGTTTTTTTTTTGTTAGATTATTTTGAGTAGCAGCTGTGCCACTACACCTAGATTCAAAGGGACATTATGATCTAGATGGGGGGTAGTTATGCACAGTGTAACATAGGAGGAATAACTCCTTGTTTGACTTAGCTGTGGCCAGAGAAGATAATCTGATATCGTTTTTAGGCTGAGAGATCATTATCAAGTGCATGAAAGAGACTTTCCCCCACATATTTGTTCATATGTGCTTTGAAGACATTTAAAATAGACCCGATGGAAAAAATTCAGCGTGAAGATCGTGGAAAACACTTTTTATTGACAAGACTGATTTTAAACATCTCATAGGAGGTGCTTTTTATCCCATTCCAACTCCCATTTGACATCTAAAATAGTGCCGTTTAAAACGTTTCCTTTAGGAACAGTGGTTGTTCCGAAGGACAAGCAGTGGCTTCCGTGGCTCTTCTGCCCAGTTCATCAGAACAGCATGGTGCTTCCTGACTGCCTGGCAGTTCAAAAAGGTGGATAAGCTTGTTTACAGCCTGCAAGATGATAATTTTGAGTATGAACCTGGTAAATAACTAGGTAAGGTGTTTATTTCAATTTTGACATAAATTAAAAGGAGAGAGAAATTTGAAGTTAAACCGTATGTTTCTGGTACACAAGCATAATGAAAGATGTGTTGTATTTTTATAGCTCTTCAAATTTAATTCTTCAAATGTAAGTTATCTAATTTCTTGGGTCCAGATCATGAGTGATTCAACAGGTTCTGTCACATTGCTCAGTGCGTTATCAACGCTCGTAGACGGTAAGAAAAGCAGAATTTGACCTGCTGTTTCTGAGACCAAGAATTTGATGTTGTTGAAGTAAGTGGTGCATGACTTTTCGTATGCCAGATAACGGTGTTTCCTGTTTGTTTTCTTTTGTTTTCTCTTTTTATTACCTTTGCTCCTGATGACTTTTTCAGTAATATTACATTCTTTCAATAGAACGCTTACTTGTATGCTATCAAAAATCTCATATTATGAAATTCCAAAAAAGAGCACTACTGAAGGGCTTGGGGATTTTTTTAGTGCTTTGGGTTTTCTTTCTACTTTTTCCAGACTCCTCAGTTGTCTTCTAGATCCCATTGCTACCTTCTCACCTGCCAACACGGGCCAATAATTAAAGCTAACCCCGCTGCGAGCACCTTTATCTTTAATTTTGCTCTTTCAGGGGGGTGCACGTGGGGTGAACACTTCTTTTGGAACATGCTTGCTGTGACTTTGTGAATGCTAAGCTGTTTGAGAACAGCTTTGAATAGTGTCAGCTACTTTGGGATATTTCTTGCCTTTAGCTCGAAATAAGTGTCATGTATAAAATCAGTGCTGCTATTTAACTTAAAAGCTTTAGAGGCATTAAAGAAATTCTTTATTTGCTTTTTGGTTGTTTGCTGGGAGTAACAGTTCTTTTTCCATTCCGTTTGTGCTCGTATTTTAGAGCAATAATATGTGCATTCATTGAAGATTGAAGTAATACTTGTATCTCCCAAACTGTTTGGCAGTTACTAACGTGCATGAGAAATTGCCACATTTCTTACGATTGAACAAATCTTGGCAGGTTTGGTAGGATTCTGTGTAGCTGTTGCTTGTGAGTGTGGCATGCCTGAATGCAGTTACATACAACAAAGAAGATTTATTTCATTTAATTAATGCGATATGTTGGTATAGGAACATTGTTATGTTTCCTGAGTGTTTTAAATATTTTTGTTGTTTTCAAAAAGTAGCACACTTAAGTGTGAATATTTCTTAACACCTATGATTTACTCTAATATAAAATGTAATAAATGGAACACACCCAGCATCTCATATTTTATGGAAGAGGACTCTATTTTATAATCAGTTCACTTAGTTTTCTGTGTGTATACATGATCAGACTAGAACTACTTTTAATTGAATCTTTAGTTGCATCATTCTTTGTGTCAGTGTCTGAAGCAAATTACCTCCTACTCAAAGCTTGAGTGATGAATCTTACCAGCGCAAGTTCCCTGAGATTTCTGCAATAATTAAACTATTTTTTTATTTAGATCTTGTACTTAGAAATCAGCACTCTGAAGACCGTTAAATGAGAATGCTCCTTTGCAAAGTTGGGTTTTCAAAGGGAGGGGGGCAGCAGTGGGGAAATCCATTCTTGCTTTTTCTTTTTTCCTTTTCCCCCCCCCCCCCTCTGTTCATTCTGAAACTATGATTTGATGAATGTCATTAGGCTGTAATCCATTTATTCCGTGTGGTGGTGGGAACAGAGAACTAGATATTTCGTTTGGACTGAGTGAACCAGAGTCACTCTGAGCTGAGCCCCCGCTGCCATCAAACTGAGATATTTTCTTCTTGATCATTTTTCTTTCTTTTGCTCGGCGATTCTGGAACCAGATTTTCACCTGTGGTGTTATAAATGATATCTGATTAATTAAAAGTAGTGGTCAACTTTCTACAGTAATAATAGCAATGAAAATATAGATACATTAAAAAAAAAAAACCAAAACCTAGCCTCCCCCCCCCCAAAAAAAAAACACAAAACCCGCATAAACCCCCCCAAAAATACACAAAAAAAAACCCAAAACAAAAAAAATGTTTTTAATGACTCTATATTCATTTTTTGGCATCATAATCAATAGAAAAGTACTTTCTTTTCTTAGACCTGGTGTCAGGTGAACTTGCTGTGTTATATTTAGGAACACAGGAATCAGCTTACTCATTTAGGCTCGGAGTCCACCTAGTTTGTATCTAAGCTTTGACAGGGGCACGTGTCATCCTTAGGAAGGTGCCATTATGGAATAATTCTGAAAATGCCTTTGTCATCCATGTTACAGCTTAATTCAAACCCAAGCAGGGAGGGTTCTTTTTCTTCGTTTATATTGTGAATGATTTTGGTGTATACGTGTATTCTTCTGTATTTTAAAAGTTTTGAATTTTTTTGTTACTGGACTATATATTTATATATAGTGTTTTACAGATACACATGTACTATGTCATGTGTGTACAGAGATATATCAGCATTAATGACAGTGAATTTCCCAGGCTAATTGTGCTCATGTAAAGACTCCTATCTGTTTGAAATCTACTTGATGTGTCTATATTTTCTTTCCTTATACGAAAGTGTGGATGAGTAAAAAACACCATTTGTGTTTTCCTTATCATTAACTTTTTGTGTTCTTACTTTTCTACTTTTGTTATGTCCTTTAAGCCGTATGGAATACAATATGATATAGAAAGTCATACTCGTGCTTAATATTAAAAATCTCATTATTATTTTCTCATTTTTTTATTACCTTACTGGTAGTGACAGTAAGAAGCATTTAGCTTTATCTGTCATGAGTCCTGGAGAAATGCAGATAGATTCTGTATTTTGTCTACGTTACACCTGAAGTCAAAATTGGATGGCTTTAAGGGCAACAGCTATGTAACAGGAAAGTGCTGGTTTTGTGTGGTATCACTGGTTATCCAGGCACATCTGCGTTCTAAATCAGCCAGCTTGCATAGCATTGAGGTGGAGGTTTTGAATCTTTCCTAGTTGCAGTTCTCTGAAAATTTTCCAGTGCAGCTGTATCCTACTGTATAACAAACTTCAGTCCATCAGTGATAGACCTGGTTTTCTTAGTGACTTTCTGGGGCCACGTACAGTCTGTGGAGTGTAATCTATGTACTATTTGGGATTGAACATCACTGCACTACAATATGTTTATAAAAATCCAGTGCTTGATGCTAAAATACCATGGCTTATCTATGCATCCTTACACTTCCAGCCTCAATTGGTTCCTCTCTATCCCGTGTTCTTGCACAGACTGAATGCAGAAGCAGAGGGGGCCTCTGAAAGAGGAGAGTATTTTAGAGAATTAATGTGTATGTTCAGAAAGAACAAAAGTTTGTAAAATTCTAAAAAGAAAGATCTCTTGTTTAAATTTACATGGGGCAATAAATCTGATTGCTAAGGTATGAGATGCCTTACTCAATGTCACCAAATCTTCCCTTCTTCTCCAAGTGTAGCAGAACTGTTGTAATTCTGTTGTATAGGGAGGGTTGTATTCAACAGTTACTATAGTTGCAGACTGCAGAGCTCTGCTTCATAAGCGTGCTCTCCAACACAGTGATTTTTAGGAAATTCTTTATCTCAAGCTCCTCTGGTCTTTGTGTGAACACAGCTAAGACACCTGGGCCCCTGCTCAGGAGACTGTCTTTATTCAGGACAGAGCTTTAATATGTACTTGGTATGAATGAATGCAGAACTGCTTTCCAAAGAAGCAATGGATCTAAGGATGCACTTGAAAGTTTCCTGAATGGATGTCTTGACTACATAGATGTGTGTAATAGGCATAAAAATTTGGTCTAAAGCATCCTGTGCATGGTGTGTGTGAAGTACCTGTGAACATAATAGCAGAAAGAAATCCTGCCTTGAAAAGCAAAGGCTGTAAAAACTCCTTCAAACGTGCTGAAACCTAACTGACTGAAGAAGAATGTGGAAGTAGTAACAAAAACCCACATAGATATCTTGTTTGATCGCTCTTTGAACGCTGAGTTTTCATTTTCCTGGTTTACAGCTGAAATATATCCAATGGTTTGGATTTTTTCTGGCCAGCATTTTGTGTGGTTGCACTAAGAAGCGAAATGGTGAATGTCGTAACTATTGAGAACACAGCTCAGATAATGTTAAGCTCAACTCTTTAAATTCTAGCTGCTATGAATGTAAGAATAAGTACTTTTTCTAGTATAAACAAATTCCTAATGTTTAGTTACCCGTAACTGGAGATTTCTGTCAATTTAGCCTATTTATTAACTTGTATTTGTGAGGTGTGTTCTCTGTACGTCACGTATACTCAGAAACGATATCACGGTCGCCTTCGCGCTGCTGTTGGACATGGAATGGGAATGGGAACGGGAATGCTGCTCGTGTCCCCTGGCAGTAACAGTGCCCAGGGAGCGGGTGCACAGGAATGAGGGATAGTCTCCGTGTACCTGTCTTTCAGATAGTCCCAGGTTTGCTGCAAGTTCTGACTTTCTCCTGATTGTAATGTATCTGTTGCAGTGAAATTCCTTCTCTAATTCTAGTCTCTGATGATCTGTGTAAACAACGCGGTACTTTTCTTTTGTTCTTGTTTTACCTGTTTAAGAAAGAAATATCATTAATATGTTGAATTTTAGTTTCTAGAACATCTTTCCTTCGAACATCTTTCTTTCAAACATCTCAAACATTTTCCAAACTACAGAATACTTGCATGGGATTTTTTCTGAGTTACAGAGAAGGAATATGAGGTGCAGGGTGAATAAGAGAGTATTGGTTATCATATCTGTCTTTCTCTCTTTATCTCCCTCTCTGCAAACAAACATTTAAAGGTAAAGCTTTTAAGTGAAAAACACCCTGAAGCATCTTAAATAATTCATAGCAGTACATAATTGGTATTGACTGTATTTGATCTCAGAGGGGTTTCATTTCAGTGCTCATTGAAGTGACTTCTGTGGATACGTGGGCATAAACACACAGGATTTCAAGACTAGAGTTAAGTCACAATTTGTTGTTGTACCATGTCCTAATTCTTTGAGTTTTTAAAGATCATCTCTCTAACACAAAGAAGTGTCCTACTAGAAATACTTTTGCTCTTTTGTGTCCATAGGATGTGCTTATAAATTCAATAATTATTTGAATTTATTTTTTCAAAAAGGTCCAGTCTTGCAAGAGACTGAGTGCGTGTAGATATGTTACTGGGGGTGCTCTGTGTGCTGAGCTTCCCTTTCCAGTGAAAAGCACTTGGCAATTTGTAAGAGGAGGCAATAAAATACATGTAAAAGGATTTCAGCATCGTCCTCTCTCTAATGTGTAACAGAAATATTCTTAGATACATTGGGTGAATACTGTTAAGAGAAGCATTACTCGATGTTTAGAAGATACCTCTCTTTCATAGACTTTAAAAAAAATTATTCATGTAATAATAATACAGAGAGACCACTTTTCAACTTATTTGTTCTCCTTTGCACTTTCAACAGCCAACTAGATGGTTTTCCATTTTCTTCTGATCTTCCTAGGTTTTTTTTGATGTGAGTTTTCTGGGACAAACTGTAGGACAAAGATTCCTTTAAAGTGGTTCCCTAAAATCCATTGAGGTGTTAAGATGAAGCACACGCCACACAAAGGAGCGACAAGGAGATCTTATCAAGAACCCCTTTCACATTCAGAAACACAAGCCAATTGGTTTGGAATTTACAAGCCCTAAACAAATGTCAGACTCTTTCATCTTAGCAGAGGAAAAAAGGACAGAAATAGATGAAGGAATATTTTTCCCTCAGTTCTCTTTAATTTTGGACCAACACTGAGGATAGACTGTGGTATTTTTATCCAAAGGCTAGAGGTAGACGTAGCTTAAGACATTTTGAAATATGCATAATTAAAGATGTTTTCCCAATTCCTGTGCAGCTTTGACTTCTAGCGTACAAGATTTTCCTGCCTACATTTGCAGCTCTAAAACAATCATCAAACTAATTGTACTTTTTTTTCAAGGTACAAAACGTTGGCTTTTCAATATTTGCTCTAAGTGATAGTTATGATGTTAACAATAGTACAGATATTCAGGTTCCTTGTAAACTGAAGGCTTGGAAGGTAATCTTTGAAAACAAGTTAAAATTCAACAGGGTTATTCCGGCTCCACTATAATCAGCAAATATAACCATGATTTGAGGGGGAGGAGAAAAGGAGTAGTTTTCCCCATTCTCCTTGGCCATAAAATTCACAGAGCATTTCTTCTGAAGACAATAAAGCCAGGAGAAGGCCTCTTTATTTGCTGTGAAAATCATCACCCTTTCCGGCAATATAACTCCTGAAGAAAAGAGGGAGAAGGAAGAGACGAGACTGCATATCAAAGCGAGCAGAAGTGTTGAAAGGGTCTGTTGCCTCGATATGACAGATAGGCCTCAAAACCTCAGACAATGTAGCCCGGTGGAAAATAGATGTCACAACCAGTTCACAAAGCAAAATTAATTAGCATGAGAGCAGAGGCCCGGCCTTTTTTCCTCCTTCTCTGTTTTGCTTTCTGGCTGTGTTTTTGCCGTGATGTAATCTGAATTATTTGTACATCACTGGTTGTTTAAACAAAGGCATAAAAGGTGTTGATGATAGTTTTAAAAAAAAAAAAAGCTGAGGCTGATCTTGTGAAATATAAAAATAATGTTGTCCTTTTGTGTAGTCCCATTAAAGTCCATTCTCTTTCCGAGAAGGGTCACCCGCAGATGGAGTTTCATGGGAAGCTTAAAAAGATACAAAATCTATTTTCTAGCCCTTGTTTCAATGCCTTATTTTCAGCAGGTTTCGTGCCTCGTGGGCTCGCTCGCTCTCAGTACGCACGGTTTATGCTGGTGATTCCACCGGCTTTGGAAACGAATCGGTCTGAAGTTCTGCTCTTACATAACCCAGGTTGATAGGGCATTTTGTCACTGATGCTTAGTAAAAACAGGATCAGGCTGTAAGGAATTCTGGAGATGCTCTTTTTCTCATTTTGATAGCCTGTCTGGGGAGGTACATTTACCAAGCCCACTTTTGAGGCTTGTTCCTTAAAATTTCACAGTGCCTCGTATGTTTGCAACATCTATGTATATGAAATAAAAAAAGATTTCGTTCTGAATGTACAGCTGCAGTCTTTTAGTAAAAGGATATATAATTTCAAATCAAATTCTATTTGTTGAAAAGACATAGTACTTCTGTCTTCGTGATGATGTTTCATCCTGAGAATTGACTTGGTCAGGTAAATTTTTGTTTCACTTTTCCTGCGATTTAATTTTTCATATAAAATGCTGAATACAAATATTGAATCAGAATGTAATGGGTTTAGTAGAATCTAAATGGAGGGGGGATAATTCCTGATAACATCCCCTCCCCTAAAATAAGTCCTGTTGTCTTTAGGGCAGTATTTCAGTAGGCACTCTCATTTAATTAGATGTGTTTTGATTTCTGTTGTTCCACGCTGCTCACACACATCGATGTAAGTACACACCACTAGTGAAGTTAAGGACATGCACAGATTTATGTATATAAATATATCTGTAAAGTTTAGGGCTGTAATTCTGAAATTTTAGAGCATTGAACTGTATTAAGCAGTGATAATATTGAAGGGGAGGAGCCAGCAGCTGCTTTGATAGCATGAAAAATATTATGGCAATTAGGAAAAACAGAGAGCGAATCTGTTTCAAATAGTGGTTGTAATGGCATCAAGTAAGTTTCCTTGCATTATCTTCTAGAGAAAGCATTAATAAGTGAATATGTAGCTGGTACGTGCATAATTTTAGCCTTGCCATTATTTGTTTGAATTTACTTTCGTTTTTCACAACTTTTTATGTGTTGTTATTAAAATTTTACAGTTTTTACAGTTAACATTATTTTAAAAACACTAATGAAAAGCCGAATCTGTTGGGTACTTTTCTCGTTTTGCAAAATACCGCATTTGTGCTTTACTCTCCCAAACCCTTCTTTTAAGCTGGGTTGATGTCTTGAGCCCAATTCTCTGAAGTCCTGAGCTGGTTTTAACACTTCAAAGGATTGGGCTCCGGGAAGGTACAGCCTCAGGACACGTATCTATTGACAAGCCCGATTCACCTGTCCAGTATTGTTCATAAAGTAGTTTGTAAATTCTGTGCAAGTGCTTTTCAGATTAGAGATGAGTTTAAGCACATAACTGCTTTTCTGAATTGCATATCTATTTTATGAAGTTGAGCAAGCCTGTGAGAAACTTTTCAGGGTCTTCCACGTCTATGCAATAAGTGTAAAACCAGGGTTTAGATTTTGAAGTCTGTTCCATTCTTGAAGAACGCTAACACATTTAAAATGGGAGCGACAACATGACAGAGTTGTTGTCTCTGTTGAATTTGGTAGTCTCAATTGAATTTGGTCTCCACTCGAGTCTTGCATCACTTCCACACCTGGAAATCTCCAATGATGTTAATGGAGTTTCTGCTGATTTACATGAGTATACATAAGGGGGGAAAAAACAAACTATAAATCTGCCTGCCTTTGAAGACCTTTGCAGAGGCTCTGAGTGGAAGGACGGCAATGTGATATCTTAATGTTCACTGGGCATTTTTTTTCAGTAACAGTGGGCAAACAGTGGTTATCTGCTTTGTAACTAAGAAACAATTACCAGACTAATTTTGCTCTTGAGTAATAACCATTTGAAGGAGGATTGTGTCTCAAGCAGCAGTGCTGATTTTCTGTGTCTTCTATGATTGCTCCGATTGTAATTGCTGTTCTTTCATTAGAGGAGTTTCTTTGATGCTCTCTAACACACACTTACTACTTTTAACCTTAACAACAGATCTGGCAAACCTTGCTACACCCAATTTACACCTTGGGAATATACACCGAAAGGTTCATCTGGCACTCAGCTTGTGACAAAAACTGACGCATCAATGAGCGACACTTGCAAGAAAGTGGTTTTTAATTGTCTAATTGTGGCAAGCTGCAAAGTTCTGGTATGTGAAAAAAGACGTAAAACTGATTTGAAACTAAACGAAAAGGAAGCTTTACTGCTATGTGGTCTGCAAACAAAATAGTTACACTGATCGTTTGAGTCAGATTATTGCTCTAAGAGTATTTCTTCTCACTTAAGAAATCTAAGTAGAAAAATTAAAGACACAGGAACAACAGGAGAAAATTGCATATAATCGCTACAGTTGGTTTAGAGCACAAAATTTTCTTTAAAAGTATTGAAAAGTCTGTAAAGATTTTAAAAGATCAACCTGATTTTATATTGATATTTACCTTGCGGCACAAAATTTTTGCCTGTAACTGTTAAATGTTGCTGCATTCATTGTTCCTTAACATTCTCAGGAGTCTCACGTTTTTCATCCAAAATGTTTTAGAGAATGTTAGAACAAAGATTCCTGGACTTGAGTGAGATGCAGCCATATCCAAACACAACAGCCAGTCCACTCCAGTAACCGTATAAAGCCTTTATGGGATGAAAGTGAAACTGGTGTAAATTATAGCTAAAACTGCATTAAACAGCAGTGGGTTAAATAAATGCCATAAACGACCCACCAACCTACGTGCTTCGAGTGAAGTTAATTATTTCTAAGAGGAGTGATAGAAAGATGCTTTCTCAGGCTGCAAGTTGGGTGCACACTTACCAGCAGTGTTAGCTGGCGCCGTTTTCCTCATCCATTCGTAAGAGCTGTGCCTTTGGCTGTTGGGAGAGATTTGCTGTGTATTAATTGTTTCTACAGGAGGTAACCCCCCAGATCCAGCGGGATGCAGGGAGCTGTAATCAGCAGAACTGTAGGAGACCTGTCCAGGAGACGAGCCATTGATCTGTGCAGCAGCAACGGTGCCGGAAGGTCCTGGGCCGTAAGCGTTCCAGTCCTCCCTCTGTGGGCCATAGTGAGATCCCCAGGTTCCCGCCGGCTGTCCGTGGGTGTCCAGAGTTGGCACATGATGATATCCCATGTAATCAGAATAGGGTGGAGTAGACACAAAGTTTTGCACTGGCAGGTTGTTGCTCCCCCTCGCAGATCCTGGATACATGCTGGTTGCTTTATCCAAGAGAGAGCTCACATACATGATTGTCACAGATTGTAAATACGTCGTCACAACATCTTGTTCTTCCGTGTTTTCTTTCGCTGCTTAAAAATGATTGTGTTTGGTTTTCTCTATTAATGCCACTCTGCTTGGGATCTTCTACTTCATCCTCTTTTATTATCAACTGTGTTACCAGGTGCTGGTGGTAATGGTTTACCAAGATCTTGTCTGACGTCAGCCTAACTGCCTGCCTCATAATTACATTTACATTCAAATGAAGGGCTGACCAACCCCACCTTTCTCCTAGTTTTCTGGTGCTTTCTCTTTTAGAGAACTTTTATCTGTCCTGTTACCCTTCCCTGATATTCAACAGCAATCCCAGTACTGTAAGATGATGCAACAGTTGCTCATATTTGTAACTCAGCAAATGTTAATGGAGTTACTGCTGATTTACATGAGTATACATAAGGGGGGGAAAAAACCAAACTATTAATCTGCCTGCTTTTTTTTTTTTTTTAAGAAAAGACAATGGTAACTATAATAGCAATGTTTGGTGTTCAAATGATTCTTGTCCGAAACCTTTATTTTTGTGCTTTTTGTGTCAATCAACAAGTAAATCTCTTACTCTCTTAATTTGTCAGATACTTAGAAAATCTTATTTTTACTTCTTAAATTAAGGGACATAGTCAATTTGAATAATTGTAAGTCAATAACTTCAGAATACAGAGTACCTTGTAAACAGCATGTCTTGAATATAACTGTCTCAAAAAATTTCCCCTCGTTATATTTGTAAGTGGTTTTCCTCATTGGAGAAATTAAGGCACTAGCTAATGCACATGTTCACACTCTCCCCATATAGAGTGATTTAAAGAGATCCCTTCATCTGGTGGCCATTGCAAACTGATAAATTTCAAAAAGCAGACGACGAGTCTTCCTAACAAAGATGGTGCCAGAAGTCCAAAGAAAATGACTGTAAAAAGTATTAAAAAGAGCCTTTGCTTAGGCTCGGGAATGTCGTTGGCTTCTGTGTCAAACTGAAGACCACCTTTCTCTGCCTCTGGAGCTGCGGGGCAGCAGGCTGTCTGCAGGGGTGGCAGCTTAGGAGAGGGGAATCAGCAGGAGAAACATCTGGGTTATCCCGTGAGCGGATCAGAGCTGCCCGATGCTGACCCACGGTGCTCTGCGGTCCGTGTGAGCGTTCTCACTGAGAAAAGCTCTTCTCAAGGTGGCTTTGTGTGTCACTAGAGTTTGATATCAACACGGGAGAACTAAGCCATACCTTCTGACGTGAGAAG
Source organism: Tauraco erythrolophus (assembly GCF_009769465.1). Lineage (NCBI taxonomy): Eukaryota > Metazoa > Chordata > Aves > Musophagiformes > Musophagidae > Tauraco > Tauraco erythrolophus. The sequence continues at coordinate 22,134,508 of NC_141477.1, forward strand.
TGCCTCTATATAGTTGTCTAGCTACAATTCATAGCGAGAATTTGATATATTTTTATTGTGGATGGATTTCTTTGCAATGAGCTATTTGTCAAGGGATATGCTTGCAAAAGAGGTGCAAATTACAATGAGTTGTTTCCCTTTACAAAGGTGTGGTTTTTCATTCAGTAGCCTTTGTATTTTGACGCTCCTCGTATTCACACATCCCTCCTAATTCCAGCACTAAAGGATTCTAAGTGTGTACTTAAAGACAAGAAAGATATTCCTCTTCTGGGCTGGTGGTTTGGGGTTTTTTTTTGGAGGAAAGAATTTTTACTGAGAAGCGTGGCAAAATATTTATAACTCATTTTGCTATATTTACAGATCTCTTTATTAGTCCTTGGGAACCTGAGAATGTTGAGGAAAGTTGCATCATGGGATGGGATGGGACATGGAAAAAGTAAAGCCTTCTGTAATTGGTGTACCCTTCTAAAAATAGACATTGAAAAAAAATCAGAAGAGACTCTTGTTCCCTTCATCTCAAAAGAACAGGAATTGTAATACAATTTTGCAGAGCTCAGACTTTTAAGTACTGATGTGTGCTAAAAAGAACAAACAACTCCACTGAGCATCATTCAAATTAAACAAGACGTGTCCTATGCTGGAAGTATCCTTGGAATCTTTGCCCTGTTTGTGAGCATTACGCCAGCAGTTGAGTTCTGACGTATTGCTGAACGTTGCGCAGAGCTGTCAGTCACAGGCAGATCCACGGGAGGGTGAAGTTTTGTGTCCGTTGGCTGTCTCCGAAATCCATCAAATGTACAAATGAACATTGGTTGCCCATAGATTGCAGATCAGACACGTCTGACTTCTACTCCGAAGCACACCATTTTCACATCTCAGGGAGTGACATTTAATTTCATAGAATGCATTAGATGATGGGAACATTTTTTATCCCTCATCTTCCTCTTTCTTTACAGGATGCCTCTGCACATACCCCCTCACAATTTCAGTATCACCTCATCCTACTTTTTGTATCTCAGAGCTTTATCCTTTATTCTCTGTTCTCCTTTTATCTCTTGTTTATGCTCCTCCTTTCCCTTTCTTGTTTTGCCTGTTCCATTATCTGAATTTTCTTCAGATCTATTTCGATTCTTTCCAGAACGTAATTAGATCAAGATATGCCAACGGTGATTTGGTATCGGCTAACAATAGTAAGCTTTGACTAAGGCATTTTGTTTAAAAAGATTTACATAGCAGGATAAGATTGCTGGGTAGGACTGCAGATTTTTAACACCAAAGTGAGAATAAGATAACTAAAATGGCAACATTCAAATGATCTTATGCACCCTGACTCTTACGCCTTCCGTTCTGTGTAACAGAACCATGTGGATGTGTTAAAATGGAACTATACCTTTGCATGTAGTCTAGTAGTTTGGGGTTGATGGTTTTTGAGAGCTAATTGACTGTTAATCTGAGTCTTGCCTTCCCAAGAATCATTTCTTGGTAGTGCATGTGTCCTTCTGCTCAGATCCAGCATGTCAGCAGCTTCAGAGCCACAGAACTGCCGCGTGTTCAGTGCAGAGCAGTAACTTCCACTGCAGTTCAAGGAATGCTTCTAGTGGGCATTGCTGTCAGGAAAAACAAATAAATAGAGAAAAGAGAAGAGGAGGGAAAAAAAGTGAACTGCCCTTGCCTTGTCCGTATTTGCCCTGTGAGGGGATGGCAGTGAGTTGCTGGTGGTAGAGGAAGGGCTAATGTGCTGCCTGTGCCTATGGAAAGTGCTTGTGGAACTGCTGTGTTCCCATCGGCCCTCTCCTGACTTTCTGGGGCGGTGGGAGTTCTGAGGTGGTGGGCTAGACACCCCTAAGGAGGTTTGTATTTATACCATTTCTGCAGCACAGTCATAAAGCCAGAACAGGAAGGATCTGTGTGATATTGGCAGCGCTGTGCTCTTTGCCGTATTTCCGAGAGATGGATTGCCAAACAGCCGAACCCCAAGGTTAGAATTTGTATAATTTGCCTTTTTTTTTCTACTTGTTAAAATGCTATGTATAACTTACCTACATAGCCAGTGTCCACAGGAGTTGCCTCAGTGTTTGTTGAAGTGAAGTTGTATGTGTGTAAAATTAAATGGACTTTGAGATCTTTAAGGAAGAAAATTTTCTAGTTTTCTAACAAGTGGTTGATGAAAATATAGCAATAATAACAAGCACGGTGATAACCATGGCAACTGTTAAAGTTTTGTTGGTACAGGCAATGTAGATGGTATACTGTGGTATATGTGCTGTTCTAAAGAGCATATCCAAACCAGGTAATGATATAATTACAAACGTGCAATTAAATGCTTTAATGACAGCTATTATAACTGCAATTTCAGGGACTAGTGGTAGATTAAAACTGGCCTGTGCAACAGTAACTTATATTAAAGGTGTTTATACCTGTGATAGTTGTTTTTAGGAACCCTTACTGATAAAGTTATTCTTCCTTTTATATAAAGATAAGACAAATCTGTCCATCTTTGAAGCTTGAAAATTACATCTGGGGTTTTGGTGCTGAGGTGGAAAAAGCAGGTGAGCTTAGCGTGTCTCTTTCTGGCTAAGGTGATAGGAATAGATGTTTGCTTTCTTGCCTCCAGATGTCTGCTCCAATAACACATCTGTAACATCAGGCTTAGGAATGCCTCTTGCCTGTACCTTTATAACTGCATGCTTGGAATTTCAAGGGAATGGACTTTGTTAGTGAACTATGTATTGCTGATAATTTTAATGCAGTATTTTGGAGGGGTTATTGGCCCTTTAGTCAAGCTGGGCTTTGCATGCACACCCATTCCTCTTAAAATTAGTAGTCAACCGAATAAATCTTGAGGAAGGTCAGTCAGTACGTGGCATGCTGTCAACTGAAGTCAGTTTTGTTGGAAAAAAATCCAACTGACCATGAAGGAAGGCAGATGGTTTTAAAATTTTAAAACACACAGCTGAAGAGGCTGCTTTTGCTTTCACTGGAGCTTCTCCAAACACAAAGCTTCTGAAAACTTTATTTACCCTTTTTAATTGGACTAGTTTAATATGCAACACCCCAATTAGGTCTCATTTTCATTCAGCACGTGCCAAATTGTATCTCTGTATTGATGAACGAGCAGTGGTAGCTGAACTACTTTCACTTGCTGAACCGAGGTCTTCTGGGGAAAAAGAGAAACGGTTATATCACAAGTTTCAGTTCTGTACTGTGTGTCTTTCTCATCCCTATTGTGTGTTTCTTTTTCATGGGAGACCAACACAGAAGTAAAAATGTCAGTTGTCTATGAAGCCTTCCTCAATGATTTCATTTTTAATTCCATGCTTTGAAATTTGATTGTTAACAAATCCTTTTCAAAAATGATGAAAGTGACTTGTTGGGAGCAGGGTGATTGTATTTACACTTCTGTCTATTCCACTACTGGTTTTCTAACTAACAATGACTTATCTTTCATTCCTTAATGTTAACTTTTGCATTTTCTTAAAAGTAGTGACAATATATTTCATATATGATCTGCCTCAGTGTTGTATTTGCCAGGAAAGAATGGTCTGGAGCTGAAGGAGGATCTTACTGTCTGAAATGTAAATAATTTTAAATCTGTTGCAAAATCAATACTGATGGTAATAAGAGTATGTCTTACTGCTGAGCAGCAGACTGAACAGGGCAGGAGTTGCAAAGCTTGCGTGCAAACTCCAGGTTGCATCGATCCTGTTTAGCAGAACCATGAAAACGAACAGCAAATCCTCTGTTGATATTTGGTTTCCTTTCTGAGTTGTGTAGTGTAGGGCTCCTGCTTACTGGGACTAATTCAGCTGAATGGGATTACTGGGAGCTCACTATTGAGTCCTCGAGATGTTCCTCGGTGTGGTCTTTCTTTCATGAGGTAAGAGAGGAATGGATTGCCTTTACTGTTTGCCTTTCTTGCCATACGCATGGTTTATATTCCTGGCAGACTGGCATTTCTGTTGCACAAATTTAAGTCTTCCTTCATACTCCCAGATAAGAGAGGTTATTGGCTAGATAAAGTCTATCCTGCCTTAGAGTGACTTTATTTTATTGTGGCTTAGGAGACCAAGAACATGCAGGGTTATTGGGACATCTTTTAGAACAGTTTGTTACAAAAGGTACAAGAAAGTGTTTGTGCTCTTTGAGTATGAAAACAGCTGGCAGACGTTTTACTCATAAAATCTGCGCCTGTTCTTTTACATACTGAGGTTTGCACAATATTGTGTCCAACTACTGATGTCCAGGCCGTTCCAAAACGTGCCAGGCTGTGTAAGTCCTTGCAAGGACGCGTGATTTCAGCGGACAGTCTGGGTGTAAAAGCTTGGGTTGGAGAAAGCCTGTACTGCACCAGCAAACTGACTGAGGGGGGTGAAGTAGGAGTATGCTTTTTAATTTTGGGGTTAACATCCATAATGGATTTAAGATGATTTTTTTAGATTTTTGAATCTGCTCTTTGGGCAGAACGTAGCACATACTCGATGCTCTCTCATGTGTGTGTTAACGATTGCGTAACCCCTAAGCAATCGCAGCTACTGCATATTTGATATTTTTTTTGGTTTTAGAATCATCATTTTGAATGATAGATCTTGATTGCATGAAGTTTTTGTAGAAGGTTTTGTTTGCTTTGCTATGCTCTTCTTGAACTTTTTGTACCATGCAGATCACAATTCTTGCTGGTAATGAGGTTTAAAGGTTAGTGATTTCCTCTGAAAACTGGACATACCTTGATCATTCTTTTAATCACAATTAGGATTAAGGGCTTAGATATTCTTGTGATACAGCCTAAGGTATGCTTTTCTTCTTCAAGGCACTGTGCTAACAACCCATCAATCTTTGCAGCAACTCTGCTTTAGCGTCTCTTATTTTTCAGATGTGATAAAAGTGATAAATTATATGATATATTCCCAAAGTCAGGAAGAAAGTAAGGATTATTCTGAGCGCTGGCACCAGTATTTCATGCCTCACAATGTTGGGCCAAAATACTTTCAGTTGGTTTGGCTCCAATTTTATGTCTCTCTTATTTTTAGTTATATACAATACAGCATCTAAGCAACAGCAGTGCACAAGTTTCTTAGAGAAAAATAGCTTTCTTTTGGTTTTGGTGGGCAGCTGTTTAAAGGATTAAAGCACGTTGAAAATATTTAGTTGAATAGATTGCTGGTAAGTTTTACAAAAAAAAAATTGTACTCCTTAAAACAATCACTGGCATAACTAGAAGGTTAATAATCTCTAAGGTATTGCCCTGGTTTATAGATACTGCTTTTGGGGCAATAAATTTTAACCTTTGAGCATGTGCTTCTGCAAATAAAATCCAGCCTTATTTTGTGTACTTAACAACTTCTGATTGGAAACACATAGCAACCTATAGCAAGCATGCTTTCAGCAAACTGGGACAGAAATGAGGCAGATCTTCAAAGTGGTCCCTTATCTTCCTCAATAACTCTTCTACATGTAAACAAGATAAAACAGGTCGTTTTGCCAGATCCCACTCTCTTTGAATGATGTTTAAATAATTTTAAAGAGAAAGAAGTTGTGTTCAGATATATTTCTTTTCTTAAAATTCTTTCTTGAAGGTTTTTTTTCTTTTTCCTTTTAAAATTTTAATACAAAATTAAACTATATCATGGAAATGGGATTAAAATAGGTAGCTGTGAACTTGATCCTGCAAAACCCTGGGGCCAGTGTTCTGTGCAATAGCTAGAACTAGGTCCGAAATTATTGTATGGCAGTACAAAAGACAAAGTTTCTCTTTGTATTCTTGCCTTTTCAAAGTCTAAATCTAGGAATTTATTTTTTTTTTCTCTCTAGTATGCAAGCACAATTCTGTTCAGTTGGCCAGTGTGAGGATGCTTTTCTCCATGAACGTTTTTCAGTCTCTGTTAAGTTAAATATATGTGTGTGTGTGTTAACTGTAGGGAAAATATCTAGCGTTTCCTTCTGCAGACAGAATGGCTGTTCTGTGTATTTCCAGTGGATTCCTCTTTTGGACACATCCAATGGATGTCTCTTTTGGGAGAGCAAGCAGTGTTTTGGTTTGGTTGCCATGCTCATCAATATGGATGGTAAATCACTTCTGTTCCCGTGTGCTGTTTGTCGTGTTCCGCTTTTCGCAATGGGTGGAAATCAGCAGGAGTCTCCTTGAATGACACTTTCTGCATCCATGCAAAGCTTCAAACTGCCAGCAAACGGAGCAGCGTTGTGAATAGAAAGAGTGGGAATTTTGAAATTTTACTCTTATTTAGTAGGAGTCCTTCTCACAACCGTAAAGTGATAAATAAAATTAAGAAATAGTGGAAAGCGCCAGCTCCCTGAGCCATCCTGCTCTTACCATTCTCCTCTACTTTTTGTAAGCAGCTTTTTTACCATCACCCTGCTTTTAAATTTGTTATTACAATTCAGTAACAGGCTGATCATGAAAATCTGCGTGGTCACTTGCTACAGTAGCTGATACCACATTGGAAAATGATTATGAAAAAAGTCATTTATTTTAATGTTCTTTATATACAAAGTAATTTTACATTAAAAACATTTTGATGACCTAATAGTACTATTTGTTATAATTAAGAAAAAACCCCAAGAATGTAGTGCCTAAATGACTTAATGCTCCTAAATCTTATTTGCAACAGTGACAGAGATATTGAGGAGGACACCTTGATGAAAATTAGTGAGCATAGGCATCCTATATTTCTAAATTGCTTTTTGACAATGAGGGTATAAATTCCCAATCATTTGCATGCTTTGAAAATTTTCCCTTTGCAGACAAATTATGCATATGCAACTGTTAGTCATCTTAGGGAGTAAGTATCCAGATTATTCTTAAGTACTGATTACTTACCAAATTCTGCTTAGTGTGGAAGGGATCAGCACTTCGGGAATTGAGACCCACTTTAAAAATGCCAAGAGCTTATATTTAAGTGAAATATTATTTGCTTTGGCTTCTCAGATTTTTTAGTGTCACAATAGCTCTGAAAACTGGACCAAATTTGAAATTAGTTAAATGCAATTATTGCATCTTTATCCATGGGCTATGCTGTCTCATGAAATGCAGTCGCTTTTAATATATCTCCCCCCGCCCCCTTGCTCTTTCTTTGTCGTGATTTTTCTTCTATGAAAAATGAACTTGGGCCAAGATTCACAATTCCAGAATGCTTTTGAAACGTTTTTGGTAAGGTTGAAGAGTGCATGTTTATACCAGTGTATGGAGCATTGGAAATCATCATACCTGTTGAACCCCCAAAATTCCAAAAAGCTCATTCCTGACCTTTGCCCTTAACACATAGTGAGTGCCATCACTACGACTCGGACTTTCCATCAAGGGGGTCAAAACACAGAAGCCAAGTTTTCATTTGTCAAGATCCATGCGTTAAGTCCATGAAAGTGAGATTAGTACCTGGGACCTGTGTGGAGACCAAAGGAGCAGGAATATACTCTTTACCTCGGGACGAGGGACAGACAGAGCACTCGTGTACAGCTGCTGTTACTGCCTCAGCCACGTTGTATTGCCTGTGGCCCCTTTTGTGCTTTTTTTTTTTGTCTGCAGTGTGCTGTAACCAGTGGCCGTGTCTGGTCCTCAGCTCTCCTCCCTCCCAGTGCCTACCCACCTGCTGCGTGGCTGGAGGGATGCTTGCCCTGGGGCACAGGCTCGGCATGGCATCCTCTTGCAGAGGCTCCCTGCAACTAAGACTCCTGGCACACAGCAGTTCCGTGGCCCTTGGGCACTCGCACTGGCCTGCAGACCTGGCAAGTGGCTCTTGGTTTACTGTACTTGAAGCTTATGTGCACAGAACTGTGTCGTGCTGGGGACTCCTGCAAAACAGCCACAGCTGGTCCTCTCTCTGTCGTACTGTAGTGCTCCATGTACTGGTAGTTCCTAGTCTTCGTCACGCGGTAGCTCTTGCAGGAACCTTACTGGGAGGCCACGACCTGCTGCAGGTTCCCGTTGTGCTGCAAACCATTCATGGACAGCGGAGGTGGTGGAGGAGGCGGAGGTGGGAATAAAGAACTGGGCATGTCTGAATGAGTCTGTTGGTCAGGAACTGGCATCGGGCTCACTGAGCCAGAGTCACTCTGCATAGAGCCAAGATTGCTGCCATCAAAATGAGTCATTTTCTTCTTCATTAATTTTCTTTCTTTGGCTCTGCGGTTCTGGAACCAGATTTTCACCTGCAGAGGAGCAGAGGAAAATTTTTTTTCAGTTGCTAATAGTATGCAGTGTGGTCCTTTGTGTATACAGCCAAGGATTATAGGAAATACCAACTACATGAGGACCAGTGAGAAAAGCAGTGGTAAACTGAGACAACAGAGTTGTTTGCTTGTTTTTCATACAGGTAATCTTCCCTGTCTGGTAAAATATTTATTAATAGTTTGATAAAAACAGTTTTTCAGTGTTAGTTTTATTTTTAGGAGGTATTTCGTTATGGAATGAGCTTTACTTTATTTTTTTTTTTCCAAATTTTTTTTTTGAGGAGTACAAAAATCTGACAGAACAGAATCTCATGTGTCGTAGTGATGGCCAAAAGAATCTGAGAATATCTTTACATGCAAAACTATATGCCCTAGTCAGAGTAAGTCAAAACCTGTTACTGGCCTATAAACTGGATCACAAAAGCTTCCCTGTTTGGATGCTGCATGTTAGTTGGGCAGCTCCAATGTGTGAGCCAACAGAAATACACTTCTGAGCAGAATTTCCCCAGTGCACTACTCTTGGCACACAATGATATTTCAGACTATTGTATAGTTGGTGCCTTATAGCTAAATGCCTTTTACTGCATTCGTAGATGGAGCCACAATCTGCTGCTGGCATCCTGCACAGTCCACTGCTTCGTACCGTCGTCATTGCTCCGTCACAGCAACGCAGTCAGCTTTGGGAAGTGAATCGACTACTGAGGAGTATATGGGTTTGATTAGGGCAGAACAAGTGGGGACATGAGATGAGGTTGATGATGGTCAACTGAAAATACAGCAGGACTTGTTCAAGGGTGAAAGGATGAATGTTCTGTGGCACCTGAAATGTCTTTGGACATGAATCCCCAATGTTGGATTTAAAGCAGTGCATGCCAGGTGTTTATCTTTGTAGGTGGCTCTGGATTATGTCTAGTCAGTGTAATGAGTCAGGGTGCCTCACTCACATGTGTTGTGTTTTCTTGCTGGTGTTCAGATGGCCATGAAACACTTTTGGTGCCATTTTCTGTAACCCAAATTAAAATCAATGGTTTGCTGAGAAATACTAGTTTGTTTGGTTACCTTTGCTGGAAGCTAGAAAGGGAAAGAGAATCACGATCAGAAAGGAGGTAAAACAGTAAGAGGTGATAACAGCTGTGGCTACTAGGTTGTGTTTTAAAAGAAAACCAGTGGTGAAGTCCCACAAAACATTTTAAGGATTCTCTGTGACAGTTTCACCGTACTTATCCGTAGGCATTATTATTCCCATTTTACAGCTGAACAACTCAGATACACACAAAGCTTGTGGAAATGTGAACTAGGTCTCTTAATTCCCAGGCCATCATCTGAGACATTTGGCCGTTCATTTTGTTGCCTGACTTTCTGGAATATCATTTCAGTACCAAATTATGTCCCATTAAACCAGTCTCAAGTACTCTCAGATCTCTTGCATTCTGATTGTGCTGAGGTCATCTAGTCTCACCCATGCATTTGCCAAATGCATGAAAACATGAAACAGTCTAAAAACCCAACTAACGCCTGTTTCAGAATTACCCTTGGCTTCGGTGTTCTTACCTGCCTTTGAATTTCAGTTTTTGTTCTGGTTTGTTATGAAACTAGAGATGCAGATCTGCAGCAGTGATCCAGAGAGAATTTTAGTAGGCACTTGGAAGTCCTGTGCCAATTAGCAAATAACTGCAAGTAAATACAGATCCGTAATGTTCGACTAAAGGCTGACATGGTCAGTCGCATCTGTCTGACTTGTTCTTCACCTCTTGCCCTCCTTCCTTTCAGTATTTTTTTCCACTGTTCAGTTGTTGTGTGAGTAACCCTTCCCCTGAAGTCTAATTTCTGCCTTCTTTCCTATCCTCTCATCTCCTTTATTTCTATATTCTTCCTATATTAGCAACACTTAGTTTTGCTTTTTTTTATCTTCATCTTTCCTTCCTGTTTAAACAATTGTTCTTTGTCCTTTTGTCTTGAGATATTCCTTCCACTGTCCTGAATGGGATTTTGGCATAGCAAGAAAAAAGCTTTTCCAGAAAATCATTTCAGGTTTTAGGCTGAGTGCAGTGCAACTTAGAATGGGACAGTGTGTGTTCAGTCATATTCGTACAATGGGGTTGCTTCATTTGTAGGAAGGGGTAATATTGGGAGTGTATATCAGGTATTTCTTTCTTAATCTTATATTTTCAGAAGTGAATTTGGAGATGTAGGCTTTATGCACTGGAATGAATTTTGGTCATGACATATATTGACGATGAAGAAGAGCAAATATTGCAAAAACTGTTGCCGTGTTTCCCCAATATATGCCAAAGAAATGTATCATGGCTTTTTTGTATCACTACTTCAAATATGCTAACAAAAACGTTTATCAGGAATTATCACTGAACTGGCAAGTTTCAAGTAAATATAATTGGTCGTTTACAGAACCAGAGTCATAATTTTTAAATTCAGCACGATGAAGTCACGTTATTAAGATTTTAACAGCCAGCAAAAAGACACTGGTGTATTTTTTTTTTTATACCCAGTTGAAAGAATTTTCTTTTTCAATAATTAAATACTCACATTCGGCAGCAGATTGAGAAATATTTGCAAAATGCATGTTTGCTTCTCCATTTCTGTCAGCACTTCAGTGTGTAAGACAAGTTCAAGTTGGATGAACAGTGCTATGACCTGGTGCTCTTTTGGGCTGTCCCTGCTCGGTGGACCCTGTGAAACCATGGTGACTCAGGCATAACCTTCAATAAACGATACTGAATAATAACTGACTGAGAAACCAGTGCTGTGATGGTTTGCAGGTGGAAAAGGGAGCACATGAGCATGTTGTGTGCTGAAGTCTATTCAGGGAGATCCCTGGTAAAGCTTGGAATTTTCTCTTTTGCTGCTTACTTCAGTGTTCTGCTTCAAGAAACTCCCAAGTAAAATGGGACGGAACATCAACTCAGCCCACATCGGGAGTGTCTTTGTGGGAGATCCAGCTGGGTGTCTTACCCCGTTTTTTTTGCAGGATCCAGCTGAAGTGCTCGAGAGCCCTGGGTGTCTTTGGTAGGGGTGGCACAGGCGTTGCAATTACATGGTTGAAGAAGGTGGCATGGAGTGATTTTGCATATCTCTTTTGGCCAGAAAGGACTGTGGTTTAATTTACGTTGTGGGAATAGAAGTGGAATTTAGAGGGAGTGGGAGGAAATATGGGCAGGAGAAAGGAGCAGCAAGTATGTAGGAAATCTTTAAAAAACCATAAAAGGCAGCCAAAGAACCAAATACCTTCAGGTGTCCTGAACGTACTTGAGCTCATCACTTCCATTCTCTGCTAAGACTGACCTTGTTGATATTGATTATAGAATTCCACTGACTTCAGCAGAACCAGGACTGCTGCTTCAGGAATTTCGGCAAAATTTCTCCCTGCAACCACTACCCCAATACAACGGAGAGAAGGCTGGGCAGGATTTTGTTTGTATTTTTAAACTCTTGCTTCTCAGGACAGGGCTGTGTGTAAGACTGGCGTTTGCTTTGTCTGTGCCGTTGCACAGCTCTCTGATGTCGTTGTGAGGGCTGGAGTGGTGCTGATGGGATGTTCAGAAATGGGTGCAAACAGGGCTGTAGGGCCTACACTGCAAAGGGAACCCCGTCACCTTGGTTGGTTATTAGAGGCATCACATCTTTGCGTTCTTAACCAGTACGGTTACGTCCTCATCAGGCATCACAAATTCAAAGAAAATCCTGGATGGGTGATCCATACTCTACCTGTCTCTCGGAAAGTCTTAGGTTTGCAGCAAGTTCAGACTTCCTCCTGATTGTAATGTATCTGTTGTAATGAAATTCCTTCTCTAATTCTAATCTCTGATGATCTGTGTAAACCACTCGGTACTTCTCTCTTGTTCTTGTTTTACCTGTTTTGAAAGAAGAACACATTGCTTCAAGCTAGAATTTTTTAACTTCAGTAACACAAAATATCTGGCTTTACATTTGAAAATATGTTTGTGGGTATTTTAGGCTTGAATCTCTGTGCACTTACCCAGAGTAACTCCCTTGACTGCAGTGGACTCGGTCTTGATTTACAACATAAGAGGCTCATACCATCGGATTTTGGGTTTGCTCCTTAGTAAAGAGGTGGTAAACTGCTTCTCATCTCCTTTATCACCCTCGTGTTATCATTTGGGAAAGGGAAGGTGTTCTGGTTAAGAACAAGGAGCCAGGAAACCTGGATTCTGTTCCTAACTGTGATGCAGCCTTCCAGCCTGGTGTTTCTTGTTCTCTGTCCCTAAAGCTTCTACACTGCTGCCTGCTTCAGAGGCAAGTTGTGGAGGATATTTTACTGCATCGAAAATACTGAGAGCTTCCAAAGTTCCTCTGTTCTTGTTTTTACAAAAATTAATACAGGATTGTGATTGTTACTGTAATTTGGAGGTTGTGTTGTTCCTTCAAGTCTGGCACATTCTGTCCACGACTTGATAGTAGCACAGGGAACAGTAACGTAGATTTTCAGATGATGGTTAATAAAGAAGAGAGAAAGAAAGCACTAATACTTAGCAAAGGCCATGGCACCATGACAGAGCTGCAGCATCTGTTCTTTCACAAGATGTTCATCTGCACCTTTTCAGCTCTGGGTACCGCTGGCTGAAGCAGACTGGCTCAGCAGGATCTGGGTCATTAAAGGGTAATGGCAAACGACATGAGCTGGTGAACACACATGCAAGTAGCTGAAATGTTATGGATTCCATACAGGATAATTGTTGAGGATAGATTGTGTTGGCAGTAGCGAAAGAGACTTGAGAAAGGGAAAGACTGCTGATGCTTCCTTTCTCACCCACCTTCCCTCTCGCGTTGATGTTCATGTTAGGCCATCAATGTGTCAGAGATTACAGACCAGTGTTACCACGCTTGCTAACTACAGTCTTAGCATTTTTTTTGTGCTTCCTTATCTGTCCATATTTATATGGACATTTCTTCAGATGTATAGATTTAGACTGCAAATTGTCTGGGACAGGGAATGTATTTTTAGCTGGTGTTTTTTTGCAGTGTGTTCCACTGTGGTACTATAGGTTCTCAGTCTTTGTGTCCTTAGTGGTCACTGCAGTAGAACCAGCCCCCTTAGATTCAGATTCTCTCAGATAAAACCCAAGGCGTGCTGCAGCTTGCTGCCTGGAACAGACTGCTGTTGCTGCAGATGGAGCTTCATACAGCAGCTCATGTTTGCTTACAGATCTTTTTCTGAGAAGAATCTGTGGATGCCCAACTCTTCAAAAAACAGGTTCCTCAAACTCATAATAATTGCACTCCTAATAAGAGCAGTTAATTTTGAATGGAGAGGACTGAAATAGATTTTCAGGCAGTAAGTTGGTAAAATTTCAGTCTCCAAGTAGATCACCACGGCACACTGCCCTATAACAACCACCTTCTCACCTGCAGGAGAGAATAGCTGGAGGTTTCATGTGTCAGTGGTGTCAAAGGCCTGATTTCTCCCCAGCCCCTCTTTCCAAGGCCCCTTGCGTTCGAAGTAGCACCCAAAGATCAGAATCCAGGGTGCAGAACTATAGCAGAATCTTGAAGTACTTTATCCCTTAATTCCTGATTTAGTGTCACAGGTTAATGTTTTTCCCCCCATCTGTGGCGAGAGACATGATGTCTCTTTGTTTTAATAGCTGAACAGATTTCAAGTCCACATCGCCTTCCACTTGCTGGATACACTGGGTGGCAATGGCTTGAGAGCCATATCACTTGTTTCTCTTCCAGCGTTTGGCAGTCAGTACTTTGCTACTTGTAAGAATTTTTGGCTTACCGAGGTATCGTTTGCATTAGAAGGTTGTTCGGGCTCTGATCCTTTTTGTACTGTTGTAGAGATCCTAAATGCAGAGTTGTTTAGCACTGGAAGTCCTGGTCAGTGCAATGCTGTAAACAAATAGTGTTACACCTCTGGCTGTGGACATTAACTGGTTCACCCTACATGACAGGATTGCTCTAGGACTCTTCCCAGGCTTGTAGAACAAGGTCTACACCAGAAATTGATCCATCAGCTTCCGTGCTCCATGATGTTCAACCCTGGGAAAGCACTATGCATTAATAGTGAGTTTACAGTGCTGTGGACGTTTCCCAACTGTCTTGAGGCCATCAGCCTGTTTACTTGGAAGATTTCGATAGGGAAAATAGGTGTGTTCATAGAATCACAGAATGGGTTGGGTTGGAAGGGACCTCAAAGATCATCATGTTCCAACCCCCCTGCCATGGGCAGGGACACCCTCCACTACACCAGGTTGCCCAAAGCCCCATCCAACCTGGCCTTGAACACTGCCAGGGATGGGACATCTACAACTTCTCCGGGCAACCTTCGTTCCTTGTGCTGGGGTTTCGGCTCAATCCGTGCAGCCAAACCCACTTTGACTCCAATCTGTTAACTTCCCTGTGAAGGTGCTGCTGTGCTGTGCTTGGCTGGGGGGGATGTACAGGACATTCTCATTTCAGTGGCATTTCCAGCATTGCCAAACTGTAGTGAAAGCAGAATTAGCCCAATGATGTTTACACTGATAATCAAGTGAAAAGTGCTGTTAATTTTACAACATTATGGTAAGAATTTGAGAGTCCCTAAAGAACAGCAGTTGTTCAGTTCAGTCCACATAAATACTAGGACATTTGTTTTCATTCATTCGAAGTGTAAATTGTTTGTTTAACATATGGTCACCTGTGGTGCTTTAATTCCTTACTGAATATTTTTTAACTTTTGATCTCTCTAGCCGGTGGTCTGGTGAGGTTTTTTTTCCCCTCTTTAAATGAGAATTTGGTGTCATTCCATGGGACAAAATGTTTAAAATGTTTCCTTAGTCTCCTTTGTGTTGTTAAGATGGAGTACACAAAAGAGCAACAAGGTGATCTTATCTTGAACTCTATTCTCATTCAGAAGCCATAGACAAATATCAACTGTTCCTCTATTGCCAAAACAAGGTGGTAAACTTCAAGATAAACCTTCCTGTTTCTGGTTTTAAGTGCTTAAGCCCTTATCTGAGTAGGAGAGGGCTGGGTTTTTTGCTTTTTAAACTGAAGGAGAAATTAAATGTATGTGGAAAACAGAACTTTCTCCCATAAAATCTTCTATTTTCCTACGAGTCGCTTTCAGTTTATTTTTAGTAGGAATGATAATATCAGGGTTTTTTTTGAAGGAAGATTGAGAGCTTTCACATCTAATTTCTTTCTTTAGAGTAAGTTAAGAGAGTAATTTAAAAAGTAGACAAGCAAAAGTAGAACAGTTCCTTCCTAAAAGTCAACAGCAATTTGAGAAAAATTCTGTATGATTTGTCACATAAATCTTGTATTTAATAATTTGATTTTTTTTTTTTGTGTAGAGTAATACCCTCGGGGAGAGACAACAGAGGGAGCTGAGATCTGCCAGGTCTTCCCAGAGGATACTTCTAGTTGTGGCAGAATCATGTTTGACTCTGTTAGGCCTTTACCCAGACTCTCTCATTGATGTCAGTGAGAGTCTTCCTAATGCCTTTGTTGGAATTAGTCTGCATATGGCATTTCCTTTCAAAGGCAAAGTACACTTTTATTTGCCAAAGTTAACAAACAGCAGCAGCAAAACCTATCCCTAAAGAGTCTGAGACCTTAGCCTCTAAATTCCATCTGTTAGATGGAATAGATCTGCTCCACTGCTCTGAGCCAAATCTTGCAGCCCTTCTACTGGTTTTATTTACAGTGATGCATTTTATTTCAAGAAGTGTTACCTGAGTAAAATTTGAGGTAGGACTAATGGATGCACCCCAGAGACAGCAGAAGGATGTTCTTCACTTCTCAGACTTCTTTAGGAGATAATGGCAGCATTTAATGATGTAATTACAAAAGTTAATATTTTAATCCAATTCCTTAGTCAAATCCTGCATATTTTACTGACTTAAGTGAGTGAAATTACCAACATTAAACTTTCTGCAATCTTAATTAATCTTTTGCTAGTGACAGATTATCATTTTAATCAGCAATATAGTGTCAGTTTTACTGGAAGTGTGTTCTGTCACGGACAGTTATACTACAGCATTGCAAGTGGTTGGAGAGGTTACCAGTGGTTGGGTGGAAGAGAACTGGAGGAGAACTGAAACAAAAGAGCTTTGAAGCAGCCACCTTTGCAGTGTGACTGCCTTTGTGTGGGGAGTGCGTTACCTGGGTTTAAGGAGCTATTTGAGAAAGTTTTGGCAAAAACCTGGTTTGCTATTGCAGAGTGCCCTTGGAGTAATGAGAAATAAGATATTTCAGACTTGGAAAACTTTTCATGAGATGTGTTTTAAGGATCCTGTTCTATCACACCCACTCTGGCAATTTTTGTGACTGGCCAAGTTTTGAGTTGGGGGAAGGGAACAGCGTTCCCATTGGCCATAAAATTCACAGAGCATTTCTTCTGAAGACAATAAAGCCAGGAGAAGGCCTCTTTATTTGCTGTGAAAATCATCACCCTTTCCGGCAATATAACTCCTGAAGAAAAGAGGGAGAAGGAAGAGACGAGACTGCATATCAAAGCGAGCAGAAGTGTTGAAAGGGTCTGTTGCCTTGATATGACAGATAGGCCTCAAAACCTCAGACAATGTAGCCCAGGGAAGGAAAAAAAAACCCAAAAAACCACCATCGGACCTCACAACTAGTTTACAAAGCAAAATAAATTAGCATTAGAACTAGCCCTGGTCCCTTTTTCAGTGCCTCCTCTCTTAACTTTGCAGGAATACTCTTTGTTTACTGAAATTGGCATCATTCATAAAATCCAGAAGCTACCTCATTTAGACAGAAGATGTCTTAGTGTAGAATAATGTTGGAGTACTGTCTGATTACTTACAAACTGTAGTAACCTGGATTCCATAGTTTATCATTGTTTCAGAGGGAGTTAGTGTCTGTACTTGATGACTGGAAATTAGCTTAAGTCAGCTGGAAATGTCAAACAGCTTTCTGGCCTGAAGATATGTTCAGTTCAAATCTGCATCTTTATGGTAGCTCGATATTAAGAGAGACTAAATTAGTGTTAGTTTTTGAGCTTATAAAGATATGGACTGTCTGAGACCAGGCCCCAGAGTTTTGTTTTGGGACTATCTCGGAATATTTATGCACTTTAAAAAAGAAGGAAAAGAAAGGGCTGTAACTCTCCCTGGTATAATTTCACTGACTTAATCGAAGTTTTGAAACAAAAGTAACTTTAAATAAGTCTTGAAGATGGACATTGTGCTGCACTTGATGTTCTGTAAAGGTAAATTGAAAAAAAAAAAAACCAAACCCACACTGCCATTGTATTACAAAATGTTACATGATCCAATCCTGTATAATGTAAGTAGTAATATTCCTGCCAGAATCCTTAATGCAATGAGTAGGACTTTTCATTATTGCAAAGTTGGATGCAGAAAGGTTTGTGAAACATGGTGGAATTCCGTATTTGTATTTTCTGCTGAGTCCTGATCGTTTGCTCTTGTTATACATGTTCAGATGACTCATACTGAAGAGAGCAAAATAGGACCATAGAATTGGAACCCTTCAGCAGACTTGGATAATTTTCCTTTCTGTTCTGTTGACTTGTATTTAAAATGCTGATGTTTTCAATTTTGAATATGTTCTGCTATTCTGTAATAAAGCTCATTGGCCAAATCCTACCCTTCACTTTGCTACTGTGAACTTTTCTACTCATCTTCATCCTCCAGAAGTGATTGAATCCAAAGCAGAGTCATTTTTATCACCTTTAAGCAGTGATTGCACAGGCTGCCCTGGATGGATTTTGTTTGGCAGAAGGACCCAACCTGCAGAAAATGGAGGTGGGTTTCTAAGTGGCAAGATCGGGGGAAATCCCGTTGCCAATGACTATATGGACTAAAAAGCAAGTGATTAACTGAAATTTTTTGAAGTGTTGCATGTTCTTTAGGCATTCAGCATTTTACAGGAATGGCTTCTTAAGAGGCTTGTTGCTCTTCCTTAGATTTGAGGGAATATAACTTGTTCCTGCTTCACAGGCTGTGTGTTATATGTTCACAGTGTATTTAGTAATGATGCTATCAGCATCAGAAAAAACTGTCTTTCTGACTACAGAGTGAATTTTTATCGAACAAGAGTGACAGGAGGGTTGTCACCTACAGGAAAAGTCTCTGCTCATAATTATTTTACCTCTGTTTCAAAACTTGTTCCCTCCTGGCTTTATGGTAACATAAATGCAGATCTTAAGATGTACTTTCAGCTCTGTGAGCAAATTCTCATTGCTGCCTGGTGGTTAACTGCTCACACTCCTCGTTTGGGGCAGTTTTATCACAGATGTATGTTGTTTTCTCACGAAGGCAAAAAGTAAAGTCTACTTGTGTGTGAGTGATTGCATACCTCCATGAAAATACTGAAATCCACGGAGGAGATTTGTAACTTACACTGAGTTGCTTTTATTCTACTTTGCATCAAAGAATTTTCCTGTAATTATGCTTTGTATGTGTTTGGGATTACCTCCTCAAATCCCTAGTTGTTGTGGCTTTGTTCTGTCCTCTGTTACAATTGCTAGTTGCCTTGGCTTTGCTCGCCCTTCTGAAGTGGTGGTTTAGAAGAGGGGACAGGAGCAGTAGAAGGGTTAGAGAAGGATCTTTTTCCACCAATGTTCTTGGATGGAAATACTAAGTAGTCAGTGTTCCATGTCAAAACACGTTTGCTTTCTCCTGTATCCTGAACACCCTCAAGAATGCAGTGAATGAACCCTACGTGCACTGCATTTAGGATCAAGTCACAATCCCTCCCGTTCCAGTGCTGCAGGGAGAGACATTCAGACATCCTTCAACCAGAGAGAGGATGATGGATGGAAGCCTTATTAGGTCTTTTCTAATGCATTCCACTAACAGTAAGCCAGGATGATAGTCTTGCATTAAATACTGGGATCTTCCAGTGGTTCCAAGTAGCATAACCTCATAAACTTCACTTAACACCATTTGAACACATGGTTTTATATTGGATGTTATTTTTAAAGTTACAGAGTAAGACTTGAAATAATGTCTTCTTTTGTTCCAGGTTGGTTGTGTAGATAATAGAGCATCAAAAGAAGACTGTAGGGCATGAGGTGGAAATTTGAATAAAGTGTTTTGTTTTGTCATCTGCCAGGTTATGAGGCCACAAAGCACCAATAAGAAGAGCTAACCATGAAATTTCTGGAGATGGAAATGTCATTGATTCTGGGCCTTGTTTCTGTAGCTGTTACAAGTCAGACTACTCAATGTAAGTAAACCTCTGGAAAGAATCTCTCCTGATCTTAGAGGGATAAGAGTACAGGAACATTTCTTGCACACTTTCAAGGACATCTTGCAAAAATCACTTGCCTTAATAATTATTGTTTCCATAGTGAAATAATATTATTATTGATAAATAGTATTTCGCAACAGATAATGAACAAATAATGAATTTAATTTATCTGATTAATTTCTGTTCTGATTACTTCAGGTAAGTCTGCACCTCAGTTTTTCCATCTTTAAGAATGATGGCTCATATCTATTTCACAGGGAAGAAGGAAAACTAATAAATAATAGGTGTGATTCCTTACCTCTTGCCTATACAAAACCTCTCCTGAAATTCCTAAAGGTTTTGCAAAGAGGCAGAAGGATAATGCTCAGTGTAAGCATACACCTTTAAGGATGTAAATGCCATGGATTCCATCTAAGCAAATGCTGAGGCTTTTGACTGTGGTCCAGCAGACAAGGTTGGTACTTGCAGTTAGCTTAGTCACGCGTTTGCAGTCACTTGCAACACTTGCATGCTGAGAACCAAACTGCCGTAAGCACAGTGATAGATCTGACGTTGCTGTTAGGGCGAATTTTTAAAAATTATTTTGTTTTTTGGAAAAACAACAGTGCCCTTGCTGAGGGGTGAATGAAGAAGAAGGAACCAACTCCAGTGAAGCAGATCTAGTGGCCCTGAGCATCCCTGGCCTAATGAAAAAAAAAATGAGGGGAAGAAGCAGCAAGAGAATTACTTGCCTGGGTTTTTCCCTACAGCATGACCCAGTACCCATGAAATGAAGGGATAGGCTCCCGCTGGCTTCAGAGGGACTTGCACTGGACCATGGGCCTTGGCAAAGATATGCTCCTATGACATGCTGCTTTCTTCAGTTCTTCTTGAGATGAAGATGCTCAATGTCTTGTTGGACCATTCCAGAATGGGAGAGACTCCCAAGACCTCCTATAAATGCTCTGACTTGAATTTATAGGTGCAGAGCAGCTCTGCTCTGCTCTGACTCAATGCAGGCTTGAAATTGGGAAGGTTAGAAAGCCCTAAGCATGCGTCTTAGGCAGGCAGGCAGAATGTTTTTGTCTACTTTCTCTCTCTCTCACATATATATAAAGAGTGCTCTATTTCACAGTGACCCCACTATAAAAGGAACACCACAGACAGATCAAATCAGGTCTTTATCTCAGGCTGTAATTTAAATCCAGAGGAGCAAGAGGCAGGTGGGTAAAGAAGAGATGAGAAGTAGTAGTTTTTTTTGAGCAAATATTCTACCATCTGTAAATCATATAATTTGTAAGCACTTTCATTGCCCTTGTAAGGATTACTCAGAAGTAAGCTGCAAGCTTTTGCAAGACTGGCTCTCTCTTGTTTTCTTTCTTTTTTTTTTTTCCCCAAATTCTTATTCACCCAGAGTAACAACCTACTCTGATTGTCCTATTGACTTCTATGGACTCTCTGTGAACTGAAGTTGTGTTCAGCAGGAGTAAGGATGACTCGGTCTGTCCATATAAATCAGGTGCATTATTTTAATAAGGACAATTTTTCTATGTAGTTGCTTTGTCAAAAGCATGTTTGAAGTAATTACTTTCTCATCAGAGATCGATTCAGTACTTGCTTTGAAAACTATTATTTACAGGCATGTGTGGAACAGAGCTTGGGCAGGAGGAAGGACTGAAGAGAAGGGAACCTTCCTGGGATGTAACATTGAAATACTTAAAGCATCTCTTTAGGAAGGAGGTATTGAGCATCCTTAATTTCTACTGATTTTGGTGCATGTCAAAGCTGCTCAGCACCTCAGAGGATCAGATACTTTTATACAGAGGATTGTGCCTCAGTTCTTTTCAGGCAGTTTTCCCTCTTTTTCTTTTCCTTCTCCCCCTTCTTGTTTCTTTCTTTTTTTTTTTTTTTTCCTCCTATTCATACAAGGTATAGATTTTTTGGTTTCGAGATGCTCAATATTTATTTTTTCTATGGTTCCTCATCACAATCAAACAGAACCTTTTCCTCATACTTCATGGCTTGTTTTTACTGGTTAAAAAGGATTGGAGAATTGTTTGGTACTCATTGACTATTAGGCATCAAAGACTGATCTGACGCTGTATTAACTGATTGTGTCACCATGGATATTTGTATTCCTGCATATTCTGAGGGCTGCTACTACAAAGTGAAGCAAGCCTTTCCTTATCATTCCTGTTTTTAAAGCATTGACTCTTCGTTTGATCTTGCAGATCTCATTTCATTTTGGTGTTCTGAGGTTTAGAGAGGTTGTTTCTAATACAAAGCCTTATTTCCAACCCCTCTACTGTATGTATGTTAATTGAACTTTTCATATGTACACTAAAACTTGAGGAAAATAAGCAAAGTATAGGTGGTGGTGAAATACAATACTTTCATCATTCTTTCTGCAGACATGCTGCTTCATTCCAATCTATATAGGAATTATAGGGCTTCTACTAAAAGCAATCATTTAATATCACAATTTTTTTAACATATCTGAATTGAAAATACTTCATTGTCAAAAGACATAACTTTTCATTTGCCTCAGCATCAAAGGTCAAGAAAGAAATACAAGAAATAGTCAGCTGATCAAAACCAGCATCCAGTAACCCAACCAATATTTAACTGTTAGCAAGAGAATCCTTCAGAGCAATTAGGACTTTCCTTTGTCAGACTGTTTGCTTCCCGCTAAACAGGGAACCTGGCAAAAAACCCGACGACACAAAAAAGTAAAATCTCTTCTCAGCATAAAACCTCAGTGCCCTCATACCTGTAGAAGTGGATTGCACCGTTTTCCTCATCCATTCGTAAGAGCTGTGCCTTTGGCTGTTGGGAGAGATTTGCTGTGTATTAATTGTTTCTACAGGAGGTAACCCCCCAGATCCAGCGGGATGCAGGGAGCTGTAATCAGCAGAACTGTAGGAGACCTGTCCAGGAGACGAGCCATTGATCTGTGCAGCAGCAACGGTGCCGGAAGGTCCTGGGCCGTAAGCGTTCCAGTCCTCCCTCTGTGGGCCATAGTGAGATCCCCAGGTTCCCGCCGGCTGTCCGTGGGTGTCCAGAGTTGGCACATGATGATATCCCATGTAATCAGAATAGGGTGGAGTAGACACAAAGTTTTGCACTGGCAGGTTGTTGCTGCTGCACCTTGCAGATCCTGGATACATGCTGGTTTCTTTATCCAAAAGGTAGCTCACATACATGATGCTCACAGCCTGGCTTTGTCTTGCTGGGACATCCTGCTCCTCACAGTGTTTGTTTGATCTCTCTTCCCCTCCTCTTTCTTTCTCTCTCTTTTCTAGCCCTGCCTGGCTCTATAAATGACTCATGCTAGCCCTGATGTCCCTTTACTACACATGATTAACAATGGTTTTACCAGGTGCTGGTGGTAACAGTTTACTAAGGTCCTGCCTGATGTCACAGATAACTGCCTGCCCCAAAATTACATTTGCATTCAAATGAAGGGCTGACCATGCAGGCAACCCCACCTTGCTGCTAGTTCCAGTGCTTCCTTTCTCACAGATCCTTTATGTATTCCCATCCTGCTTCTATGCTTTTGGAATGTAGTTGGAAGTCTCGTGGTCTTCGAGCAGAGTTGCGTACATAGTTAACCGATAACCGTTCAGACAGTAGAAGTAGTATTTTTCTTGAGCAGTACGTGTCAGAATCTAACTTCAGGCACTAGGTTGTAGTTAAAGCCTGGTATCTGCTAGTCCAGTCGTTCTTTTGTTAGAATGTTCTATATTATTTATTTTACACTAAAAACAAAGGACCAGTTCAGTCTTTCCCTGCAGCTCTTACATAGTTTCTCACATAAGCACTCTTCTTGACTTTCAGCTCTTAGTCCATGTGGGAGAGCACTTGGAAACCACAGTAATCCTGCTGATTTTAACATTACAAAGGATATACAAGAAGTCTCATAGTCATTTTGAGCATTTGTTCATACCAATAGTCTTGTTGATGTTAGCAAGCCTATTCATGAGCTGGCTGCTTGCCACAGTGATTGAAGTTTCTCTATTCTAACTTAAAATGTTAACAGAAAGAGAATCTGTTATTGAGAGAATGCAAAATTTGTCACTTTCCCTATGCTCATGTCTTGTTTGTGATATTGAAATGAATGGTAGTTTTCCCTAAAGGTTTTTCTGTTCTCATTGCTGTGCTTGTTCACAATAAGTAACACCTTTTCTTAGAAATATGGGAACAAATTTTAGCTTTTTAGCTCAAAAAAAGCAGTTTCCTAACTTTCAGGAACAATGCTGTGTTTGTAAGAAACAGATTCCTATGAGATTATCTATAACCAGGAGCAAGGAGAGAAAGTGTTAATTTCTTTTTTTTTTTTAATGAGATAGATACCTTAGCATTGTCTCTTAATGAGAATTTACTGTTTTCATTCCCGTTCCTTTGATGATGTGATACTTAATTGCACCTTTATTAACGAACCAACTTGTTAAAAAGATTTTTTTCTTAAACAGGTGCAAAGTATAATGAGTTTTTTCTTTGTTCAGAGGTGTATTTTTTCTTTGAGAGTCTTTTGCGCTTTGACACCATTAAAACTTACACATTCCTCCTTCAGGTTCTCAGGAGGAAGGAATCACTTTGCACACCTGACAACACCGTGGTTTCCTTTTGTGAAAGAATGGTGTCCTTAGGCTGTGTTTGCAAGATGGGTTGTGGCTGTAGCTGTGGAAAAACCTTTTTTGACTGTTTATTTCGAGGCTAGGTGGAGAAGCACAGGCTACCGTCTCTTGAATATTTAAGATTTTTCTGCTCTGCACTTTGGTAAAACTTGTTCTCTTTTACTTCTTGGTTCTTGTGAGTTTTTGGAGGATGATGTTTTGCCGGTATAGTTGTTGAAAGGTATTTTAAAAATCGTTAGGTGGGGGGAAGTTGGCAGAAACTGTTTCTTCTGCTTGCATATGTGAGCTTTTTCATTGCAATTTACACATCCGTGACAGCTGGCCATTCAAAACGACCCGTGTAGCTGCTGATATGGACTTCACAAGTCTAGGGAGGTCAATAACCAGTACATCATGTATTGAACAGCTTAATTCTCCTCTATCAGCAAAATAAATCATACTGGTCTAGTTACAAATTAGGTGTCCCTAGGCAGCTTGTGTCTGTAGTTACCAATGCAATGGGGTTTAAATACAGCATGATCTATATGTACTTTTTTTTTTTGCACTAGAGTGTTTCACTCCCTTTCTCAATCTTTTAGGGTACTGTGGTTGCTTGGTAGCTCTCAAGCTCAGACTGTGTTGAAATAGTTAAAAAGAAAGATTCTTTACAGCTTCTTGTAACTGGATTTCAATTTCCTTTCCTCCTCTTCAAAACTGTTGAAGACTCATCCTTTGAAGCATTTCTATACCTCTCCTGAATGCAGGTGTACCAATAAATCAGCAAGAGGGAAGAAGCAGCATTTGCTCGTTTACAGTAGCATTAGTTGTAGCCCTCCAGCTGTCTGAAAAATGTTCTAATTATGTTCATCTGACAAAACTTTTCCTGCAGGCCTTAGATACCTTACACACCAACAGCCCAAAACGCTGCAGGACGGCTGGGTCTCACTGCGTGGTTTGCGTCTTGATCTGCCCTTCTTCAGTAAATAAATAGTAATTATGACATAAAAATGCCTTTTGATGCTTTCAACTTATCTGTGTACATAATGAAATGGAAGGAGACTCCTTTCCTTGTTCCACACTGCTGAAGGAAGGTACTTTACAACATATGATTGTTAAACTGACAATACGTTATTCCTGCGGCCACATGCTGTGAGCACTAAGCAGGAAACTGCTTCCTTCAGATTCCCAAGTACCCTAAGTTGCTCTGATTTCAGCAAGCTGTATTTGGTTTCCAGTTAGTCCAAGTTTTTTTGCTTTATGTCATCTGAATCTGACCTATTAGTTGAACCTCAGTCTTTAGACGCAGATATTTTGACTGCTGGGGGTATGTGAATAATCACATACTGACATAGCTCGTTTAAAACTAAACATTTTCATAGGTTCTCCAACACAAAGTATAAAGGGATTTGGATTTGAGTTGCTTTTCATACTTTCTAGCCTAGTATTAGTAACAGGTGTTGTTTTGGGGAGATCAGTCTATATGTGTACTCAATCTTTTGTAAGTATGCCATTCTTCAGGCAAGGCTTCTTCTGGAAAAAAAATTCAAAAGTTTCTCCAGTCAGTTGTTACATCTGTAAAGAGTTTGTACACAAATACTGTATGTGTACAGTGTTTGGAGCTACTTATTTTGGTGAAAAAAAGCTTAAAGTCTATTAGAATGCACTAATACAGCGCATTCATATGTGAAAAAAATCACAGTTCACTCCACCCGGGCATTCAGTAGGCAGCTAGTGGCACATCAGGTGCCCAGCACTTTTGTGTGCATTGTTACATACAGCAAAGTTCCGAATTTGGAACTAAGTTGTAGATTTCAAACTGAGAGGAGTTTTGGTTCAGGATTTTAGCCCATTTTAAAGAAAATTGCCAATATATTTTCAATTCTGAACTCTTACTCTCCAACTTGGTGAAATTTAGAACTGGCATTTTACTTCTTAAATAATTTTGCCAAGAATCCTGCACTGACAATTTTGAATTTCGTTTTGATGTTCTGACTAAAGCTCTCTGCAAACATTTTAGTTTAGTGCGTTACGCTTTGACATGCAGGAGTAATAGTTGCTGAGTAGAAGAGAATCACAGAACATTAGGGATTGGGAGGGATCAAAGGATCATCTAGTCCAATCCCCCTGCTGGAGCAGGACCACCTAGATCAGATCCCACCAGAACGCATCCAGGCGGGTTTGGAACATCTCCAGAGAAGGAGACTCCACAACCTCTCTGGGCAGCCTGTTCCAGTGTTCTGTTCCCCTTACTGGGAAGTTCTTCCTCATGTTTAAGCGGAACCTCCTATCTTCCAGAGAGGTCCTTCCAGAGCAGAAGCTTGAAGTAACAAAGCAGGAATCCATCTCTCTTCCCTGAGTATGTTTTCCCTGTGACTGTATTTTGAAGGATGGAGTAGTCTCAGCCTTTATTACCCTTCTCATCTTTGCTCGACTGTGATGTAGCAAAGAAAAAGGGTAGATTCTGGTCTAAATAGCTGACTTGAGTGACAACTGCCCTTGTATGATGTATCAGCAGTTTCCCTGGGTAGGGGGGTGTGCTGGAGGCCTGGCACATTAGAAATGACATCACCTAGTCTTTTGTTTTTATGAGCAAATATTACAGAGCAGACGACGGGTCTGATTTACAAAGGCTGAACAAAAAGCAATAAATAGCATCCAAATTCGTAACAGAAGTTTTATTAAGCATATCCAGTCTTTCATCATTCTTTTGTGAGTAGCAACATTAAGGCTAAAAAAGCAATTAAGGTGGAATTAATTGCCTTTAAAAATACTATTCTGCTTTCTTAATAGCCTCTATTATGTGGTAATAAATCCCAATCATTATTGATACGAAATGGGATTTCTCAAAGTTGATTTGTGAAGAGACCAAATCCAAAATCTTGTAGATCTAACAAATATAGTGACAATTCAGTGTTCTGGGCTTGTGTTAAGAAGCCAAAAGATGAATGGAAATGAGAAATTGTCCTGAATTCTCAAGAGAGGAAAGAACTTTATGGTTTTGAGATGAGCCTAAACCACTTTCACCCTGTGGTCTCTCTGATACACATTTTTCCACTTATAAATTTGAATAGTTTCTATATTCTGAGATTAGGAAGTAGCATCTACTGTAGATAGTGGTTGGGAAAACATCTCTGAAGGTGGTTTTATCAGATGCTGCAGATGGTGATGGGGTAGCTGTGGTCAGAGACTAGGCAGAAGCATTGGAATGCTCCAGTCCACTTTGATTATTCCTATTCTGCTACATGAATGGGCCTCCAGGGCTTCCCTTTGTCATATCATAAAGCTGTAGATGTGCTAAGATCGTATCCTGAACTTTCCATGCTGGTCTGTGTCAGATTGTAACCACATGGCTGTCCTGTGATGTAGGCCTTCTCCTACACATCCGTTTTCTTATCTTCGAACTTACGGAACTGTAGTATCTCGTTTTAATTTTTCTAATTTTGCTTTTCCACCTTCTCCCCAAGAGTAGCGGCGCTCATTTTTGGAGGTACGTTTAGCTCCAGTTCCAGCAGTGCTGCTTTACTCCCGTGAAGCAATGGGGACAGCTAGTGGTCAGCTGGCCGAATGGCAAGAAGGGGTTTCAAACCAATTTTTCAGTGACTGTGTCCTTATTCAGGTTTAAAATTCTCGATCTCTTCTGGTCTATACGGAACCGGAGTGCTGTAAGCGACAGCAGTCGTTACCTGTCACATGCCCAGATGCAGGAAGCAGCAAAGCTGGTGAAGAGTCCTGGCTTGGATTTTTGTTTTGTTGCAGGTATTTTTGCTATGCTATTTGAGAACTGTAACATCTCTCTTTTGAAACCTGAAGTAATGCTATTCTGGAATACGCCAGGCTTCTTAAAGTTAACTTTTACAAGTTATTTTCTGTTTAACAGAGTGCTCAAAGGTCTAAAATGTGCTGCAGTGTAGAGCTGGAGTAGTGAGGTGCCACGTGCAGCTCAGCGTGCGAGTGCACAGAGCTGCTCTGGTACACTCACACGTTGCCTCTCGTGTAACGCAGTGGCATCTGGTCAGGACGGTGGTATTTCACACCCACTTGACAATAGTACAAATGAATTGTGAGGTGATGACAGCGAAGCAGGACCGTAGTATTTTAATCGTGTATTCTTTAAGGAGTAGCTGTGTTTCTAACGTGTATTTTCTTTGTTAACTGGTATATATGCTCTTAAAAGAAAGATGCCAACTTCCAGGATGGCACTGCTTAGCTCTCTGTTGTGTAAACTGACATGTCTGAGTAGTCAGTAAGATGTAGAAGTGTGAGGTAGAATGGACACCAAGATAAATGACTCTCAGTGCCACTAGTTTGTTCAGTTACCTTGGGCTGACCAACTAATGTGTGTTCCGTATTAATCTGTGAAATAGAAGCGAGACTTATGACCTCATGTGATATGACAGAGTTCAATAAGTGCCACAAAAAAGATCCTGCATGAGGAGTGCAGAACATGAGTTCTTTCTTTTATCCCTTGTGAAATGAATTAGCTGACGTATATTGACGTACGTGCAGCCTTTAGGATGGCTAAAGTAAATGGCCGTCTCGTAAGGACACTGAAAATGTTGTTAGTTCTGAAAAGAATGTGTCTTTTCCTAACTGTTGTTTTCAGGATGGTCTGTGCTTTGAATTTTTAACACCTTGCAATCTGCTGGGTCTCCTTGGGCTGTGTGAGTCATGCCACCTATGCCATGTGATGGAAAGTGGTGCAATTCTTGCAGCCTAACCTGATAATTCACCGCCAGATGCAGGAAGGAACCAGAGGGGTGTGCTCAGGGAGGTTTCCAGAACAAAGTACAGAGAGATCCGCAGTCCCTGTTCACCGCCTCCGTCTGCTTACACGTTGCCGCTGTTGCAGGACCTCAGCTCAGCATTGGCCACAGGAGCAGCAGGGAAAACTTGACCCGTAGGCAAGAAGCCCTCTTTGGTCAGTTCGTACCTGACATGGCAGCAGACCTGCTGCACAACAGAAGGTTTGCAGTCCCCACCAGAAACCCCACAAACTGGGATGAGTGCTTGGTGTGGACTGAGTGACCAGCTGAGTTAAGGGAAATGCAATCTGGTGTTCCAGTGCTCTTTCTGGTGTGTCTGTGTGTATGTGTTTAACACTCTTCTGCTGGTGGAAGCTCGCATGTGTGCAGCTCTTTGCAATTTAGAAGAAAACTGTTATTTTTTCACATCTGGCAAAACCAAGGGCTGTTAAATCCTGTCTGGTGAAATTCTTTCGTCTCTGATGATGGTTTGGAGCTCGATGCATACAGGTCTCTAGGTGCACATTCTATTCTTTGCACCATAGGTACTATTAGGCAGTTAATTGCTGACCACAGACTGTATGTGGATTATTTTAATCTAATTCTTAAATAGCGTCAAGGTTTTTTTGTGTGGTTTTTTTTTTTTTTTTTGAGGGTGTTGCTGCTGTGACTAGCATGCTTTCCCCCCTGCTCCCTTTAGTAGGGAAATATCCCTGGATATGACAGAGTGGCTCAGTATAGGTGACAGTGATCTACAGCTACATTACATATAGGTGTGTGGTCACTCATGAATTAAAAATAGTCACAGAATTAGCCTCGCATTAAAGTGGTATTTTCCACTAGGTGGCACTTTTAATACGTAGCATAGACGCAGCCTACATGGCTGATGCAGTACCCCTACTAACTGCCATTCGATGTGTGGTTAGGAATTGACCAAGCTAAAAACGGATCGACGTAGTGCTGCCTGCAGCAAGTTTCACAGCTCCTTTTAATACTAACATTGATTAAATCCCCACCCCCAATGCGGTGTAAAGGAGTAGCAGCTCAGACATCATCCCCTTTCCAAATCCCTGCATCCAGTCTTCTCCACTGCCCCACCAATCCCCCCAGCCCCCAACAACCCAACTAATTGTTTC
The DNA here is from genome assembly GCF_009769465.1 of Tauraco erythrolophus. Classification (NCBI taxonomy): domain Eukaryota; kingdom Metazoa; phylum Chordata; class Aves; order Musophagiformes; family Musophagidae; genus Tauraco; species Tauraco erythrolophus. The sequence goes on from NC_141477.1 coordinate 22,164,364, forward strand.
TCTCTCTGGAAATTAAATGTGATAGTGTTGTTTAAAAAACTCACAAGTTTTATTTGAAGTTGCCAGATACAACCAGAATGAAGTGCTGATATGTTTTCCCACTGCTAGTAAACATGAGTGGGCATCAAACACTGTTGCTTTGCTCCATGCTTTTTCCCAGCCAACTCTCCAAGCTCCATTTCCGTTGCTAGTCAAGGCTCTGCTCAGAGTGGCGCAGGAGGTTGGAGTGTGCACAAATGAAATAGGCTGATAAGCAAGGACATGAGTGACAGTGGAAGTGAAGAGCGAAGAAATAAATGACCTGGAGAAAAATGGGAGTTGCAAAGGGAAAACTGCATAGGGACCTGAGCAGTATTAGTTTTTATATTTAGAGAACAGTTGTTTGAACTTTCCTAATGTTTCATTTCTGTTTTGGAGCATTTTACAAAGATGAGTCTACCTAATGCCCTTGCTATACCTGAGCCAGGTGACCAAAAATCACACAGTGTAGAATTTAGTTACACCAAAGCTCTGCTCTCCAGCTCTTCTAGTTGCCAGTGCTGTTGGAACTGCCCAGGAGCTTCAAGAAAAAAAAAAATTGAAGGAAACCCAGGAATTCTTGCTTTGTCTGTTTTGAGGTGACTGAGCTGTAACCTATTCAGGATGGAATATAGGCAAGACCTAAGAATGAGAAGATCCTTAGTGAAGTGACATGATGTTCACTGCCCAAACTGAAAGCTACTGGGGAATGGACAGAAGCATTGAGAAGGCTTTAAAAATACATGTCCATAACAGAGTCATATTGACTGGTAGGGGCTCAGTGGTCATCACATGCCAGTTGACTACCAATAAATATACTGCTCTCTGCTACTAATTGTGCTTATTATCCTAAATTTTGAGTGTACAGCTGTTTGGTGAGAGCAGAAAGGATGAAGATACTGGACAGCAGCTGAGGAAACCTGGATTCAGTTTTCAGTTCAGATCACCAAGTTCAGTTTTGCTGTTGGCATGTTCCTTTATTTCATTTATGGCAGCACAATGAATCTTGAAGTGTTCAGGGGTACAATGACGAAATCCCGTTCTTCACCATGAGTTGTAAGCAGATGAGCCGGTGTAAGCAGGTCGAGGGAGGTGATTCTGCCCCTCTACTCTGCTCTCATGAGACCCCACCTGGAACACTGCATTCAGCTCTGGAGTCCCCAACACCAGAAGGACGTGGAGCTGCTGGAGCGGGTCCAGAGGAGGCCACGAAGATGATCCAAGGGCTGGAGCACCTCTGCTCTGGAGACAGGCTGAGAGAGTTGGGGCTGTTCAGCCTGGAGAAGAGAAGGCTCCAGGGTGATCTTATTGCAGCCTTCCAGTACCTAAAGGGGGCCTACAGGAAAGCTGGAGAGGGGCTTTTTCCAAGGGTGTGTAGTGATAGCACAAGGGGCAATGGCTTTAAACTGAAAGAGGGGAGATTTAGATTGGATATAAGGAAGAAATTTTTCACTCTGAGGGTGGTGAGGCACTGGAACAGGTTGCCCAGAGAAGCTGTGGCTGCCCCATCCCTGGAAGTGTTCAAGGCCAGGCTGGATGAGGCTTTGGGCAACCTGGTGTAGTGGAGGGTGTCCCTGCCCATGGCAGGGGGGTTGGAACTGGATGATTTTGAGGTCCCTTCCAACCCAAACCGTTCTATGATTCTATGAGCTTAGGTCACTGAGAGAACCGAACTGAATTGCATCTCTTCCAACCCCTCTTGTTATGGACGCAAGTACATTCTCAGCAGCTGAGCTATGGAAGTGGTTTTGAGTACTGAGCTTGCACATGGTCTTCTGACTGAGTGGTTTATAGGGTTCAAAATTATTCAGTAAACTCAAAAAGAGCCTTTAAGCTATTTATGTTGACTGTGCCCTTTTGAAGGAAGCTACTCTAACTAGTAGGCTTGCAATTAGCATCGTTAAAAATTCATTATGAACCAGATGAGATTATTAAAAATAAATCAAATGCTTTTGGTTCACTTGTTCTGATTAGCTGAGTGTATTTCTGCAAATCCCAGTATAAACTCATGAGTTGGAAACATTCGAGTTTGGTGTTAAAAGCAAAACTTCCAATGTCAGCCTGAAAACAGCTCCGAAGTGTCTTATGTGGGAGGTTTGTAACTGTACAGCTGTTGTGCAGGATCTGCAACGTTGAAGCAGAAGATGGCTTTAAAAATAGAAACGTGTGGGCACTGAGTCTGCTCATTTGGGAAGGTACCATACCTGTCCTTGCCCAGTGAGTGGCCTTTTTGGTTGTAGCCTTAATGCACTGAAGAATCTGTAGCTGGGAGGTTGTTACTCAGAAAGTCCGATCTGTACTTCAGAACTTGAACAAAGATTTTCTAAAAGGGAAAATGCATAGATGCTTGTCTCTGCTTTTCTTCAAGAGGTGCTAAGTGGGAGTGGCTATGGTTTTTGTACAAGGACAAATGGCATGTGCAATTCCCTGCTGCAAGATATTATTCAGAACAAAGAGCTTAGAAGGATTTGGATAAGGATGTGATAATTACATGAGTCATAGGAAATACAATGCTTAAAGAATCTCAGTCCTTGTGCTTCAAGGTACAAATTGTCAGGGGGAGTTTTCCAGAATTGTCTGTTGTGTAGTTTACTGAAGTTTCCTCTTAAGTATCTGAGTTTAGGTTGTGATTGTTTGAAAGGCAGAATACTTGAATCACTGCATCATCGCATTCGTTTGGCATAACAATCTTTGTTTCCACTATTACAGCTGTATAATAGCATTTCATACATTTTGTAGTGCCTTGTATTCATGAATATCAAAGTATTTTGCAGATATTTTCTACCTTTATACTTCTAGCAGCTGGATAAGTATTTTTGCTCAAATCTAATCTGTTACACTGGGACTTGTACGGCTGCTAAAGTGAGCATGAGATTGTTTGGGGGTAGATGATTATCTGCATAGATATTTCTACAAAGTATTTATAAATTACTTGGCATAGTTATATGGAGTAAGGACATTTTGAGAGTTAAGAGTCATGGCTAACATGTTTATTTGCATGTTTGCTGAGCTTAATATCCAACATAGGCTTTTCCTGAATATCTAGTTATTTACATAGCTACCACTTGTGGAACACAGGATCATCTCACAACCATTAGCTAGGTTAGCCTCCTAATACTACTTGTAGGTACAAAAATATTATTCACTCTCTATAGATTGAGAAATGAGGCAGAGAGAATTTATCTGGTGAGAAGTCAACAGTACAGCAAGAACTTTAAGTACAACTGGAATATATCTGTTGAAACACAACCCAATGTCTTGCCTACTGTGCCATTCCTTCTCCTTTATACTTGTTAAATTATCGCTGAGCCTATGACCCAATGTGTATGTGTTGTTGAGCAACCTGGTGTAGTGGAGGGTGTCCCTGCCCATGGCAGGGGGGTTGGAACTGGATGGTCTTTGAGGTCCCTTCCAACCCAAACCATTCTATGATGCGTTGAAGCAGTGAAACTCTGATTATGAAGTCAAGGGCAATGTCAGAACTGTGAGGGGAAAAAAAAAAAAAAAGGCATGTCAGAACTCTTCCCTTGTATCCTGACTTCCTTTTGCAAATAATCCTTTTGAAGACACACACATGGTCCTAGTGTATGGATTCTGGAAAAATAATTAAAGAATACCCTTTTGATTTTATTTTTTTTTTAGTTACTTCTTCAACTGCACAAGTGGTGAGTCTCCAAAAGATACAGGCAGTAAAATTAGAAGCAAATTGAAAGCGGTAGACATCTTCCTTCGGGCCTGTTCAGGTCTTTCAACACTTAAATGCAGAGCTGTGGAGAGGAAGGCAATATGCCGTTCGGCTCACTGCACTGAACTTGAAAGTTGATGAGGGAGTCTCAGCTGGCATAATTTACATGTAGAAATGCTAAATGAAGGTGAAAATTACATCAGTTTATTCTCTCATTTCAATCTCTGTAGCTGTTGACTGACACCTGAGCTTAGGTTTTGGAAGATGTTGCTTGTGTATTAACGAGAGAGCATAAAATAACTTTGTAGTAGGTTCTTTCTTTTCTTGTGTGTCTGTCTGAAGTAGTTCTTCCCTGCCCCAGAAGGCTTTAAAATGAAACATTACAGCTCCAGCCAGGCAAGGTCCTGCACCGGGTAGGGCAGAGATACCTTTGGGTTTGAAACCAGCATGATGGGGCTGTTGGCAACGCAGCAGGAGATCAAAAGGTGCTGTGTGACTCCACAGTGCTTGTTGCTATGGCAGGCACTGCTCGGTAGCCATCAGTCCTGCAGAGGAGACCTCACAAATGCAGAATAAACAGGATTATTGTGCCAGCACTGTTAGTTCTACGCAGGCTTTAGGACTGAAAAAGTTACTGGAAATGCCTGGCTGTCTTAGTTCTCTGGTTGTCCTTAACTGAGTCCTCATGTGTGGGGATCTGTAAAGGAGTGGAATGAAAAATCCTGTCAGGGTTGGAGAGGAGGGATATGATAGGGTTTAAAATAGATGTGATGTTTAAAGGTGATTATCACTACACTAGCAAAACTTTCCCAACAACAAGCTTGGAGACCACAATGAAGACCTCTGAGTATTCCACTGTTTTGTTTTCCACTCATTCTTAGGTGCTTATTGTTCTTGGCTTTTGGTGACAGTGACAGAAAGAGGAAAATGCATGCAGGTAATTGCTATATGGTTGCTACGTGAATATATAGATCCTTTCCCACATTTTTGTAGTATAAGGCATCAGTACTCTGCCTGACAAAGAGTATGTGCCATCTTTGGAGATCGAAAAGCCTTTTCTACACACTTAATAATTCTAGTAACTGGTTTAGAGAACTGCTCAAGTAGTGCTGTAAGTCCAAGTATCTCTATCCCCTTTGTGGACATATAAAGAGTCAGATTTGTCTCTGAAGAGTTAAATATATGCTGTCCTGGATCCAAGAGCTTCCAGAGAGCTTTTGAATAAGCTTTGTAGGTCTAATATGACGTAAGTGTTAGCTTCATCCACTGTCTGGCTGTGTAAGGCTAATGCTACTGAAATAAAAATCAGGGACCCTCTGTAGGAGATGACTATGCAGATGACTATCTGGAGCAAGCCCACTTAGATTTAATGAAGATTCAAAAATTTTCCAACTGATTTAATGAAAAGACTCTCTGTCTGTTCTGCTCTGTCTAAAGAACAATGCAATAGCGTCTAGTCCACGAATGGGGCTCATACGCGTTCCTGTCAAAGAGTTTTACTCCGAGTTTACAACATTGAAAGGCAGCTTTATACACAGTGTGTAGGAGCTTCCATGAAAAAAATAACCATTTATATACTTACAATTATTTCTGTACTATTTATTCCTCAAGCATTGCTTTGACTGTAACTCCCAAGTATTTTTTCCTGCCATGTTTCCTTTTTGACTAGAGCTATTTCTTCGTTTCTCTCAAGGTACAGGAAGGACTACTTAAGGTCTCAGGCTCAGCATGTTCTTTCTTTTTTTCTCAAAGCCTTCCAACAGGATATCCCATTTTCAAAATAAATACAGCATTTTTTTTTCGGAAAACAGGAAGGGCAGGCCATGGAATGGATGGCAATAAAGATTGTTGCTGAGATTTCCAAACTTGGCTCTTGAATTTTAGCAGAAAGTGTACAGAAAAACCCATGAACCTTACCTTTTGAAGGTTTTTAAGGAAAAGAAGTCCTAGCAGGAAATGTGAGATGGAATCTGTTTCAGTCGTTTATCTAAAGATATATCTTATCTGCAAACAATGCTACTTTAAATAGAGACTAGCTTGTAAACACGAGAATTCTTTTGTAAACTAGGTTTAGATATTAAGTCTGCTGATCAGCAGCCAATGCATCTTGTTCCTATCTTTGTGGTGTGGGTTTTTTTTGTGATTTATTTTTTTTTACCCCCTTCTCCTGCTAGTGTCATGGTGCAAAAATTTAATGAGCCATCTGCTGAAACAAAGTTTTGCTCTGTAGGGGAAAAATAGCAGCCTCTTCTTCGGAAGAGCTGTTCCTTAAATGTGTTCAAAGTGATATCTTCTCATTTTAATGACAAACCTTTTCTTTTTTTAATTCCTTTTAGATTCGTAGAGCCTGAGAAACAGCTCTTAAATGACCTGTGTTCTTTACAAATTAAACCATTCAGCATCCTGTTACACAGACAAATTTTGCCTTCGGTCGTACCTGGGAGAGAAACCCTGTCATGATGATGTGTCTGGCCAGCTCCCGTGCAAAACAGCCTGTTGCTCTGCAAATTTCTCAGAGGGAGTTTGTGGTAGTGGAGATGCTCACATGTTAATGCTGATTTTGTTTAATGACGTTTTGATAAAATCCCTTTTTGTAATACAGCAACAATTTTAACATTTAAAGCAATTGAAAGTATCAGCCTAGGTTGAGCCCTTGTTTGATTATATGTAGTTAGTGGGAGTTTTTCTACAACAGAATACTAGGTGTGGCATTACAGGGACATACTCTCAAAGTCTTTAATGAGATTTTAGAAATTCCTTCATTGTCAAATGTTTTCAGACTCATCAAATCAAATCAGAGGTAAAGGATGATATTTGATAACAATTAGTTACTTTTTCATTAGAATAGAGATATATTATGCTTATGCCATGCCTGCAGACTGAGTTGGAAACATCCTTCCCTTGCAGTCTGCACAAAAATATATCTCAGTACAACTATATGGATCTTGATATATCACCAGTTGCATACATTTGGGTGTTTTCTTGCCTTGCAGTAGTGAGAGTATCAGCAGCCTTGTTTCTCAGGAATTTATAATGAGGATATGGCTACTTATCAGAGTGCTTCCATTTCTATAATTCTATGATTTGGGTTATCATTTGTAATCCCAAATCTTGTCTTGTGAACAAATATTGGATGGGAAAATTTTTAAGTTTACTACAACTAGGATTTTCTCCTCTCTCATCCAAAAAGTTTTATTTTATAAAATCTGGGCTTAGATACTACCTCTGCTGACTGATTCACTGTACAAAAAAAAAAAAAACAAACCACAAAACCAACCAAACAGGATCTGGTATAGAAATATCTCTGCAAGACTCACTGCTTGTGATTGCCCTTTTTTTACTTTGTTTTTATGTTACTTTTAGATATATGTTGTTCTTAAAGTAGGTTTCAGGAAAAACTTGCAAGTTTTGCTGGACAGAATACAGCACAAGTGCGGTATGGTGAGGTCTTCCTTGCTCCAGAAATTGTTGGGAAGGAAACAGTAAAGATGCTTTGATAGGTTTAAGTAGTCCTGAGAAAGACTAATGAAGAACTGCAGCTTCTACTTCTGGATCAGTGTAATGAATATTGCTAATTATATTACTAATATTATTGTAAGAGAGTGGCACCTTTCTCCTGTTTGTAACTGCTAACTGATTTATGAGCACGTTGACTATAGGGGATGTAATTTGGCTTCAAAGCCTGTCAAAGTGATATTCCAGATCCACTGGATGCATCTGATTTTGCCTAATGAATAAGCAACAACAAAAAATGCTCCAGCTGGTGATCAGTGCTGCTTTTTCAGCAAATGATCCTGTTGCTATGAGACAACAGGGAATCTCAGCTGGCTGCAGTGACATGGTTTGATCCAAACCCAAAATAGAAGGTTTGTTCTTACCAGATGATGCAACCTAAGTGAGTTTGAGTATTTACAGGACCTGAGGAGACTTCTTAATATAATGTTTCTTCTGTTGGGATGTCACCAGAAATAGAAAGAACCATACTTACTGTGATGTCGTTTTACAAAGAATAATGGCAAATTAAGGATTGCCTTTAAAATGAGATTACAGATGGGAGAGGATTCCTGAGATTTTGGATATCTTGCGTGCCTCATGGATCAGGGAAGAGAAACTTACGCACAAAAGACCTGCAGGTCTGTACAAGGATCTAGTGAAACATCAAAGGGAGAGGCTTTTATTTATAAATTATTCACTAAAATGTCAATATGCAGTAGGAAGAGAAAAAAGAGACACTCTGTTTGCCTCCGTTCGTAGGCATTAGGCCTGCTAATACCATAAGAGATCTAGGAGTGTCCTCTCTGGATCTCTGGTTAGCACTAAATGCTTTGAAGGTCATTATAAAACCAGCATATATATCGAGCCACAATTGTCTTAAAATGAGGAAGTTGAGAATGTGGTGTTGTTTTGTTGGTGTCAATAGAACTGGAGTATTTCTTCCTGCTCTTTCCAGTTTCATCAGTTGAAGGTCTACACAAACGCTGCTTTGGGTCTCTGAGCTTGTAATACAGAATTCTAGAACTGTTGCATCGTTCTTCTACAATAATCAGTGCGAGCTTCTTCATGTGCTGCTTTGGCCATGACTCTGTATGGTGTGTATGACTGTGATGAGATAGGTATTCTGCACAAACAGGTACTGGGTGGTGTTCCCATCAAATGGAAGTATTTTATGGCTTTGAAACCCAGCTGGAGTGCACAACTCGGGAAATGGCTCCCTCGTGCTTCTCTCTTTGTAGTCAAATTGGAACTCAATTATAGAAAAGCTTGACTGATTTAATATAATGGTTTGATTTTTTTGCAGCCTATACATCTATAGATTTTACAGTATCAACAGAAATGCTGTTGTAAATAAGCAGGTCTGTGACAAAGAGGGCTTTTTAAAAAGATGTGAGTGTTGCTCTCTCTGCACTGTCTGTGCCCGAACTCGCCTGCGCGGGGCAACTGCTCAGAAACAGGCTGGGGGGCAAAGAACTATTCCAAGATGTTCCTTTCTTATTTCAGCTAATCCACATGCTGCTTAGGGTATACAAGAGAGAAAACGAAACCTTTGCAGACTTCTTTTTTTAGTTATTTTGTTGTTTTTTTTCCTCCCATTTTTCTTTCTACTCTTGTCTTTTTTTTTTTTTCCTTCTCTCAGGGATTGTGCAACTATTAGCAAAGAAAAAAAGGCATGTTATTTTGAACCGATCTTCGTTTGACAATAATTAGCAACATCTTAAGCAAACTCTAATGCCTTTTTGGGAGAAAGCCCTTCCATTCTGTGTGATTAGAGGAGCTCAACAGTAGGATGGAGAGAACAGAATTGCTTTCCTTGCACATTTGCTAGCTAGAAGGGAGCTATTTTTGCTCCCTTCTGCTGATACTGTAAAGAAACTAAGCACAGTGGCTCTTGCAGGTCCCATATTGCAACGAAGTATATAGAAAATACAGTTTCTAGCTCAGATCTTAGTAATCCTTAAAGGGTTTGTCAAGATAGCTGTAGCCTGCTCCAAGCTACCAGTAGCCTACTGGAAATGCAGCTTATAGAAGTTATTTTTGGGTATAATCTAAACCAGTGCTCAAAATAGTTCTACTGTACTGGTAAAAAGTCATTTGCTGTTATATTGCAAATCATGCCGTGTTTGTGTGGGGTCTTTTGGGGGAGGTCACTGTCCTGACAATTGGGGAATTCAGAAAAAATTTAAGTGTAAGTCGAAGCCTCAGGTTCTTGTTGCAGCTGCCATGGGACTGCTGTTGAGATCACGTCCTGGTACGTGCACCATGGTGATGGCAGGGAGGATGCTCGTTTCACAGTGTTGCTTTGCAGTAACAGAATGGGCAGTGAGAAAGGTCTACAAGGAGATCTGCAGCCTTCCCAAGGCAGAGGAGGGCTTGTTGTCTGGTTCCAGTCATGACATCTTCCAGGTCAATAACAGAGGGCGCTTGGGGAAGCTCGATTTGAAGGAGTAGCCAGCAAAGCCCCAGAAACAGGGTTGAGGGCTGGTGTTATCTGGAACAAATACTTGCCAAAGCAAGTTTCTCAGGTTGTATTTTCACATCATGGGAATGGTCCTTCAAAAACCATCATCAGTCTGTTCTAAGATGTCACCTTCGGCTGAGCTACTTGCTTTTCTCAGCTGAGTCACCTCCACATCCACCCCCTGCTTTTGCTGCAGCCAGAGGGCAGATGGTTGTTGCTGGAATTAGCCAGGCACTGTACCACCTGCTGCAAGGTTCTGGATGTTCTTTTGCAGCCATCTTTTCACAAATGAGGGGGAGGAAGGGCTAGGGACTTCTTTTATGCTGTATCGCACCACGTAGTATCTCCAAGGAATGGGGTTCCCTCTCCTGGGCTTCACCCACTGAAGAATGCACCAGAAGGGAAGCAACAATGCAGGAACAGAAGGCCGCCTTTAACCCCTTGCTGGCACACAACAGAACAGAATTCCACAGTAGCATCAATTTAGTGGAAAATAAAAGTGCTCCAGAGCACCAGGCATTGCTGAGACATCAGATCCCTCTGCAGTGTCACCTCTGCTGCTGCCCAGTGGGACTGACAGTCATGGGCAGTTTTATGGGACTCATTGCTCCCCTCCCGTGGAAGCACGGTCTCCCAGTCCTGTCATTCAGTGTCAAGAGCAGCCAGCAAGGATCCTGCTGATCATCAGAGAAACAGAAGTGGCAGCAATACTTACCTAACGTATGGAAGTTTTACATTTGGATAATACTGTGTCATTTTAATCCTTATCCTGCTAGGTCCTCCTCTGCTAGGAAGTAAGGATAGCTGAAGATGTCCTGATGGGTAAATCAATGCAGCAGTTTCTCCTGTACACAGCTTGTGCTATATATTACAGCTTTTAATATTTTATCCAGTGCTCTTGTGTAACCGAAACTTTCAGATTTGTGCTTTGTGGCTTTGGCATTTCAAATTATGTGGCTTCAGCTGGCTGTAGATTTTGCAGAAGTGTTTGTAGCTTTTGTTGTATGGAGTAGAGGTTCTGCTAAACATTTATTATGTAATTATGGAGGTACTTGGCTACAATGATTCAAGTGATGTTTCTCAATTGTACCTTTGTCTCCCTCAGCCTTTCCACAGAGGAACCAGCTTCTCTCGCAGTGCTGAGTCCTTACAGTGAGAGGGAACAAATTTGCACTTGCAGCTCAAACAGTTGGCAGTTTCAAGTAGGGTCTCCAGTAATTCAGAGGGCTTTTTATAGTATTTGTGTGATAAAAGTGGATTTCAAAACTGGGCCAAGTTTGGGAATCCCTTTGACTTCGATGTTTTCTGCCTTAACATTAATTGATCTTTTACGTTTGATGTAGCTATCATAAGCATTTTTTTTTTTTTGTATCTTAGAGTACTGCTAATTGCACAGGCAGATGGTATCTTTCCTTCCTTTTGCCAAAGAGCTTACAGTCTAATGGATAACGCAGCCAAAAAGTGGGAGGAAAGAAAAGGGAGAGAACGTTATTTACTGAGTATCATTTATCAGGGTAGCATTGAAGCTAGAACAGAAGCATCACCTGAGAGCTGGGTGAGAAGGACATCACCAGCTTGAGGGTATCCAGAGAATGTGCCAGGCGAGGGCAGAACTCAGGCCTCAATGCTTTGAAATTAAATCCTCTTATAGCTCCAAAGAAAATCAAAGTTAAAACAGTCATTTGTTTAAGGTTAAGGATACTCAGCCTTTTCAATAGAAAGTCATGTATAAGCAGCCTCCCTTTGCAATAAGATGGACTGCTGAGTTTCTGACCTCTTGTGGTCACTTATGACACTGTGGTATTTTTTTTCTATGAATGGGGTTTGTTATCTTGCTTAAATTTGAAGTCCTGGCCTAAATTCAAGGGTAGATAACAGGCTTTTCTTTACCTATATTCAATCTCAAGGGTTATTGAGTACTATGAGCTGGTTTTTGTGGCTTCCTTCCTCTGTTGCTTACCTGCGCCGTAAACCTTGTAAAACACCAGTACCACTCCTATAAATGCCTATAGCTAACCTTTCATTGGATTAAATAATTTTTTTTTTCACCAGGACAGTAGATTATAGCCCCACTGAGTCCTCTAAGTTTGTATGTAATGAGATGGGTGTTCATCTACGTGAGGAATTTTACGTTTTATTCCCAGATAGTGTGGGAGCATGGTTGCAGTCATCTTTCTAGCAGAATAGATGTGGTCATGAAATCGTTTTAGAAGAACAAATTCTAGTCTCAATACAAGGCATCTTCTGTTATGCAGAGTCTTCTACACAGTCTGGTGTGTTCTTCATGTAGTCTGAGCTTGATGAGCATAAGTAAGCACTGATCCCAAAGTGTCGTAATCAGGAGGAATCACTCAAGCTGAAAAAAGTCTTTAGGCTGATGCTTGCCTACATCAGGCTGTCTTGGAGTTCGGTGAAGAGAAATCAAACCGTAGAAAGGACCATTCCTGAACGATGATTTCAAGTACAAAGTAAGTTTATTTGGAGATTTTAGTCACATACAAGTAAAACTGAAGGTCTGGTTAGGTATTTTTTAATTTTACTCTTTTTTTAATCTTTTGTTTTATTATAGTTGAGAAGATCTGTAACAAAGAAACAATGATTAAGCAAAGTCCACTACTTATTTTGATGAATATCTTCTTTTCTCTAGAGCAAAATGCTGCTTCTTGCATACAGAAACACCTTCCCACTTTGCATCTGTTATTCTTAACACCAGTACGTTGGTACAAAAAATAATAATAAAAAACCATAAGATTAAAAAACTCCCATTTTCAGACTTGAAATAATTCCAAATTAATATTTTTAAAACTTTAAATAAGTATCTTATTAAATTGATATAAACCAATAAAGAATATTAAAGAAAAACAATTTTTCATGCAAAATTTTTCTTATCAATTCTGAGTCTTCACGACAAAAAGAGAAGTTGTGAAGTAGATGTTTCATGTTTGTTACCTTTTGGCAGCATTGCCCACCAAAGATCTGATGTCTTTCCCCAAAATCATCTTCTCTCATACCTCTCCTCTTAGAAAGCCTGCGAGGCTCTGCAGAGAGAGCAGCAAGATGCAGTGTAGCACAGCTGTATGATACGTACTGGGCGTACAGATGTGCCTTGACTGTTCAGTGTGGAGATCTGTTCAGCTGAAGTGATGGAGACAGAGATAAAGAGGATCAGGAAAAAGACCCGCCTCAGTATTCACCTGTTCACAGAGGTGGAGAATGAGACACATGGAATCACAGAACGGTTTGGGTTGGAAGGAACCTCAAAGATCATCCAGTTCCAACCCCCCTGCCATGGGCAGGGACACCCTCCACTACACCAGGTGGCTCAAAGCCTCATCCAACCTGGTCTTGAACACTTCCAGGGATGGGGCTTGTGTTGAGCTCAGGAGTGAGGCTCCAAAACAGGCATTCAGTAGGAACAGCAGAGGCAAATACTGTACTTCATCTTCAATTAAAGCTTGATTAACTTGTTAACGGGATTATACACAGGGGACTGCACTCAGTGAACCAGTGATGTCCTTTTCAGTCCCGTGTCCCCAAATCATGGGGCATGTGTCACCAGTAATTGCCAAGTGCTTGCAGAGGGCACAAAAATGCTTGTAAAAATAAACGTGTGATGGCACACAGATTACATAATGACAATGTCCATGTCAGGGGCTGTAAGGACCTGTGTCACTCATGACTCCACTGCTTCAAAGTCAGATGTCAGAGCAGTATAGCAGCACTTAGAGAGGCTCTAGGAGAGAAGAAACAGGAATTGCCAAGAGCATCGTGCTTGAAGATTTCACAGTTTGTATCTTTACACAGTTTGACAAGGCCCAGACTCCCTTTTTGGGGAGCTTCCCTGGTGAGTTGCTTTTCTTCTGCCTCATGTAGTATTGAAAGTGAGGACCTGACTTCCCACAGCCACCTACCACATTCACAAGGCATTTCCTTGCAAGACTAGGAAGATGTTTCGAGAGGGATGAATGGGGAAATTCTGGCTGTGCTGCAACTAATTTCTGGCAGTGGGGCTGACCTAATGTGGCAGCAAAGCTGCTGAAAGGCTCCCAAGAGAAATACTGTGACTTGAGGAACATCACAGTGGGTGTACGTCAGATTGATATCTTCAGACAGCAGGAGCCATGCCGATGGCACATCATACACAGAAGAATATGTTAGAAATTTTCATACCTGATTTGTTCCCCAGTACCACTGCAACTGGGAACGCATGAAAGCCTCTCTTGGTGCTTCCGTGTCTTACAGTAGATGTCATCTTCCAGATGCAGGTATACCTCCAGGATACAGGTATGTAAGCCACAAACTCAGTGATTGTCTGTCCCAATAGACTGCTTAATGGAAAATCTTGGTTCAGACAGTACGTTTAGTTAATTTTGGTACCTGTGAAAGGAAACGAAGGTAAAGTCCTCCAACAAGGATTTGGCCTTATTGAGTGCAGATACTTTACAGTGCTACAGGAGTGCCAGAGGCTCTCCAGGACTGGCATACTGTATCGCTTCATACTTTCGAAGCAATATGCAAATGCTAAAACCGTTAAAAAAGCGCTTGACTGACAGCTCCTACTCCACTTGACATTTAAATTTCAAGATCAAGATTAGGAGAAGCAAATCAGAATACCTGTATTTAAAATCAGATGACACTCTACTGGTACCCTTTACAGATGGCTGAGTAACTATTGACTGAGTAACTATCAGATGAGTAGAGAAGAAGTCTGACCACCAAAATCCGTTTTCAACAGTTGCATAGAGGTACCTTCATTAAACATTTACATATAGTCATATTCACAGTGAATCTGTGTGACATTATTATGGGTTGTGAATGTTGACTGAGTTCTGTGGCAGGAGAAAGGCTTTATGTTTGTGAGAAATTCCAGTAGCTCTGCGGAAGAAACTTCTTTACTACTTCCTTGGTAAAAAAAACCCAACCAACCCAACCAACCAACCACAAAAACCACATACACAAAACCAACCAACTTCTGGGAACGTGAAAGTACACCAGAGTACATTTTGAGTAATTTTTTTTTTCTATTTTAGCTAGACATTAAGGAAAAGGGAGAAGATAAGTTACAGATTATCAAAATTACATTATTTTGCATTATTCAGCTTATGGCTTGCTTCATTTTGTCAGCACATGTTGTGGAGGGAGACAGCAAATTAAAATCATAAAACAGGGACATTAGACAGATTCTGTCCTCTGAAGCATAAGGACAGCCTGAGACAAGCAATCAGGAGGTACCATTGACTTGCCCGCGTTTTGGTTTGAACCCCTATCAATAATTAAATTACAGTGGAGACTTCTGATATTTTTACTAGTTTTTTGGTTCATTGTTTATCCTGCATAAGTGCCTGTCAGCTGACAGATACCGTGTAGTCTCCTGTTTTATTCCCCTCTACCCTGATCTTCCAATCCATCTTCCAAGCATAATTTTGCTCTGCATAATCTTCCTTTCATGGTTTTCTCTGCAGAACTCTTGAGTCATATTCCTTCTAAAGACTTTTACTTCCATGTAGTTTGCCAACTCTAAGCCATCTTGGCCAACAACCTTTGTGCTTCTTCCAATCTGTAGGCATGCTGCTGCAGAGATGAGACAGCATACTGTGTTCCTCTCAGGGAAGCTCTTTTTCATGTTCCTTGTTTCATAGTTTTTCTTGACCATTCAAAAGATAGAGCTGCTCTTTGTACACACCACAGGAAACAGCCACCTACCTACTTCTGTTCTGTGTTTGGCTGTAGTACATGAGGAGCCCCAGTGATCGATGATGCAGAAGCCCACACATCCAAGTTCTTTGGGAAAACCATGTATTTCCTTTTATCTCTTCAAAGTCTTGGTGTGGTCATTCCAGTTAGTAAATTGTCTGGGCATTACAGAGTTCAGAACTCAGCCACAGCCTGAACCATGCTTAAACACACAATTCTGAGGAGGTCCCACTAAAGACAACCACAACTCTGAAAGTCAGAACTAACATCTGAGACAAAAGGAAAGGCGTTTCATTTCAGTATGTTCAGTACGTTTTTAAAGCAAACCCAAAATTTCGTCTCTGTTTTTAGCTGAAAAGCATCACCACTGCAAAACTCATGCTGCATGTGACACTAGATACATCTTCATTACAAGACTAGAACAGACAACGTAGATCTGGAGAAGTTTTTCCTACGATGACTGGCAG
Organism: Tauraco erythrolophus; assembly: GCF_009769465.1. Taxonomy (NCBI): domain Eukaryota; kingdom Metazoa; phylum Chordata; class Aves; order Musophagiformes; family Musophagidae; genus Tauraco; species Tauraco erythrolophus. The sequence goes on from NC_141477.1 coordinate 22,180,184, forward strand.
GTAGTATTTTTCCATCAAGTCTGGACTTGCCTGTTTCCCTGAGCTGAATGCATCTGGCAGATGGACATAATCATTGTTTGAGAAACAGCAGATCTATTGTGGGAAGTACAGGGCAAAAATATTGCTAGATGTATCTGTGCAACATGACAAAAGCTCCGAGCTGGTTTATTTTCCAGTGTTTACTTATTCCTAGTAAAAGGAGTTGCTTATTTTGAACTAGTCTTAGTCATACGCTGACCCTGCCTGCAAGAAATATATTTCTCTGTCAGCTACTTGAGCATTTTGAAGCTAATTTTGGTCACTAATTTATGCATGATGATCTATACACGTCTTTTGGAGAAATATTCTTTAAGGTTGACAATAGTAACTGCCACATATGTTGTAGGTGGAGTCATTTGGAGTGTTTGTCATCCTTTCTAGGGAAAATAATTCATGTACTTCTCCCAACTAAGAACTCCATTAATGACCTTCATTTTGGAACTACATAGCAAGAACAGGAATGCAACAGAGAGCGGAATTCCCAAAGCGCACAATCCTAATCCATTTGCCCAGCCAGCAAATTGCTGTAGCAGAGGTCTGGAACAGTCCTTACTCCTCTCAGTAGATGAGTAGACAGAACCACTAGGCAGTACACGGGACCATTTTAGAGGTGAGAGGACTGAATATTTGCATGACTTTCCTTTTTTTTATCTGCTTCCTGAGGGTGTCTGAAGAAATTCTGTTAAATTATTGACATTTCATGTCTTTTCCATCCTCAGTTCTTAAATTTCATCCAACAACCTTGCCATAGTCAAATTTGCGTCCATCGGTCTAACATTCCCTTTTCTGCACCCACTTCCCTTTTAATCACTATTAAAAGAAAGTAAACCTTTCTTTTAGAGCAATTTACAGCCTGGTACCTGCATATTGCTTGTTTACTAGTACAGTCATTCGATAACTATTTTTGTTTTGCTTTGACACAACGTTCAGTCCTGGGTAGTTTTATAAGGTGGTGGGTCTGTTTCAGGAGGCACCGGCTCTGCCTCGGCTCTGTTGTATCAGCTGCCTCCTGGGAGACTAATTGGGCAACACCGAAGCCAGCAACTGCTCTGATGGAGAGAGATGCCAGGAAAACTCCTGATCAGAGGCTCTGGGACACAAGTGATTACCCCCAGTTGGCACTGCAGCAAGGCATGGACCTTACAAGACAGGTTAGGAGAAAAGGCTGTTTGTGATGAGAATCATAGACTCATAGAATGGTTTGAGTTGGAAGGGACCTCAGAGATCATCCAGTTCCAACCCCCCTGCCATGGGCAGGGACACCCTCCACTACACCAGGTTGCCCAAAGCCTCATCCAACCTGGCCTGGAACACTTGTTTGCCTTTTCCTGTGTTTAAGTAAGAAACGAATCACTGCGGTTCGAGGACTTAAAAGTCAGCCTTTGCTGGGACAGAGGTCCTGGCAGCTGAGAGATGAAGAAATAAGGGGCTGCATGTATTTTTTAAACTCCTGTTTCGTTCTTCAGCTCGAGATCCTCTATCATTCCTTTATAGCTGAACCAAGAGAACTGTTTAGAAATACCAAATGCAGGGTGTGGAGGCAAAGCTTCTCTGGCTGTCAAGCATCCCACGTAGGTAAAATGCATCCACGTGTGTAACCAAGTGATGTTAACTTGAACTAAATATAGTGCTTCAGGAGCTGGCCTGCTGTCCTAGTGATGCTGAATGAACAAAGGAAAAGACTGTAATGCCTCCCAGGGTTATGGAAAGTGCTGTGTCTAATTTTGGCCTCCCTGGGTTTCTGGAGGTTGCTGTTAGCAAAAGGCAGCAGCGCAGTGGTGGTGGAGCAGTTCCCTTCTTGGCAGGTCAGCCAGAGAAGCCTGTGACAGCCCACATCACTTCCCACCTCCAGGGCTACCATGCAGGTGGGCCAGCTGGATGCCAGGCAGGAGGAAATTCCTGCAAACTTTGCTGAAGAGAACCTTTAAATAACTTTCCCTTTTCCTGTTGTGCCTTCAGCGTTTAGATCCTACTAATCCTGAGGGGTCTTCAGGTGCCATTTGGAAACATCTCAGCAGTCTTAGCCCCAGATGACCTTTAACTTGCACAATGCTGTGCAGTCGCTGAGTGGTGGGAGAGAAGTGAAGCTTCAGCTATCCCAAACCTGGTCTTGTGAGGGAAAAATGAAACATCAAGTCTGCTTAGTCCTAAGAAGTTCGTCTCTGTGTCCTCTCGTTTTCCTCCCGCGTGGTTTGTGGAGGCAGAGAAAGTGGGTGAGCAGGGAAAGGCAGAGCTGTTGGAGCTGAAGAGGGAAGGGGGACATGCCTACAGGGTAGGTACCCACGGGTCTGTGTTGACACACTCTGAAGAGTTTATTGTATCTGCTGAACTGGTTTGAAAGTTAATGTGATTTTGGTCTCAGAGGCTGTCAGCTTCATACATTTTTAAAATTCTTTCTTACTTCCAAAAATTTCATCATCCAGATGAATAGGTTCTCTCCTATTGTTTTAAAGAAGACTGACTTAGAATTGTCAAATAAGTGGTGATTTCTGGTAATTTAAGATACAAAATAGTGTTAAAGTTCATAAGACAATTAACCTTTTTTTTTTTTTTTAAGTTAAAAACTTTAAAGAACTGTTGCCAATCTTGTGAAGTATTACAACGTGGTACTCCACTGGGACTCTCAGGAAGTGAAAGACTACGAAAATAAGAATGACAAACTAGTCTCCTTTAAAAGCAGTTTAGATTTTACATCTTACATTGTGGTCAAAGACACAGGATTTAGGTATTAAAGTTGTGTTGGTAATAAACAGGATCATAATGAGTTAGCAGATGTCTGAAGTTTAAGCTGAAGAGTTCATTCCGTGGATAAATATTTAATTACACATTTTCCTGTACTTGAGGGAGAGTTGTCCCTTTTAGAAGACTGGAGTTGGAGCTGTAGGAAAGTAAGGACAGTTATAGTCACAGAGTTTCTTTATGTCCTAACACAGACCAAAATATATTTCCAAACCTCAAAAGGCATTTGTCAATCAAGTTAACGTTCCATCAGCTCTGTCGTGTTCCTTCGGTCAGTATTATTTGTAAAGCTTCTTATTTTCATGCAGCATCCCTTCATCCTATGTTTCAAAATAAACCTTATACTAGATGAATCAGTGGGGCCAAATTAGTGTGATTGAAATGTCTATTTTGGTAGAAATTACCAGTGTCCTCTGCTTTAGTATCTCCTAGATCCTTTCTGGGAGTCTGCACTTGAGAAGATTGCTTTTGTCTTTCCATCTCTCTTTCTGAGGCTTGAATCCAAAACTCCTAGAGCACAATTCAGAGACTTGATAAACAATCATGCTTGCTTATCCACTTAGCAACATGAGGTACAAACAAAGCACCCCAAAGAGGTTCTCATAGCCCAGCATGACTCAGTGCATTGCTGAAGTCTCTGCTACGTCAGAGCCTCAACCTAACCCTGGAAAACAAACTGGATCTTAGAAGGAGGTTCATTTCAGGAGCTGATAGAGTCTGGGAGCATTCCAGAATTGGTTTAGTTTGCCTCTGGGAAGCCTTGAATACCAGTAGCTAGGGAACAATTCAGTGACAGCAACAGCTTGTTTCTCAAAGATTTAACTCTGTAGTTGTGTGCTTGCAGGGATAAGGAAATAGCTTCTCCTGATCACTTTGAATAAATGTTTTAATGAACTCATAAATAGCTAATGTAAAAGGAATTGAAACATGTTATCCAGAAACAATTCACTCTAAGTCTGAAATAGTAAGCAAAAAGGCAAAGCCACCACTCCGTAGTTCAAAATACTCATGCAGTGATGTCCCTCTTTGCACAGAAGATACTACACGTGATTGTGCTGGCCAGGCACAAACATCCATACATTAACTTTTGGTGCCATGAGCTGGCATTGCCAAAATGAAGTTAAATTACCTTTTAAAATGACACCATTAACATTAAACTTCTAATTTATTCTCTCCTCTTCACATTCTTCAGCCTCCGATAAACGATACCTCTCAAGAATCAGGCCTCTTTCTCTCCAGGGTTCATAGTACCTCACCTGCTTAGGCCACCAGTACAGAGGGAACAAACCCAAGATAAATCCACTGGGAATCTGTTAGTATGTGAAGGCTGGGGCCTTCTGAGAAGGCATTTAGGACTTAAACCCAATAACTGTATAAGCAGGTGAAATAACCACTGTTGCTTGCTGTCTTCAAGAAGGAATTTCATCTCTAATGGAGACCTTAAACGTATTCAGTGGAGCAGAGGACCTTTTTGATCTTACTAAATTTTACCTTATCTGGCAGCGTTCGTTTAATTTTGAACTGTATGGTAGGGTCAGGACCCCTTTGCACTCACAAAGGACAGTCACTGCTGTGAAGTGCTGATAAATAAAAGGATATGTGGACAAAAGGGGACACAAAATTTACAGCTAAGTGTTGCTAGTCAAGTCAATTAGTTTAAGTATTCTGGGGTCGTAGGTAGAAATTGATACCCCAAATTGAAGATTTTTTTTCTCCCTGTTGTAAGACCATTCTTTCTTTGTGGACAGAGCCAAGAAGAGAACAGTACCTGTACCCAGTATGTAACAGCTGCTTTTGTGCCTTGCTGAATCTGAAGGGAAAATGATCCAAAGAAAGAACTGGTACGATATTAAATCTTCCAGGTTCCTTAAAATGTACCTCTTTTTAACTGGGGAAGTAATTCAGGTCATTAAGGGGAGTAATACTACAAAACCTCCAGATAAAGCAACTTTTCTCAGGAACACATTAGTCTTGAAATAGGGAAGCTGTAGAACTGGATGAATCGTATCATTCACAAAGCCCTTGTTGAACTCAGAGCCTGGAAACATTCGAGAATTCCGTGAGTGACCTATTTGGGTTTCACCAGAGGATGAAGTAGCTGCCTAGGCAGTCACCTTGGTGCAGAAGTTGTCCTGATTAACAGGCATCGCAATGGGAGCAGCTGGAACTACTGCTGAATTTAAAGTATCTTGGTGGAACTTCTTTTTCAATGGCAGCATTTGCATTGAAATGGGGAAGGCAGCCTCGTTGAAGTGCAGCAAAAGCACAGCTTTTTGTGCTTCCAAAGCACAAAGACAGCGTTAATCCCTGAAAAGAGAAAAAAAAACCATCAATGCCTGCCCAATCCTACAGCCACGTCTGGAATATTCACCTGTAAGAGACGTGCCATCTTGTTACTTGAACTAATCCATAGATCCTCAAAATCCGACTCAATTCCTATACCAGAGACTTTGCCTTCCTACTCAAGCAACAAAATTTCAAGCCATCCTTCTTAATTTTGTTAATTGCTAAATGACAGGAGGCCAATTTTAACATCTCAAAGTTTTCATGAAACTAGTTTGTTCAGGGCCACAGAGTTTAAGAGCAGGCAATTATCTTATCACTTTCACCAAAAGGTGTTGTTATAGTCTGAGGTGTTTTGATGAAAGAAGTGATTTCTTATTTTCATCCCTGCTTTGTTGAAAGAACGTAATTATTCTAATACCAGTTACAAATTGTAGAGAAAAACCAACAAAAACCCATTAAAATATTTTTAAAGTTACTCAGTACTGAAAGATACAATGGACAATCTTATTTTTCTATTTTTTCTAGCCAATGAATAGAAAAATATTTTCCATATGAAAATGAAATATTCGAAATATTTTTCATATAATTTGAATTCTCACAGCCAAGTTGCAATTTTTCATGAACTACCAAAGTACAAAAAAATGCTTCGTGGACTGGTTTTCCGATTCTATACAGCAAAGTTCACAAAAGTTCTTGTTTATCTTACCAATTTGGAGTGTGATTATACCAAGTCCTGGGAAGGCAGAGCATGAAGCAGTGACAAACATGACGTCCCAGTTGGAGAATGGGTTGCAACATGGCCAGAAGGCAAGATTTTCCCAGTAATGCAACTTAAAAAAAGGATCCAGATTATTTTTTAAAAATAAATAAGCAAGTACTGCTAGGTGATCAAGTAATGAAACAGTGACCATTTAAACTGTATGTACCAGAGCATTTCCAGTTTTAGTACCTGACACACGAGGTCTGCAGAAGCACTGGGGTGTCACAGCACTGGTGCCACCATGCTGCACCGCCTCTGCGCGTACTTAAACCCTTTGACTTCTCCCTGAGGGACAGAGGATGTGCAATATAATTGCATAGTTAGAGATGAAAGGCTAACCACTGGTTTATTTAACATCTAGATACAATGAACACAACTGGGTTTTTTTACCTCTAAGAACTTGGCTCAGAGCTAACTCCTCACACTAATATAAAAGTTCCTCTAAGGTGATCACGACAGCTTTTCTAAGTAGATTAGGGATAACCTTCACAAGCATCCTCTAGTTTGTGCTCAAGAAAGCTAAATGACAAAGCCAGGAATATTTCTGCCTAGACAGATCGAAGTATTTTTGCGCTCTCAGGCAGGGGGAGCACGAAGAGAAGAGGCTGAGATGGCACCTGTCCATTTCCCATCACTTGAGGTATGTGCCCTTGACACTAAGTCCACATTCTCCAACAGTTTTAAAGGCTCTTTTTCTAATGGCTTGTGGTACTTCATGTAAATCTTATCTTTGAAGAGCATCAAGTCTGGGATCTACTATGGAAGTAGAAGTAGTACACTCAGTACTCAAATAGCACCTGCTACTTGGATGCTGCAGGTGATGCAATATACAGGTTTGGATGGAAATCACAATGTTCAGCTCTACGCCAAAGGAAAAACTGTGCTCAGTCTGCAGTCAGGCATTTCTGCAGGAACACAGGCTGAATCTATAGTGTTCAAATCTAAACCCAGAGGAAATCAGATAGCATCACCTTTCATGTATTCAACAGGGCTTCGTGTAATTAACGGTTCCAGAAAGGAATGGCAAAACCTGATTGTTTGCAGAAATAATTTAACACATTTTAGACTGCATTGGCTTCTGCCAGAGATTAAAAGGAACTTCTGCAACTGCAGTGAAGTCACTCCAGCAGATAGCTTCAGCACTCTGAGTCAGGAACGGATGAGGCTGCAGTACACATTGTCCTCTCTAGAAGGAAGAAGTAAATTTCCAGCCTCTGAGGCCCGTTATAGCTCCAAATTCCAGATGGGCCGTACTTATCTCCGTCAACATCAGTTTCTCTGCTTCACCAGAAGTCTATTTTAAGTCATTCCGTCGTTGAGGAAAAATTTCCTCTGAAGTTTCGCAGACATTAAACCCAATGAACTTCCATTAGGACAACTCTACCTGTTACAAGATTTTCAAGTCCTAGGGAATCCAATCATGTAACTTATCACAGGGACACAAAATGCAAAGAGATACCATACATACCACTAACACAGGTCTTACCCAAAATAGGTGATAATGGCTGGAGAAACTGCTAGAATAAGAGCTAAAAGAAAGTAACAGTAAGAGGGGCACTGGTTATTAGCCATATTCTTCAGGCCATTTTAGTTTAATTACATTTCATTCTACTGGCTGACATTTTGATAAAGTAAATTTAGAGGCTTCCTTATGGTTTTTCAAAAGCCCTAGAACTCAATTAACAGGCTTTGTCAAGACTTGAACTTCAAAGTCCTGGATATAGTAGTTTAGAAATTGAAATAAAGCAGCCCATTGTACGCTAGAGAATGCTGCAGTTTCCTCCTGAACTTGAACTCCAGCAGTTTAGCAGGTGTTAGGGGGTAATTTTCATTGCTCTGACTGTGCTTGTATTAAACTGTATTAGCTTAAGTGAAGAGTGCATTTTAAAATCCCATATCAGAACATAAAAATAAAATGTTACACATCAGTTTTCTGCAATTCAGAATGCAATTTTGAAAAAAAAAACCCCACAAATCAACAAACCCAACAAACTTAAGTCCCCTGTGAATTCAGGGCCTCAAAAATGATTTATTTGTCATTTCAAGTAAATTTTTGCATTCAGCCCGTTTTGGACCTCACAGTTTACAGTGGTGATGCAGCTCCAACTGGTACCTCATCAACTTATCATTTCCCTTTGAAGCTGCAGATTTCTTTTATTTTTGACCTAGTGTTTTAAAATTAAATAGTAAAAATAATTTCCTCAATTCTTAGATATCAAGGTAGGTCCCAGATCACAGTGACCTGGTTTCCATAAAATATAATCACTGCTTGGAGAGTTAGGCATTTTATAACACTTTATGACAAAAAAAAAACAACATAAAGATCTTCTGAACTAAAAAATTCTTTTGTACAAGCTCAAACCTTTCCTTCCTTTCTACCCCTCCGTAGGGAAGTCCTAGAGGTTAACAAAAGCTCAGAGATGGGGTTGCCTTTTAATATCTTTTGTCCGTAGTAAGATAAGCACCTGCGATACTGAAGGAGGACATTTAGTCATAGATAGAAAGGAATTATTAAAGTTACTGACCTAATACAACGTTTCATTAGTCAGGACACTACACCCACCAGCTGGTTCTGTAGGAGAAGGGCAGAGCAAGGCCCCTGATTCTGGGGAACCTCATTTTTGGCGTTTCCTCCTCTTAAAGCCACCTTTGTGGAGCACGCTCATGAGGGAAGGGAGCTGTTCTTTCTAACTGATTCAGCAAAAAATGGTGAAGAAGGTATTTCTAAATCTAAAATTTAATTCCTGCTTCTTTTCTCAAAAGTTTTTAAAGAAACGAAGTAGAGATCTTCCAAAAGACACAAAGCTCCTTTGGCAATGAAGTCTTCGGGGCGGTTTGGCTGTGGGGCAGGCTGTAAAGCTGTACCAGCTGCAGGGGATTTGTCTGAATGAGGGCCAGTTTGCAGAAAGGACAGAGCTCGAGCTTGAGCTGCTTCATATCAGGCTAAAATTCTTAATTATACCTTTTTTAAAAATTTTATTTGTACTTTTTCCATTTAGAAACAGGTATCTTGAACAGATGGGCACTAGTAAGGGAAGTAGAATGGGTAACCTGTTAGGCTACTTGTCTTTCTCTGATTTCTCGACCTTTTTTTCTTTGCTTATTTAAGACATTTCTGTCTGACAAGAAGGGCTATCAGCTGTCAGCTCTTTCTTTTGAACTGCGAGACACTAATCTCAAGTCTGGATCGTACCGACTCATGAGGAAAGATAAAAATTATCACCTTTGAATCACTCGACTGAGCAGTGACCTGGTGGGGTAGGAAACAACTTCAAAAGGTGCCGGAGTACCAGTGGTTAAGACGACTACGTGGGGTGATGCAAACAGGGAGAGTTAAATTAAACGTGCAGGTCTAGCCCCGACGTTTGGGCAGTAGTCATTCCGCTGTGTTTGTTGAGCAGAGCACCTGGAAGCCTGTGATCCAAAGTGTTTCTGTGCTTTTTATGTTGCTTTTTTATTGGCCCACGCGATGCTCCCATCAGCGGCCTGCAGCAGTTCGCAGCACCCGGTCAGCGTCTCAGAATGGCAAAGCCAGTCCTGTCGCTCGAGATCCGCGCTCCCAAGCTCTTCTGTCTTCCAGTGGGAGCTCTGCCAGGGATGCAGAAACACTTTCACTTCACCAGTGTCACCATTAGGTGTCTCTGACCGATCGTCATTACTGCAGCCGGGGCTGCCTTCGGAGCGCAAGCAGCATTGCATCATACCCGCAGCAGCATCATTGCGTCATACCCGCAGCAGCATTGCATCATACGTGCAGCAGCATTGCATCATACCTGCAGCAGCATTGCGTCATACCTGCAGCAGCATTGTGTCATACCTGCAGCAGCATTGTGTCATACCCACAGGCAGCTCTGGAGGACTCCTAGCAGGTTAGTTGGGGCTTGGGAGAGGTGACAAAGGCAGAGAGGATTGCTGACCGCCTTCCCTGCTGTGCAGGTGGGAAGCAAAGGGGGAAGTCAGTCCCAAATATTACCCAAACCTTATCCTGGGAGTATCTGCTTAACGCTAATACGTGTTTGTCTGAATGCCCTGAACATAAGTGCTGAGTGTGATTATTTTTAACATAGTACCCAGCCGCCCGTTGAGTATGAGTTGGAGTATGCCTGGATCAAGCTTACTGCAGAGAGGGATTGCCCTGAGTGCAGGAAGAAGCAGAACTTGCTCGTCACGGAGGAAAAAAAAACCCACAAATGGTTCTGGGCAGGATTACAGATTACTTTTTGCAGAGATTTCCTTTGCTATCTAGAGGTGGGAGCTGATGCAGGGCTGCTGCCTCATGCCTCTGGGGAGATGTCACTGGGATGCTGGGGGACGAGGCCTCTGGTTGTTCTTGCTGTTTGCTCGTTGAAGGCTGCTGGGCGCTGCTCTGGATGACTGTACATGCAAAGGACTTTTGAGAAAGTGAGATATTCCCTTTAAATGTGTAATCCCATGAGCGTTCACCTCTCACTGTTGGGACCGTGGCTTGTCAAAATTACTTGAGCCCTAACAGAGTCCTGCCAGGTAAATACTGGTAGTCCAGTGGCAGATTTTGGAATACAGCTTCCCATCTCTGAATTGCGTTCATTGTCTTCTCACTGGAACGAATCTGGTTTAACTGTTTATCTGTGGGTTATGAATCTGTCTGCGTTTGCTGCTGTAACGACCCATTAGCTGTGTCGTGCACGTTAATAACGAGATATTAGTTACAGGTCGGCATTCATTTCACTGATGACATCAGGTATTTTCTAGAGGGCTAACAGAGTGAGTGAGTGCCAATTTTGACAGGTTTTTATTCTATGAGCAAACACAGGAAAATTCAAATTCAACTTCTCAAGTGAAAGAAAATGGGAGGAAATATCTATTAAAAAGAGTTAATGTAAATGCACGTTCTGAGTGAATGTTGCCCTTATGGTAATGCTGCTGTTTGCCTTTATAATCAGAACTATTTTTATATAACCCACTTCATTTTTTTTGCTCTTTGGTTTTTCAAATATTATTCTCACTTTTTAAATTTGTATATATGAGACCATGTATATGGCTATATACATAGTGATGTAGAATAAAGAGTAGAAAGATTTGCTATGCAGAAGATAATGATTTGCCATTACTCATCTGTTAAAATAACAAGATAAAGTAATCCCAAAGAAGGCAAATTCGTTTTATTCCACATGCCTTTGTGCCATTCACCTTGGGGAAAATGAAATAGAATGCTCTTGTGATGACAAAAATAGCAGAGAAGTAGGATTACTGTGGTAGAATTTAAACTTATGCCACTGTAATTCGAACCTGTTCTTTTCCTTTCTCATCCCATATTTCTCATTTACAATCCAAGTAGGCTATAAATACTTGGAATTGTTTATCAGTGAAGTCATCACCAGAATGGCCACCTCATGGAATTAGTTCCTAATGAGATTATTAGGCCTATGTTTATTTTGTGGACTCTGAGTAGCTGACATAAACTTAGACATTGTTATTTTGCTGTCAAGATTCTGTCTGAAACTCATTTTCTTTTCCAAGACTTTAAATCTAATATAGCAGAGCTCCTAGAAAAAAAAAAAAAAAACAGGTCTATTTGTGTTATAGAGATCTTCATTATGCACTGGGGAAAAATGATGTGGACCAAGCTGTCAGCCAACTGCATGCTTTAAACTAATCAGGCAAATAAAATACAACACAGCATCAAGAAGAGGAGTGAGGTTTTTCTTTTCTTGATGCATTTTCACAGAGCCTTGTTCTAAACGTGCTGAATTTACCTAGAAGAATAACTAACTTCACCAGTGAGGTGAAGTCTTCTGTGGATGAACAGGGTTGTGCAAGAGCTGTGTGTGATGATGATGATGATGATAAAGTGGAGCACAGCAGTGTTTGAAAAAATCTCACAATGCCACCATTCAGCAGTTCAGAGGAGGAAGTGATGAAAGATTCTGTCTCCATGTAAAATCACAAGACAAATTTTGCACAAGCAATGTATAATTATGCAAGTAGCAATTTTCACTGCCGTTTCTCTTTAATACCTTTGACTTGTCCATGGCATTTTTTGAAGTGCAGTTATCAGAACGCTGTTTAGGCCTATTCTGAAAGACTGTACGTGCTCAGCGCTCTGCTACGTGACACTGGGACATTACAAGCTGCATGGAACATAGGAATTGCCATGTATGAGACCTCTGGGTCTCACGTCCATTAAAACATCTCTGGCAGATCAGGACTAGGTACCTCAGAACACCATGTAAGAAATCCTTTTACCACAAAATCATGATTGACCAGAGAGGGTTTTTTATCAAATCAACCACCAACTGTCTGTGATTCTGTTCTAGAGATTGAATATTTAGTAATCTTCTGTATTTTTCCTTACTAATACAATAGTTCTTGATTCCTACCAAAGTTTGGCCCTTGGTGTTGTTGAGAGATATTGAGTTCTGCAATATTCTGTACGAAGCTATTACCTTTTCTCAGAGCTAAATTTACCTTGTGCTGCTCAGCTGAATGGTAGAAGAGCAAGTGAATATTGATACCAGTTCTTTTACGTACTTCCTACCCCGCTGCTGTCTCATTCACCTCAAACCATGCAGTGTACTGTCATGAAATCTCCTAGTAAAGAGCCATCCTTCGGAATTTCCTGTGCTAATTTTTGGAGCGTGCTGTTTGAGAAGTATTTCAGTTCCTGGGTCATTGCAGATGTGTGGTATCATCCCTGCACCCAAGGAGCTTTAACCAGGATGGATTTGGTCCATCAGGTATTAATTTGTTTTGCAGAGTGTTTCCGTACTCAGATGTCTTTGAAGGAGGTCTCACGGACAATGCAGAACAACCAGAGATTTTTGCTTAACCGAAAATTCCCTTGATTGTTTTGTTCTGGTTTGAGGTGTGAAAGCTCTTTGAACTTGAACTTTTTCTCAGCAGATCTCAGTTATTGGAGAATCAAATTCGCATCTACAAAAAGTCATAGATGACTTTTGTTCCAGTTTTTCCAGGATCTATTCTGCTTACCTAGGCCTTGGGTATACAAAGAGCAAAGTTAAAGGAAGTCTTCAGTATAGTGTGATTGTCAACTAATTTATTCAGGATGGGATTACATCTGTTTCCAGATGTGGGTTAATGTTCATACTGGTGTGATGCTGCATCCTTCCTCCGTGAGCTTTATATTGGTGTAAAACGAGCACCTTGTTCTCAAAGCCATGTTGTTTCTACCACCTGTTAATTGGTTCAGTATCATTTTGTGGTGTTGTTTCCTTTAAGAATGAACTTGGGAGTAAGTTTCCTAGTAGACTTTTATTTATTTATTTATTTATTTATTTATTTATTTTTTAAAAGAAACATTTAGTTTAATTGTTGTGAGAGTAATGGGCTGGAAAAGGAGATACAATAATAGATAACATGTTCGTATTTATCAAATCTTTAGACAAGCTCGAGTGAGTTCTCTAATTAACCACGGGAAGACTATATGGCTGCTGAAAAAATCAGCAGAAAAAATAATTGTAGTAGATTAGAATGCCTGAAACAAGGTAATATATTGTTGGGCTTGCTAAAAGTGTTCCCAACAGACCAGTGTTTGGGAGAACCTAAAATGAAGGTCTGATTCCTTTTTGCTTGTGTGAGCATCCTGTCAAGTTGGGTTACACTGTGGTCTGCAGTGATGTAAGAGGAAGTCAGCTCTACGCTTTTTGCAAACTTCAAACAGTCCATTAACTCAATTTTAGCCAGTAGATTTGTTCTATTTAATGGTATTTTGAGTCAGTTTTAGGAATAGATAAAAGCCCAGGGAATCACTCTTTAATGGAGGCAGTATCCGAATTTTTGGAGACTGAATTACCGTACTATGTGTGCCACGTAACAGGTGACTGTCTGAAAAGCACCCACATTCCCATTTGTGGCATAGAGATTTTCTGAATGACATTTATTGACCCCTTCCTCAAAATGCTGTGCACCAGATCCTTAAGGGCTTCTTATTCCCTGGAAAAAGATTAAAACCTGAAGCTCATCAAGACGATGATTTATGGTGCGGTTCCCGAGCATCAGTACATTGCAGGTGTATCACGCACAGTTGTGGCAGTTACTGCATCAAGTGTTCCTGGAAAACCTCCAAAATGAATACTCAGCTTCTGGGAAGAACTAACCAAATGGCTTCTACAGTCAAACGTCTCAAGATTCTGCCTTCTTTGGGGCCTTTGGATGTGGAGAACAGCTCTTCCTGGGCAAATCCCTCGTAAGAAAGCCCCAGTTTCTAGGAGATGCACACGAATATTGAAAGAGCAGGACTATCTGGCTTGCCTACCTGTATTTTGAGAGCAAATCTAAGCTGTACACTAGAGAAATATTCCTGATTTGGAGTGAAGCCCTAGAAATGCCACAGAGTAGATGATATGGAAATGGCTTTGTGGAGCTCAGTCTTTTAGTATGTAGATGAGATTTTCTCATCGCAGTGTAGCTCTTCCATTTGTCTGCTTGATTTCAGCAGAAGGGAAGGGAGAAGTGAGTCACAGAAACATTGTCATTAGAGGTGGGATACGTGTCATCAAGGATGCGTATCATCACACCCTGTGCTCTACTTCTTTCGTGATCAAAAAGGTGGCCTCCAGTTTTAAGAACTGTGAGTGAAGTGACTTTGAGGCAGCACGCTTAAGAAATTGGGTGTATCTCTGTGTGGGAACAGGGAAAATGGAAAATGGAGCACATGATGCTGGACTTCTGCAGATGCACATTCAGCGATACGGATCGGTGGGACTGGGAATGTGTCTGGGTTATTACATGCTTCACAGATACTTCCCAGATACAGAGCGGAGCACTCAGTTGCTTCTGAGAGTTATTTCTTCAAAATCAGTATGTACAGATGAGGAACTCAGTTCTCATTTCACAAGCAATGTTTTTGAAATAATTGGCTACATGAGAACATAGGGTGCATCTCATACCCAGCTGCTGCTACATTTAGTATCCAGCATTTTGTAGTACCAGAGATTCCAGAGAAAGGTGCAGAAAGTTGCAGAGGATAAAAATGTAATAAGCAATTTTGGGGAAAGTTTCTCTCATGTATTCTGACTTTGAATCCCAAGGGTTTTCTGTTTCTCCTTTCATATTGTATTTCTTTGACCTCTTCTAAATGTGGATGTTCTAATTATCCACACAAATGTTCAGTTCTCTTTTGGCTCTTACTGAATTCCTGCAGGTCACCAGGTCTGGCTCATAATTTCATGAGTCACTGCTGAATACGCACAAATGTTGGTAGTTAGGACGGTCTGACCCTTAGCTTCCAGCACAACCATGTTCCAGCCACTTTTTTAAGAGATTACTTCAAAGAAACCCTTTCTATTGGATATTCCATGCAGTTTTGCCATTATTTGAAATTATAAATGTATTTACCTTTCCAGAATGGTTTGGTGAGGCAGTGAGTTTGCTCTTGGAGCAATGGAAATGCTCCACAGAACAGGTTTGCTTGGCATAAGCAACACCAAGCTGGGTCTGTGTCTCCTGTTGCCCTTTTCCTTTCCCCGGAGGAGCTCCAGTAAAAAGCTGCAGGTGTAGCTAATACAGAGTCATTACATTTCACAGCCTCGGTGGGAGGGAGGGGTTGGCTTGAAGTTGCTCTTCAGACACGATCAGACTGTTCTGGAAGGCTGTTCTGCTCAGGTGAGTAGTAAAAGTATTAATCTGTATTAGCATTAATGATATTATTAGTGATGGAACAGTAAGAAACTTATAATGTTATCTGTATCATACAGGGCTATAGATAGAGGATATAAACCTTGCTGGAAGACCAGTTACACTCTTTTGTGATTCAAAGCTTCCACTAGAAGCTTCTCACTTAATTTCAGAACATCTAAAATACTAAAGAGGTGCTCTTGATTATTTAGGGACACAAAGGTTTTTTTGGACAGGTTTGGATCCTGTGCTAGTCAGAGGACTGTCTGACCTCAGCCTGTTTAATTTATCCTTCTTTTGTTTATGGCAACCAATTCCCAAAGGCAAAGCCATCCTTTGTGTTATTTTGCTGAGTAGTTCTAGGAGACACGTAAGCAAGCTGATATACCAGAAGTTGCTATATATATATTTAGTATATTGCTATAAGGTTTCAGTTGGATGCTTTCACTTGCTGAGCAGCAATTGGAAGTGTTTCTAACCTGTGATCTTGTAGGTATTACAAATATGTGGAATGAAGGTGGCAGTGAATTAGGTGTTGCCCTTCAAAAGTAGTTTCAATTAAGTCTTTGAAAACCAAGTATTTTTCCAGTCCTTTTCAGACCGGAGCACTCTTCTCTACAAAATTCCTTATGGGAAAAAGGGTGATTTGCCCTGCTCTGGAATTCAGCCTCCTCTAGAGTGCAACGTGGCTTGAATTACTAGACAGCACTTGTTTGAGGAGAGTAGGTGAAGAAAATGGCTTTAACTAGAAATGCAGGAGGAGGAAAGGCAAAACAATCCCTTATGATTTAATCCTGCAAAGGGCAAAAGGAAGTTCTTTAAAGTTGCTTGAGACCTGGCTTGCTCGTTCGTAGATCCCCAGGGCCAGGTGGGACCATTAGATCATCCAGACTGACTTGGAGTGTTGCAGACCTTAGAATGCACAGGTGTGGTGATTGCCATGTGGAGTTAATTGGGCAAGCTGGGCTTCAGACAAGAAATGGCCAGGGCCCGAGAGCACTTGGGATATTTAGGTAAGGAGTGTGCAAAGCACCAGCCCTCTGCAGATCCCGTCGTTGTCGTGCCTCAACGGCAGATTTGCCGTGCGAAGCTCAACACCCATCTTTCCTTCTCAGTCCTGGTCAGTGACCATGGAGGTTGCTGAGAACACGCTGCTGGTTTGTGCAGTCCCAGTGAGTCTTGCTAAAAGCAAATGCCTCCTGGGTGTTGATGGTTTGGTGGGGCTTCTCAGTCCCTCCCCCGTTGTGGTGGGAATGTAGCTGGGAGTGCTGTTTGGAATTTAGTAGAGCTCATTTTACCCTGTGTTTTATGAGCTTATAACCTTAACGAATCTGTAGGAGCCATTTACTGTCAGAAAGAGATAAAATTATCATTTGTAGACTTAATATTTCAAAAAAGTGGTTTTTTTGTTCCCCTTTGCTACCTTTTTATAGCTTGGAAAGAATGATTTGGTTTTCCTCTTTTGCTTCTGTTGTAGTTTATGAACCTGCCAGCTAATAAAATTCCGGGCAAATCTAATTCTATTGAAAAGTTCAATTCAATTTTTTTTAATAGGAATTTTATTTGAACACCCTTGTTTTAACATAGCTGCCAGCAACATGAGCGGTTTCAGGGTTTGCCGGAGAACGCGTTTTCATTTCTCATTCAAAAGATGTACTGGATTTTAATAATCTCCAAGGGCAGGAGGTGATGCTAAAATGGCACGCTGCTGTTGCCTGCACAAAAGCCTCTGGGCACCCTCGCAAAAGTGTTGCCAGCCAGAAGATTGCAAGCAAGGACATTGTGCTGTGAGTCTCTGTACTGTGAAAGCAAAGAAAAATAATGGAATTTCCTTACACCTGTTCTTGCTTGGCATACATCAGCCATCTGAGTTTATGGATATAATGTGTTTTTCCCTTACGAAAAACCAGGAATCCCCCAGTACAGGCTCATCTCGATGTCTACTGTCGTTTTGGGTGTACTGAGAAAGGCCAGACTCCATCATTGATGGACAATGCAAAGGTGGATTACAGCTATTTCTGCCTTCCCTTTCCCCATTCTAGCTGCTATCTTGAACTGGTGGGTGCTTTTTGTCCAAGTTTTTTAGAGAATACTCAGCTGAATGCTTTACGAAAATATTTTTGGTTTGGTATTTATGTGCTGTGGGTGGTATCCTGAGGCACCTGGCGCAGGACTGCATATTTCAACAGAAAGTCAGAAATGATAACATAATTAACTTAACAAAATACTGCACGTTTTCACTCAAGGTCCTCCGATGTGCAACTGCTTAAAAGAAATCAGTAGTTTTAAGATACTTTGCACTTTTAGAATATATAGTCCCATCTATAGACTAATTAGGGGTTTGTTCACTCTTTCACCCTGATACAGTCTTGCCTCTGGTTTCCTCTACACATCCCTCCTGGCTTTCTGGAGCAGTTTGACTGGCCTCCTGGGCTCTTTGCTAGCAAAGTTTGTGTTTTGAAGCAAACTTTTTGTCAGAGTTGATTGGTAACAGACTTTGTGTTGTCCAGTGGTTGGTGGAAGAATCGACATATACCATGTGCTGATGTCACCAGTGACTTCTACAGCATCAGTGTAAGAAGTTCAGAGAGTGCTTTCTTCTTAGACACCGAGGAGTTGAGATGTGCAGATTCTTTTACGGAAAGGATATAGAAAAGGTTGATCTTTTTGGATTAACCTCTGCCTTAGGAATAAAACCCAGTCAAATGGTGCTTTTTCTAGTGTTGGGTGGGGGAAAAAAAGAAAAAGAAAGAGTTCTTTGTAGCCCCCACCCTCAGTAAACTCAGAAACCCTAAAAAACTACAGCTGTCCCCCAGAATCCTGTCTGATTCCTGTGTTCACTCTTGCACATCAGCTGTGTCTGACTCGATAGTGACTGTTGTTGTGTTCACAGTCGCTGTTGGTTGTCTGGTGTCCTTTGTGTTGTTCCTTTCAGGGGTGTAGTGCTTCAGACATAGACACCAACCTGGTGTCGTGAGTTGTTTTGTAGGTGCCTTGTGCACTTGAAGTAGGAAACGGAAAGTTCTTGTTTCTCTTTTTGCATCCTGATCACCCTTTTCCACCTCATAAATCACTGACACTTTCAACAATCACTTCGGTATTGACTTTTGGGCACGGTGTCAGTGTTTTCCCCCGGTTGGCTGTATCGCTTTCTGGTTTCCTTGGCAGTTGTGCTAGATGCAGGGACATCAATTTGTGAGGTTTCTTGGAGGGTGACCGAAATGAGCCTTAGCACGGGCTGGGTTGGATCCTGCAGGATGTCACAGCATCTTCACACGGAATCAATGACACGCTGCTTCTCGGCTGTTTCTGCCAATACTTGGGCATCTGGGATCAGGGAAGTAAGAGCTGTCAGTGAAGCACTGAACCTGTGGCACCAGCCAAGGTCCCCGTTCTGGGCAGTCCCCAGTCTGAGGTTGCACCTTCTGGGCTGCAGTGGCTACTGCGCTGTCTTGCAGGGTGTTTAATGCCCTTTGGACAAACCTCCCTGAGAGCTTTGGCTCAGCTCCTGCCCTGTGGTGTGTGTCCCTCCCGAGTTCACGGTGCAAGATTGGAAACTACGTTCCTGCTCTTGATGTGACACAGATTCCTGAAACCTCCTGAAGTTAAAGCCCTAAACTTTTACAGTGCAGCACGTGTTTCTGAGCCCTGTTACCTGTGTTTGTGCAACAGGGATGTGGTGCAACACTGGTCAAACTTCCAGCATCCTGTTCTAATAGCGTGAAAACGCGGAATAATTATTTGTTGGAGAGTAAGTGTCGTCTTTGGCTTTTGGATGTTGTGGATAAGGGATGAATTTTGGCTTGCCTACTAGTGGATATTTATGATATTCCATCTCTGCTTTTTCTTATGACAATGAGAACAATGATATGGTATTTCCTTTTATTCCTCAAATGTGTGGGGTTTTGGTTTTGTTGTTTATTTTTGTTGAGTTTTTTTAAATAATACATTGAGAATCAGCCTGGGCAAATAACCCTGTAGCTGCAGCAGCTTACATACATGCACCAAAATTAAATGAGCTGATATAGGAAATCTGAATAAAACCCCTTGCTATAGGGGCATCTGGGAGTGACAGTGCTGTGCCAGTAAACACGTTTGCTCTTCGCAGGAGTGTCTCGTATTCCTGCCCATGTCCCATTTGACTGGGGAAGCAGCAGCAATGGTCTCAGGCCGTGAAAGGTGTTGAGTCCCAGCTCAATCCCACCAGCTGTTGAAATCCCAGCGATTTCTCAAAATACCTATTCAGCACACCCTGTTCATGCTATCAGGAAATTCTGGGAGGTGAACAGTCGTACGCTGGGAACCTGACGTGGTGCCAGATTTCCCTGTTGGGCAGCACGCCCTGTGTGGCTCAGCGGTGAGCTGCAGTGTTGTGTAGTCTCGTGTCTTGTCGTGTCAGGTTTGTATGTCAGATTTTACATGTCACAAGGAAGCGACTGAAATCCAGTGCAAAGTCTGTAGCTCCCTGTGTATGGGAACTAGAAAGATGGATTCACTCGAGAGTTTTGCAGAGAAGGTCAGTTTTATTTAGTTTCCTAGTTATATAAGCATTCAACAACCTCTGCCTGAAAGAATTGAAGTAAAAGTTAAAGGGAACAAATGTCCTTGGCTACTTCATTGTCAGAACAACTAGTACTAGTAAAATGTCTAAAACTACAGTGACACATAGTTCTTGACTCTAATTAACACAAAATAATTGTAATCAGGATATTATGATGATGGTTTAGGTTTGAAATATTCTACTACAGTTGGCTCTTGGATTCATCTGTGTCATGGCCTTGTTGCAAAGAACATCAGTCAGCAATAAGTGTTTATAAATGTCCAAAATCTGTTCAAATGCTAAAAAGGAAGATAATAGATCTGAGGAAAATCTTTTTTTTTTAGTGAGGAACTTCCAGAACGGTGGCATGTCCTGGATCAATAACAATATATACAGACTTGAGTGAATTTACACCAGACTGAATTGACTCCTTCAGTTCCAGCTGTAAGTCCAGGGAGTAATTGTCAGCATCTGTGGCAGAAGCTGTGGGGAAGAAGATCACAGGGTTCTTTAATGCTGTAAATTCTTCACTTCAGCACTCAAATGAGTCTAACAGAAAGGGAATTGTATTTCAGCCTTTCTCATAGTTTACAGCTCTGTTAGTATAATTTCTCAGCTGTTTTAAATGAAGTGGTCCAAGCTCTCGTGTGGCAGATTATTGAGTCTGTCTTGTCAGAAGGCAGATAGTTCAGCTGAAGTGTGTACAAAGGGACTGTCTTTCCCTTTAGACGTGCATTGAAGTGGTTGAGATGAAACCTTACATGTATTAAAAAAAGAAAAAAAAAAACCAAGTCAGTTATTCAGTTCTCTTTATGGACTTTCAGTCCTAAAGACGTCAAGATTTTAACGTCTTTTTCTCAAAAAATTCAGCACGTATTCATTTGCCTTCCACAAGGCTCTTTTAAAGGGCTTTTTCTCTTACACCAACTAACCCAACTAAAAGCAAACTGTCCCATCCACAAACTTTCATCTAAAAAACTACAAAACTCTTAGCAATTTAGCAAATCCGTAACCAAAAACTTCTCCAGTAGAGAGCAATGCTCGTTCTTCTGCCTTGTGAGGACGAGAGCCTCATCTTTACAAGTAGCGTCTGATCTGGATTGATCCAACTTGATTTTTACTGATTTTCATAGTTTCTACATGTTTTCTCAGCTCTGTGAGACCCATAAACCAGTGATGATAGATTGAAATGATTTTGCAAATGTATACACATTTTTATCTGTGTGGCAAACAAAAATATTGAAATATGAAGTGTCATTATTACATTTTCAATCTTTCTGTCAGCAAACTGTGTTCACCAGTAAATGTAAATATTGAAGCTGTGTTAAAATTTCATTGGCTACGTTTTCAGTCCCTTTCATCCCTCATTAAAATAGAGTCCTAACAAGCATTCTTTGCAGGCATTTGTGACAAACTTCTTTTAGTTGTCTGGGAAATGTTTTTCTTTCAATTTCGTAGTAGAAATATTTCATATGATGCTTCTTGTCACTTTTTGGGACTTAGATTTTAAAATAAAAGTACATTACTAAGGAGTTCTTCCTTTTATGGGAGTTTTTCCTTATCTGAAATATATCTTATGCTCATTTCCTCATAAGTGTATAACCATGCTGGAAAAAGAACACTTCCCTTTACGGCTTTGTCATCCCGTGCCAAAAATTCCAGTTTAGAGCTTTTACTTTCTATATATATAAGAATTGATTTTGCCAACCTGATTCCAATTGTCTTCTTGCAATATCACTTTCATAATTTCATTCTGGTATGACTTCATAATGACATCTTGATGGTGGTGAAAAGCATTAAGCAGCTGCAAAAATGCCTGAGACTTTGCTAGAAGCCTGCTAATAGCCTGTCATGGCTTCAGAAAAAAATGGGGGCAGATGGGGACCTGGATGGGCTCCACTATGGCTTTTTGTCCTCCTTGTCTTGCTTTGGAACAGTAGCACTGCTCAAGTGTGGTTTCACCTTCTGTCTCTTCAACTTGGGGCTCTTTTAGACTAAAAGGTTTTTTGGTGGTTCATTGCTTTTGTGATAGCCCTCAGGCATTTTAACTTCCTTGCACATCAGAAGCGACAGTATTTTGAAAGCTTGGTTTGTACCTGTTCCAAAGGCCACCTGTGCCATGGATGGACTGTCCTTGGTCTAGGTCTTCCCTGACCTCCTAAACTACCTCCTAAACTTTTCTGTGCCTGTTTGGTTTTGGTTTTGTTTTGTGATTGCAAATTATGTGGTGAGTATAGTTTACTTGCTTGAAATATCAGCACAGATCAGAAGAGAATCTTTTAGCTATTAGTAATAACCAAAAATATGCCTGATCCCTCCAGAGCAACAGCTAAGACCTAACCCAACCCAAACAGAGTAACTGGGAATGGCGAGATGTTATCTGAAGTGTGGGAATATAAACACCAGCAAATACACTCCCAAGAAATGCTGCCTGTACAGTATTTCTTCCCAGATTTCAGGCTCCTGTTGAAGAGTCTTCAAAACCGAAGGAAGGGTCTTGCGTATGTCTTGGGATTTACGCTGTCCTTTGCTGCATTTTTCACATATTTTGACGTAACTTGTACTGTGCTTACAAAATGATTTACAGCCTTTGTCTGCCTTGAAAGGAGATGAAGTATTCTCCCTCCGTAGTCATTTGGTTTGAATTTCCTAACCCCCCAAATACTTGCAGGGCACTAGACTAGTGAAACGGTCCAACTGTCAGTGCTTCCCTGAGTCCGAGTGGAAGTTCCCTTAAGGAAGTTTGATGCAGCAGTGCAGGACTTGGCACCAGTAAGAAGTGGGTACTTTACTCCCAAAACAGGGAAAAGCAATGCGTTCTGGCCAGCTCCAAAACTGTCCTCAGCATCATTTGAAGAAGAGCGCATGTTTTCTTCTCAATTCCTAGCTTTTGCTTTCTGGAAGGAAATAATGGTACAAAGGGAAGGAATGAAGATGAAGAAGACTTCAGTTTTTCTTTGCAATCTGTTGGCATGTCCCATTTATTACGAATGCCTGAAGGCATCTGGAATCTCACAAATTCGAAGATTAGCATCAAGGCAAAACAGTGTTGCATCAGCACAGATGAAAATATCGTTCAGCATCAGAGGGATGCTGAGTCAATAGGTGTCAGTGCAAGGGTCTGATCTGTTTGAGTCATCATGGCAATGGGAGGAATAATTGATGTAACCTCCAGTGCAGCTTGGAGTTCAGAAACAATCCATCAGATAGACAAGAAATCACTTGTGATGTTCTGATTTTGATGTAGCTATTTTAGTGCTTGAGGAGATAATGTTTTGGCTTTGGTTCACCGTCTTACCCTTCTTTCATGGGGTTGTAAAGTCATGTTACATTTCTATCTTGATTTCGTATCGTGAGAGTGGTTTGTTGCTTGTTTCAGAAGTTTTAGGGAAAGGGAGGAAAGTAATTCTGTACATTCCAGATGCTTTAGTGGACATGATTAAGGAAGCCCATTACCTTGGTCCACCACATTCATGATTCTCACCCCCTTTCACCTGCTCTCCTTGCCTTACCCCTGCTTGTCTTTGTAGTTCTCCTCCGTGCTAAGATGGCTTGTGACATTCTAGCTTGGGGCGTAAACAGTGGAAGACAGGATTTGAAAAATATACATGAATAAAAGGTCAAAATTCTCCCAGGAAAGAATAAAGTTCTTGTTTTTCTTTTTTTTTTTTTTTTAAATGCATAGTTATGAAAAGCAAATTAACCTTTGGGTTTTTGAGGAATTCGCAGTGACAATGGTCCAGCTTAAAGATAAACAACTGCTACTCCAAGTACAGTGTCCAACGATGCCCAGGTTATTCCGTTGGCCCTGAGGATCACCCCGTGTGCACTCTCAGCTTTAAAAAGTCATGCCAATATTGCTCATCCACAGCAGCCTGGAGAGGCAGAAGGCACAGGTCTACATAGGGGAGTTGTGGTGCCAATTTTTTTAGTTCAGTGGGAAAACAAGGACTTCATTATGCTATTGATCTCTTTGATCTTAACCTGCTGTCAGATTTGAATTTTTCTTTAGCAATGTTACAGTGGAAGAAAGAAAGACAAAAGAGAAAAACTATAAATTACGAAGTTTTCACAGTAACAACTGTGTAAAGAAAAAAAAATGTGGAAAAAGGAGAAATGCTTTTATATCTGACTCAGTCAGGGAAAGGTGTGTTACTAACAGATTCTTCTATTACTTCCTGGGAGCAACGACCCTGTCTTAAAGGCTGCTTAAAGAAATAGGGAATAGGAATATTTAGAAACCGTGTTACTCTGCCCTGGTGGCTTGTACAGATACGGAGGAAGTATTCCCTGCCTCTGCAGTGAGGAAAGGAACAGGCAGGTCTCACTTTGTGCATCAGTGCAGATGAGGAAAGATGAAAACTGCCAGAACTGTGATTTCCTGCATTCTGTTTCCGAAGTCCCTGTAGCAGGAAGGAGTTTAAGCAGAACAGTGTCTCCTCTCTAAGTTTTAATGAATACTAACTCATCAGTATTGTGATGAGCCGGCAATGTGCTCTTGCGGCCCAGAAGGCCAACCGCGTCCTGGGCTGCATCAAGAGGAGCGTGGCCAGCAGGTCGAGGGAGGTGATTCTCCCCCTCTACTCTGCCCTCGTGAGACCTCACTTGGAGTACTGCGTCCAGTTCTGGAGTCCCCAACATAAGAAGGACATGGACCAGTTGGAGAGGGTCCAGAGGAGGGCCACGAAGATAAGAGGTCTGGAGCACCTTTCCTATGAGGACAGGCTGAAAGAGTTGGGGCTGTTCAGCCTGGAGAAGAGGAGGCTCCGGGGTGACCTTATAGCGGTCTTCCAGTACCTCAAGGGGGCCTACAGGAAAGATGGGGAGAGGCTGTTCAGGAGGGCCAGTTATGATAGGACAAGGGGTAATGGTTTTAAAATAGAGGGAGGTAGATTCAGGTTGGATATTAGGAAAAAATTTTTTACTATGAGAGTGGTAGAACACTGGAACAGGTTGCCCAGAGAGGTGGTGGATGTTCCATCCCTGGAGACGTTCAAGGCCAGGTTGGACAAGGCCCTGAGCAACCTGATCTAGTTGGAGATATCCCTGTTCCTTGCAGGGGGGTTGGACTAGATGACCTTTGAAGGTCCCTTCCAGCCCTAACCATTCTATGATTCTATGATCAGGCTACGGTAACAATTCCAACTCATCATAACTGACTTCAGTACTCTTGAAATTAGTGGTTACATTCATGGCCCTTGTAGGGCTTCCTCTACTCTTTACACAGAGCAAGTTCATCACAGTACAGGCAGTAGGGGGCATTCAGTGGGCCCCTCCAAACAGGCAGCAGCCAGTGAGGAAATGTATACTGAGATCCCACGACTTTTGAGACAAAATTATTATCTACTGCTTGTGGGTCTCACCATTCATCTAAAAGTAGCAGTATTTTCCACTCTGGCAGAGCCTTCGCACTTTACAAACCCTTGTAAGTTAAGTCTTGTTATGGGAGGAAGGAAGAAGGACCTGACTGGAAATCACCTGGATTCTCTTCTCAGCTTTCTAATGTGACCAACACAAAATCTGTTTATCTTACTCCTTAATCTTTCTCTTTCTAGTCCCTATTTTCTTCTTGGATTTTTATCACCTCAAACCACCAAGTTTCAATACTTTAGACTGAGATTTTTCTGGTCTTGCATCTCGAGATGCTGCTGCTGCTGTAAAAACAAAAATCTTTTACATCATGCATGCTGAAAGTAAGGGACAGAGAAATTACGTACCCTGGTTAAGACCTAAGAGAAAAGCTTACACATCTTGATTCCTAGTATTACACTTTTTTTTCCCAAAATTCTTATCCAAGGCACGCCATAACAGAGTACCTTCCACAAGTGTAACTCAAGCTGTGATTAATAATTCACATCTTGTGCTAAAAGCAAATCAGAGTTAATTTTGTATATTTTCCCTTCACTATTTAATACATTCGTTTCCCCGTAAAGGAGACTCTATATTGCCTGGCAAGCACTGACTCATGTGTTACATAAGTAACAGAATCATTTTACAGTTTACAGAGAAGAATGTTCTTGCTCGTTATGTGCATGAAAGGAGATTGCTGCATTTCAAATGACATGTATAATTTAGACACTTATTTCTAGGACTGTTTGGAACAGGGAATGAAGAGAAACTAAAATGTTTGAAGTGACTTGAGTGCTTCATAGTTTTTAATGTGACTAGCAAAATACACAGACCAATAACTTTTAAGACTGGGCTAATGGAAGAATGGCTCTGAAACAAACACCTTTTTTTTTTTTTTTTTCTAATAGCAGTGTTTATTTTAAGACATAAGTAGAAACTAGTATTTGTCTGTAAAAAATCTGCAAAGATCTCATATTTTTTCTGCCAGTGGTTACCTGCTGTGCCACCAAAATGGAAAGAGAAATGGGAAATAGTATTTCAGAAAGATTAGGCAGCTGGTAAGGAAAATGGCATGTCTGCTGCACTTGACTGTTGTTGGGAGATTTTTTTTTTTATTTCAGCCTTCTAAATGTTAGACCTTATCTTGAAAATAAGAGCGTGGACTATTCTATATTTCAACAGTGCAGATTTTATTCAAGTGAAAATTCATCATCATCATCATCATGGCTGTGTGTTGGGAAATATTTATTTAGTTGTGTTCTTTTTAGAATGTTACGGTAAGCTAAATGAAACACAATTTCTGGAATTTGGAAGCTGAGCAGCCCCCAAACACTACCATGTTCTGCAAATTATCTTCACAAACTTACATGCTTTGGTGAACATGGGGGTTATTTAGAAAGCAGAATTCTGATTCTCTCTTCTGTCTCTGTCCCATTTATTTATTTATTTGTTTCTTTAGTTAATATTTAACGAGACAGCCGTCTCTGTTTCATGGGCTGTTCCTGGCTGTGCCTTTCTCCAGCAAATTGGGCCAGCGTTTTCTGAGCTCTGGGAATCCTTGAAGCAAATGCAATGGGTAGATACTCTGAGCAGTGACAGTGTGGCAGGTTTATGTCCCAAGTTTTGAACCCTCTGTAGAAGTTAATGAGATCTATGCCTTGTAAAAAATGTCTCAAAACTGTTGCGTTATTTATTTATATTCTGCTTCAAGGACAACACTTTTCAAGCCAAGAGATGACACAAAGGAGCCCTGGGCTGTATAAATATAGAATCTTTTTATTTTTTTTGGTTAATAGATACAGTACAATTTTTGACTACATAAGAAAGCATTGTTTTCAGTGCATACGTTCTTCAGACAGACAGGAACAGGGCAGACAAACATTCCTTATGGCACTTAGTTTCTTTTCTTTAAGACCTTAGTTACTGGGTTTTCCCAGTTTTCATTAGCTGCTTGGACAACTCAAGGTCTAAGGAAAAATGAATTGAGTGATAAGGATGGGCTGGCTCTTGTGGCACAGGGTTATTAGGCAGGACAAAGGGACGCTGCCCAGTGCATACCACTCCAGTCTCTTCCCATAACCACGGCCCTTATGGCATCATATCCCAGATGACCCAGTCCAGCAAGTTTTATTTTCTGTGCTAACACAATGTGAAAACAACACAAGTGTCAAACAGAAAGGCCAGTGCTTGGGCTCAACACTTAGGTCCTGTGCAGTGACTGACTCTTGATAGGGTCAAATGCACAAGTCCTCCCTGAATTTGACTTGCATAAGATGGTGCTGGTGGCATTACTTTGGCAAAATTATTTCTGTTTCTTTTTGTGGTGTAGTATAAAAACAGAAAAATGGATTTCAGGGTTCGGCTGTTACTATTTGTGGGGAGAGACAAAAAAATTATTGCTACACTCTGTACTTTATATTCACTTTATGATTAAAAAAAACCCCACAGGCTGATCTCTGAGTATGATACTGATCCTGCCTAACTCCTGTGTTCAGGAAAACCCAGTCATGCTTCATCTCGTTATGTAGCTATTTGCTGGTGATGTTCCCTGCAAACATTTCCTGGTGTTGTCAAGCTGGTGCTGGTGGGAGCTAAAGACCATTGACCCACGACCACATCCTTACAGCTGCAATAAGGCCAGATCACATTTGTGAAGCAAGACAGGACGTGACAAGGCAGTGCCAGTGCTCAACATGAAGGATCATGGAGAAGATAAGTCATAAACTGCTGACTGGCCAGTTACAGGCTTACATGCCAACTAACATTCCAACAGCATACTAGAGCATAAATACAAAGAGAGAGGTGCCTGGACACTCCGGGTTGTCCGAGGCATTTGCCAAGCAGGCTGACTGGGGAGTAGAGTTTGTGTTAGTGGGGTGTCTTAAGCAGAGCAATTTACACCTGCAGGCAGACCTAAACGTATACATCTTCAGCATTCAGTGGGCTCAAATTTCATTGGTTTTGTTTGAGACTATTACTCAGACTTTAATATCTGACCTTCCTTGATATCCTGAGTAGATGGTGGGGGCCCAGCATGCTGGTTAGGACCCTCTTCTTGTGAGGATAACTTGGAAGAACCTAAGAGAAACCTCATTGTTTGAGAATGATCTAATAGAAAGATGAGATTCACATAGATTGTCACCAACATTTGTTTTGCTCCAGATACCAAATATTGAAAAATCAATAGATTAAAAAGCTTCTGTCATTCAGGGAAGGATACAGAGAAGAGAGGCTTCCAAACAAACCAATATAAACTAGTTTTCCTTGCCTGTATTGGAAAATTTTTTTAATGTGAAAAAAGTTTGCTTTAGATTATCTAGTTCAGCATCTGTAAGAGCAGAATATACAGGAAACTGCAGAGTGAAATGAGTCCTATACCTGCTCATAGTCAAAAGGCAGAGAAAAGCAGCCCAAAGGGCCTGTGAAGAGCAAATATCAGGAAATAGATGAAAAGTAGAGAAAAGAGGAGATAGGAAAGCAGATTGTTAAAAACACCAGCCTGAACAATAGCATGCAGGTGAAGACACTTATCCTGGGACACCTACGTGGCAGGTGATTGCTGGGGAGAAGGCAACACGTTTCTGTGGTGAGCTCCGAGTTCCTTTGCCCTAATTTGCTGGGGTTGCAAGAGGACAAAACCAGTAGGAGTAAGCACCATTAAAGAAAACAAAGGTACGAGTTAATAGCAGATACCATTGAGCTCAGTCGGGCTAGATAAAGCAGAGCAGGTAGCTGACAGGAGTTGAATAAGAATCCCTGAGAAGTGTGAAAAAATAATAAACATCACATCATTTAAACAATTTGGCCCTTTCTGATCCTCGAGCCAACACACCAGCCTTCAATTAAAACAGAGGCAGTGGAAATTCCTCGCCTTCCCCACGAGCTGCATGGTGACCCTTCCAGGAATGAGATAAACCTGCCAGATTCCTCCAGCTCCCTGTTTCCTAACTGGAACTAAATAACGTGGAGAGTGAGGGAGAGCCAGGGACACTCGCAGCCAAGAGGAGGATGACTATGAAATGGCACTAGTAGGGTACTGTAAACTGCAGCCTGGCCTGCAAGCGTTAGTGAAATGTTTAGTAACGATACTTAACTCTGTTATGTCTGGGTATCTCTTTCTCGTTTGACTAAAATGTTACAAATTTTACCATCTAAATGAATCACTACGTTTGCTTCTACTGGGTAAACTATATACATCACCATCAGAAAAGAACAATAATTAAATAAAGGGAGGAGAGAAGAGGACAAACAAAATATTAGTAAATAAAATAGAAGACATATGTTCAATAATACTTTTCAGGCAATACTTTTGCTTGTTACATTTGCTATAAGGAGGAAAAAAAATCTTCCACTCAAAATAGACATTGGAAACAGCTGCCCAAACATCAGTCACTTGCCATTTCCAGAACACTCGAAGGCCATTCCGTGGATTCGGGGGGTGTCTGCTCCGAATGGAACCGGCCATGCATACTGCTGAGGACAGCTGTGATGCTGCCGCTGCAGAGGAGCCCCCGGTGCGCAGGGAGCTGTCAAAGACCAACCAGTGGTTCAAACTGGTTTCAGCACTCGAGCCTGCACTGCCTTCGCGCCATCTCGCGCCACGCAGAAAGGCTGATGCGTGTTCCTGAGAGCCGGAAAGGGACGTGGCCACCGGCGTTCCGTCAGAGGGTCCGCTGGGGTCCCGCGTGGGACACGTGCTTCGTGGTCCCCTGGATTTGGGGAAACGTGGGAAACGTGCTTCGTGTTCCTCTGGTTTCAGGGAAACCCCTACGGTTCCTCCGTGATAAAGTGGAGAGATGACAAACTCGGGCTCTCTTAGGAGCAGTTTACTCAGCAGCGTTTCCCATTGTTTTTCAAAATAGAGAGCATACTTGCAAGGCTGTTTCCCCGTATGTACTTATTTTAAAGTTTATAAGCAAAGGTTTTTAAACATTGTCATTTTCTTACCCTACAGAACCAGGCACAACAACAAACCGTCTCACACGGGTGCCATTACCAGCAGAGCCAGACAAACTGTCTGCACCTTTTTTTCTTTTTGTCACACAAATAAATTATTTCCAAAAGAAGCGATTGATTATTTGATCAGAACTATAGATAATTAATTTACTGTTTGATGAAAAAATGGATCCAATGAGCTTCCTGGGGCTCATCAGATGAACTCATCCCAGTAGTTTCTTCTGTTATATGACCAGGTCTACTTAATGCATAGGTACTAAAACACAAAGAAGTGCAAAAATGACCATAAAGCAACTACAGACCGCAGCTGTTTAGCAGGTCTGCTACGAACAGGGGCTCGTGAGTTCCTGCAGGTGATTTCCTTAATCCATGGAATGTGAAGTCAAGGAGAAGCTCAGTTCCCAAGAGCCCGTACTTCAGACGCTTTAGCGTTCACAGTTATCCTGGTGTGGGGTTTGGACATTTGTTTCCCCCTCTGATAATACCTGAGGCTTGTTTGTGTTTACTTCAGTGTAACCAACCATCCAGAAATGTTTTCTTCCCTGCTGCCAGGGCGTTCAGGCTGTCTTGGCCAAGGTAATATAATTGTTTTGCAAGGGTTGGATTTTTTTTTTTTCTTCCTTTAGTTTGTGATCATGAAGAAAAATTCTTTTTCTCTGAAGAAGTCAAATCAGTGTCAGGTCTAAGAAAAGGAAAGGGTTGTGCAGACCTTGGAAGAAACTGCACAGAGAGTCCTTTACGGATCTCGGTGTGTAACTCAGGAGGTTATAGCCTTGACTGTCAATGAACATCTTTCTCATCCTTGCTTTTTATATTTGCAACCTGGATACTTTTTCCCTCCCTAGATTTCTAAAATCAACTCTGATCATTACATAGCACATTAAATGACAAAGTTTGTTTGCTTATTTTGGAAGCTGTTGTGAGGATGCACGGGACCTGGATATACACACTTACAGCCCAACTGTCCCTGCCACACGCAGCTTTTGGTGGGGCCAGTACACTTTGAATTTCTCAAATGTGAGAATTTGTGATGCTTTCAGTCCTGCATGGTTAGGCTGCAAAAAAAGCTTTGAATTGCCATGAACCCATGAAGGGTTTAGATGCAGAGGGCCTTGCAGATCACACCAATATTTACCTTGGCAAGGCAGTCAGAGACAAGCACGTGTCACGTAGGCTTATGGTTTAGCATGGGCCAGTATTCCCGGGATCAAACTGTTGGGCATCTGCCACAGAATCCAAAGGAAATGTTTTGGGTTTGTTTTTTTTTTCTCTTTTTACTAAATAGCCTGTGTGCAGAAAAGAAACATAAAAATGCTGCCACCCTGCTGGTGCCTCATGGGTGTATGTGCACTTGTGTATAACTCCCGTGTTGTTAATAAGTATTTTGCACAAACGTGTGCAAGTGCACTGAGAAATTTGCCTATTTAAGCTCAAGAAGGTTCTTATTTAAGGCAGTGATTTTGCCTTGCAGCCGTTACAGGTGCATCTCTATCAAGGTTCCCTATTGCATGTACGCTAAAGAAATTGCTGTTTGAACAAGGAGAAAACACAGGGAACCAGATTTAGTGACATCGTATACTTTGCTGGCCCAAAAGACCAGCCTGCCTCTTGATATGTGCTTTCTCCGTGCCATGCCATTTTCAGGTGTATCCTATAAGCAATGGAAACTATTAGATCACAAATTGTAACCAAAATAATTTGGATTGCCAAATATTTCGGATTTCAAAATATTTCAGAAATATTTACGGAAGGTGAGATCCCAAGTTAAGAACAGTGGTTCAATCTTGGATTTTCTCCAAAAGCAAAACATTAGTGTGGGTGGCTGTAGTTTTCAACTGGTCCCTTACAGCATCGTACTAAACAATCCCTGCAGGATGTGTGCAGGACCAGGAGCATGAATCTTGTTTTCACAAGTAGCTTGACATGCCTCTTGGTGACTCTTGCGGAGTAAAACATGAATGAAGGGACTTGTAAATCTGCACATGCCCATGATCAGTCCCAGCTGGGGAAGGAGTGGAAGAAGTTCTGGGTTTACAATTCTGATAGGCAGAATTTTAACTTACTGCATATGTTGCAATAGGTCTTTAAAGATAGCGAAGAAGATGCTTTTAAAATGTTTCTATTCACATCAGAGAGATGTGCCAGGAGAAACATATGAACTATTGTCCTGTCAGATTTCCCTTCTGTTTTCACCCAGGCATGGAGGCATGTGAGACTCTAGCATGGTTAAGAGAGGTGCAAGATGCCCCCTGCCAGGTTGGGCTGATTACACTGGAGGGGCTGAGTAGTGAATGACAGAGTTGTAATCTGGAGGTGGGCTGTGGCACTCCAGGTTTGGATCCATAGGAAGGAGAACAGAGTCTTCCAGTGTGAAGTCCATGGTGTCCTCTTCTACCTGTACTGCTGGCTGGTATTTGACAGCCTCGCGCTCGTGATCGGATAATATGGATTCTTTGCTCTTGCTAACAGCTCTGCGCCTGTTGGGAACAAACAGTATCATGTATTGACTTTGTCTCCATAAGGTTTTGTTTCTACGTGTAATTAATGGTCAAAATGATTTAAAAATAAATAGATAAAGCATCTCAATTTACCTTTGCAGCATCCTGTAAGACAGTGATGTTTTACGGATTGAATAAGGGAACCAAATCAGATATTTCAAATAACTTGGTGTTTTAAAAGTAGCTTTAGGAGTAAATCCAGGAGTCCTGTTGCCCTTTTTAGCTTACCACGTTTCAATGCACTGTGTATATCTTAGTTATGAATGCACCTGTCCTATACATACAATAATATTTTCTCTTATTGTTCTGACACAGGTCAGCAAAAATTTGACTTTTCTGAAAGCAGAACTGAAGGCCATGACTTTTCTTTAAGTGTAATAAAGGATGAAATAATGAATAATCTATGACAGACTCCAATTTAAAATGATAAAGAGTATGTTGAACATAATTTTGCCATGTAGGGCAAAATCTCTTTTATTTTCTCTGGCTTTTTAAAATTACTGAGCAATGTGCCTAGTGAAGGGCAGCACTTTTCAGCGTGACAACTGCTGGCCTGTAAGTGATGCTATTACAGAGAGTCAGCTTTCATTTTCTGCTGTCTTCTCGTATTATAGGTGATGAAGGCGGTGGGAGAGAAGCAACTCAGATCACATGGAGCAACCTCAATGTTAAAAGTAGGAGAACCCTGGAGAGGATTTGTATCACAAGGTGACCTTGAGGAGCAGCAAGCATCGTGGGGAAGAAAAAAAGGTACTTTTTGTCATTGGCTGCCTTAAAAATAATGTTTTGTAAAGTCTGGTTTCTTGCACATGAGGAATTCATTGGAAGAGGTCTGGATAATATCGGGTTGGTTCTCAAAAGGATCTCAACGTGAGAATGGCTTTTGAACTTCTCCACTTTGCTTAGGGACCGTTTAGCAGGCATCTCCTTGGGATGAGCCTCACTCACGGACCGGCTATGGCATTGCTCACGTCCGGGTTCGGAATGGCTTCTGAACGTGTCTGAGAGAATTTAAAACCAGGCAGTGCGTAAGCACCTTGTGTGTGTGTTTCGTATGTGTTTAAAGGAGGGTAAGGCTACGTTCTGCTGACCTTAAACCAAGTCTGAATAATCAACAGTTCATCAAATAATTGTATGATTCATTCCACTTATTTGTGCTGCTGCAGTGCTTACAGTCCCCAACAGTTGATCATGGATTCAGGGTATGATGCCTTAGAAAGAAAGCAAAGCCGGTTCCTGCTCCAGGAACAATAACGATAGCTAAGAGACAAGTACAGTAATTGGAGGAAGGGGAACAAAAACCGTGAATAGGAAAAGCAGCAGATCCAAGACACCAGCTGTGTGCACTGTCATGTTTTTGTGATGGTACAGCAGAGAGAAATGCTGTAGGCTTAAGAGCAGGTTGGTGCTTGGCATGACAGAATTGTGATATCCAGCAGGCCCAGCTCCTTTCAACTATGGAAGGGTGAATATGTCCTGCTCCATTATGCTACTGTGACTTTAGAAGTTGTGTTGTCTCGCCTCTGAATCTGGAACCTGTCAAAAGCTTTGGTTTTCCCACAAGCTGCAGATGTTCTCAGTCTGGCTGACAGAACTAGTGGCAGTATCTTCCCTTAAAAATCTTGCTAATTCTGGAAGGGTCAAGAGGGTGCAGTCCATTGGCTGGAGTAGATGATCTGTGCACAACCACATCGAACAGCCTGTAGGCTCCATCTGTAAATTATCTGTCCCTGTAGTTCTCTTTTTGGGGGAGTGTGAGGAGTAGGTGATGCTCTGTATCTCTCGGTCTGTGAAACCAGTCGTTCTAAGCCAGAGGCTGAGACGTTCAGCCACGTTTGGACATAACAAACAGCTGCAACTCGCTGCAGCTCTAATCAGCTGCAGTGGGAGATTGGCTGCTTCGGAGTTGGCCTGACTGTAGTGAGTTTCCACAGCACGTTTGCATCTCCAGCTTTGTCTCTAGAAAGTGAACCCAGGACCTCTGCGTTGTACGAGCCAGCCCACCACGTCATGCACGTCTAGAATAAACTCGGGTTCTGTGACTTCTAAATGCAAAGGCAGATGTTATAGCTTAAAGCTAACGTTACTGTGCTTTTAGACCTGCACAAGGCATTGAAACCAAACTTGTGGAGTGGCAAAGCAGAAGTTCTAAAATAGATAGTAACCCTGAGAACTTGAACAAAAACGTAGCGCGCTCTGCTTTCACAGTCTAAGTTTTTCCTTTGTCCAGAGGAAAATGTGAGTGGAAACTTCTTCTGTATGCTATACATTTGGCAGCTGTTCCTTTCTATACACACACACTTTCTCTGTAGATAAATTCTTCCCTGCCATGAGCAATGGAACCACAACTTTGCTTCATTCTTTATTTATGTATTTTTCTTTTTGTTGCTCAGTTCTGTTGACTTGTGTCAGACAATTCCGTGGATGCTCT
Source organism: Tauraco erythrolophus (assembly GCF_009769465.1). Lineage (NCBI taxonomy): Eukaryota > Metazoa > Chordata > Aves > Musophagiformes > Musophagidae > Tauraco > Tauraco erythrolophus. Next base: position 22,215,397 of record NC_141477.1, read on the forward strand.
GGCTTCTAATTTGCCAGGTATTAAAGTTGTCAGTGGAGACAGAGAGAAGTTTGAAAGTATCTGTTTAATTTGGCCCCCAGCCTGCATATCTCAGAGTGCTGGAGAAAAAGAAATGTTATTAGCGTTTAGGTTGGCCACACAGTGGGAAATTTTCAGACGTAGCCAAGTGTTCTTGTTAGGTTTCTGCCCCCATAGGTCAGGAGACTGGATATCTGGGAATAACTCTGCCTATCGCTGAAATCAAGCTGGTGTTTGAAGAAAGACTCTGAAATGCTGACATCTAATATTTGCTCCAAAGGCAGAAAGCTGATGAGTTAGGTCAGAAGCAAGTTTTGTCATTAGCTGTCTTATGGCAGACCAAAACGCAATTAACTTTCAAAACTACTGCTTTCATCTAAATGCATTTCCTAAATTAAAGCTATCCAAGGGTCTTTGCATTTTTTTCCTTTAATGCTGCATATTACTGACACTTCAAACTACTCTGTTCACGCTCAGCAACAGAGAATATATATATGTAATGTGCATACACTTGGACTGTATATTGGAAAAAAGAGACTGCAGCATCGCTTTTCTCTCTGTCCTTGAAATCTCATTTGCTGCACAGAAACTGCCACAGTGAATCAGACACCAGTTTTGCCTCCGGCAGTGGTCAGTACTGGATGCTTCAGAGGAAGGCAAAAACCCCTTTGTGCTCCGAGCAACTTGTGCTGCCCTGTATAAGATAGAAAAATTCTCCCTGAGCCCCACCGATAAACATTTTCTGACTGAAGGCATTAGATTTGATTAATCACACAATTATGCAGCTACAGAAGTTAATAATGGTTATGTAATTAAATAATTTCATTAAAAGCTAGCCATTACTTGGTTCAGTGCTTCTCCTGGGTTGGCATTACACTGCCCCAAAAGGTGTTTCCTTACTGACTTTGCCTCTGCCCGACTTGCGAGTGCTGCAGCTGCAGGAGGCGATAAAAGAGACGTTCAGCTTTGATAAATCTGCTCATAACTGTGAATGTCTCAGCCCAGTCCCACCTGGCTGTTCGTAATCTCACCACGGCGCAACGCTGGAGATGAGGCGTGTGAATGCCGTGACATTCGACCGCAACAGGTTTGCTCACTGACCCGAGCTGGTCACATTGTGCACAAGGACCAGCCTGAAAACTCGGTTGTCCTTGCAAGAATGTGTACTGGTTGGGGCAGGATAAGGGGAAAGATGGGAGTCCAAACACTGCCATTTCCTGACCTCAAGCAGATTTTGTAACCCAAAGGATGCTCTATCATAACGTGCGCGTTTCTGCGGAGTGCTGGTTGGGGAAAGATGTTTCGTGGAATGCGGTGAGCTGGCTTCAGCCTTGTGTCTTAGGCTAGAGTTAGCCAAGGCACAGCACTGGCCTCTTCTAAAATCAGAAAGATACCTACAAGCTGGGGAGGTTTGTGGGGAGAAGTACAAAAGCGGGGAAAGCACTAGAGGAACCGATACTAGAAGATCAGGAGAATGCAAATAGGTAGCAGCAAATCAACCAAGAGTGACATTCGTAATTGGCAGCAAATCCTGCTTCACTTCAGGTTGTGTTTCTATAGCGTCCCTGGCCCTGGTGCCGGTGTCGAGCCTGTTAGACGTAAAAACCAAAGGAGGTGGTGGAACCTACTGGTGTGGACGGTAACTAAAAGCCTGCCAGGTCTGTAGATAGGGTTGCATCAAGCAGCCTGATTGTCTCAGAGCTTGGGCTCTGTGCTGCTGCATGCTCGTGTCGTGTGGCTGTGTGGGCCACGGTATGGTTAGTAGGTCTCATGACCCAGCTGCAAGCTGGAACATGTGCGTGCTAGCGTGGCACGGGGGGTAGCGAGTTCCCATTTCTACTGTGCTATGTCAGATTTCCCGGTCCAGATGAAACTGAAAAGTCTAGGAATTAAATTAGATGAAGGAAAAGCTAGCCTGAATACGGAGTAATCTTTCACAATGTTTTTTAAGTTTTCTGGAGAGGTGTCAAAGTTGTTTAGAAGATACCACAGAGGATAATCGTGCAATAGCCAGAAGACCTAAGTGACCTAATGAGACTTCTTCATCCTACTGTATGAACCAGGGATTTTGGTTAGAGGTTGAAAAATACTGAAATCATCAAGGAGCTGGGAAATCATTACTGGAGCTGTTTATTTTATGTGAGAGGGAGCCAGTTTCTATTAGCCTAAATCTCAGGGTCGATGGCTTGAAGAGGAGCATGGAGAAGGAGAGATGACTGTAAGAAAATCACCCTTATCCAGAGAGGGGCTACAGTACCAGGCGTAGCACTTATTCCCAGTGCTGTGGAGCAGCTCTTATTGCCTTGCGATGAGATGGCCAAGTGTCTGGCCCTCAGTAGGAAAAACTAATAGACCATTGTGTCCATGAAGCAATCCTGGCCTTGTTCAGAAGCTGTGTTCAGGGAAAGATGAGAAATTGGGCTGAGCGTTGCCAAGTAGAGCAGTTTGTCTCACGACCACATCTCATAATAACATGTGGGAGCTTCAGGGCTTTGTAACAGCTTTCGTAGGTGTTTAATGAGGCACAGAGTAAGTGATTAATTTTTTAAATTTTTCTGCCATGAAAGAAATAAAAGGGTTATTTTTTTCTTCTGATAATTACGACTGATTCAGTTTGCTTTAATACAGTTTAGACGGGATGCTGTGCAGGAAGAATTTGATCCTGAGTTCTCTTCTGGCAGTATCAGTGCATCAGTAGTCTACTGGCATGGAGAACTCAGGGGGTTAGGATCAAGGATTTATTGTTTTGAAACACTTCTAAATACAAAGTGCAGCTAACATCAAGTTCTAACAGGCGAAAGCCTCCCACTCATTAAGTACCTGTCCCTGTGCGCGTGTGGCAATGCTGGTCCAGCTGTCCCTGACACTAGCTCCAGCACTCCAAGTTCAGTGAGATGAAAAGCACTGCAGTCAAAACCAAGCTGGGGAGCACTCACAATTCTCCCTTTAGCCCTTGCCACTGCAAGTGCACAGTATATAATCCTAGAAAAAAGGGGCTTACATAACTCCCGAGTAGCTACTCATTCAAAGTTACTTATATTTTGGAGAGCTCAAGTCAGGTCAGAGTACAAGGTGCTGCGTGACACAACTGTAAGTACATTTGCTATCTCAGCATGCTCATCACAGAAGAAAAATCTTCTAAAACTAAGTTCTGCTATGGAGCAAACATTTCCATGGCCCATTTTTCTGAGATGGTGCAGACAGATTCTAGCCCAATCAGTTGGGCTGCGTTTTTGTCGGGCACCTTGTGTTTGGACATGAGTGCTTGATGCTCCTGAGCAAAATCAGTTTGTTTCAGTATTATTGACTTGCCTTAGGCCCAGTTTGGCTTTGGCAGAGCCCTCAGTGATGTGATCTGGATGCAGCATCCAGAGCCCAGAGCGGATCAGCTGAGCCTCGGTCAGCTGGTGCCGTGGGACTTGGCCAGAACCAGATAAGCAATTTCAGAGCAACTGAGGATAATTGGAGTGGGAGGGAGGGGGGCAAGAAGGGAAAGGGGTGGAGGGAGGACAACTGAGCAGATATCAAACCTATTGGAATTTTCAACAATAACTTGATTATAGAGTCTTTGAGAGAATTTTAAAGCAGTGCTTGGCAGTAGCCTGTTAGTACTGTGAGACAAAACCTGACACCGAGGTCATCCCATCATTCCAACCCCTCTGTGTTTAATGCACTTCCTTGAATGCCAGCTGCAGTGTCATTATCCCAGTCAATCTTTCTGTCTCTCACTGCAGCTACTGTTGTGACTCGATACTTCAGCAGTATAAAATGCTTAGAGCTCAGAAACGGTTAGTCCAGTCCAGCAGTGGTCCCAGGCCAAAAGTATCAGATTCATCTTCAATAAACTCTTGACACCGACAGTCCGTGGTGCGTAGTGTTGCCAAATTTTAAACTCGACAGAGAAATGAATGCAAGATAAATAAACAGCAAGATTTGGGCAAAATAATAAATGCAGCCACTCTGGTTTAGAAAACATGCTAAGCCTTTGAAAAGTTTTGTTTTAGAGAAGAAAGACTGTTTGAAAAGGATCCAGGGTAAATGTTTTTGGTAGAGAGCGATATACAATTAACAAGGGTGACTTTATCTCTCCTATTAAGCCAGCACTCCCTTCTGACCTCTCCTCCTCATCTGTATGCTTTTGAGGCTTATTTTTCAAGTTAGCAGTGCAGGAGCACCAAGGGGTGTCATGTCCTCAAATGAGAGGGCATCAGGATGCTCTGCGACGATGTAAAAAATGTTACTTGTGCCAATGATAGTCTGCAAGATTAACAAATAAGAAGCTGACAAAATAGCTTTCTCAGCTGGACCTCAAACACTCAGTGAAGGATGTGGCCAAGAAAAACCACACCTCTGTCCGTTCAGTGGTAGGTCAGGGTCCTGGGACTGAGGAGACAACACACACAGCTTGCTGCAGGGTTTGATTTTCTAGCAGACCTCTGTTAACAGGGTCTTTCGTGATCTGGCTGGCACAGAAAGTGTCAGGTATGTCATGATGAATGTCATCCTTGTGGAAGTGTGGCTGTAAATGGGGAGAGCCCCAGATGGTGTGGGTCAGGCAGAGACCCACTGAACCCAGCAGAGCCCACGTTCACTCCCAGTGGGCCTGATAGCAGTTCAGAAGGTTTTCCTGGAAATCTTGAAAGAACGGGCTGTTATGGAAATTTTGTGTTTCTGCATCTGGCTGGATGTTGATTTTTCTGATTTTCAGCAGAAAGCCTGGAAGGAGGAGAGGGAAAACCTTCCTCTGCCAACTGTTTCTCCAACCAGGGAAACAGCAGGCAGAGGTGATTGACAGAAATCTTCAGAAGGAGAAATCCTATCAGGGAGGCGGTTTGTGTGTGTGTGTATATGTTGGATTCGTGTCAACATGACATCATGCAGAAAAGAGAGGTAAATTAGCCCAGGTAAAGCATCAGAGTAAAGCAGTTCCTGACATTTAAGCTCCTTTTCTTAGAGCTGGTGCCATTTGGTCTCCATAGCAATGCACTGGGCTGTGCAGAGCCCTCTCAGCGTGCATGTAGGGTAGAAACATGGAACCGTGTCTGGATCTCTGATAATCCCCCAGCAGGGACAGTGCTCCAGGAGAAATACTGCTGAACAACATTGGTCCTGAAGTCACGCTCCTGCCCAGCAGCACCTGCAGCATTTGGATGCTCCCTGTCAGTGCTGCGAGGCTCTCTAGCCTTCCTTATGGAACCTTCTCCCTTTTCCTCTTTCTTCTTCTCTCCTGCTTTCAAACATCTAGGAATTTATCGGTTTAAGGTCTGAAAAGACAAAGCAAGCTCCTTCCATCTTACTTGGAGTGAGGGAGCGAAATACTGTTAGATTCTGACTCCGCGCTCTCCCGTGAACTCTCCCATACTCGGCAGAAGCTGCACGAGCGTTTCCTCCCTGTCGTTTCTCTGTAGTAGAGAAAGATGGTGGCTTGATGTAGAACAAGCAATTGCTCTGGTGGGAAAGATCATTGAGTTTAATACACAGGAAACTAATAGAAATCTCATCCATAGATTTCGGAGAAGGCTCTAGGTGATTCAGTAAAGTCTAATTAGCTTAATTAACTGAATAGACATGGAATTCCTTGCTACAGAATCATTTCTTTTATAATACTCTACAAGTTGATGTTTGAATGGGTGAAATGGGTTACTATTGGTATTATACTTTTCTAGGAAGGTGGAGAAGACCTGTTTCACTACTAGACCAATTCTCTGCTTGTGCCTGGTTGTTACAGAAATACAAAGAACTGTGAGCTAAAAGCCAAGTAATCCTTCTGTGATCGTCTGTACTACGAACGGATAAACAGAGCAAACACTGTCACAGTCTCTATTTGTAAACCAAATCTGAGCAATGTAATTCATGGGATCAAGAAGGTGGTAGGATTAAGGGACTGCTCTGTAGAAATATCTTCATAGCTGTGATAAAGCAAATGTAGCAATCAAGGTTCTGGTAAATGTACTTGCTTTGCAGTGCTTATACTATTCTTTACTGTACATGCTGCCTTAACTTTTCTCATGTTCCATCAGTTGCAAAGGTGCCAGTCCTTCCCTATGTCTGAAGTTAAACACGTCTTTGTTGGACTCTGGTATAATTATAAATGTTATTTTCTGGATTGACAAATCGAGTTCTTCAAACTTTGTTCCATCAGTAAAGGAGAGCACCGGAGGGGCAGTCAAGCAATAGCTACAGTAGATGTGTGTATTCTCAGCTTTTTTGCTCCCGTCGTTTGCCACGTGCACAATGTTCTGCCCCAGGAGACCAGGTCAAGACCAGGAGCCACCAGCTTCACTAGAGAGCACTCTCTTGGTTTTCTGAACGTGATTCAGAATCACAAGGCAGCTTGGCATTTTGGAAGAAGAGTTAAATTAATTGACGAGACGTCATGTGCTCAAAGCTGATGAAATGAGTTTTCATTTTTACCACGCGAATCAACATTTTTCATGTTAATTAACCTTCCTGTAACTTAAATGCAACAGTGCAGCATTCCTTTCAGAGACTTGCAACTCTGTTTTATGTTCAACTTCCTTCTGGAAGCAAAATTTACATTATAACTTTCTTAAAATACATTAACCATGGTCTTTCAGTTATAGGGCTGAAATCCAGAGCTGTTTCTCCCTCTAGCTTGTTTAGACAGTCTAATGGTTTTCCTTTTGGAATCAGAAAAAAGCTGCAAATTTCAGAAGCGTTTTTCTGAACGGTCTTGAAAAGAAATAACAAAAATACTCACGCTAGAGCCATGATCCCGTAAGGCCAAGAACGGATTTCCAGCCTCTTGGGGCTTTTTATCTCATCTGACGTCAGCACCATCCCACTGTCCGACTCCTGAGTAGAAAAGGAAGACACCATCAGCAGAGTGCCAGATGATCCTGATGGCACGGAGCACTTTGAAATTAGACACGGCTTCCATTAGGAGAGTGTGGAGAGGAGCCAGACTGAACCACTATTAAAGTCAGTAGAGAAGGAGAGCCAAGGAGCGAGTTCGAATGGCAAATTCCAGCTAATGGTGATACCAAACAGGCAAGTTGATAGAATTTCACCTTCTAAAACTGTCTCCAGCTGCAGGGCAGACAAAGCAAGGGCAGGAGAACGCAACTTCTCCTTCGCTGTGACCCACAGAGGTTGGGGCTCCCTGTCTGCAGTTAGCAGGGAGACACTGCCAACAAGGTGGCCATCCGTAGATGTTATGTCGTAGTGTGAGATACTGATACTCGTGTGCTGGAACTAGTGTGGGAGCTACCAGCTGTTCTGTGTAATCACAAGATGCCAACCGACGACCCGGAGGGCAAATGCTGGCATCAAAGCTCTCAGCTGCGTGCTGTTTAGTACTAAAGTGCTGAACATGTAGATATGTCCAGTTGGTGTATGACATTAAACCCCTTCTTCAGCATATTCTCTTATCAGGGCTGATATTACCAGTTTTTATCCAACTGTTCCTGAAATGCTGCTGTTTAGCTTGAGAACTTTTGCCTTGGTTTTGTGATTATAAAGTTTTTGAGCTGTATTTTGAGAAAGCACCCCTAAAATGAACGTATCAGAAAATAATTTGACATTTTCAAGCTTGAATTTGATATTAAGCATGACATATGCATACCATCTAGGTAGGATCGCTGAGATATGAATAGACAGAAATTCATAAAGAATATATCCAATAATACTGGTTAGGCTCCTCAGAGAAAAAGTACCCTAAATACCTACTAGAAATACACTATTAGAAATATTGAAATTTTAAGGAAGTGGAAGTTCAGTATCGTTTTGGCAATTCCAAGTGCTTTGCAAAGATATATAGCTTAAAGGGCTCATTGTACTGTGGTTATGGATTTTTTTTATGAGCTGTCCAATAAAACTGTCTTGATTAGTTTTAAAGTTGAGGTTGTGATTCTGCTGCGCTTGAAGTTGAGTCTCGAGGTTGCAATTAAGATCAAGTCGTTGTTGTCTAAGTGCTGCACAAATTCACAAGCATGCACAGTCCCTGTTCTAAGTAATTTAAAAAATATTAAATATCTTTTATTACCTCCACAATTGCAGGAAGGTGTGGTAGAACACTTCTAGAGTTCCTGGGCAACTGTTTGAAATAATGACCTAATCAGTATTAATGTCTTTAAGATAATTTTAGTAACCCAAGTGCACTTACCGTGACCAAAAGTAAATCACTCCAAAATTTTGCTTTAAAAGATCCTCATTGAAATCTCACATTTATTTATCATCTGTTAATGTGTTATTACCCTTTTTTGAAACTTTTCCCCCTTCATGTAAGGACTTACTTTAAAATGCCAGGAACAGGCAGCATTTAGGAAAGTAATGCTCATGCTGGCAGCAGTAATCTCTTACTGAGACCGGATCTATCTAGTAAATGTCTTTGTGTGATTCAGAGGGACAGATTTTTATCCTGCAAGAGGAAAGATGCAGGAGCCAGAGAAAATTCTAAGCCTTCTAATCCCTAAGATGCACCGATAAAGGCACAGAAAGTACACCTGGCAAAATAGTAGGGAATAATGGGCATCAGTTTGTGCTAAGGGCTGAGAAATGCACTATATTTGTCAGGGACATGAAATACGTCCAGGACAAGTTGTAGCTGAAGACTTGACCCTCCCCAAGAGAGCTGGTCTGAGGAAAGGCTGGCTGTCCACGAGGGAGTCTTAGCTGGAGCGTGGGAGATGTTCCCTGGCTAGCAGAGCAGACAGACTGGCTTTCTATAAAACCCTACACGTCTTTCTTTCCTTGTGCTGCTCCTAGCCATCTGATTCTTGCCCTCCTCCTCCATTAGAAGGTTTCTCAAGGGCTTCATGCCTCCTCCCTAACCTTCTACCTGCTTCAAACATGTTGTGTGTGTTATGAAGATCCCTCCTCAGCAGCACAGAATCTGTTGTTGAGGCAAGTGTGTGACCTGCACAGGGCACTGCAGCCAGGGAGTACCTGAACCATAGAGCAAATTCATGAGTTCAGGTGGGTTGGTTGTTTTTTATTTTTTTTTTAACAAGGAAGAAAAAATAAGGAAAAAAAAAAACACCTCCGCCCTTGGAACCTGAGAAAGTCAATGAGCAGAACCATCACTCTGTAACAAAACAAGCTTTTGTTTTCCTGGGGAGTGAAAATGAAACTTTTCAACACTCTCCCACCCTGCAGTGCCATTAAACCAGCAATAAATATATTCACTCGGGGGGAGAAAAATCCAGAGTTAAGGCCCTTTGTGTGAATCAAGTAGAGCAGGAACTTGAATTTTGGTCTCGTCTATCCAGAACTGAACACCCTCACCACCACCAAGTTTTTGGCTGTCTCAGCCAGCCAGAATGTGTTCTGGACACGTTCCCTTCAAAAAGCTTCATTTCAATGAGCTGCCATTTTATTATGGTGAAAAAACCATAATCAAAATATGTAATGTAAAGCCCCTTAGCCTGATCAAAGCCAGGATAATCAAGCATGAGCTTCTCTTTGAATTATTTGTTAAGCTAAATGCAAGTCCCTCTTTGTTGTGACACAGACCTATGTGTGAGATGCTAGGGCCAAATCTTCTGCTTGATTTAAAGCTTTTTCTTACCAAACAGATTTCAAAAGCTTTAATAAGTGTTTCAGGTGCTGGTGACAAGTGATCTGTGAACCCAATGGAGAAGGGTGCAATCACCTCACTTACCTCATGCATCACTTTCTCCTTTTCCACTGGCACCTCATCAAATGTCTTCACACTCAGTGGTCGCTTCTTGCTGTTGTTACTGAAAGCAGGAGAGTTGAGGGGTCAGCACAAAGCCCAAGCAGATGCTGCACCAGTTGGTAGCTCAATTAGCATCCCTGACACAGCTCAGTTTCCTGGACCAGTTTTCTTTTTTAATCTCTTGTAACTAATGAGCAATGCCCTGACAAATTTGTCTGTCCAACTCCTTCAAAACAGCCATATTGAGAGAGGACAACAAGTAGTGCCCAGCTGTATCAAATCTTTCTTTCCCTCCCACCCTCTATGTGCATTTTTTTTTTTCTTACCCAGTTTCCACTGCACTCCAGCGATTAACACAGTTGTTCAAGTTTTCTTCCACAGGGCAAGTTTTGGAGTTAGATTCTCCATCAGGACACAAGGTGATGTTCAGTGGAATATAGTCTTTACCATCCTATATAATTAATAACATAAAAGAACACACAGCAGGTAAAGTTCATTTCGTACTGCATCTCAGATGTAAAAGGTTATTGTATCCTACAGAGCTTTACACTGAGAAAGCACTAGATTTTATTTCAACTTTATGATGTTTCTTCAAAGTGATTGTGATGTTCTTCACAACATGTGGAAGTTAGAACGTATAGCTTTATCCAGTGTTTACAGTGTAGGAGGCTTTGCATGAGGAAAATGGTACATTTTGGGAAACCGGCAACGTAGAACGGCTGGGAATGGTCTCTGATGTTCCAGTTCTCATCTGCAGTTAGCGTGTTTCTTCTTCCAGACATCTCAGCCTGAGCTGTTGCTTCACTGGTCTTTATAGCAGTTACAAGGCTTCTGCATGTCCCTCACATATGGCGCAGCAGCGCGACGGTTCTGTTGAGGGTGTCGATATCCGTGCGTCCCGTTTGCCAGGAGCTGGCTTTGCTGCCTCTCGCAGCAGCATCTTTGATGAGTTTGCAGCAATTTCTTTGTGATCATTGCTGTATTCCAGATGTGTGCTGTTCTGCCTCAGTGAAAGTGAACGGAATTTCAGGAAATTCTTCAGAATTTCAGAAATTTCAGGAAATCTCTTCAGGAAAGCAGTTCTCTATTGTCATCATGTTGGCCCCTTTGGGGATTCCAAGGGACCAGTCTCAGGGACACCTAAACCCAAGTTTAAGCCCTGTGTCTGGGAGATGGGAGGGAGCAGCAGGACGTCACAAAACCCTATGGTCAATATGACTTGTAACATGTTGGAATTGGTAAAATAATATTGCCCATGTGTAGAATTTTGATTATGTTCAACGTAAGGAGTTGCAGCTTAGCAAGAGCCAAACCTTCAAGGGTTTTATTTCTTGTCCTGACAAGAAATTGATGCTGTGAGTTTACTAGAATTCAGTACACATCTTCATAAGCTCCGCATTGTCGTTACACCCCTGCAGTCATCTTCAGAAATGACTTTTCCTTTAGCTCCTAAAACTGTTTGTCCAAATTTCCCTTCACTTGATTTTTTTTTTTTTTAATTTTGAGAAGCAGTTGAGTGCCCTATTCCCTTATCGTGATTTTTATGTCTCCTTAATCTACTTTGGTTATAGGATAAAACTCACAAGCTCTTCATATTGCGAACTGGGCCCTCTTCAACTCAGCTTCACTAAATTTGTTTACAAACAGGGAGGAGCTGGAGGAGAATGTTTGATTTCTTCTTAAATTAAATTGTCAGTTTCATAACTGGTCTGGTTGTTTTTACTGAAGAAGAAAACAACTGATTTAAGTGTTATGAAATTAATAATTATGTAATTGACTTTCTGAGCTTTAAACTGCATCATTTTAAAGCTCCTAAGAGCACTGATGAACACAAGCTCACAAAATGAGAGAGAAAGTTCAGACCAACTACTGGCACTTTACTATGTTGGAGTCTAATTAAAATTGTGAGATAAAGCACTATTGTTCCTCTAAGGGCCAGCTGAGTGTTTTTTTAATTAATGTAAGTTTCTGCTTATTATGGATGGATAAGCATCTAGTTTTGAAACATAATCCCTTTTGAATAGTTAGCATTTTCTTTCCTCCTCCCAGCAGCCGTTTTCCTTGTGGCCTCTGTTATGAAGTCAGACCTACTGTTGCTCCACATAGTTTTTACCTGTGCACACCCATACACATATCCACGTACGTATCCATCTGCATGGTCACACTTGGTGACAATACTTTGTGAAGTATTGGAACAGGCTGCCCAGGGAGGTGGTGGAGTCCCCATCCCTGGAGGTGTTTAAAAAATGTGTAGATTTGGTGTTGAGCAACATGGTTTAGGGACCCTGACAGTGCAGGGTGAATGGTTGGACACGATGATCTTGAAGGTCTCTTCCAACCAGATGATTCTACGATTCTATGAAACGTTTGCATTGCTGTACCTGCTGAACGTTGGCTTGGAGAAGATCTCCTAAGCGCTCGACAAGCTCAGTGAAAGTAGGCCTCTCTGTGGGTACTCCGTGCCAACAATCCAGCATCGTCTGGTACCTAAATAAAAACCACAGGTATTGAGAAAGGAAAAGAACAGGAGCTTCGCTTCCGAACTCTTTCTTCCTGCTTGTTTTGGTCATTGCTTGCATAGTTTTGGATCAAGATCTCCATGTGCTGAAATTCTATTCTAGTTTCCATGGGACGTGCCTTTTCCTTCCGTGTTCCTGCCTCCATTAAGCCTGTAGGCTTTTGATTTTCACTTAAAATTTGGCTGACAGGCCGCACTGATATTGCTGAAATAAGTCCTAGTTACGGATGCCTGGTATCTGTCGCAGAATTGGAAATCGAGGCAGACACAGTAGTGTCTTGAACTGAGATTCATTAACTACAACTGACATGGGGAGATCTGTTAATCTTCTTGTTTGCAAAGGTCAGGCTGACTTGGTCTGTCTTTAGCATTTGTCTGTGGTATCAGGACACCCAAGATATGCACAACTACAATGTTTACTGAGAACAAAACACAAAATACATAGCTGTCAGTTGATGAGGTCTCCTTCCTCCTCCACGCTTAAATACAATCTCTTTTATGATGCTTAAATGACATGTATCAGCTCTCAATACAAAAGGAGGAGCTCTTACACTTCTGGAGTGGAGTACTCTGGAGATCTCATCCGGGTTCCTTCTTTGAGCCGTCGGCAAAAGTCCTCATCTATCTGCACGCCAGGGTATGGTGAGGCACCTGATGGGAGAAATAAGGAGGAAGGCTCAGAATGGAACAATCCTTATTTCCCAGTCCAGTGAATTAAACACATATTGGTGGTATCTATTGAACATTTGAGATTACCTGGAGTCTGACAGTAAAAGAAGCTAGAGCAAAGAAGAGGTTGCAATCACTTGCTATCTAAATGTTTTGTTTGGAAACCCATCACAGACTCATTTTGTCTCTTTGGAGATTTCAACCAGGCTGTCTCCTCTGCGTTCATGATATAGCCAGGACCACTCCAGGGTGAAATATGGCAGAAGGGAAATAAATTTTGTTAGTTTGAGACTTTAAATGACCTTTTGGACAGTGGTAGAAAAGTTCCAGCTCATTCAATGGTTACATACTGTTTTCCAAACCATCTGCCAATATCCTGCACTAAGTGAATACACATGAAGTAAACGCAGTCCTACCGGTAAAATTTCCTTGAAAAATGACCTTCCAAATTTCTCGCCTTGTTTTCTTTTCTGAGTGTGAGTTCAATGCTGCTTATTTTCAGGGCCACTCAATTGTCAGTGTGAAACCAGACTCCTATAAAGGGACTGGTGGTATTATATTAATTTGAACAAAGTTGGCCTAGCAGGCATCAAAATGAAGCAGTGAGAATTATTTCGCTTTCCTGTGTAAGCAGTTATCTTCAGAGGAATGGCTAGCGTAGATGCATGTATGCAATGATGTGCTCTTCAACTAATGAGCAAATGGGGCTTCTCAGAGGTTGTGATCTTTGTTGTGTGACATCTGCACTTCATGATGCACCATAAATAAGAGGAACAAATACATAGTTTGAGAAAGTGCTCTGGCATCTGAGTAATCCAGACCTCATAGGTAAAATCCAAGAGATGTCTACACTGAAGTTTGAAACTCGAAGTTACTGAACCTCTTGTGGATCCGTAAGCTTTCCTCCCTTCCTTCTCAGCAAAGGCTTCACATGCAGCACAACCTTTGTCATGTTTTGGCAGAGGCTGGATGGTGAATTTGGAAAAAATTTAATCAAGTCTTAACAGAGGGGATTGAATGGAATCTGGTTCTGTATCCAGCCCTCACGGAATCGGTATATGATTTACCATCTATAATGTTTCCATCTATTTCCTGCATTTTTTTTTTTTTTTCCCCATTTGGAAACACAATCGTGTGCACTTGGGGGCACAACAAACACAGCAGAAATCTTTTGGATAAAAGCACTCTCACTAGCTCGTGTTTTCTTCTGTACAGGTTTATCTGTACAAACCTTTGCAAGGTACTGAGGCTTCATGAATCCGTCTGCGACTTGCCCAGTTGATTCCCAATCTATTTAACAGTGGCACAGCCTCTCAAGAGAAGTGAGCAAAAGCCTCACTTGGTCTAGTTAGCCCTAGGTTGTCCATGTACTGGGGCAACACTGAAAACAACACCCCTCATTGCAGAAGAGATGGGCTGCGTGGCCTTTTTCATTCATTTCCAACTGCAGATTGTCGTGCTGTCATGGCCAACCAATTTCCATGAGGAGGAGCTGAATGGAGCCATGCCATTGATGAATGGCAGTTTTACACTGACCATTCTGATATGCAAAAGAAATCCCTCAGTTTGCTGAGTATTCCTGGCCAGATCTGGCTCATGGGCACAGCAGAGGTTATGGATAAAAATTAGTCTTGCAAATACATCACTTGGGACTGAGACTTTGAGGACAACATGGTAGAATTGGCTGAGGAGGGATGGAGAATTCCACCTGATCTCACAATCTGAGTTATCCTTCTTGGATTACATCATTGATCATATAAACTGCAATATATTGCTGACAGCAAGCACAGGGAAGGCAAAGAAGAATATTTGATTGCAAAATCTTTTGGTAGTTAATATTTTGAGCAGTGCTGGCCTCCTGGAGGCAGCTCAGATCTCAAAAGCAAGGAACTCCCCCTTTTCCACCTCCACTCACCATTGTACCTCATCTGGACTATGTGATAAGCCTAATAACTTGAATTTGGGATGCTGAGACAGCTCGGGAGAAATGTAGGCTGAAACATATGGTGTAAGGTCTACACATGACATTTTCCTTAGGGGAAATCTCTTCCAAAATGCTCAAAGATGTGGCATGCATTAGATATAGTAGCACTCTTTTGATCTTGGTTTTATTTTAGCAGGGTAATAAGATGCTGATGTTATACTACCAGGCACTGCTTGTTTACATAATTACCTTTGATTGCTTTTTGAACAGTGCACATTGAAATTCCAGGAGACACTGACATTCTGTAATGCGCCGTGTAAGTGATTTCAGGATGTATTAAACGTCGCTGGCGTTACCTGACACGAGATGTGCTGACCCCATCTAAATAATGCAAAGCTTAGTGCAAACTCAGCCCCAAATGAAAATTAACAGTCTCTCAAGTCCTGATTTCTCTGTGTATCACCAGAATGGATCCAGTCTGCCAGCCTTATCATACTTCTTTCAGCTTCTAACCCTGAAAGTGCCCATGTCCAAACCAAACTGTGCGTTTTGCTAATAAGTATATTTTCCTTTTTCAGAGGGTGCTAAGTCTGGGGGATCCAGTAAAAAGCAGTAGTTGTAAACGGGAGCCAAAACATACCCTGTAGCAACAACAAATAACTTCCATCTCCTGGCTCTCAATGATCTGTAAAACTTTTATATAAGAGAGTTCAATCAGTGACACAAATCCTTAATTAAATATTTATCGCGTGAGCTGCAGATGTGAGTAGTGCCAAACCACAGACATGCCTGGATGATCTGTATGAAAAACCCTCTTAGAGAAAATGACTGCTTTTGAATCTGGGCCGTGGATGGAAGAAAGTAGTTTGTGATCTACGTCATAATGAGGACAGAGGCTGCTCTACGGATGGCAGCCCTTGGAGTCATTGAGTAGATTCCTCTGAATTCACAAGACTATTGTTCCAAGTAAGCACCTTCATTAAGAAAACAGGCTATCTAAAATTAAAAGAAGCCAGATAAATTATTTTTAAAAATAGTTAAAAATAGAGATTTCACTGACTGACTATATTTTAATTTTTATTAGTCTTCAGTATTAAAGGCCAAAGGACCCAAAGTTCACAGCTGTTAAACTCTGTCAGGACCTTTGGGAATGGTATAAAGTTTGCTTTCTGCAGTGCTCCTTGCCATTCGCCAGTATTCGGTTTGTTTGGTTCCTTGGAGATGCCCAACGAAGAGACCATCCCCTCTGAGTGTGTCTCTGCTAATGCATCTCCTTGGATCATCTGTTAGAACTGGGGCATTGCTGGTGCTTTGGGAGCTTTGTCTTTCTGTGGTGTTTCAAAACACGTGCAGCAGGTGATGTTGTTACACCGAGGTTACAAAACTCTCAATAAATAGGACTGGACTCTGGAGAAAGCAGGAACTCCACTTGTTTGAACCATTTGAATGTGAACTTTCTGTTTTGCATGCTGATACAAACTAGAGAAAAGTTCAAATCGAAGGCTTGGACTGAAATCAGGTTGAGATATTTGCAGCCAGTATTAAATAAAGATTAGGATAGAAACAGCTCCAGATTTTGCATCCAGATCTGGACTTGGCATCTTGAGCCCAATCATTAATTTCAACCGATCCATGAACCAAAGATAGTAAGAGATTACAGAGTTTGCTTTAAAATCCAGCAGCTTAAGTTGACAATGCTTCTTGTTTTCTTTTGTCTGCGAATGCTGATTAAAAAGCCAGAGCTGACATTCCTAAATTCCCCCAGGAAAACAAAACCTGCCACTCTGCAAGGAGAACTTGAGAGCAGCGAAGTCCAACTGTCTGTAAGACTGCCTGCCTGAACTTCAGGGCTTTATCTGCTGGACAGTAACCAGATCTCAGCGAGATTTTAGCAGCACAGTAAGATGAAATCTGTAGTACGTAAACACCAGTAGTATTCTTTCAAAAATGTTGTGGCTTGCAGATGGCATGGCCAGAAGAGTCTGCGTCCTGCCTGTTCACTGCCAAAACGACTCAGCAGAGTCTAGTGCTGGTTCTTGTATCAACCTGGTGGCAGCTGCTGCCAATACATTTTTCTTAGAAAATCTTAGATTTTGTGGGGAAGGTAAATCAGGCTGGGATAAAAGGTCACGTGGGCAAACTCCCTTGTGTTCCATGGGCTGCCACGGGCAACATCGGACCGCTGTGTCCACAGCGGCGTGATGCTCTGCGCCCTTTCCTGAAGCAGACTGCTCAGTGGGAAACGTGGTTTGATGGGAAACTTCTGCATTGCTCTCCAAGAAAGATTTCGCTCCTGAGCAGCAGAGGTGTTATCCTTGTGCTCTGCCTGTTTCAGTTATGACAGATGTTAAGTGCAAAGTTTAGGATTTTTTGTTCCCCCCTCCTCAATATTCACTGTTGTCATGTACTTTGCCAGGTGAAGTTCTCACTGATTTCAGTCCAATGACTTTATTTTACGCCTTATCTGCCCTGTGTAATTGTATTAACTGAAACAGAAACGTGGCACCACGTCACCGTGTTTTGTTTAAAGCTTTTCCTAGCAATAGAGCCGTAAATTAGGGGGAAAGAAAGTTTTAAACCATTCTTACCTAGAGAAAATATTTCCCACAACAGCACTCCAAAAGACCATACATCACTCTGTGTTGTGTAAATTTTATCGAAAATAGCTTCTGGAGCCATCCATTTGAGTGGCAGTCTTGCCTAGGAATGCAGAAGACACAACATGTTGCCAGAACTATTGTTATGAATCTGCCCAAGCCCCAGGGGAAGAAAATCTTGAGATTAGCATTTTAAGTTTCTTCCACTTACATCTCCTTTCCGTACGTAGTCAGGGTCTTTATAAATATCCCTGGCTAGTCCAAAGTCGCAGATCTTCACCACGTTGTTCTCTGAAAGAAGGATGTTCCTCGCTGCCAGATCCCGGTGAATGCACTGTGAAGGCATGAGGACAAGCAAGATCAGAGGGTCTGCCTGGCCAAGGAGCCACTGCTGGAGCTGAAAGCATGAGACCTTCTTTGGAAATGGAAAGATAAATGAACTTTTGTTGTGAACAGGTTAGAGAGGGAAAATGTGTGTGGGAATCCGCTGCGAATATACTGTCATACGCAAAAGAGAAAATAACGCAGGGAACAGCCAAGTATTGCAGTTGGTTTTCTGATTTTTTCCGTGTGAAATAACTTCCACAGTTCTGTGAGATGAAGGGAGTGCCCTTTTCCAGTGACTAGTCCTGCAGCAGATTGGTGAGGGGTCAAAAAGCAGCTGTGGCTCCGTTTGCAGATGTAGTCCCGTGAGGGTGTGCGGGACGGGGAGTTGCACAGAGGCAGGTCCTGTGCCCGGGATTCCTGTGTGTGCCCCTGGTAGCTGGGTGGTAAGTGCAAGCTGGCAGTTTGGGGCATCCTTTGGCATGTGTTTTGCTTTTAATTTACTTCAAAACCAGCCTACAAACATACTTTTTTTTTTTTAATATCCAAAAGAGGTGCTAACTTTGCTGATAGTCTCCAACATTACTGACAGGCTAATAAATAGCTGTATACTCCCTCTTCATTTTTCAGTAGTAGTTTTGTTGACCATACTAGAAGGATCTTTCTGGATAAGAAGCCTTTTCTGCATTTATTTATGAGACAGTTCCACGAATTGCCTTACAATCTGTATTCACTCCTTCTATCTCAACTCTCATGTTACAGATGCCAGTCCTTGTAGCCAAGGACATGATGGATATTCCTTCACAACTCCTTCAGTGCTACTTATTGCTTAACCACCAGAGCTAATGTCATCTCTAACACTTTAATGTAAGAGCAAGAAGCAGATTACTCAGGCTCAAAAGCATATTTGGATTTCTTCGTATCAGATACTCATGATTCTGTGAAAGAAGTTGAGCCCTGACGTTTTCATGAACTCACTTTTCGGGAGGCAAGAAACTCCATGCCTTTTGCCACTTGGAAGCTATAGCAAATCAGATCCTCCAAAGTCAGGGGCCGCTTGTACAGATCCTCAGCATCTAGGAGAGATCACAGGCACAGCAAAACACTAGAGCAACAGCGACAAACTTTTCTGGCACTGGTGCCACTTGGATGCTGGTGACCCCGGTCCTGCATCTGAGCAATGTCACATGTGTTCTCTACTATGATTGTACCTCTAGTTTAAGAAGCACTGACCTAGAGATGATTAAAAATGTTCCATCCAACATTAATCATGTCATTTAGCTATGGGGAAAACAACATCTGGGAATGAAAGTGAGGGAAACTATTTATAGTGAGTGAGTGGTGAGACTGGGGACAGACTGGCCCCACAAATCTTCTGGTAAAATATTGTTATTGCTCCTCTTATGCAACAGGAGCATCTTTTATACGCATATGTTACTGCAATTCTCTTTTTGTGAGAAAGTTGGAGCGAGGCACAGGCAGGAGAAAGAATTTGCCATTTCAGAAACACATCAATCTGTGTAAGGGCTTGTAAAGTCTGTGGCAGTGTGCATGGCACTAGCCAAGTACAGAAATCCTTACGATTAAAAGATCTGGGATTAGGTAGGTTTCTTTTACCTTCTTCATCGTCTTCTGAATCGCTGTAACTCTTATCTTCAATAAATCCTGAGCTGGCAGAGCTTCCTGTGCTGGCTACGCTCTCGAGGCGCCTCTTGATCAGTTCGGTCAAATCACTGTTGGACTCATCCAGACTTTTCTCTGCTTGGTCAGAGTTTTCCTGGGACTAGAAATGGTGGAAAACTGCTTTTTAGCTTTGGATGACGCAATGCCTGGGCATTTAAAATATGTGATAGAATGGCATATGGAGAAAGCATCCTCTGGAGATGAGCTTAAAACATGTTTGGACATGATGTTCCCCGAATAGCAGAATTAATGAAGCCTGATTTCCTGTTCATTAGTACAGAACCTCACATTTTACTGATAGCAATATTCCACCATAAAAGTTAGCTGGAAGATGGTCGAGTGAGACTGACAGATTAGCAGAGAGATATTCTAATTCTGTTCCTCTTGCTTTCTTAGGAAATCATGCTAAAAATCCCAGTTCAAGGTATGTGCACTGAAATGTGTCCGTCTCACCCTGTCCTGGGGGATGAGACACAACCAGTCCCTGCAATTCATCAGAACAGTGGTGAGAAAAGAAATTTTGAGTGACCCTACCATGAAAACCTTCTCTTACACAAAGTGCCTCATGTACTTTTGTGCCTGTACACAATAGGATTATTATTATTATTATTATTATTATTATTATTATTATTATTATTATTATTATTATTATTATAGAATAATCCAGGAAAATAATCTTGGGGAGGCTCCAGTTTCTGGCAGGGCTTAGATCGGAGGGCCCTTTTAGTGCTGTATTTTCACAATGAGAAGATAGTCCTGTCCTCTCTCCCCATTGCTGATTTCTGGCCTCCTATGCCTTCCCCCATATCCCAGCCCAATTTGTGCTGGGACAAACGTTTGTGTGGATGCAGACAAGGGCTTGAAAACCAAAACCATTCGGTTGGTTTTAATGGACACTGTGTTCGTGGTCCAGTTGGCTGCATACAGCACAAACTTTTAGGTAGGCACAGGGGAAGGGAGAACACAGAAGATGGGAATGAGCAGATGATGGAAGCGTGAGCTGCTTTTGGTAGCTGGTGGGGTGGGCCTGGAAACAAAAATCCCAAAACTGGGCTTGTATTTTGGGGGAGGGTTTACCTTCTCCTGGTTCAGTTAATACTGTTTTTTTACTACTACTGTGTTGCCCCCCTTGTGCTGAGTAGTGTCTCACGAGTAATTCCCTCTCGCAAATGCGCTGGAGTGCTGGGGTATTCTTTAGTAGGTGCTAGAAAAGAAGAGGATCTGTAGGATCTATAGGGAATAAAGTTTCCTGCTCTTACTCATACAAATTGAAACGTGGTGAGAAAATAAAGCACCTATATAAATACCAAACTGTCTCAGTGCCAATGCAGAAAAAAAATCCAGCTTGTGGTAAGTGGTTGTTAATTTTCTGCCTTGTAACTATGAGAAGCTTGTCATTTTTTTTTTTTTACCTTGTATGCAATGAAATCTCCTCGTTTTCCTCTTAGATAGTTGGACAGATTTCCATATTTGCAATATTCTACTATGACCATTAAAGGACCTAAAAAGACAGTGAAAATCAAATGAGTTTTGAAGAACTGCAAAGCATTTAATACTATCTTATCCTCACAAATCCTGTTCAAAATAAGTAAATACTGTCATTGCTACTATACAGATGAGGAAATTAGGAAACAGAGAAGTGACTCTCCACAAGCACTCAATCCATAGTGGATATGGAAAGAAAGGAATATGGTACTGATTCTTAGTTTTCCCCATTAGATGGCAACAGTTGGTCCTTGTTTCTTATTTATAAACAAAGGAAGATTCAGAATCAGAAATAGGAATATAAAATCCCATATGCTGTTAAGGTTGTTTTACTCTCTACATAGATCCGTAGGATGGAGCAGTCTTCATTTTTCTCTTCTGCCTTCACAGTTGTTTGGTTTGGGTGGAACTGGTGCCACTAGAGGCAATAAAAGTATGCAGGATCGTAGTCAGCTCTAAATCAAAAGTTGCAAAAATATTTAGTCAAAAGTTTTTGAAGGCCTGGAAAGTCCTATCAATTTTTTCCTTTCTTATTTCCGTGCAAACCACTGCAGAGTTCAGTGCAATTGCTGCTTTTATACAATTATGGATCTTTTTAAGATCTGCTTGAAAATGCTTCTATGTTTCAGTGTGCGCTGTTAGGAAAGGGAAAAGCTACATTCCCTACCTTTAGCATAATTACTGCTTTTTAAAATCATCAAATGTAAGATAAAAGGTGAAATCAGGGGACTTAGAATGCACTTAAATACGTATTGTTATCAGTCCTAAGCAACTAGACTTTCACGTCCAGAAACCTTTTTCTGTCTAGAAGGTCCAGATTTAGGAATTTGACCTTCAAAGTGCTGAGAGCTGCACTTGGCCACTCGGGAAGGAGGTGGCTCTGGGCAGCACGTGGATGTGCTGTATCCGAAATCACGTACAGGCTGTGCAGCGATCTGGCCCCGTGGTCCGGTCCGACACGCACGGTACGGACCGACAAGGCGGAGAGCAGGGCTCTACGGAGAGCAGGGGGTCTGGGAGGGAAGAGTGAACCTTAGGGATTCTGGTTGCTGCACCTTGGCTGAGACTGAGGAGTACTGTTTGGAAGCAGATCATCTCATGAAGAGGGAGATGGTGAATTCCAGCAATAATAACCAATAGCTTGCTGATAATTGCATCGCGTATTTCTGCCAAGCTTTTTATTTGTGCAAGACCTGTGGCACAGCTAGGCTGAATACACACCTCTGGGCTGTTCAGAGCTCCCAGTTCCTGTTGACTACAGCTGTGATGTGCTCAGGACCTGAGCACGCTGTACCAGTGACTGCAGACCCACAGTTGTGATGTGCTCAGGACCTGAGCACGCTGTACCAGTGACTGCAGAACCACAGCTGACCCAAAATCAGAGCTGTTGGTGGTTCTGCTGCTGGGCTTAAAGGCAGCAGCGCCGTGATCTGGCAGTGCACAAGGGAACTCTGTGGGACGTTGTTCTGAAGAACCTAAAGTCCAATGTCCCTCATGGATGCCCTGAGGAAATGCAGATTCTGGTACATCTCTAAAGCTCCAGTTAGTGATTTATTCATGTTTTCGAAATGCTTCCTAGAGCCTCTCTGCATTTTATTTCCTCATTGTAAAGCATCTACTATGCATTAGTTCTCACTGCTTCACATCAGATGCTCAGCCAAGGTGTTAAAATTTGCTATTCGTGAGATTGTTACAGAAATATATGTGCATACTTAATATCAGTCTTAGTCAGGTATGCTGTTACACGGTTACGTAAAACCTAGCAAGGAAGGAGAAAGCACCACGTTCTGCAATGGCATTTTAATAGCAACTCTTATCCCAGTGTCTGTCTCCAGAGCTCCAGGCTGTTTTTCTTTAGTCTGCAGTTGTGTTGCTCACAGCTAAACAAACCAGCACCTGCCCGGAGGCTCCTCAGCACCCTGCAAGGGTGCTGCACCGCTCTGCTCCGTCCTCTGCTCCCCAGAGTCAGCAGGGAAGAGGGAGGGTTACCTCTTCACCCAGGAAGGCAATCAGGATGGAGCAGGCTGGAGAACGGGGAACTGAGGGGCTGTCAGGAGAAGTTGTTCCTCAGAGACTGGACAATCAGTGTTTGATCTGATTGATTACTGAGATGTGTCTTGCTGTGCAGCTAGAACTCTGTGGCCGAGTTAGTGCTTTGGTTAAAAACTATGGAGCCCTTGGTAATGCTGCCGTGTGTCAGGCACCTCTTTGTGTTGTCCACCTCATTGACTGGACAGGAGAGGGGAGGCACCAGCTTTCAGAATGTTGCTTCCCCTCTGCTCACAGCCCCAGGCAAAGGCCACTTGCTTGTGCCTCTGAATCTCACCCCCCCAGCCAAAGCTGCCCTCCTCCCAGAGCAGCTCTTGGGGTCTGCAGTGCTGCAGCAATTCCCACATTGCAGCAGTATCTGTGGGTGCTGACGGCTCCTTGAGGAACTGGGAGTATCTTGCTGGAGGGAGGATTTCTTTCCTGGCATTCTACTAGATCTACCTCACTTGGAGTTTTCTTTTTTCCCCTGTGACTGGACAGCTACATGTTCTTTGGGCAATCAATAGTTTTGCAGTCTCAGGTGACAACAGATGTGTGCACCATCTCTCTCGCTCTTTCCCCTTCATTTATTTTACTCTGGTTTCTTTGTCTTCAGCCCTCCTAAGTCTGCCCTTTGGGGATTGTTTTGAAGGTTCCTTGTAAGCAAGAAGGAGGCATCTGAGCGTTGTTACCCTGAAGTTAACGCACAACAGAGTAACAGACAAGGATGCTTTGTATGGCAGTATGGGAGGGGGTGTTTTAGTGACAAAGGTCTAAGATTTATGGAGTCCTTTGTTTAAGTCTGCGCTTTGCAACAGATTTTTTGTATGATGTACAGCCAGTTGTGTCAGCTCAGCCCCTGGAAGTCCATGCTGTTGCTCCATTCAGCTTCGGACTGCTTCAGGCTACCCAAAAAATGCCTGTGTTTGCCCAGCAAGAGTGGAGTGCTTGGGAAAGGAGGAGGCCTCAAGTAGCTAAGTGCTCAGCCTGGTGCATCCTCCTGATAAGGCAGGGAAGAAGAGGGAGAAGAACCTTTGAAATGATCAGTAGTGCTGATGTGGAGGACTAATTGCAGTTAAGGATCCTGCCTCCCTTCAGTCCATAATCCCTGTTGTAAACAAGCTTACAAAGGACAGAGAAAAAGAAAATAGTGAAGTGACACCACTGGCTGGAGAAGATATTAAGAGACCATTGATGAGATGTGGCCATATTCTGCAGTAGTAGAAGCTGTCCTCTGAGCAGAGAGGTAGAAACATTTGTGCTTGCATTAACTTCATGTGCACGAGACTTGGACTCCACCAGAGATTCTGAAAAGTGTCTCTTCTTATTTACTGAGGACTTCTCACCTCCAGCTTTGGTGCAGGCTCCCAGCAGGTTGACTACATTCAGGTGATGTCCAATATGGATGAGGATCTTCAGTTCAGACATTAAAGCCTTGCATTCATTAGTAGTTGCACATTCTGCTTAAGATAAACAGGAAAAAAATCATCTTTACACACCAGGATATTTTTAACAGGACACAGCAAGATCCTGTTTATACTTGGAAACAAAACCCACTCAGGTTACTTGCAGTATCTTTGCTTTTCAGGCTCTTAAACAGATAATAATTCATCCGTTTCATTGTCTGTTGACCTTTATGAAGTGGAATAACACTTTATCTTTTGGGTGACTCTTCCTTTCTCTAGCATGGGTTATGGAGGGTTACTGTCCTGTAGGAGAAGCCTCCCCCAGTCAGATACCAGAGAGCCTTTGCAAGGACCGAGTTTTCAAGCTTAACAAAGGATCAGCCACCCACTCCAACCAACAAGAGCGCACAGAACGTGCTCCTCAGTCTATAATGGTGATGTGCAGTTTAGTTGTACTTCTTTACAATACCTCAGAATATATTTTTCCACAGTACTGAGCAACTCTTCGCTGCAGGTGATGGAGGAATCTAACAAATCTGTACGTTGGGTCCCAAAATGTACTGGAGAATGTACAGCATTACGAAATTCCAGCCCTGTGAGATCGCATCGACCCGAGAAATACATTTTCCAGCAAAGCAGAGGGGACCATGTTTGTGTGTGACCCATGAACTTGACACTTGAAGCACCATCTGGCCAGTTACACTGTGCTTTTGTTCTCTTTCGCTGCCAAAGCTAAGGAAGGCACTCTTAGACCAGAACGTTGTTTCCTCTGCCTTCTTTCCAAAACTTTCACGATGGATTTTAACAAAAGAGGCTGCGTCCCGTTTCCTCTGTTTTTGCCTTTGCATCATGTAAGATTTAAATATGAAGAAACAGTTCCACAACAGATCATTTGGTGTGACAAATGTAATGTCTTTATCTGTTTGTGGAATTCTCCATAAACAAATCTTTCACCAAATGGTGTCATAAAGAAGGAGCTATTCCGAGCCCAAGATTTCAGTCAACACTTTGTAGATGGGTGTCTAGATGGGTGGCATTACTCCTGATTGACCCTGGCATGAGCTGGAACACATGCCTGTCAAAATCTAAACAGAACAGCCTCGGAAATGTAGCAGATAATCTTACACATTAAGTTCACCAGCCTACTTCATGGAAATAACAGATAATACTAGAATGACAGTAATGCAGACATCTCCAGAGCTTTTTTCTTTTTTTTTCCCCCTCAAATGTATTGATTCACACTAGAGAATCTGCTTTATTCAGGAACATGATGAATTATGGGCATGTTAGTTGGGAAGGGAGAGGTCAGAGCAGGAGGCTGCTGCCTCCACTGGGGGAGGAATGGGTAAAATGATGGAGGAACTGTCAAATAGTTTGCTGGATATGTGCAGGCAGGGTAGAGTTGACATGAGGATCAGCTGGGAAGCACAGCGTGGAAGTGAATGGAAACCCAGAGCTATCCAGGGCAGTAAACTTTGGATGGAGAAGGGAATATGTCTGGATCAGGGGCTTCTAGGATATTTCAGAGATCTGGAGATGGGCATGGAACAGAAGAAAAAACAGCAGGAGAGAAGATGATCTGAAGATCTACTGACTGATGCAGAG
This sequence comes from Tauraco erythrolophus, assembly GCF_009769465.1. NCBI lineage: Eukaryota > Metazoa > Chordata > Aves > Musophagiformes > Musophagidae > Tauraco > Tauraco erythrolophus. The sequence continues at coordinate 22,241,294 of NC_141477.1, forward strand.
AAGGGAGACCAGATTTGGAGGAGGTCCAGACAGGTGATAAACTGATGATTTTGAAATTCCAGAGAGATGGGAAGCAGCAGAGCATCAGGAGAAGCAACTAGCAACAGAAGCCAAATACCGTGATAGAAGTTCCTGAATCGTGGCATTGCAGGGGTTAATACTGTCATGCAGCAGCAATGCAGAGCAGTGTGGGCTATGAAAAGCCATCCAGTGAGCATCGACTGTACCTTTGAAAAAATCCTAAGTGAACAGTTGAGAACCTCCAGCCCAAGCAGTGGATGTGCTGGCTGATGCATTTACTCATAAGCTGTCTGCAGAGGCTTTGTACGTAAATACAGTATGAAAGAATAGTCTCCAAGTTCCCCCTTCCCCACCACTGAAGGGTAAAAGCTGTCCTTAATTTCAATAATTGCAAGCAAGCTGACTCTAATTCACTCCCTTGGCATTGCTTTTTTTTCAACCCCTTGAACTGTTCTACATCTGGAAGGGCTGTGATGGAAGGCTCAGATCCAATTTCAGACTATCTAATGTAATTACATTCTGTAATCTGTTTCCCTCCTAACCCCACAGACCTGGAAGCTGCTGTTTTCCTCCTTTAGGAATACAAGACTTAATCAGCAGCACAGCATGGAGCCTGCTTGTCATTTCGTACACGTTAACATCCACTGTGTAACGACTAATTGGTCCCATATGACAAACCCACTCCCTTCTGAACACAATGAACTTGGGACTGGTTTGGAGCTGAGAACTGGAAACCTCATTGCCCACAGGTTCCCTGAGGAGTCTTGTGAGAATCTCAGAGGGATATGTACCTTTAAGCATTTTTACAGCAACTGTTTTGCAGGTTGAAGACTTATCAATGCCAAATGCAGACGCCTCCACCACCTTCCCAAAAGCACCATGACCCAGTGTTTTACCTAGAGAAGCAAGAGTCAAGAGTGAGCCAAAGGGGACTTCACGACAGTCGGCATCAGCTAAGAGGGAAACATGCATCCTCAGCTATGCAAGAAGTACAAGACTCCAGTGCCCAGCCACAACGTAGACCGAGAGTCAACAGAAGCCTGTATCACGTATTTGCAGTATATGAATATAAATGGAATGATTTATATCCATACGACTTCAATGCAATACAGGACATGATAGAACAGAGCAGAACAAATACATCTGGATTCAGCTGAAGGCAAGGCTGGATACGTACATATGGCTCAAGGGTAAAACCATTACGTGCGGTTGTCCTGAAGCCCAGGAAAGTCAGAGTTTGGGTTAAACGTAGAATCGTGGAACCCCGATCTCTCATGAGTCAGTCGTGGAGATAGCCAGCTAAGGCTCTCAGACAGTCAGAACCTCTTAACCCTTCAGTTATTGACATTTCTTTGACATAAAAAGTATAATGAATGGATTTGAAGATTATAATCTTTGTTTTCCCTTTCATTTGCATTTTCGTGCCTGTGTTACCTAGTGTTCTCTGAGGGATCTGACCCGCAACGAGGCAGAGTACACTGGGCATCATCGTCTGGCTTTTGGGTTCTGCTATTTTGACCCTATGTCCCACTATCATCTCATTTTTTGTTATTTTTGTGTCTTCCTCCTTCTTCCATGTTTTCCAGCTAAAGCACCAGGAGCACAGGCAAATAGAGCTATATTCCCTGCTCTCATCATCGCACACAGATGTTACTGTTTCTCTCTACAAACACAACCTGCTCTTTACATTTTCTTGCTCCATCATCCAGTGAGCCGAGCTGTTGAATGAAATTTGGTTCATTTTCTTGTGATAGCTCTTTACAACTCAACGCCACGCTCAAATAATTGATAGGGAACTGATTATTTGATGAATTGATAGATTTCTTCAAAATAAGATTCACTGAAAGACTGTCACCTTTCAGACTGACTTCTCATTCCCTTTTCCTCTCCGGGTGTGAAACCATGCTGTTGGCAGGGACAGTACCTGGAGGTACCTTTCTTCCATGTCAAGCGTTTGACTTCGCTTCTCCAAGAAAGAAAAAGAGGTAGTAGCTATTTTGAGAGAGACATCATCTTTGCTTTTTCTCACCAAATCCCCTGTTTCACCCCTCGTTAAGGATGATCCTGAATTCGGCGACTCACTGCCGATTCTCCCCAAGGACGGCAGCACACCGGCGCTAAACGATGGGCTGCTTCTTGGGTTATACAACAGATGGGTGAAATTGAGGAGCGTTAGAAGTCATCGTTCTCTGGAGCAGTAATTCCCAAACCACTCACCCAGCCGCAGTCTGTCTCTTGGGAACTCCCATTTACTGCTGTCGTAGGGAAGACGGTCACACTGCTCGTCAAGAGGCATTTCCTCTGGATCCATTATAATCGACAGGTATCCCGTTTTGATATCTGTGGCATCGGGCTAAAAACAGGGTGTGGAGAAATTATTCACAGTATTTACCCTGCCATTCTAATGGGACAGAGCTGTCGTCTACCAGACTGAGGGCTGTCTGGGGAGTTCCTTGGATTCCAGACGTCGTGCTGGAATTTATTCGGAACCATGGACGCATCACTTCAGCTCCCTGCCTCTGTTTTTATATCTCTGGCAAATAAATGTTTATGTATGCCCGCCACTCATGGGCGTTGGGAAGAGTCACCGAGTGACGTCGGTAACACCCCGAGCACACGAAATCCGTCGCTGTCTCCTACCTGTATCTATTTAGGAAATCAGTGCTTTGCTATGGGAAGTCCGTGAGTTGCACTTCCCGGTGCACTACGGAGCGTTTTGGCATTTTCGTAGTGTTCTGTTCTGCAGGCTCGATTCTCCAAGGTTATCCACTTCATGGCTATTAGAACCATTTAAAATTGAAAGCTGGTGAAAACTGCTACTTCTAATGCTGCCGAGTGAGAAACTGTGATTTGGTGGGTCCTGTGAGCAGCCTTGCACGGGTGTGAAACCTAACTGGAAATTCACTGTTGTCCACAGCTCTCTTTAACTGAGGTCAAGGAGGAAAACATGAATTTAATCACTGTATTTTGCAATAAGATGGGAAATTATACTCAAGTGTTAGGGATCACTACTGGAACTGTAGTTTGGTGAGCTTCAGAACAGAGAGCTGTGGTTGCCTTTCTGTTTACTGTTTATCTTAGGAAAACCAGACCTAAATTCCTTGGAACTTCACTGAAACTTTACTTTTGAATCACAAAAGGGAGATGAAAGTATAGCAAGACTTGGAGACGAAATAAGCTGTGTGATTTGAGCTCATTTCTAGAGCAGACATCCTAGGATCTTTCTTAAAGCAGGGCCTCCTTTAATACCTATGTTTTAGAGAAATCTCATTGGATAAGTGCTGAAGTCAAGCCCTCATTTTAGGGCATTTAGGATTTTTTTCTGTTTCCTAATCTTGCAAGCCAGTTTGACTCATAAAGAGGGAGTAGCCTGATTTTATGGTACTATGGAAGTGAGCAGAAATCTCACAGGTGCAAGTGACCTCTTGAGAAGTCAAAGGACGATGAGCAGAAATCTTGGACTGAAATTTTATAGGAACATTTTGCACAGTTTTCCTATCATCTGTCCCAAACACTTGGCCCATAAACTGGCCCAATCCCAGACCCCTTGTGCAGTAGGGAAGCTCTCTTACTTTTCTCAGTTTCCGTATGAATAGGGTCAGCAGCAGCCAGAAGAGCGTAGCGGCTAGACCAGTGCAGACCAGAATGATAACTTCAATGTTGGATTTCTCCTCGGAACCTGTAGGTTAAAAGTACCACCAGATTTTAAATGTAGCCAAAGTCCATGACTGAACAATAGGTCTCATCAGTCCAGCAGAAGATCCGTGTTTCACCTTAGCCTTGAACTCACCTTGTATTCTAATGAAGGCTGATGTGCTGTCTTGGCCCATGTCGTTGGATGCTTTGCATTCATAGAGCCCTTCATCGTCCTTTTTCACTCGCTCAATGACCAGGGTATTATTTTCCATGGAAATTCCTGTTGTAAGGGATTTTGGTTAATATTATTGCAATAACCTACCTGCTTGCAAATGCTCTGAGGAGACAGAGGACTGCAAGTCAGCTCCCATCCCTGCAGGCCTGATGTGCACTGCTATCAGGGGGCGTTCTAATGCGATGCTGCTCATTGGGGTCTGGCAACAACCTTTCCCTGACCTTTTTTTCTCCTCAATACCTGTGTAAATTGCTTGGGGATCATTTAACCAACAGCAAACGCGGCTGTTAATTTATTATGAGCAGACAGAGCCTGAGAAAACTTCAGTGGAAGTTAGTGGAGGGAAGATAGGTTTTCTGATAGCAATAGATACACTGGGGAAAAAAGAGAACTCGGAGAAGTTTTTGGAGAAAGCTGATGTCTCGGAGGCTGTGGGATGTGATGGGAGATCTAACACGTGGAACATGGAAATCAGGTTATGCACATCCCTGGAAAAATCATCGGGTGGAGCAATCCTGGATTCACAGGCAGCTGGGGACTAGAGGTGGAGTGGGAAGAGGGAGGTTACCCGAATATGACCTATGCGAGGCTTTTCTACATTTAATTTTCCTCATTAATTTTTCACATTTAATTTTCCCTAATCTGTGGCACAAAACTCAGAGCTCATCCGTTTCACTAAGGATATGTTTGGCAGAAACAGGGAAACAGGTCAGACTTTGAATCCAAAAGGGAAGGACATTTTGAGTTTCTGGGTGTTCTGCCTGTGAATCCTGTTGTTGTTAACAAGAGTACTGCACAGAACTTGCCATGCACTCTGCTGAAATATTTACCCTGAGGTGTTTTTTCCAAATATTTAATTTATGTTTCCGTTGGTTGGATGAGTTACATGCTTGTCCCTCTAGAATTATTTATAAAATTTCAGTAGCTATAAAGAGTTTCTCTCGGAACAGTCTGATCTGAATTATGGATGATCCTAGATTTCCTACGTAGTCCAGGATGCAAAATTAAAGCCCCAGGACCAGCTACTGACATGGGATTCTCCATGATTTGTAGAAGATCTCAGGATAGAGAGCTGAGAAGGAATTCCAGGCTCAGGTGAAGGAGCCCATGCTCCCTGCCCAAGGTAGCACTGCTGAGTTGAGCACCGGTTGAGCTGAGAGCACATCCTCGTTGCTACGTTGTGGGAGAGGGAGAAAGGATGTGTAGTGCACCATGGCGTGCCCTGCTCCTGGCTGGTAGGTGACTGCCCACAATTTGCTGCAATATATCCTGGTCAGGCCCTGAGAATAACTGATGGCTCAGGTTTGTGTTTTCAGCCCCACCTGACACACAAGTACGCCCCGTCTCGGTTTCGTACACGAACTGTTGTCTCGCACGAGCAGCCCGAGCCGCAGCACGCTGTGCTCCTGGATTTCCTAATGCTATGCTAATGGATGCAGGCTGCCTGCCTGACTCTGCAGGCACCAGCGCTGCCACGTGCAGAAGGCAAACTGCATAAGCAGGAGGTGGCTTGCAACCAGTGGGCAGCTTCGACCTCAAGAGTCCGAGCTGGAGACTCCTGCCATGGTCTGATACGTTTGGCTTTGTGTGTGTGTTTCCGAGGTGGCATATACCACCCTGACTCAGCTGTGGAGTGGTAGGTCCCATGTTTGTGGTGAACCTGCGGGTCCGTTATCCCGTGTTCCGTACGGTACCGCGGCGCGCTCGGGAGCAGGTGCCCTCACCTGATGCTGCTGAAATGGGGTAGCCGTTCTTCCTCCACGTAATCTGGGGTTCTGGCGTTCCGCTGACCTTGCACTCCAGAATGATCTTGCCGCTGATGTTAACCTCCAGATCCGTGAGGTTTTGTATCACGTACGGCGCTGCCTTTGCTACGGTCACAAAGCAAAACAGTACAGGGTGAGGTTTCAGAGGGCACCTCCCTCAGCTCTGCCATCCTCTCACCTGCATGGCCTCTCTGGGCTGGAAGTGGCACAGATATAGTTGATGAGCAGTGGCAAAAATCCCCCCGCAAATTATAGGAGGAGTGGGTGAGTTTCTTTGGCTGATTTTCAAACTGACTAAGCTTAGATTCAGCTTCAGCTTGAACCTTCTTGAGTTTCTTATCCTCTGAAGAAGACAGGACAGGGAGTGGGTAGAGCAAATGCAGAGTGAATGCAAGAAGAGGAAGGAGGAGGCAGAGAGGAAGCAGCTCTAAGGATTTTGTGTTGTCCTCTATAACGAGTGCAGTTATCTACTTACTACAAAGGGTGTTAACCTCTACTTATGTTCATTTATTAAAGGTACAGGAAAGCAGTGAATAAAATCCCAAGCACAGCATAAAAAAATACAGAAAACCTGCAATAAGGACAGTAGCTGATTTAAAAGACCTTATTTGTATAGGAGAAGGAGGGCTGGTTTGGAGGGGCATTCCCACGCGTGTTCTCCGGGAGAATTGCCTCTCTGACACGAGCCAGACAAATAACAGAGCCCAGTAATTCTCAAAAGAACGCGATCAAAGTTCCAGTTCTCCCATGGATGTATTCCCAGTTTAGCTGTGTTTTTCCCATAGCCATCATGTGTAGGTGTCTGCGTAGGTGGAAATTTGACTAAACGAATAAAAATATCTGCCAGGGGAGAGAAAAATGAGTTGCCTGAATGCAGAATGCAGAGGAAGCCCAGTGCCTCCACGTCAGATGATGCTGACAGGTGGCTCCGGTGCCGGCCGCGGGGACAAGCCAAACCGCCAGCGCTCCGTAATACCGGGGTGAGATTCTTTCCCTTCCTCCGCCCTTCAGGAAGAGGCAGGTGCTCGTTCCATTTCTTAAAATAAATGCCCTCCCACTCAGGTGGCAGAGCTGTGCCAGCCACAGCTGTGCCGTGGGTGGGCGGTTTCTCCCCGTGTGCGTGCCCGCGTGGAGGGGGAAGGGGCTCCCGGAGCGTTGGCCGCTCGGGGCAGGAGACCGCGTGGGAGGTGTGCTCTTCCCCTTAACCAAGGATGAAGGCAGCACTGCCTGGCCTAGTTTTCACCCAAGTGACAAGTGCTCGCGGCAGCAGAGCTGTCCCTTCAGTGTCTCATTAGCCATTAATGTAAGCGGAGAAGCCAATTTGAAAATCATCGTCTAATTCGGCTTCTGAAGGACTCTGGCTTCTGCACGCTGCCTTGCTGCTCTCTAGTTCAGTTCTACTCCATTGCTGGGCGTTGGGTTTTTCTTCACCATTGGAGGATAGCTAATCAATTCACCCGTTCCAGCAGCACTTTTTTTTTCTGAGAAGGCTTAGAGCCGATCACTCACTTTCTTCATTATGAAGCAGAAAAAACTTCACTAATTTTCAGTGAGTTTCTACCAGAAGAAGTGTCCTGCTCTTTATATTCACATAGCCAAAAAAAAAAACAGGCTTCAGGATCTGTAGTGTTACTATTTTTATGGCAATAAAAGACTTGGGGCGTTGGGTATAAGTAAGAAAACACCGTTCTTACAATGAAGCTCATCCCACTTGCCCAGAATAAATGGTACGTGTCACTTGGTTATACACTTGACCAGAAATGTTTATGATTACGTCTGCTGGGTGCAAATTTGTTTAGGTATCTGTATCATCCTGGCAGCTGTAAGTGGGTGGAGTCTTCTACCAAAGTCACATAGATGTGGGGTGACAGTCCCAAACCATAGAGTGGTGCTGTTAGTGACATGGTGGGTGATGCCTTTTCTCCTCAGTCAACACTCTTATCTGTGCCCAGCATGGAGTTGGGAAGCTAAAATGCAGCTGAAATTATCTTTATGTGTAAGGTAAATATTTTATACAAAACCAGCAGTGGCTGGATGAGTAATATAGAAGCATAGAATGGTTAGAGTTGGAAGGGATCTCAAAGATCATCCAGTTCCAACCCCCTGCCACGGGCAGGGACACCCTCCACTACACCAGGTTGCTCAAAGCCTCATCCAACCTGGCCTTGAATACTTCCAGGGATGGAGCATCCACAACTTCTCTGGGCAACCTGTTCCAGTGCCTCACCACCCTCAGAGGGAAGAATTTCTTCCTTATATCTAATCTAAATCTCCCCTCTTTCAGTTTAAATCCATGGTATGGCAATATGTATGGCCAGGTGTCAATCCACATACATTAGTGTGAAAAAAGAACCAAACCAGAGCACAAAGTCTATATTAGGATAGTCCCTAAGAAATGCTGGGCACCTTCTGCTTTGAAAGGCTTCAAAGAGAGCAGCAGATGCCCAGCGTTTGTTCTCTGGCAGCAGACCGACAGCACGTCCCGCTGCCCTTTTCCATGGGCAGGACCTACCTCTGACGAGGAGCTGAGTGTGCTGTTCCAGCGTGTCCGTGCTGTTGTGCAGGTTCTGGGCTCTGCACTTGTAGAGGCCACTCTGTTCCTTCGTGACGTTAGTGATGACCAGCGTCAAAGAAATGGAATAGTTGTCGGTTTTCTTGATGACGGAGTCGCCAAGAGCCGCCTCCGAGGAGGGGTGGTACCAGCCCAGGTGGCTGTAGATGTACCGGGAGGCCCGGCAGGTCAGCCGGACGTCGTTCCCCACGATGGTTGTGACTTGTGGGTCTGTTTGCAACCCAAACGGCACGTCTAGGAGGAAGAGAAAATGTGTTTGCAATCAAGTCACAACTGGGAAGGTCTTTGGCTGCCCGTTTGCAACTGGATGGTCAAATTTCAAAGACCAGCCGTAACGGAACGAACCAGTTTGGATGAGACCTGTATTTGCGTGTGCAAACGGGCACCGGGGCTTGTGAATTAGGTGAGTGAATGTTCCTCTTACATCCCAGTGCTGGTAATTTGGCCCTTAGCATCCTAATAATCACATTGTCAAGTAATTAATTTAAATTTTACACAGAGAAGTAGTTACTGAACTAAGAGAGTTTAATCAGGAGAGACTGCTATCCAGGTAACAAATGTGTTGGTGAGTTTTTCTCTTTCTCTCTGCAATCAGTGCTTGAAAGCACAGTTGCATAAGAAGAAAGAAATGTACACACTCTCTTTCTTCACCACTGGACAATCTCCCCAATTCTCTCTTATTTCAGCTGTGCCAATATTTGTTTTCATCATTATTTGTGCCTCGGTGGGTATTTACTTGATCTCTGAATGGATTAACTGATCTAATGACGTACAAGTCCTTGAGGCCTTTATATTTAGCAGAGAAATACTTTGAGGCTTGAGTCCCATCTATCCACAAAAGAGTAAGTAAGCTGTTTCTTGCTATATTTTTAGCAGCTTTTCACTCCAGAAGAAAAAAAATCAGTTTTCCTGAAGTGGCAAACTCGAATCCATTTGAAGACAAGAAAAATTGTTTCTGAGTAGAATGCCAGAGTCTGGCCCATAGATCCGCTCCTATTGCTGACCAGGGACCTACAATTAAATTGTGTCTCAGAGATGCTCTTCTCCCTTTTAATCCTGTTAGTATCCGTGATCTATCCACCCAGCAGACTTGAATGAAAGTGCATTGATTACCACAGTGACTTGGAATTGTTCTTCTGTCTGTCAGGTCAGGATTTCCAAGCAGCTGAGAGTTATGAGGAATCCCTTATAAATTGTACCAGGAGCAGGACGGGGATGGGACACTTTGGGAGGGCTCTGGATTCCCTTCTGCCCATGAGCAATGTTCACAATAAATCTGTTAGATTGTTGCTTCAGGACCAAGCTGTTAGTAAGATGCTTTCCCAAGCTAGGATGAAATGGGTGGTACTTTGGGAAGGACAGAAGTTAAAGGGGAGCAAGCATGCATTGCACTTGCCATCTGACAAATTCCACATGGGAGCTGGAATTTGGCCAGGGGCTCACACTCCAAACTCTTGCAAAAAGTTCTGCCAAAGCTACAGTTGAGCGTAAATAGCAAGGCTGTTGAAATAACCAATCTGCCTCATAATAAACCATATATTATATAAAATGCAGAGCCCCGAAGGAGCTTTCAGATATGATTAAAAGTCTCTCTCCTTCACAAGTCATCTGGAATAGAACCAATAAGCTTTGCTTCATGGTTTTCAAAGACTGGCACCAGAAATGTTTTACAAAAGATCCAAAGAGAGAAGATACCCCTCAGGCCACAGCTGTGGCAATTGTTATTTTTCTTTTCTTCCCTTTTCATGAAATTTCAGTTTACTTTATGCACTGTTTTGTTAGGCTCAGTTGCTCTCTTTCTTGCTTAGTGCTAGCTGTACGCTCAAACTGACTTGGGTAATACATCCATTCTTCACATCTGATGTCCTGTGGTTCCAACATGTCAAGATGATGCTTATCAAACGGGGGGGAAAGTCTGAGGCCAGCAGAACTTCTCTAAACAGGAAGAATTAAGGTCCAGTGAAAACACTGGGCTGTGGCATGAGCAGCATCTCAGCATCTCTCCTGAATCTGTGAAACCAAAATAGGGAAAAAGCGCCCTCCTAACTTGCCTTTTTCTTAGTTTCTCTTCTAAGCTTTTGCTGTTTGCTCCAGCAAGAGTTGCAGCACTGAGGTAGGTGGATCTTTGGTCAGACTCAGTTCTTGAGTAAGCTCAGTGGTCTGGGACACCTCCTGGGATCCCCTCCAGCCTGCATTATCCTGTGATCCCAAGTGCCGGGGCTCAGTGAAAGTATAAAGGGATGCCAGGTGAAGTGACGAGGAAGGAGTTTGGTCACATCATCCTGGGTAAAACACCGTGAACTCCTGCAAATCTGCAGGGCATGCCAAACCTTGCCCTTACCCTCTGCCCTTGCTCCTGCCTCGCAGGAAGCCTTTTCTCCAGGGAATTTCTTCTTACAACCTGCAGCCCTCTGTTTTGCGGGGTGAGTTTTCCTGAATGGCAGTGGGAGGAAGCCCACTCCACGGGAAATCCTGCATCTCTTGGGATAAGGCTTTGGTTGTGTACGGCAGTGACAGCATGGGCTGGAGTGCCTGGAGATCTCTGACGTTTTGGTGCAAATTCCTAATGAATTTGATGTAATTTCCAAGCCCCAAATTGTGAAGGATGCTCAATAGTTTTGCCTTGCTGCTGGACTTCACCAGTGCAGGGTTTTTTCTACCAACTTAACATTCTGGGAGCAGAGGCCTGGCTTGTTTTTCTTATCATTTCTTCTACTGACATTTTTTATTTAGCATTTTGAATATTTTTAGCTGGAACCTCTGCTATCCTTTTCCATCGTCTTAGCCTTTCAAGAAGCTCTTTCAGCTCCAATAGAATATTCATTGATTTTCATTACAGTGGAAGGAAAAAGAGAGAAAAAAAAGTCTCTCTTGCTCTCCTCTCTCTTTTCTCCTCCTACCTGGATTATCTGGGGAGTAACTGCAGCTTTGAGAGCACATTATAAGTCAGTTCATCTCTTAGACTACTTTGCTTACACAGTCTTGAACCTGAGCAGTGATTAACTTCCTCTCTCTGAACAGATACAGTGTTTTATAAGACTCCTAATAAGTTGGCTAAAAGAATGCACCATGGGGCCTTTTCTCTTTTATCAGCAGTCACCAAACATTTGTCTTTCATATTGTATTACAGTGTAGTAGCCGCGAATTTCACTCTCGACCGTGCAGGATTCCATGGCAAAATAGGGAAATAAGTCATTGGGGGAAGGTAAAAAGTCAGAATAAATCAAAAGAAAGTCTGGCTGCGTTTGTATTTACAAGGAATTAATTGGTTTTAATTTCCTGTGCTTTGCACAATAATCTGTGTAATTCAAAACTTCTGCTCTTTCCCAAATTCCATCCCTGTGCCTGTCAGGGTGGGGGGGTTGCCATCAGGCATATGCATGTAGGGAGAGCGAGAAAAAGAAAGGGTGAGCCCTACCATCTGAAACAGCACAGAGCTTTTCATAAATCCTGTAAACATGTCAGGAATAAGCAAATCGAGAGTGGCAAGCGGTTGTAGAACAGCCCAGTTCATACATTGTTCTAGCATCTGATAGCAGATTTGTATCTCGTGTTTGAAATATAATATTTTCTTTCTGTTAAAGATATTTTAATATCTTTAACTCCGTTTTTCCAAGTTGTTTTTGCAATCAGATAAGCCCTTGAGAAAGGGCTTTTGTTATTATTTGTTATTCTTATCATAATTCATTTGTATTCCAAGAACATTCAGAGGTTTCATATGGGTGGGATCCCATTTTATTGTCCATAGTACAGTCATACAAAGGCTAGAATTTGATTTACTGTGGACATACAGTAATATATAGTTGGCCTTTCCAAGGTACAGACCAGAGCTTAGAAGGTGAATAAAATACTTGTTGATGGCAGAGAATACCTCCAGGAGACATCAGGTCAGCTTTTCACTGCACTAGGAAGGTTGCAGCCTGCCTTGAGTGTCCTTTGGTGCGTCACCGGTGGTGGGCAATGACACGTGGCAGGTCTGAGCATCCGATGGCTCACCCATGCCTCTGCCCGTGCCAAAATAGTCGTCTGACTTAATTGGGAACACTGGTGTCAAAACCACGGTAGGCAAGATAGGCAGGAGACAGATTTTGTTTCCGCAGGAAACAGTAAAAAGGATTTACACAAAACAGAAATACTGGACTAAGAGTTAGGCCAGGACATGATGGATAACGCTGCTACCATGTTGCTGTGGGCATTTCTGCTGCCATGAACAGCTTTAGGAGAGCTTCAGTGGGACACTGACAGTCAGGACATCTACACAAAATGCTCAGAGAGGCTTCAGGGCTGTCACTGGGTGATAAGGTTTCTCATCACGTTGGACCCCTTATATGGTTTGGTTTTGGCGTGATCTCCAAACCCTGTTGACCCTTCACTGAAATAATTTCTGTTGGCAAAGAAACGATTTAAAAATAGATACCAGAGCTATTTCTAGTGTCCGTGGGAGTTTTTGTGGGGGCTCTACAGTGGAAGAACAAAATGGCTGTTGACATTATTCTATTGGGATAAATACATTTTTCTGGAATGGATATGGTGGTGATGAAAACATGAGGCTGAAGAAGGGCATGTCCCCAGAAAGCAGGTGCAGCCTGAACAACACCTGATGGTTTCCCTGTAACACTCTGCCATGTCCTGGCAAAACATTCCAACCCTGACCTAGTGGAACAGGTTTTTGAGGGAAGAAGAGTTCAGCCTCTGTATCGTCTTCAGATTTCTCACCAGGGAGAAGTTAGTTAAGCTCAATTCAGCCAAAATGTTTGAAAGCAGCTCAGGATCCACCAGCTTGTTTGTTGGTAGGAGATAATGGGAAATCAGGTCTTTAAAATCAACAAATTGCTGAATTAATTGTGGTGTCCCACAACTAGCAGCTGTTTTGCAGAGAACAGAGCACTGTGAAGTGCCAAGAACATTTGCTAGACATTGTCCTAAAGGCCCACACAGTGCTTGTGTGCTCTCAGACTCGAACTCAGCCTTTATCTCAGCTTTTCGGTTCTATCTCCATAAAATTAATCAGCCTGGCAGTTGTAAAGGGACCTGCTTAGAGCCTCACTCTTTTGGACTTCCAGTGTTTGGTACTCACTAAGTGGCCCTGAATGTCCCTCCAGCGCTGAGACTGGGGGCAACTCCTGGTGAGAGTAACCTGGCAGTCACTCAGTCTCCTCCAAGTGCACCCAGTAGAAGACAGTGCTGGTTTTTCCCCCGTGAGGCAGACCCTCAGCAGCAGCTCCTATAGCAGCCTGGCCACGTGTTGGAGTAACATGCATTACTCAGCAGAGGACCATCATGGAAAGAAACCCAGCAGCAGGTCACTCTGCTGCTATTTTACCACTGCAGCATGACCTACTTTAGGATAAGGATGGCCACATTTAGAAAGATTTCGTTCTTTCTAATGCATAAACACCACTATTTTTAAACACAGCACTTGTAGAAGTGTTCAGCATCTGCCTGTTCCCCAGAATGGCACAGACTCACAGCCTTGTCTTCACAGGCAAGAGTGTGTCTCGCCAAGCCCCGTTCACCTCCTGGTCTGTTTTGGTGGAAACATTCCCACCGTAACTGCTGTCAGTGATTTTGTCCAGTGATCCATTTCCTTTGTAGTTAGAATTGCATAATTAAAACATTTGTGTCTCAAAACATTGCTAGATTGATCTTAAAATAAAAAATCCAAAATATTAGCTCACTGTGTGTGTGGGGGGGCAAACCCTACATAACTTCTCTACTAAAATAAAACCTAGTTGTGAAAGGTGCATGGATTGATCTAATCCCGTGAATCTGACCCGATGCTTGTTGTAATTTCATTGCTGCAGCGTTGGTTTTAGTCACCCAAGTACTGCAAAGTGCTGGGAACAGCCTGAGAACGTGCAGCTTTGAGTAACCCATCCGAACACAACAGCTGGCAGAATTCAGGGCAGAAACAAACCCATGGAAATGGTGAAGTGTGAAATTAATAGCTGGACTTCAGCCTGCTTTGGACACCTTGAGGACCTCTTGTGTCTGAGCTGTATCTCCCAAAAGTGCACCTGGAAGGGCTTTTTCCTAAGTAAAGAAGTTAGGGCTTTGGAAAATATCTTTTGGAGGCTTAAACCTTCTTCTGTCTCCGTGAGGCATCGGGGTAGCACACAGAAGCTGTAAATGGAAGTGAAATCCGTAAGGCACCAGCTTCGTTATCGTGGGATGACATTTTTGTAGGAACACTTCTGTGTAACAAGAATGGTGACGAATTAGTGAGCCCTTTTTTGGTTCGCCCAGTTTGAAATGAACTGAATCACTTTGGAGCAATGGAGTCAAACAGCACCGGAGGCAGGAGAGGCAGAGGAGTGCGGAGCGCTGCCACGAGCGAGCTTCGCCCTCAGATCTTGCTTCGTGGGAAAGAAACCAAGTAGTGAGAATCAGACATTTACCTGTCAGGACACTTCTGCACTCTTTGTTCTAAAAATTGTTATTTTGATACAAATTCTACCAGCCAATGTCCGCTCATCCAGAAAGCAAGCACAGAAATGATTCATTTTGTTCTGGTTAAGCACTTGAACAAGGCTGTGCCTGGACTCTTCTCTTTCTTTAAACTCCCAGCTCTCCTAAAAGCATTATGTAGGTCTTGATCTCACTACTAAAGAATTTCTGTGTCGAAAGGTTACGCAGATATTTGTTTGGATTTGTGTTCTTTGGAGAAATAGCATGTCCACCTCCTCCCTCCTTCAAGGGCAGTGGAAAGGCTAATTGCCCAGGCAGGGATCCAGTGTCACCACTGCTCCCAGTGATACCAGCCCTGGATTAGGTCTGAGCATTGGCCTTGCTCACCTTTGCTGTGTCTGCTGACTTAATTGGCGACCAACCGTTCTCCTGAATCATAGAATCATAGAATCATAGAATGGTTAGGGCTGGAAGGGACCTTCAAAGGCCATCTAGTCCAACCCCCCTGCAAGGAACAGGGATATCTCCAACTAGATCAGGTTGCTCAGGGCCTCATCCAACCGGGCCTTGAATGTCTCCAGGGATGGAGCATCCACCACCTCTCTGGGCAACCTGTTCCAGTGTTCTACAACTCTCATGGTAAAAAATTTTTTCCTAATATCCAACCTGAGTCTACTTCCCTCTATTTTAAAACCATTACCCCTTGTCCTATCACAACTGGCCCTCCTGAACAGCCTCTCCCCATCTTTCCTGTAGGCCCCCTTGAGGTACTGGAAGACCGCTATAAGGTCACCCCGGAGCCTCCTCTTCTCCAGGCTGAACAGCCCCAACTCTTTCAGCCTGTCCTCATAGGAAAGGTGCTCCAGCCCTCTTATCATCTTCGTGGCCCTCCTCTGGACCCTCTCCAACTGGTCCATGTCCTTCTTATGTTGGGGACTCCAGAACTGGACGCAGTACTCCAAGTGAGGTCTCACGAGGGCAGAGTAGAGGGGGAGAGTCACCTCCCTCGACCTGCTGGCCACGCTCCTCTTGATGCAGCCCAGGACGCGGTTGGCCTTCTGGGCCGCAAGAGCACATTGCCGGCTCATATTGAGCTTCTCGTCCACCAGTACTCCCAAGTCCTTCTCCTCAGGGCTGCTCTCGATCCATTCTCCGCCCAGTCTGTATTTGTGCCTGGTTAGGCACAAATACATAGAATGGTTAGGGCTGGAAGGGACCTTCAGAGGTCATCTAGTCCAACCCCCCTGCAAGGAACAGGGATATCTCCAACTAGATCAGGTTGCTCAGGGCCTCATCCAACCTGGCCTTGAACGTCTCCAGGGATGGAGCATTCACCACCTCTCTGGGCAACCTGTTCCAGTGTTCTACAACTCTCATAGTAAAAAATTTTTTCCTAATATCCAACCTGAATCTACCTCCCTCTATTTTAAAACCATTACCCCTTGTCCTATCACAACTGGCCCTCCTGAACAGCCTCTGCCCATCGGCAGAGGAGAATCAGGGAGAGGCTTCAGGCCTTCGGAAGACTACAAAGGAGTAGTAGTCTTTTGCTGGAGGTTTCATGAGGACAGCGCTCAAATGTCATGAGTGTTGCTTTGAGGCACAGGCGGCCAGACTCAGGGCCTGCATCTGCAGCTTGGAAAGGGCAAACGGGGCATCAGGGCTGATGCTGGACATGTCAAACTCGGCCGTGCACTGACGCAGGACCCAACCTCGCACGTGCTGGGGAGGCCGGGACTGCGTGATCGGGAGCGCTCTGGAAACACAACGTGCAGGGATTCCCAGAAATTTTAACGAGCACTCACCAGCCATCTAAAACGTCGAGGTAAAGCAGATCATCAGCATCTCGGTTTTGTGCCGTTGTCTCTTGTGTTGCTTACCTGAGACGTAGAACTCAATGCTCCTCTCTTCTGCACCCATCTTGTTTGAAGCCACACAGTAATAGATTCCCGATGCGCTGCTGTTTTCCATGGTCAGTGTGCTCACAATCTGCCAAGCGAAGAGGAAAAAAGGAAAGGCTTGGAGTGTGGTATCAGCTTAGCAGACAGGCTCGAGAGTAGCGGCTGTGTGCTGTATGGCAGCAGAACAGTTAACAAAGGAGTTTCGAGTGAAGCTCGGAAACAGATGAGTGCTTCAGTTTGGTCTCTGATCTCTCACCTCACGTCGCTTCAGCCCGGTTAATTCTCTTCCCTCCTCATTCCTAAACTTTCCCCTTCTTTTCTTCCTGTCTCCCCCGTGAAAAACAGGGTTCTCCTTTGACACACTGCCGAGGTCTTTGTGTGACAACATCAGCAAAAAGCTGAAGAGAAGGACCTGGAACATTCATCTAAGACACAGGGAATACAGTTCCACATCCTTTTATTTTCTTTTCTGCTTTTCAGTTATGGTTTCCATGGGTGACAGGACACCCACGTTTGCACGGGAAGCAGGTCATCCACGTGGATGGGGTATAAAGGATATTGTAGGGTTTCGCTTTGCTTTGCCATAGCCCCAGAGAAGGGAGGGATGTGGCCCCTTTGGGCCCCAGCTCACTCTTGTGAATTGTGCTTGGAAGCCCCTTGGTTCCATAACCCTTCCTCAGAGCCTTGCCAGAGCTGTGTGGTACGTAAGGAAGCTCTGGAGAAGCCACCTGTGCTAAGACACTTGGCAAGTGCAGAAAGAAAAGGAGGATCGTGAAGGAGAAGGAAGGAACGCTTGTCCTGAGCTTCACCACGTAGAAAAAGGAAGTGGTTCAGTTACTCATGGGGCTGAATTCAAACACGTCCTTAAGAACTTGTGTTCCTCAAACATCCTAAGCCCCTGCTTCTGTATCGGGTCTTCTTATCGCGGAGCCAGCTGTAGGGCACTGCCCTGTCATGATGCCACATCACAAGTTCGTGGAGGACTATCCACAAGTCATGACTTTAATGACTTCTAGTACTTCCTTTGGGCTGCTAGCAAGAAAGCAGGGTCTAACCCACCAGGACAGAGATGTTCTTCCAAGATTACTTTGCTTCCCCTGCAGCCATTCACCTGAGGAACTCTGAGCCCTCACATTTGGAACAAATAACCACTTTCTTTGCCGTCCTCTCTAAGGACTTTGAGAATCAAAACTTATAACACCCTCTGGCCCTTTGTCCTTATCTCCAGAGAGCACTTTGGAGTGCATAAAACCATCCCTGGCCTTTCTTTTTAATATCCTAAACTAAACTCACGCAAGACATTCCTTTACTCCTCATAAAGCTGCCCCACGAATGTGTCTATAGCTGTGCGGGATGTGTTTTCGGAGAGTTGGTTGAGATTTTCTGAGCTTTGGCACTTCAAATCCTGTAGGGAAATGAGTTTCAAAGGTTTTGATCCAATGTGCATTTTACCTTGTAACGGGGAACATTTTCAGCAGTATAATGAGTAAGTGGAAAAGTATCTACTTTTCCCGGGCACCAAACACAGGAATTAACCAAGAATAGGGACAAACCAAATTTAGGGGTGAAAACAGGAGACCAGTAAACCCAGCTCCCTCTGGTGTCCACCAAAGAAAGAGCTATGCAGTTCTGATTTATTTATGATGTGAAAACAGCTCAAACTTGGATGTAAAATCACCCAGAGGAGCAGTCTGCTCCTCCTCGTTTTTCTGTTCCTGTAGCAGTGGGCCTAATGCCACAGGTCAGTAAGAAGCACATGTGCAGAGCACTACCCCTGACTTTGAGCAGCAGACGCTGCCTTTTCAATTACTGCTGAATCAGCACCAAGATCCTTGTCCTCATGATTACTGGATCTTAGAATTTTATATTTGGGCATAGAAAAACCCAATATAAATGTACGTGCTGAGGACAGAAGGGGATAAATTTGGACAACTATTTAGCAGCTATTAGTCTTGCCAAGTGACAGCTCTAGATGGGAAGTCAAGGATAATACTGTAGAGCCAGTTAAAATCCTAATTATGCATTTTGGAATATGTCCAAATTGCTAGGGGTGACCCTGTGACTCTGCTAAAAACTGATGCAATGCCTCAAGCTGCATTTGGTGGCCCGGAGGTAAACGCACACGGATGCTCATGAACACACACGGAGATGCTGACGTCCCTAACTACGTAACACGAGAAACGTCTGACGTGGTAGTGGGAAAAAATAAAAGAGCAAACAGCCATACTGACACCTTGTCTTAGCTATTTGCAATTGTGTCTACATGTGAAGGTGGAAAAGGTGTTAAAATGACGGTGGGAAGCAATCTGGGGACAAATTCTTGGGAAAATTTGTGGAGGAAAAGAGAAAAAGTAATTTTCTTGTTCGTAAGCTCAAAATCGCTGTTATGCACTCAGATACCAGTTTGCTACACACCTGAGCACAAGAGATAATGCACTTTACTGTCTTGTCTTAGAACTAGCACCTCCCAGAGTCCTCCAAAACGCGCCTTTCAAACCAGCAGCATCCAGCAGAGAAATAGATGTGATTTTAGAGCTGGAAATGAAGGATTTGGGGTGATTTTCTTGTAATAAGATGAATCCCTTGGAATCATTATGCATCAGCTTTTCACTCTATCTGTGTGCTCCTGGGTAGATCTCCCAATTATCTTTCCAACATCTTAAATAAAGTTCTCAGTTGCCAAACTAACCTAATCCAGGTTCAAGATTTCATAGATTTCATAGATTTCTAGGTTGGAAAAGACCTTAGAGATCATCGAGTCCAACCGTCCCTAATCCCCATTAAACCATATCGCTAAGTAGATCATCCACCCTATTCTTAAACACATCCAGGGATGGGGACTCAACCACCTCCCCGGGCGAGGGATCTGTAGGTCAAGGATATCCCATTGAAATCAAGGACTTGGATGCCCTTTGGTCTAGCACGTGTGTGTTCCAAAGCATCACTCTGCTATACCAAAGGGCATCCAAATCCTCCTTCTCTCTCTAAGACCGCATAGTTTTGTCTTTTACCAAAAGGGACTGGAAAGAAACATTTAGGAAGCCACCAGTGGTTCAGTTCCTTGCAGACTACACTGGAACCAATGGTAATTAATAACAAATTATTGGCATGTAATGTCTAGACGTCTTCCTAGTGGGAGCTGGACTGAGATCCTGTGAGTTCACTGCATGCCAAACACCAAACATCCTTCAAACCAGTTTTGATTGCCTGTGTTGAATTTGGAAGTCAAGGGCTCCATTTCCTAGCACTTAACCTAAAGGCCACCCAATACTGCCAGCCCAAAGAAGGGATTATTAGCTAATAAATAAATACTATAAAAGAATAAACTAAGTTTAAAATTTAATAAGAAAAGAAATAAAATGACTGATCTCTGAAGAACAGCTATGACAAGTAAATAGACATTGCTGCTGGGAAAACTCCTAATGGAATGGTTCAATAAAGTCCATATGTCTTGCACTGTAATGTTCTCCGACTGATAAAAACAAGCTATTTTAGAAGCAGCCAAATAACATTCCACAGCCATGTACTGTGAGTGTTTTAAGACATCTTGTAGTAAGGACAGAGCAGCAAGACCTTTTTTTAAGCTGGAGCCAGCATGAATTAATATGTCTTGTTATTCCTTGCTTTCTCTTTCCTTTGTCTAAGCCCTCTCTCCGACGGCTTTAGTTAACAATTCTTCTCTCTTTCACTTCGTTAGCTGTATGTGGGCGAGGATGAGGAGTAGAAAAAGTGGGTGGAAAACTTGTCAGCTGTCTAACTCTGGCAGAGCTGGGGTGGAGGTGGCTAGAGGGAGATGAAATTATAGGAACGTCACCAGAGACCCCGCAAAGAAAATATTCAGCTGGCTCCCAATCCATCTACTTGAATGGCACAGAATAACACTTATTTTTATAGCCTGACAATTCTGATCCGTGATCTTAGTTCATTCATTCAAAACATGCTAAAGGATGGACTGAGGACAAGTGGTAAGAGAAGTCTGTGAGCTGACTGAGAATTTCTAGGGGTTGCTGTCATCTCTGGCAGTCGGCATTTCTCTCTTCAACCATCGCGTTCCTCGCAGTATGGCAGAGCTGAGGGTGGTACTGTGTGATCAGGAAAGATGCTGGGCAAGGCAGGAAGCTGGGGAAAAGCAGAGGTTTGAGGTGCCTCTGGAGGAACTGGTCTACATTTCCAGTATGGATGGACCCATCGCTTTCTGGCCCTGGGGCAGGTGGGTGGGTGCTGGCTAGTCATGAGTAATTACCATCTCCATGCTTCTTCCTGCACCCACTGGTTGCAGCTAAGGAGTTTAAGAGGACAGGGAAGACAGAGGGCCATTTCTTAGTGCCTGCTGCTAGCCAGGCTCTCTCAAGAAGACCTGTATAGTCCATGTGCTCCAGTGCTTGTGTAGTGCCTGAAACATCTGGGCTGGTCTCCCAGAGAGCGGACGCTTTGTTCAAAAACCCAACTGCGTGACTGTTCACCTTCCCCTGCCAGAGACCAACGTGGCAGGGCTTGTGGGAGCTCACTGAGTAGGGCACCCACATAGGGGGACGAATTTCAACAGCCCTACTGAGTTGTTCACATATTTTTCACCAAACACATCCCACTGCTCTAATGTAGTCTTTTTGTTCCTTCAGGAGGTTTAAACCTGGCAGTTTTGGGTCAATTTTCTTGAGTGGTTATGAATTTCACCAGCAAGAGAGATGCATGAGTTTCATTGGAGAAACATCCCCAAGGCCAGGCCACTCTCTCATGTGTACATGAAAGGGAGAAAAGAGATTAAAAGAAAACCCCAAGGAGGACTGAATTAAGTATGGATCTAGCTGTTCTTTTCTGCTGTGACCTGTTCTCCCAAGCTCAGACCGGTATGTTCAGTTTACTCACAGGGAAGGGAATAAAATAGCAACCTAGCTGCTTGCAGCTCGAAGAGGAAATTCGGGCGGTTCACGCAATCACGGATGTTTCACCTGGTGTTAAAAAGCAGCCTTTGGAGGCAGCTGCACAGTCGTTTAAATCACAAAGTGAAAAGTTCAATATTGACTCGAAACCACCGGGAAAATTAAACTGTCACGATGCAATTGCCTCAACCACTGTTTGACCAGAACTTCAGTGAATTACATCATAACATTAACCACATGCTTTTTTTTTTTAAGAGTGAGACTCAGCCTTTAGAAGACAGGAGAGGGAGGAATTCGCTTCTCTATCTGTGGAATAATAATGGAATAATCACTGTGACAAAGATGACAAGAGACCTCGATTTTACATCCCACTCTTGTCAAATAGATGTCTGAAGATCTCGATATGATCAAAGATCACATCAAGCATCAGCGGTCTGCTGGAAAAATCCTTGCTTGCTGCCCTGCCAGCTAGCTTTTGAGCAAGATTCTGCATCTGGTAATTTCCTGGGTTTTTCTTCCCATATTCTTAGCAGCTCTAAAAAGTTAATGCATTTTTTTTGTATGTCGCTGAAGCAGCGTGTACTGCTACGGTTCTTTGAGGGTGAACTCTAGGGATGCTGAGAAATCTTAAAGACCAGGTAAATTCTACCTTCTGCTCTGAGACTCTAGCTATCATTGGACAGCCTCAAATCACACAGGAAAAATAACCAGTCTCAGCTAATCCCAGTTTCATAACACAGTCAGTAAAAGCCACGCTCAGTCAGACTCCAACATCTTTATTATTTCATCTGGCTACTCAATGCAGATGAATGACTTGCTAGGACATGGTGGGAATGGCTTGGGCTGTTTCCTGTCTATTCAATTTCTGGTGGGAATAATGACTGATAAAAAACAAGAAAAAGTCTGAAGGCTATGAGTTTTCATCAGTGTCTTTTTTTGAATTATATTCTATTATCTAAAGACTCCACACAGATAGCCTTGGACTTCTGAAAGGGAGAAGGAGAGGAATTGTCTGCTAATGTAAGCAGGGAGACAAAGTGCTGAAACCTGAGATTCATAAAATCTAGTTTTATGAATTTGAGTAAATCTTAATCAGGACGTAAAAATTATTAGGAAACACCTCAGAACGCGTTTTCAACCAGTGGATCAGGAGGAGATTAAAATAATGAATATGCTAAAAATTGTAGAATTATGTAACTTGTAAAGAAGTATTTTTATGAAACTTTAGTAATGAAATATGTAAAAGCTGAAGTTAAAGGGTCGTGGGCTGAGCTTTTGAACATGGCTGGGAAGCGAACACTTCAGGATGCCTGGAGTCTACAGAAAGAGCAGAGATGGCTGTGCAGGGCAGAGGAGGGGCAGCCTCGGGGCTGTTGGTGGTTCTGCAGTTGTGAGCAGCAGCAAAGCTCCTGGGGAACAAGAGGAGTCCTTTTGAGGAGTCCTTTTGAGTCCTTGTACTGATGTTCCCTTGCAGCCCTCATTCCCACTAAGCATCTCCCCAGCTGTGCCTCCCTTCTCCTCGCGCTCTAGTGTCCACCACGTTTTACGGGCAGGAAATTCGGGCAGCTGGTGCCGTCAGGACTGAGCTGTGGGTAGGTGCTATGGTGTCCTCTGTGGGAGTGGAGCACTAGCTCTTCTCTGATTGTTGTACTTGGAGATTGCTGCACCTTTCCTTTCTGGGGAGATTAGGTGGTAGGGGAAAGCTAGGAAGTCCCTAATCATGCACCAGCATTGACAGAGGATGTGTTTGGAGTGTCCCACTGGATCCAGGAGCTCTGTGGCACTCCTAAAACATCTTATTCAGAGTCTGCAGCCAAATCCCATCTTAAATCCACTAACCAACTAATATTTCACCCTGTTTCATATCTGCCGCAGCAAAATTGGTAAAAAAAGAAATGGGAGTGGTGTACATATGCATAAAACACAGAAAAATGTTTCTGATTTTGTGTTGTAGAGGCGTCTCACTGTCCCAGCATGGGGGACAATTTAGCAACCAACGGATATTTTGTGAGTCGCAGCAATTGTGAAACCCTTCACTTTTACATGGGGACTAACGTAGCTGTTAGACTGATCATCAGACATAAACTAAGCTCTTGGACACCAGATCCTGTATTTAGACAGACTGTATATACGGAAACAGTGGCCATGAGAGCTCCAAAACTCTGGTCAGTCCATGCAGCAACCAGAAAATCTTGGAAAAGGAAGAAACTTTGTAAGTACATGTCACCGACCTCCATTTTTTACAATTAGAACTTATAAGGTAGTTGCATTTACCTAAGGTCTAAAATTCTTAGAGAATAAATTAAAAACAGAGCTTAAGGGGCACTATGCCATCTGAATATATCCAATTTATAAATATCTTCCAGCAAGGGGAAAACTCAGGAATGAAATGCAAACACTGATTTTCTCCTTCCCAGCCCAACCTCCATGTTTTCAGAGCTCTGTTTTAGATTATGTTTGGAGCTGGAAAGTCTCCATGAGAAAGAGCAGATGGCTAAGGCCCTGATCCTGCCAGATGCTGATTTAGTCTGGACCAAATCCAGAAGAGCACTTTAGCTTTGTGCTTAACTTTAAGCTTAGGAGTAGCCCAAAAATTATCATCTACGTAAAGATATACCAGGATACGAACTGCAGCACTCAGCACCTTGCAGGATTAGGCACTGAACTATCTGGAGTATCCACCTCGAAACCTGTAGCTGCGAAACCACTCCTAAAGCCACAAGCCTCTCCAAGTCCAACAGAGATGAAACAACTGAGCCAGAGCACAACATCTTCTCCAAGGCATAGCCAGAAGTCTGTGAATCTAGGGCAGAAGAGCTGCAGCAATTTCTCCAGGATTAGCATGGACGTGTGTGAACAGCATCACTTGGTATCATCCCAGGTACCTGGGAGGTGTTTTAACAGATAATCCATAGCTGGGATCTTTTCAGTTCATGCAGAAAGTGTGCTCCCAGTGCTGTTTGGAAGGGAAAGCAGGCAGGGAAGTGTAGAAGGAAGGAGGTCTTCCTACCTTCATTGGGTCAGTAACATGGTTGGCAACCCAAATGCGTAAAGAAATGTTGAGAACTCCAGCTGAAACAGGCAGGTCCTGCAGACACTCACACACTCTGAACATCAGACCAGCTCTCTCTGGCCACCGTGAGCCTCCTAAGTTACGCAGCTGTTTAACTGCTCCTACCTTAGAGTAGGCAAGGTTGGGCAGTACAAAGGGCTCGCTAAGTGCCAAGCATTTTAATGAATTTAGAGCCCTTATCAGTTGTAGACACTTCACAGGACCCTCTTGCACTGAACTAGCCTTACACTTTCTCAAGACCGAGGGAGGCAGAGAGGTTTTTGACCCAAAATTCTTTGAAGAGTTTTAAACCGGGTATGTGACATCATTGCCAGAATCCCAGCATTTATAAACAGCAGAGAGCTGCAAATGATCCCAGGGCTGTGGAATCTGAAGCATGCTAACAACCCGTGGCAGCTTGGGAACTGCAGGGAGAGATCTCCATGTGAGCACAGCGTCGCCTCCACAAAGCCCATTGCTATTCCATGACATCATTGCTCAGATTTCCACCAGACACATACCTTTCTTTTATCCCCATGCTTCATGGTTACGTTTTCAATGCTTCTGATCTTGTTGCCTATGAACGTGTTCTCCTGGACCACAATTTTTTGCCCATCAGGGTTGCATCTGGAAGTAGAAAAGCAAAGGTGGTGGTCAAGAACCCAACTCGCTGCAAATAACCCAGGGAGGCTTTATTAAAGATTATTAAATGTCATTCTTAGACAATAGTCTTAGGCCTTAAAAACTACCAAAAGCTATTGCTGCTGGAGATTCTTATCCCTTTGTGAGATATTCCTTCATCGCAACATTTCAGAATTATTTACGAAGTGCTTTGACAAAGGTAGACAAAGATCAGGGTATGACCAGCAAGGAAACCCTCCAAAGTTTGTGAAGATTGAAAACAGAAAATACTGGGCAACTAATTAAATCATGTGAGTTTAATCTGGCCGATATGAGTTATACTCCAACTCAATGCAGCTGTGGTTTTTTAAGTGCTCTTCTAGCACTTGCAACGCATTTCAAAATTCAAAATGCCAGTCTCTTGAAACTGGGGGCAGGTGAATGTTGCTGAGCGTGTCTCTGTCTGCTCAGCTTTCCGACATGACATGCAGAATGGATAAATATTGGGATAACGACAGCAGAAGGCTCCTTTAGCATTGCACATTCCCCAGAAGATAGCCATATCTCATATCATTTTTAAATTATGGACAAAGAGTAGTCTGTGTAGCACGTCACGCGAAAAGGTGTATGTGCACCATCAAAAGGCAAAAGGCTTTTCTGTCTTCTTCATCTACAGCCCTTGGAATAAACGAGCAGAGACCCAGCTCTCATGCTTAGGAGCACAAAGGCTCCAGCAAGGCTGGAGCTGCAGGAATCCTGGCTGAGGGCACTGCCAGCCGTGCCACTCGAGGAAGCCTTTCGTTTCAAAGCTGCTGGTTCAGCTCCAGACCAGCATGGCTGGGAGTTCAGTCCCACAGCCAGCTGCAGTTGTGCCTTGCACAAGTCATCCCCATGTGCAACAGGGAAGTGTCCTTATTGCCTCCTCTGCCTCAGCGGAGCCGCCGCACTTCCCGTGGCCGGTCCCAGCGGCCTCTGAGCCCGCCGTAGTAAATTAGAATTATAGGAGGTAAAAAGAATATCGACTTCTAAAGGTGATGACCCAGAGCTGATGCTGTAGAAAACGAATCCATAAATCAACCGTGCCTTTGCCAAACCCGCACAAGATGCATGGGTAACACCCGGGGTCAAGGGAGGGTTTGTAGCTCTCAAAAGAGCCTAATTAGAAGATGTCTTGAGTGATTTCCTGCAAGGCACAGTTCTGTCTTGAGGATGAAGGGAAAAAACTCAAAGGAAGCAAATCACATCACAGCTATAAGGAACAATGATGGTGTTTTGGGATTCAAAGTGCACTAGTGAGGAGGGGAGAGAGAGAGGGAGAGAGAGGAAGTGAGACAACAGAAGGAAACGGGGTCTGTGTCATTTCCCACAGGAATCCTCCTACAGCTTCTGCTGGAAAAAGATAAGGCTGCCCTGGAGACCAGAAGAGGTAGAGCCACTCTGCAATTGTATTTAAATTGATAAGATCAGAGTCAGAGAGCTGGAGCCGGGGTTATGTGAGGTCTTTTGCCACCAGGTCACTGGTTTGAATCTGGCTTGATTTGGCATTCATGACCAATTCCCTCTGCCTAGACAGAAAGGCCTGGAAAAGATTTCAGGTCATCTCGGTGGCTTTCCTACAGCATGCATAACTTGCTTCCCTATGGTGGCTCCATTCCACTCTTGTTCAACACCTCCGAGGCAGCAGCTTGCGTGCCTTCTGCTGACCCGCGATGCCAACAGCCCTACCTAAGCCTACAAATCTCTGCTGGTTTATTCCTGCAGGAGCAGTGGGAACGGGCTGTTTCCCTTGTGGAGGGACACAAGGTCACATTTTAGACCTGACCTGAGACTAGATCACCCAACACCACTGCAACTGCTGCAGCAGGGAACCTGGGAAAGGAGCTCCTCTTTGTGATGTTCCCCTGTCTCATGGCTTGCCATTGACAACATTTGGGAAAAAATTGAAATGGGGAGAAGATAAGGAACCATCCAGCAATTTTCTCTTTTGCTTCCTAGACCTGCCTTCATTTTTTTTTATGGATGGAAAACCTAACTTCAGCCCTCTCATTGCAGGGAGGAGCTGAAGTGGGGTGAGAATTGCTATACATGTCCCCTGGGGCTACCAGGGCAAGCATTCAGACCTCAGCCAAGACCTCTATAGATGACTCTGCTTATGTAACAGCAGGAGCAAAAAAAATGTCTACTTGTATAAGGAGAATCTGGAAAAGCTTTTAACTTGCCTCATTCCTGACAGTTTTGACCCAGTGACTCGCTTCTGTGTCTTCACACCTCGGGCTGCCTCCCAGCTTTAGCAAAGGGTCCTCAGTAGAGCGTGAAGGCTTGGCTACCTTTTCCAGCTTCTGCAACGCAGATGCTGCTCCAGGAGCCCACGCTCAGCGTGCACTAGTGAAGACAACCCTTAGGAAGTGGCACAAATTCCATATGGCATCTAAATGAAGCCAAGATTTAGCAGGTTTGTCTGACAATAGCTCTTACGGGGAAAAAAGTGTTACCTCTCCACAGAAAGCACCTATCTGCTTTTTCTGTGTCAACCATGTAGGCTGCATCCAAGAGGTGTAAGAAAAGATCTTGGTAAGTCAGAGGGACGTTGCTGGTCAAGTTAAAGAAAATTCAAGCCTGTTCTTCAGTCACTTTAAACTTATTTGACACAATTCTGATGATACAGAAGGTGCTCGTAACTCCCAGAAGATCGTACGCAACTAGATGTCTGCTGGGTTCATAACCCTTGAGATATTTAGGTGGGGAATCACTGCTTGTGGTTTTTAACGAAGGTAAATAAGATGTGCTGGAAAGAAAAACTGACTTGAAACTACCAAACTGGTTTGCAACACGTTCATCTGTAGGAATGTCCACTTACAGCGTGTCTGTGAGGCTGCAGGGCTGCCACTTCCACTCGATCTTCGGGTCAGGGTTCCCACTTACGGTGCACTGGATTTTGTGTTTGCTTCTTAATTCCACCTTCTCAATCTTATCGAAATCAGTTTCCTTTTCATAGATTTTGGGTCTCTCTAGAGAAAAACAAACAAACAAAAAATGTAAATGAGCAAATTGACATCCGTGGTCAATTGACCATTGAAACTCAATTGACATTTTGAAACTTTTTGCTGGGATCACTAAGTGATGATTTCGTGAGGCTGCTGGAGTTGTAGGGAAATTACCAGCAGTACTGGAAGTATTCATCTGCAGAAATGTGAGTATTGTGATGTTTCAGAAAAATCATAGAATCATGGAATGGTTAGGGTTGGAAGGGAAATACATTGAAATACTACTGCATTCATCCTAATTGCTTTCAAATGTTGTTGGGGACCTGCTATACTGCTGGAAGATTTATGCCACGAAACACGTATTGGTCAGGGACTGCAGGGTCAGGCTGTTAGTCTGAGTACGGTGGACAAAATAGCATTTGACTTCTGATGTCACCTCCTGAGAGGAACCTTATCAACAGCTGCTGTTCTGCAATATTGTGACCATTGTGCAGGTTCTCCCCAGGGTTTTGGAAAAACGGTCTTTTTGATCCCAAAACTTTGTTTTCTTTTTCTGTTTGTGTGTAACGTGTGCTGGATGAAGGGGGGAAGAAAGCAAGGAAGAAGTGGAGGAGGAAAACCACTTGTAATGTCCAGAAATTCTCACCAACAGCAAAGCCATTAAAAATGTCAGTGCGTTATCCGCGTCTGGAGGGGTTGTAAGATCACACCCTTGGACTGGAAGTCTCTCAAGAACAAACTTTTGTGTGACACTTGCAGGGCTGCTTGTTGCCAGCAGGAAAGAAATGCTTTGTCCCATCTACTTCCAGCTCCCACGGGAACATGCGAAAACGAGGAATAACGCTAAAAAATCCCCAAAGTGAACTGAACTTTTCCTAACCTCGGAGAGGGTGGGTTTGAGTTTGGGGTGAAAGCACAGACTCTTCCCTTGTGCGGACAGCTCTGCCCATCCTTGGCCATATCTCTTTGTCTGCTTCTCATAACAGGAAATCAAACAGATTTATTGGTCGGGGTCCCTCTGCGGAACACCTCTGGGCAGCCAAGCGCGGCCGCTGTACGCTGAGGGCTTTTGACAACTTGGGAAGTGAATGTAGATTAGATTTCTGGTTTTTGGGTTAACTTATTTTTTCTGCTGTCATGGAGGCCCCAGATATGTAAATATGAGCTACTGCCCACCTCATCAATCTTGAGCCCTTTCCCTCTTTTTTTTTTAATAGCTTTTTTTGCCTTCCAGCCCTCTGCTCTTACAAGAGAACTGACCAGGCTGATCCCATCTCTCGGTGGGATCCTTGCTTTCCATTTCTCATGGCTGCCAGGTCAGACTCTGAAAAATCTTCTGACCTCATCATTGTCTGAAAATACATCAGCGTTTCCTTCTCGACCACATGAAAGGAGTATTGGCTGTGGTTGGTTCAGCCATATCCTAAGTCTCATATAGTAAAACATTAGCTGCTCTACAGAACCTTCATTAGGTCCTGATTAACATCCCAATGTTAATCCCAGTTAAACCCAACTGACCCGCCGTGTTTGGTTTCACTCTTGTGTTCCCTTTTGCTTTTTTGATCCCCTTTGGTTGAGTCTTGTTTCCCCGTCTCCCTGCACACGATGTTGTATCAGGTTCCAAAAATCCACTGCTCACTCCTTCATCCCTTCAGACAGGGAGAGGGATTGTCTTTTTGTGAAGGAGAAGACGGAGAAGGGAGCAGACAGGAGGGTGCTTCAGACTGTGCTTAGGGTCTCTCAAACTCAACGTCCTCATCAGTAACGTGGACGCCAGGTTTCCTGCCCCGCATCGCTCTGGGTTATGCAACGTGCTGCTCATCAAGTGCTTTGAGATTGTGAGCAAATCACAGGGCAAATTATTGGGATTAACGTTGAATTTCCTTGTAACTGGCATCTCATTTCCCATCAGTAAATTATTTCTGATCGTAAACATAATTTTGTAAAATACCCTGGAGAGAGAAGCGCCTGTTTCATTATCTCAGACATTTTTCTTTTCAGTCTGAAATCCTGTGTTTGGCGTGTCTGGACTGACCTCAGAAGTGTGATTTTCACTTGGAGAAAGAGACTTTAAGTTGAGTGTGAAAGGTTACTCAAGTGTTATGTGAAAGGTTACTCAAGTGTTAAGTTTTCAGGGCTGTGAGAACAAAGCTTTACACACTTGGGGAGGGAGACGGTTTGTGTGGGTTTGTGTGCGTGAAAGAATATGGGGGGGACAAGGTTTGATTACAATCTTTTAATTTTAGGAGATTTTTCTATACTCTGGTGAAACGACGAAAATGACTGTCATTTAAATTATCTGTCTAAAAAAGTAATAATAATTTTGATTTGGTCTAATTCAAATAAGAACATACAAGAGTGACGAATGAATTCTTAATTCCTCAATTACTTTACTGCATGGCACTATTAAATATTACTTGAAACCTAAAATGAGTCAAAATGATTGATCAATTGAAATAATTGTTATTTATGAGGCTTAAGCAATTATTTTCTTAAAACTGGAGGGGCTTGCAAAAAATACCTCCCCATTGTGTCTTCCATAGTGCCTTAGAACACGGTTAGTGTGGGGTCGTAGCTAATTATGGGCATGACAGTCAGAAATCGAAGCAGTTTTTGTAAGCATCTCTCTCTTTTTCCCTGCAAAGGTTGTGATGATGGTGGGTGTCGTTCTGTGATGGTGCTACTGCAGTGGGGACCAGCCCCTTCCCAGTTCTGGACGTGCCTTCTTTGTGCTTGTAAGGGTGCTGGCACTGGCCCCAGCGCCCTGCGGGGTTGTGATGTGATGAGCAGTGCGGGGCATTCGTAGGGGGGATATTTCTTGGGTTGAAAACTTTCCGAATCTCTGCACGCTCTCAGGGCCATTTACCTCGTACCATGAGCCTTGAAGGCAACTGGAGCTTTTCCATCCACTTAGCTCGTTGCTGGGCCAGATCTGGTTTACAGAAGTCGCCTCTATCGGTGATCAAACAAATGAGCTGCCTTCTCTGGTGGGTACCAGCCTTTTGGATTTGCTCAGACTGCAGCTGGGTAGCGGGCTTGGTGGGCCAGCAAAAAGGCTCTGCACGTGAGGGTGATGAGGAGCTTTTAGCCTGAACCCAGTGCTTATCTAAGGCACACCTGGGAGTGTATCGCTCAGGTAACTCTCTCCCTTCTCCAAACAGGGCTTTGCTTTCTCTTTTATGTTTGCTTCCTAAGCAGCAGGGTGGATTATACCCAAATTCTTGTTCATCTTTGCTCATGGTTAGGTGTGGGGGAAGGCTCAGGGTACAAATCCATTTGTAAGCACTGCCAAAATCCAAGTGTATTTCTGGTTTCACCTTAAATTATGCATCTAAAGTGTGGATTTCATCGAGGCACGTACGTTTGCATGTGTATTGCTGGTTTTTAAGCAGGCCAAAAAAAAAAAAAAAAAGCTGTTGGGGATGGAGAGCTTCAGCATGCGTTGGACTGAGGGCAGTACACAAGCTGAGGAACCAAACAAGCTGCCTCTGCACAGAGCCCCGCAGTGCACCGTTCCTCCTCCAGCAAGGGCAGCGTGGAGCCCTCCGTTCTCCTTGGAGCTTTGTGGCTGTGCCAAGAGCCTGACCCACAGCACCCTCTGCTCACCCACCCGTGGGCTCCTGGCCACCTGCCCGTAGAGCCTTGCCCCAGCCCGCAGCCCTGCCTGCTGCAGTCGTGCTGAACTGCAGGAGATCCTTAAATGCTCTTCATTCCTCACCCAAACTATCCTTCGCTATCCCACTTCTTGCTATCCCATCCTATTCTTGCTTCCCGCTACCCCGGGCACAGAGATCTGCCTCCTGCTGCCTTTCGCCCTCCGCCTCCCGCCCCTTGGCCGTTGCCCTCCCCAGGCGGAGTTTCCTCAAGCAGAAGCCAAACAAACCTGAAAAGTTTTCTCATCTCTGGCTGCATTTGGGACACGCAATGTTCAGGTGGCTTTAAATGTCTCGAGATAAATGGGGTTTCGTCCTCTCCGGCTTGACGTGCGATCGTATCCCCAGCTCGCTTTGCAGAGGTGCAGTTGCTGGTGTGAGAGCTGACCTGAATAGCTAAAGACTTTGCTGCTGCTGCACTGTGCAATGCAATCCAAGAGCTGTTGTGCTTACTGCAAATTTCAAATCGATCAGCATTATGTAAATCTCACCTTACTTTCTAGTGTTACTTAGTGAGCGGCATTAGGAGCAAATAACACGTGCAAGGATTAGGACAGTGACCCTCTGGCATTACCCCTTTTGCAAGAGACTCTCCTGTCTCTAAATTCCTTGCAGGTGTTACTGTGGAGTTGCACACTTGTCACCCAAAGGAGCATCCAAATACAGAGGACAGCACATAGCAAGATTCCCTGCCTTTGTAGAGAAACTTTGCTTTACTTTCAGTAACCTCTGACTGAACTGCTGTTTACGTACCTTCCCCACTTCCATTCAAACTGGGTTTCAAAAAATCTTCTCACAGTAAGAGCATCATTAAAATAACATAGAGTGGTCCAGGGAAGCGTTTAGTCTCAACCTTATGTACTTTGCTGGACATGGGGCTCCATTAAAACTCTTGATAGGGAGGCAACTTGTTTTCTCTTTATCCTCTTTCCCAAAAGCAAAAATAATTTGCACTTTAGAATCTGTCATCTGATGTTTGTGTGATACTTAATGGAAATACAAGCTCTGCAGTTAGGGAGGTGAATATTCTGTATGGTAGATGGGAAACTTATTAATACAAGTTTGGGCTGGTCAAACAGTACGGGAAAAAGAGGAGGAAAGTTCCCCCAAAGTAAAAACACTTTGTGTTCAGCTCACAAGTGATCTCTGTGGTTTGTTTGTTTGTTTTCTTTTTTGTTAAAAGGAAAGAAAAAAAAAATTTAGTTAAATGACCTGAAAACAAGCCTTTTGTTTCAGGCTGAACAGAACAGTGTATTTGACCCCAGCTGATTTTGCCTGGGCAGTTTTCTTTGTTTCCTTCTGTTGGCTTTTCTGTTCCATTTTGCGCAGCGCCACGTACGCGGCTGCTGAGGAGTGGGTGCACGGCGCCGTCCCCACGGAACCTCTGAGGAAGCAGATGCCAAGATGAAACGAGTGCCCAAAATCTCTCTGTGAGTGAATACCATGGCCAGGAATAGAATTAGGGTCACCGATGAGCGGTCGCCTGCCTAATCTCTAGCACACACACGGTGCTGCTCCATTGTGACCCGCCGTTCCGGGCTGGGATGCCAGCAGGGTGGAAGTGAATGGAAGAGAAACCGTGCAGCTGGGTTCTGTAGGGACAGATAGTAAGAAAAATGACAGGGCACTTGACCTACCCTACAGGGAATTTTGTTGTTAAAATGGCAGCGCAGCTCGGTTTTGCTTTTTCTGACCTCGTGCTGTCATTTTTGGATGTATCTATCTTCACCTTGTAGGAAGAAAGCTGTCTTTTCCAGTCCTGTACCACCTTTCCCGGGTCTGTCGTGCAACTCTGATGCAGCCAAGCTTTGGGAAAAAAACAGGGTTTTCTCTTGCCTGTCTCTCCCCATCTTATTTTTTGTGGCTGAACAGAGTTCAAAAGCAAATGCATAATGATGAACTGTTTAATTTTTAGCAGAGCAGGCAATTTTCTAGGATTTTTGTCTCTGCCCCCTTTGCCCACTTTTCAAAAGCGAAAAGCAGCAGTTAATCCACCTGCAGGCTTGGCCGAGAGGGAGCAGGAAACCACATGCTGCCACTTTCCGACTTTTCCCCACCGCTCCGGTGTGTAAGGGCTGTCAGAGAGACATTGCTGCTGCAAAGACGTGAGTTGAATGCTTCGGATTTTTCTGGCAAACTCCAGCAGGCCCCCACCTTCCTCTTCCTAAAATTGCTTTGGCTACTTGCAACAAAATGAAAATAGCTCATCTGACTTTTTCATTAGGGGCTCTCCTGGGAGCGCACGGAGGCTGAGCGCAGGCTGGACTGCAGAGCTAAGAGTGTGCTGGGTTTGCATGATGTCAGTGAGAAAATTCTTCATAATTTGCTAATAATTAGTGTGCCAGAAAAGCCCACTGCAGTCCGTGCTGCTGGATTTTTTCTTTTTCTTTCATATATCTCCCAGAAAAAGCCAGTTGTGTCTCTCCTGCCTGTGTCTGACAAACGAGACTTGAAGGATAGACTGGAGCACTGTATCCCTCTGTCCTTGCTCGCTCAGCTGAGCATCCTGCCCACCCAAAGCACTGGCCAGAGCCATTGCTGCCAGTACCCGGGAGGAAGGCAAAGCAATGGGCTCGGGGAAGAACACATTGGATGGAGACAGGCTCTGTTTTATTTTGGGGTTTCTAGTTTGCTCGGCTGGCCCAGGAGGTGGAAAATTAGATTTTCTATTTTGACTTTTCCTGGATGGGTTATCCTCCAAGGAGCTATGCAGGAGATGGATAGGATACACAAAGGAAAACCAATCCTGGCAGGGTACCGAGGCGTGCAGGCAAGGTGAAGGTAGATCATTTTACGTAGCCCTGCTTTCTCCTATGTGGCCCAGTCCTTTAACCTGAACATCAGTTGGGTTGCACTAATAATCCAACGAAATTAATGTTTCTCACAGTGCAACAGTGTCCATCTTAGAGATTCCTGTGGCCCTTCCATGCACAAAAGACTACAGGAGTCTCCTGTCTTGTCTTCAACTGGCTTTAACTGAGATCCTTCACTCTAAGAACTCTTTTTGCCTGAACTGGCATAGCCCAAATGTATTAACCTCATCTTGAAGGCTCGTTTCCCTCTTCAGACTGTTTCTGGGTCTGGTTGAGGTGATGGGGTATTTGTTCACGTGGATCACCACATATTTATTAACTTTCATGGAAATCACTGGGGACCCCTTTGATGTCAACTCATCCCTTGCAAGCCAAAGTAGGTCAGGCACAGAACTCCTTTGCCTTTGATTTTAAACCAAATTATGAAGAGCTGGCCTGACTGCAGAGTAGGGTAGCATATGCATCATGAAGGGCTCTGGAGCTAATTCTCCCCAGTAGGACACCGAGGCATAGCCGGTCACCTTGCTGACGTAACAAGGAGCACATGGCAATGCACACGTGAATTCTCCGTGCACCCCTTTTATTCCAGTTCTTGCCCAGGAGAGAGGGAATTCATAAGGAGCCTGTGAATGACTACTGCTTATGGGAGAGGCTATTTCTAGCACTTAATCCTGCATTTCTTACAGATACAACACAAGAGCTTGGGGGATCAAGGACTCTACAAGGGAGAGTAATTTCAATTGACTAGAGCAGCTGGAACCCAAAGCAATATTTGCTGGGAGAGCCTTGAGGGAGCACAGGAGAGAAACTTTGGGACAAAGAAGAATGGCAAAGTGGTGAAGGAGGTTATTCATCCCATTTTTGAATTAACTTATGCTTCAATACAATCTTTGCTCACAACGTGGTGGTCAGAGCGTGCTGACTGCTCCATAAAGGGCTCAGCAAGAACCCTGATACATGCAGATGACTTGTGCAAGGGTGAGAATGAAATGGGCCCTGCTTGCCCGTAAATAGATTGGAGGGGTTTTGTTTATGTTTTGTTCTGAAACAGCTTTGTACTCCAGCCCGGAATAACTCTTTTCTCCCACGTTTCTCCCTCTTGGCTGGCTTGGATGTACAGCCACCAGCTGTTAGCTAGGATTGTTCCTTCTCCTTGCTCCCTCCCCTCCAAATTCTTCAGGACATTATTTTCTCGAAGCTTTTCTCAATAAGAATTTAATCAAACAAAACAAAAACACAGCAACCCGCTGCTTCTTGGACAGTGTTTGATGTGTAAATATGTAAAGAAGGAGTGTTTTGAAAATGCAATCAGCTGCCT
Source organism: Tauraco erythrolophus (assembly GCF_009769465.1). Classification (NCBI taxonomy): domain Eukaryota; kingdom Metazoa; phylum Chordata; class Aves; order Musophagiformes; family Musophagidae; genus Tauraco; species Tauraco erythrolophus. Next base: position 22,277,154 of record NC_141477.1, read on the forward strand.
CCTGGGGACTGGAGTCCTACAATGAGCCAAGGTGACTCCACAAGGGAGATATGTGCTCCTGCAAGATTAAATTCCAGCTGCAGTGGGAGCACGGGTGACCAGAGGCACAGCTAAGCCACTTCTTAAAGAGACATTTTTTGAATAGCAGCGTGATTCTCCTCCAGGCCAGGCAGCTCTCGCACGTCTTCGCGTGCCTCCTTCCTGCGCGTCGTCAGCCAGGTCCTCGCCTCGGGCCACCTCTGCTATCAGTGCCCACCCTGCAGCTCTGGGAGTTATCTGCCCCTTTTGCTCCTTCTTGCCTCCGTGGAGCTGAGACGATGGATACCTCTGCGTTCTGCAGATACTCATCGCTTTTGTGGCCATATCGAACTTTTTTTTGGGGAAATAACTCTTAATATTTTACTCGTTGCCATGGAGTGAAATACCTTGCACGTACAGCGTGCGCCTTATGTCAGAACTACTGAGATTGCTGCCAACTGAGGATACAGGAGGTGACCCCAAGGAAAGCCTCAGCAGGGCTGGTTTTCTGCCCCGTCAGGAGATACAGTGCCTATAAGCTGCTGTCCTGGAGGGCTCAAGCGGATGACTTCTTGTCTTGTTCTCATCCTGCTTAAAGGGTTCTCTTCTGCTGCCATTATTATTGCATGAAATACGCTGCAAAAATTAATACAGCGCAGTTTGATGGAGGAATCCTGCTGCTGTTTATACTTTGTTTGTGAACAACGATTCACAGCACCATTAACTTCAAACTTCCTCTGCACCTAGTTCGAATTTGCCGTTGATGGGTTTGTCACAGCACGCTGACTGCCAGTGGTACTGTCTGTGATGCTCGGGAACGTTAGCGACGAATTATTTTGAAGAGACTCACAGGAGAGGGGGCTGTATGCTTGCTTATCATTTCTTCAATGCAGTGGCCCCTTGCAGCAAAAGAAAGCATTCAAATGACATTTATCTTCTCATTGAAAAGTCTGTGTAAATAATTTTCCATCTTCTAAGATCAGAACTCACTCACTTTTACAGGTGCAGCTCCGAAATGTAAAAGACTGGCCCTGGCTTTTGGGGAGCAATGCTGTTACTCAAAAAGAAATGTCATTTCTCAGTAATAGGGAGCTGGGAATGGTTATGTGCTCAGCATGAGGCTTGTCGCTCGCTGAACTGCTGCAGGCTCCACCTTTTAGACATGATGCAAAACTGATGCTCCCACCACCGTGTTCACTTGCAAGCCCAAGAGGATTTTTCCATCAAGTCTGCTAATCCCTGTGTTCAAATTCCAGCTGCAGTAATTGCAGACTGCCCATGGTTTGGGGCAGAGACATTAATCACCCCTCCCAGCTCAGAGGTGGTTGTGTTTCAGTGGTGGGCAAGGTAATCCCTGTATAAAACGGCTAGAAAGTGTGTTTTGGTCTCTTTCTCCGGGTCTAAGCATCTGCTGAAGTTCCAAGCAATTTAATCTATTCAGGTGCAATGCCAGGATATCAGTCTGACGGGAGATAAAGAGTCAGGTTATTTGTTGAAGGGTTAAGGGAAAAATTCAAACCTGCATTCCGTTTGGAGCTTCAGAGTTTTTTGTGAAAGGAAAGCAAATGATGCCCAGATCTGGGATGGCAGTCCCTTTAACTGAAAGCAGAAGAAAAAAGGCAGTTTGCTGCTGTTGGATAAGCTTCAAGAGCAAAATTTGCCTTTTTTGGTCTCTACCCACAGGCGTCTCAGCAAAATGACCCTCTCCTTGGGCTGGGTGCTTCACAAACAGCACGTCAGGTTGCTGCTGAGAAGAGCCTGGCAAAGGCAAGAGATTTCCTGGGTGTTTTGTGTCCATCCTGTCTACAGCCAGGGCAAATATCCTCATTGTGTGCAGCCTTGAGCTTAAAAACAACGGCACTTTCTGGCAGATATTTTCCTTTGCTTGCTCTCATTTCTGGGATGACCTTTTCCTAGAAAAGAGACACTTGCTGTTCGTTTTTCCTCTGCTTCTCCATGCAGAACCTTGTGCAGTGGGTAACGTTCCTGCAGCTGCTGGACTTTGCAGACTCTTGAGAAATGATGTTTTTGCAAGGAAATAAATTATTCCTGATTGAAGTCTCTGTTGGGCTGATGTCTCAGAAGGGCCAACAATGAGCACCGGGCTAGGCACACGCCGTGGGTGAGACAGAGTACCGCGTACTCGTGCACACAATAGAGATGAAAGGCTCATTCTGTGGTTAAGAGCATGGGATGGTTTAATCCTGAAATAGCATCTTGCTGATGCAAACAAGGTCTGTTTGTTTTTTATGTGCCTATTTGGGGCACGGCTGCTCTTCAAGTAAACATTCTCTTTTGCGTGCAAACACCAATGTTTACCTTGACAAGATAGTTTATTATCATTCTTAATTTTCTCTTCCTTTGAACGTTTCCGTTCTCTTAGCAAGAAGGCAAAACCATTGTACGGATAAACAGTCTCAAGTGAACAAATTACTGCAACTTAACACGTTCCTCCTCATCAGCTGAGCTGCAGTACCTGACCATAAGCGTGTCCTTAGCTCTCTCCACTCCTAAATCACACTTTAGTTTATGTAACGTTTAAGGTGGTTTAAGCTACCGTGTCTTATTTAGCATTTTTAATAGGCCAAATGTGCCCAAGTGACAAGTTCTCCATTCGTTAGGCATTGTTACTCCTTTGTGAAGGGAGAAAGGTGAAATGAGAAGAACACAAAGGCTGGAAGTTACACGGTGCAACAGTACATAAGTGTACAAGACAGGACAAGTGAGAATATTTTTAGGCGTAAAGAGGATAAGGAGGAAAGAATTCACTGCAGAAAAGAAAGCAAAGCTGTCCCCAATAACTTTATCTATTTCACTGCCTGAGCGAACCTCGGGAAATACAAAGGGAAGCAGAGCTAACTTTTGCTGAACTCCTGCTTGGCCTCGTGATTCAATCTCTGTTGCCAAATTCAATGGATTAAAAGAGGCAGTGGATGTGCAAAGAGACAATGTGGCTCTGTCTTCCATTATTCCAGCAAGGGAGATTAATAAACGTGATTCCAATATCTATTTGCCCTCTGTGTCAAGTGAACCTGCTTCAGTGCACACCAGAGTTTACTTCGGTTTTCTCCAGATTCCCCTGAAAAGGAACCTGTCTCTCGAGTGCTCCCAGCAGATAAGTGACAATACACAAAATACAGACTTGGAAAGTATTTCTGTAGCAGGATGATGGAGAGACATAAAAGACAGGGTAGCTTATCCAGTTCCTTCCGTCAGCCCTATTGGGACTTTTCCTGTCCCAACAGATGTTCTCCAGTGCTTTGCCCAAGCTAGTTTTTAATCTCCAGGGATACAACTTCCATCACTTCTCTTGGGAAACTCTGCCTCTAGCTCTAAGACCTCACTACTAGCTATCCTCCCAAACTCCTATTAAAATTTAAGTCCTGTTAAGTTTGTCCACTTTCAAGCCATTTCTGCCTCCCTCTGCGGAGACACCGTCCCAACACAAAGGTGCCACAGACCGTGTCTGAGGTGCAGTATCTCAGTGGAAAGTGACTTTAGATGACCTAGTTTCAGATTAACTCCTCATACCAGCTCTCCATTCTGTTGCTTTGATTTAACACGTGGTGAAATGAGGTGGATGGATCTTCAGTGGTTCCTAAGTAAGGTGGGAATCTATGCACAGTGCTGTATCAGCTCGTATCAGCTAAACATGGGGAAATGTCACCTGTTCCTGCCGACTGGTAAAGTAGGATCACAGAAAAAATGAGAAAGAACCCAGTAGAAGTCAATATAAACATCAAGTCCTTACCTGTCACTACCAGCTGCATGGTGAGGTTCTTATACAGGCCGTATTCTTCATTGCTCAAGACGATGGTGTAGTTTCCAGCATGCTTTGGTCTCACATCTCTTATGCCCAGTTTGTACCTCATTGGATCCAGCTCATAGCAAGTGTGGTTATCCTTGATCGGTTTGCCGTCTTTGTACCTGTTTTGAAAATCCCATCAAGGCTTATAGAATCATAGAATAGTTTGGGTTGGAAGAGACCTTTAAAGGTCCGTCTAGTCCAACCCCTCATGATGTGCATGCATGCACGTTAGCCCTCAGAAAAGCTATTACTCAAGTTAGGTGGGTACAGAGTCATCCTTTGGAAACAGCAAGGGAAACACAGATCCATAATCACTGCTGGAACTGGACATCTATTCCTTTTACCCTTTACTCATAGCACCTGCAGTGCTGTGGGATGGCTTCATCCAGCAAACAGGGAAAAGAAATGTATTTGAATGGATCTGAATGCTCAACTATGATCAGAAATGTACATCTAGATGCCCCCAAATTATGCTGGATGTGCAATACTGAGTGCGTCGGTTAGCCAAAATTTATGTCATCAGTTTTAAACCAAGATATTAATCAAGCAGAATTGTCTTTCAATATACATGACCCTTTAGTCTTTCTGAAAACGTTGAAGTCTGTGACCTGGAGAATTCACAGTCGATAGGAAGGTCCATGAGGAATCCACAGTCTTGAATCTTCACTAGCTAAGAGAAGGATAGCAGAGTCCGCACGAGCAGACTCCACTGCTAATCGATATGCAGATTTGAGTTATGAATATGAAATAGGCCAGACTTTGCCACACACAGAGCTTTAGGCTTGGTGGAAGTAGAAGCTGAGGCATGTGTCCTACTGCCTGAGAGTGCTGGAAACCTCCTTTACAGTCATTTAAACAACTGTCCTGAGAGACCTCCAACATCAACAGCTGTAGCGTCGAACACGCAGGGAAGGCAGCGCTGGTGGTCCCAGGCAGCTCCCAAGGAGCTCCACACTCAGCCCCGAGAACAAAGCCTTGGCAAAGGCAGACGGACCCCACTTCAACTCACAAAAACATTTCCATCTCCTAAATAGCAGCAACAATTAAAAATATCTCCTGGCAGCACTGATTTCACTGGTGTGACCGAATATTAGAGAATTTCATGTTACTTCACTGCTAAAAAAAGTGCAGCAAACCCAACCTTGAGCAATACTTTGTGCTGATGGCCAGGGCCCCCTGGGTGGGACTCAACTGGCCATGGAAAAGTGCACTGTGCTGGTGCTAACTCACCCAGGCCACCTTCTCTGCCAGGACAGGCAAACCCATGCCAGCTGTCGTACGGGATTTCGTACAGTTAAAGATGTATTAGATGTTGGATGGGGTTCTTAAAGACCCCCTGTAGAATGAAGCATAGAAAAAGTAGCAAGAGAGAGGGCAAGCGATGAAAGGGTAAAGGGAGAAATGGGCATCTCCTGGAGCTGCTGACACATCGTCCCTCCTGTTAAGCTGATTCATTACGGTCCTGGTGGAGCCTTTACTTTGCTTGGGAGGACTCACTGCACTGTCTGCAAGGGTCTGACATTGATGGTGGTACAGGATTAGAGAAAATGATTTAAAAGTTACGAAGAGAGACAATTTCTCATGTTGAGAACGTATCCTGCAGCTTTCTGTTATGCACCACCTCCTTGCAGACTGACCACCAGTAATGCTGGTAAATTTGTAGCCCTTCCACAATTGCTTTCTACTTGAATCCTCCAAACAGTTCTGTGTCCAGGGTAAACGAAATTTGCTGTTCCTCCTGTAGGGACCTTTTCTGCATGGCTAGGAGAGAAAAGTAGCATGGGAGAGAGGTTTGGCTTGCCCAGCTTCACAGGGCATACGTCAGCACAGAGCCGGGGTCACATCTCCTTAGCTGAGCTGTGAGACCACAGCTCTGAGCATTCCCAGCTCCCATCTTTTGTCTGTGTAGTAAGGAACGGTGGGAATCTATCCTAGACAGGAGCTTGAAAGAAGGTCACGTATTCCTGATTTGATGGTACTCACCAGGTGACGTTTGGGCGAGGAAAGGCGTCCACCTTAGCAGCCAGTTTCAGTGACTTGTGTCCTGATGGAATCTCATAGTAAGACCCTTTCTTATGTGAAACCATGAGGAAAGGTTTGTCTGGGGAGAGAAATGAGCAGGAAGACGAGTGATGGTCTATCTGCCACAGAGCAGTGCTCGCATCTCTGAACCGCCTTGGGTCTGCCCTGGGTTTTTTGCAATGCAGATCTGCAGAAGCTGCAGAGAACCAAATGGAATGACAGGCTGTGCCCGCAGATCCCCTGCAAAGCTCAGCCACGGCCAGGAAGGTCTATCTCCAAATGGTCTATCTCCAAATGAAGGATTTTATATTTAAAGCAGACAATATGCATCTGCATTGCCCCTGGAGCCACGTGTAGAAATGCCTGGAGTATCCCTTGTGTGTGTGAATGCCAGCAGGCCAGATTTGCCAGGGCATCAGCAACCACACTTGATGCCACCTCTTTCAAAACAGTTTGGCTCCTGGTTGATCCGTGTCCTCAGGCATGTTTCGGTCTTGAACTCTCTAAATTAGAGTTTCTTTGAAAAACGCAGTGCTGGGTGCTGACTCTTTTATAGCTTGATTAGAGATTATAGATGATTAATGGTTGTTTTAACTAGTTGGCATTCTTCCTAATGCCATCTGCCTATCAACAGGTTTAATAATGTGGCATTATCCTTTAAGCTTAAGAGTCTTGGCTGGTGGGTATGCTGGTCGAGCTGCAGAACTTACCGTACACTGTCACTGTGACGTTGGCCTCCAGCCGTGTGACGTTGAATGTTTTGCATACGTACAGCCCTCCGTCCTGCACGGTGACATTTTCAATTGTCAGCTTACTGCCGACTTTGTACACCATGCCACTCTGGTCCATTGTTCTTCTAGGATAAGGGTGCTGGAAGGTAGGAAAAAAGGGGTCAAAGAGCAGCATAAACTGGATCATTTTGTTCAGCCTTTCAAAGTCTGCCAGTAAAGCAAAGCAGCGATTCGTGTCAAAATAATCGTATCTCCCCGCCACTGAAATAAGGAACATAAAAACCAAATCAGCAGGAAGAGCGCTTGTGGGAGGTGACATTATCAAGTCTAATAAGAGAGAGAAACAGAGTGGGATTGTGGTGCTTCTCTGCTGAAATCTGGGCAGGCAGGTGAAGAAGGGGATGCACCAAGGATCAGCCCTTCTCAGGGACCAGATCCCAGGGATCTCAGTGTAAAACTGCCGTTGCCATCTGTAGGGTCAGAGCTGTGCTTTGGTTTTTTTGTTTTGTTTGTTCTGTTGGGGTTATTTTTGGTCACAGTCAGTATTTTTCTGCCTTAAAAAACTCCTGCTTTCTAAAAGAAATATATTATGGCAGAAATATAATATATTATGACAGCCTCGTGCCAATGCAAATTCCTGAAGAATTTTAGAAAGCATTATCACTTCTGATAGGATTTTTGATCCCAGAGATCTGGCCAAGAAGTTTTACATTTATAATGTTAGAAATCTAAGGAGTCTTCATAGAAAAACAACTCTCTTCTGTCATATGGATTTCAAGAAACAAAATTCAGTAACACCATATTGCTTGCATTCCTATAAATTCAATGTTTTATTTTCTGTAGTTACTTCACCAAAACAAAACCAGTCATTCTTTCTTTAAGTAAACAAAATAAGTCAAAAAAAATCAATTTTTAGGAATCACATTTTGCACTTTTCTGAGAGGCTTAGTTGCTTCTTTGAAATGTGTTAAAAAGATAAAAAATTAAATTCTGAGCATCAAATAAATGAACTGATTTGGAATATGCCCCTTCTTCCCTCTGTTTTTCCTTAGGAGAACTGAAAGGTTTTAGTACATCAAAGCAAATGCTCAGTGTCTTACAAGTTTCTACTTCGAATTCGGCATTTTCGTATTGCATTCCGCAGAAAGCTCAAGAACCTCCATTCAGAATTTAAATTTAATTCTTTTGTGGAGATTTCAGCAGATACTATTGGCTTTTGTATCACTTCTTCCTACTTAATAAATGCCAAGATGGATGAGCAGATTGACAACTTGCAACCTCCTTTGAGACTTGCCACTGTGAGCCGGGATCAAGAGACAGCCCAGAATTGCTGACTCAGCTGTTCTTCCCAACAAGAAACCCACACTCCTGGCTTTTCTTGCGAACTTATATTTAGCCTGAGATTTGCAGTTTAATTTGCAGGTACAAGATGGCCAGATGAGTTTTAGATTCATCCAAACTGAAAACACAATCAGTTGTAGGCTTACAAAGGGTTGGATACGTTTCAGCATCAGTAGTAGTTGGGGTTTACTCAGCCCTGTGAGCAGATCTTGCTTTTGGGCAGGGGGAGGCTGCGTGAAAGCAGAATACAGAATTTTCATCAACTCACTCTCCCGCTGGGACACGTCCATATGAGCTCAATGCGCCCGTTGATGAAGGTTTCTGCAGTGCATTCCAAACTGAGGGTTTGTCCAACCAGCAGTTTTTTGGGAATTGCTTTCAGATCCAGGTTCTGTACTCTGCTCTCTGAAATGAGAAAAAGCAAAGGTATAACCACGCAGCACTCTACGTCGATGACATTTAAGATGGAATCCGCACTCCAATTGCCTCTCCAACATCTGCTCCTTTCACAGTTTCCAAAACACTTGGCTTTCTTCTCTCGTTTCTATGGAAATTGTTGGAAATGCCCACACAATGGAAACGTTAGGTCAGTTGTATAAATGCCTGAACATCAGCTGATCAAACTAACTGATCACACGTGGACACAGCAGTTTATGAATTACTTTTCTTGCGTTTGCCGTGTTCGGCTCCAACGCTCGCTCATCGGCTCCACAGTGCTTCTCAGAAAGGTTTTTGAAGTGACTCATCCTTTTGAGTGCCTCAACATTTGCGTATCTGCGAGAGGATTAACTTCTGTGAAACACGAAACGTGTTTCTCCTGCCTCTGATGACCAGCTCTCTTTCCTTACTGAATGGGATCCCCAAATCTTGCTCCTATACATGTCTTGATGCCTTCTATACATCGGCTCTGAAATGAGCCTCCACCCTGTTCGTGGTGCCCCACGCCAAACACACGTCTGACCACCGCAAGTCATTGCCTGTGTCCTGTTGGGCTAGAAAGGGGTGACCTCATGGGTTTTTTAGCTTTGCATTCATAATTCTGGAAAAAATAATTACTCCAACAATGAAGAAAGAGAGAGAGGGATTTACAGGACTTTCATTTGGCTGCCATACAAATTTACAAGCCTGTTGTTTAAAGCCAAGTGCTAATTGTATAGAAGGATGCCATGAGCTAATGGGAATGAAGTCACAATAAACTCTCCTCTGTCAAAAATGTAATATATGAGGGGAGAAAGAAAACACATTGAAAACAAAGGAAAAATAAATTCTAATTGGCTTCATATAAATCCCCAGCACTCAAAAATGTAATGTTTAGTTGCTTCAAATTCAGATTTGAATTCTGAGCTGAAGCTCAACTGTAAATACAAGGGAAAGGGTATAGTAAATCGCCAAGAAAAACCATATAAAAATGCAAAGAAGTGAATTAGCAGTTTAATGAGATTTTTATACCATCATCTTGTGTGTTTAATGACCAGAAGCAAAAAGAAAGCTACTGCTTGGTTTATCCTAAACCAGCAGTCGTTTTACTGTAAATACAGCTCAAACCAAGCAAACAAAGCCTTGGTGGGGTTTGACTAAAATACTCCTATTTTGTACCACCTCAACACTTGGTAATTTTTCAACTGAATAGGAAAAAAAGGGAAGAATGAGTTTGCTTTTAGCGTTCCAGCTTGGACTGGCTACAGAGACATACCAATGAGCTACATCAAATATAATTGAGGCTGACCAAGAAATAATACCCAGGAGCTTAGCTAGGAACTAGAAACATTGTGGTCGCTCCTTGGCACACAGTAGTCACTCACCCAACCTCTGTGCCAGGTAGTAGGAGGTGAACACGCTTCCACTGACGTTGGCAGTGCATGTGAGTACTCCAGAGTAAACAAAAGAATGAGAAGGGATGACAAATCCTCTTCTGGGGTCCCACACCATTCTCTTGAAGTTCATCTCTACAGAATAAGGATACTGAAAGAGAACAGACAGATTGGAGGCTTGTGAGACGTTCCCTTACCCCTCAGACCATAGAAGTAACCAGCCAAGGCTGTTCTGCTTTAGAGGCAAGGTAGATATTTGACCTTTCAGAGTGGTTGGTGGTCTCATTCCACACATATCTTAAGCAACATCAACATAAGCAAATAGAAAAGCCCTCCCTAAGGTGTGACTGTCTTTGAAATCCAAAACTTGGATGTAATAACTGAAGCTTTTGATTCAGTAGCCCCGCTCCTTTCAGATCTTAGGCAAGACACCATGCTACCCATTGTAGGTCCCGTTTCCCTCACTCTTTACTGGAAATAATTATGCCTGTCTTATATGAGTTCTGCAGGGTAATCTTCTTGGCAGTGTTTAAGAACAAAATTTGCTTCCCCTAATGCTACATGTAGCTGCCACATGTTTTCCTGGGATCTCACAGTACTTAAAAAGTTAGACCCCCAAAAAATCAATGAGTCATGTCACTAACTGACCTGACGTCAGTCATCTATAAGCTGTGGGCTAGGGCTTGTCATCACCTTCTCTCTGTGTCACAGAAAGGGATGAGACACTTTCAGAGCAGCCTATCGATTTCCACCAGGCACCGAAGCAGCATGGATGGCTCGCGACGGTAAATCGTAGGATGGCAGAAATGAGGGGACTTAGTAACGTAGACATTTTTTGTGCTGAATTCAAAACCACAGTTGTAATGTTCTGAGATTCTTGAAAAAACGGTGGCTGTAAGTTCTGCTTATGAGGAAGAAGTGAGGATACGAAATGTGGAAAATAAACTAGAGCAAAAATTAATTTAATAAGAATGAACCTTCTGTATACGTTTGGACAGCACCAATGCCAAGCAGGTTAGCTTTGGTTGGTGGGAATAGTTTATTATTATTATTAACACACAGGGAAATTGTCTGTTTGCTAGAGAAAATGCAATTTATTTTCCACTCATTTTGAAAATCCTGGATTATAAGGCAGAAAAGAAATAAGTGAAATTAAGTGCAGACAAGGAACTCAGGAGTCTGTAAAGGAGGAGGTCACTGCCATTGCCCCGGTTCAGCCTGTTTGCAGGCACAGGCTGTAGGTCTGACGGTCCCGGCAGGTCATGGGAAGGCCCTTTGGGACTCGGGGTGCGCCGTGGGGGTGTTGAGATCACTTTTGGCTGAAAATGAAGGGCCTGGGGAAGCCTCAGTGTGCCTACACTTGCCCCATGGTAGCTGACTCCATTTGCACGGAGCTTCTCCCTCCTTCCTACCATATACTGGCTTCTCAAAGGTGAGGCAGGTCAACGTTTGCCTTTCCCTTGCTACCTTGTTTTAGCTTTCGGAGCTCGTCAAGGGAAGAGCTGCTCTCGGGACTGCAAGTGGGAATTTCCCCAACAACGTGATAATTTTGCTCTCACTCTTGGTGTTACGCAGCACGCGGTTTATTTTTCCGTCTCCAAACAAACAGCAGTCTGGTGTGGCAGTGAGGTTTAAATAGGATTCAGTTTAAATAACAGTTCTGTTCCGAGGAAATTTCAGCTCCGGGCGTCGCGAGCGGATGCTCGTACCTCTGGTGTGAACACACCATTGATCGGGTTGGCATTGGTTCGGGTCGCGTGTTGTTACGTGTTCAGCACAGAGCAAAGGCAAAGGAATTGTGGCTGTGGGGGAGCAGGCACAGCCAGGCACTAGCTTTGTTTGGAAAAGGTAGGAAACGTGGATTTCATGTAAATACTTTTGAAGTAATCAAGCTGTGGCATCTCTGTTCGGAACCATTAGGAAAATTCAGGAAAATTACAGAAAGAGATCTGAGACCTGAGGCTTAATCGTGCTTTAACACCCATGAAGGTCGAAGCTGTAAGTGGCAAATGCACAATGAACCAGACCAGTGACTAAACAGATCTGACAGACTGAAAATACCTGGTTTTGTTGCCCTGAGTTAAAATCGTGTTAAGCAAAAAAGAAAAGTTTGAAGTGTGTGTCTTAGCATGGGTTTATTAACAGCAAAAGTGATGTGTAGGGTTAGCTGGGATCTGTTTAGTATTAGCAAGAGGTACCTCTCTCCATACATATTTAAAGGCCAGAGAGTGCAATGATTTTAAAGTCTAATGGTAACATAAGGAACTTAATTTACGGTGGAAAAAAGTACATTTTCTACAAGAATAATAAAATGTGATAAAGCTGAACTTCATGGTTTGGCAGCTCTGCTCCCTGACGGCTAGGGGAAGGGGAAAGAAAAAATAGCCCTACTCAGGAGGCCCTTTTCAACACTACACACATCTTAAACGTCTTCATAAAATATTCAAAAATATATATTTAAACAATCAAACAAAAAGCGTCAACGCTGCTTGAAGGAAATCACAGCGGCTTTCCTCCCTTTGAAGTTCGTTGTCTATTGGAGATTAAATTTGGAAGAAGAGGATGTTCTAAATTTGTCTGGTCGCCTTATTCACCTCTCCCCCCCATCCTTACCTCCACCCGCTCCCGCCCCGCTTCCTCTTCGCACGGGAAGCCGCCACCTCGGCTCCGCACGGCGCTATGAAATTCCCGGACAGGGCAAAACAAGCAGTGACTTTCCATGGATGGAGCTCGGGGCCGGCGGCTCCCGAAGCCAACAGATCCCTCCCGAAGCCAACACATCCCTCCCGAAGCCAACACATCCCTCCCAAAGCCAACACATCCCTCCCGAAGCGCATCCCCTTGAGCACTCCCAGCTCACAGCCTCCGGAGGGTTCCTTCAACATCTCCATCCCTGCCCTGCGCTCCAGCTGCTCTCCCTCCGAGGGGAAAAATCTTTTTGGGGGACAATTTCCTTTGCAATTCAAAAAGGAGATTTCAGTAGAGATCTCATTCCAGCAGCAGCTTGCAGCAAGGTAAAGGACTTCAGTTTGTGCTTGAAGAAATGACCGGGAGAGAATTTAGGTGGCGAGCAGGGAGAGCAGGGCTGCCTATAAATAAGGGGATAAAGGTGGAGGTCTGCTTGGTCCAAAGCCACGTTTAGGCTCATGTGTCTGTACCGAAGTCGGCAGCAGCACTCCAGCAATGAATTTGGTTGAAGTAGGCTAAAATAAGATGGGGATGCTTCATTTTTATAGCCAAGGAGGAGAAGGTGATAACACTTATCCTGGCTAAAGTGATAAGCTGTAACTGCAGAGGAGCCTTATTCCCCCTCCCTCTAATCCCTGCTGACAACATTTAAAAATAGAGATCTGCTAAAGCAATAAGGCCAGCGCTGTCCCTCGGCACGTCTACTGGAAATCTGCCATCGGTCTCAGCAGGAGCCGGAGCACTCTCTCAGGCCTCCGTGATTCCATGTGCTGCCTCCCAGGAGGAGACATCCTACAACTAAGATCTAACTGCTAAGAGGAGCAGAGGTCCTCAGAACCCTCTACCAGCACAGCATCAGCCCATCTAGGTGTGGTCCACCAGCACACCGTGTCCAGCAGAGCAACCTCATCTCTCCCAGCCCCTCCAGAACGGGCTGGGGAAGAAGGAGCAGAGGCAGAGGACGAGCTCTTGGGTAAAAGGCAGGACTGGAGCCAGGAGACCTTTGTTCTGTTCCTCACTTGGTGACAGGCTTCTCTGTAGAGCAATTCTAAAGCCCTTTAGATGAGTGACTACATCTCCATCGATTGAGGAAGCCCCAGACCTTAAATTTCCATTTTTATTATACAAAATGGCCTTGGCCTCCACAGACCGTTCTGTAACCTTGACATTCAGGTGTAACTGCTGCTGAAGGGATGGATGCTGTAGCCATTTATTTCTGAGGCTGAAACTTGCTTTAAATTTATGAGATCAAGCAGAAACAGGCAACTGTTCTGAGGAGGTTCAAGGTATAAAAGAGAGAAGCTTTCATGAGGATAGCTAATAGCCAGGTATTATACAAAGAATTTTGAAAAAAATTATGTCTGGTCATCTATCTTTGCCAATTTATGGAGGAACATCAAGCCAAAGGATGAGAAAAATATGTGATAAACTCAGTCTAATCCCCAAAACACCCTTGTACCCAGTTCAGTAGTATTATACTGCAAGAGCAGGACTGTGCTCCTGGATTTTCAGTCTCTTTGCTATTTTTTTTTTCTGAAACTTACCTAGCTTCATACATTTTATTTTGTATTTTTACCCACTGTGCTGCAGCCCAGACCTCTGTAATTGACTGAGTTTCTCTGAAACACTTACCTGGGTAAGCTTAGGTTTGATGTCCGGCGAGGTAACTCGGCAAGGGATAACAACCGTTTTCTTAGCATCTAAAATGTAGATTATTTGGGGATGTTCCGGGTGAATCTCCACAAATGGATTTTTGTAGTCTGCAGGGAAGAGAACATTGATTTGCAAAACTGCTTCTTTACTGATCGATGACCAGAAGAGCACTGTCATCTGAGCAGCCAGCTGCCCGCAGACAGCTCACTGCAGCGTGTGACCACGCATCCCGGCACATCTTGCTTGTTTGCAAATGCCAGTGTCATTTAGGGATTATAGCCCATGGCCAACAATTGGAATATTTGGCCAGTTTGCAGTGTAATCTTGTAAAAACTCCTTTTCTTATCCGTTCCCCATCTGTAAAAATGAAGTTAATAGATCAGCTCCACAGATCCTCATGGCACTTGAGTTAGTTCTTTCCCCAGTGCTCTGAATTTCTTCTGTAGGTGATACTCGACCTCAGTGCTCGTGAATTTAACAGCAGCTAAGTGTTCCTGTGGGTTTAGAGCAGTTAAGGGAAATCTACTGAAAGAAAAAAGCTTCTTTCTGTGAATTAGAATCTCTAGAATACTGCAGAAATCGTGCAAAAAGGGAATGGAGACCCGCGATATTCAAAGCCAGGCAAAAATAATCTGTTTACCCTAACAGTGAAGTAACTTGGTCACGCTCCTGGGGAACTGTGGGATTTTCTACAGATCTGCCACAGTAAATCAGACTGGATATAAATATACAATATAAATAAAAAAAAATCTGAGGTAGTTTAAGTTAATGGAGCTTCTGAGTCTCATTCACTGATTTTTCATTGCATGAATACAGTGATGGTCATCAGAAAATTAAAATAATGTTTGTGAAATCCTAAAAGCATCAAGATTTTTCTAACAAGCATTCTTTGACTTGATATTCTTATAGTAGAAAGTTTCGAATACCGTTCAGCTAATGCAATACCAGCTACACCACACAGCGGAGGCAATCACCTGCTTTTGGTTTGGATTCTGCTGTTGGCAGGAAAGGATGTGCACCCTGTACAATAACCTCAACCTGCTTATCCTTGGCTTGGGACCCGCCTCCACACACTTAATTATATTTTGGAAATGGCTTCACCTACAGCATGGGAAATAGCTGACATGAAAGGTTTGTGAGCAATCTAGGTTGCAAAAATGTGCTCTGAAGTCTTCTGACAGTACTTTAAAAAAAAAGATGTGCTATGAGGAAATGAAAATCAGTTTTCCAAAGAATGCTTAACTATTCCCAAATGGGCTGAATTGCTACGGAACACAGTGAACCAGGGCTGACAGATCCATCGCTGTGCATTGGTAGGAGGCCTTCAACAGTGGCCAAACATTTTATGGCTTTGGAAAAGGGAAACACCTATAGTGTAGGTGACCTGTTGTATAATGAGGGAAAGCATCCTTCTTGATGAAGATCATTAATGTACTTCCTGAACTCCCCTTGTATCCTCATGTCATGTTTCCTCTCTGATTCCTGATGTAATATTAAGGGATTTTTAATAGAGAAAAAAGTCAATTACTTATTGCTTAGTGGATCTCGCCTCGCTGTCTCTCCAGAAGTTGCCCAGAACAACATGCCTCTCTGCACATACATGAAGAAGTCCACAGGCTACCAAATCAGGATGACCATGCCACCTGAGCTGTCTTACAGCCCCTCTGTTCAGCGTGCACCAGCCTGGCTCTGCAGCACGGCGTGAGCATCTCCAGTAAGGGCTGCGTACACCCTCACCTGCCATCAGACATTTAGGAAGTTTCAGATACACATCTGAACTTTCTGGTTAGGCAGCCTTGAGCTGAGAAACCTGATCTCCAGACCACAACTTTGTAGCTTGTTCCAATCCCTAAACCTAATATGAAATATTTATGCTCGATCCAGTGTCATATGCAGTTTCCCAAACAGGTCTGCTAAATTCTTACATTGAGTCACGTTATGAAAATTTGTTTAGTGTTTGTCCCAGAGCATCAATGCTACATAATGCCTCTGCAGTCTTGCTCTCCAGCTAAACCATACTTGGAGGTATCAAATGTGATATTTTTATAGCCAATTTTCAATCCTGTGCAAATGGTGAAAGGCATTTCTACTTAAAAGAAGACCCTGGATAATTAAAAGGAGGTCCTTGGACTATTTGTTGTAGGAAAAAGTAGTAGAAAAAAAGATTTGTGTATATTTGCAACAAGCACTGGGAGTGCAAAAAAGTGTAAGGGGAAATGTGTTAGTATCTATTTCTAGTCTTATGGAGAAAAAGAGAGAACAACCAATGTGCCACGTGCCAGGAGGACAGGATGAGAATATAGGCCAAGAGGAAACATGCTATGAAAAAAGGAGCTTCTTGATAGCAAACTATTTACAAATCTGGACCAAATTTTGACTAATTGTTTTGACTGAAAAGATGGGAACACTGAATTTAAAAATATTTGTGCCAGTGTTTTTAGAGGGAATTTCAGAATAGCACTGTTTGTTTAAAAAGTAATATAAATCAAAAAAGGACAGCTAAGCAAATGTTAAATAATACTAAAATGTCAGAAAATATTGAACTATGTAATGACTGAAATATCTTAGTCACAACAGAGTAAAATTTCTCAAAAATATTTCCTGTTCAGGGAAGAAAAAATAATTATTTAACCCCATTCTCCTCCATCATCTCTCTCTACCTCCAAGACTGACCTCTACCAAATTTTCAGATTCACAACAGACCTAAAAATAATCTACTTTTTCAGCTGTAAATAGGACAGATACTCATCATGGTGGTACCTAACTGCTGAGGAACACCTGAATGGGAAGAATGAATTTACAGTTTGGGCTTCGCTCCAGCTGCTCTCCAACCCCGCGTAAGCCGGAGAAGCCGACCCCGCGTGTGTTGGGAAGGAGATGCTCCAAGCAGGAGCACTTCCCAGGCAGCTGGACTGTGCACTTAGCAGATAAGCAAATATAAAGGGGCTCAGCTTTGGATCTTACCAAAATGACAAAGAATAAATACTGAATAGGGAACTAATCACCTGCCAGCTGATACCTTTGTTATGGTTTGTGCAGAGAAAAAACTGAATCCTTCAGGCAGCTCCTAAGCAGTTCAGGCTGATTGCAGCATGGAAAAATGATCTGCTGGAGCATTGGGAGTGTCACTGCCAGCTTTACAAACGTGTTCACCACCTTAAGTTAATCAGCAATCAGTTAACTCCTTGTAAAAAAGTCTCTCAGAGACAGAATTTCTTGAAACAAAAGGGATGGGGTCGCTTTGCTTTAAAAATGATAACCTTGGCCTCGAGGAACATCTCTGATTCCAGATGGTGTGAATCAATTGCACTCAGCCGTTGCAACTGGGAGAGCTGTGGCATGGGGAACGCGGGTGTCATCCTCTCTGCCGTTACCAGCACGCAACTCCGGGGGAAAAAATGGCCAGCAAAGAAACACTTTATGAAATAGGATATTTCCCTGTAGCTTGGCACCGCTGTTCCTCCTGAGCTGGGAAGGTCATGTACCCCGTGAATCTTCCCCGTAAAGAAACACCCATCAATTCCCATAGGGTAATGAAAAAGAATAATTCACCGTGGGCTGCGGAGCTCATTACCCGGGAAGAAAGACAAGAGCTGCAGCACGTTTAGGGACTTATCAGCTGCAGCACCAGCTCCGAGGCGAGGGAAAGGGCCCTCCCCTCGGGTCTCAGACTGGCTGGCTGGCTCTCCAGGTCAGTGGAAGTTTGCAGGAAACTGCAGCCAGGCCGGGGTGTTACTGTTTACCCAGCACGGCTCAAGAGGGAACACAAACAGCAAAGCGGAGGAAGCAGAAGCAGCGGGACCGTGGAGGGGAGGGGAGCCTGTGGTCCAGCTGCAGGGACAGGGACGGGCAGAAAAATCAAGCTAAAGTCACTAAAGCGACTCAAAGGTCAAGTGCCTACAAGAACATTGTTTACTTTCGGGCAGTGGAGCCCTGGGTGATTAAATTCTCGCTGTGCCTAGAAGGAGGGAGATTAATTGCTGCATGCGAGGAGCGTGGGGAGGGTCCCTTGTGACTCAGCGGTGTCACAGCGGCTGCCTGGGGAACAGTGTGTGAGCACAGATATGGGGCTGGTGACATCTGTCCTTTTGTGTAGTGTTATCTGTAGTACAGGTGACTATCTACCAGGGAGTGGTGGAGGTCTGTTATGGTGTCATGCTCCCTTGGTGTTGGAATCCTGCTCCCCGGAGGGCTCACGGCCCCATCCTGCCAGCTGGGGATCCACCCCAGGACTTCAGCGTGTTGTGGATTCAGGCTCTCTCCTACAGCTCTTTACTTTTCAGCAGTGTATATCGCCTGCTTGCGTGTTCAAAACATCCTCCTGAGACACACTCACAGGATTTTGTACAGGATTTTGGGTGCTTTTCATTTCTGCTCGTGTTTCGTACACCGTGGTGACAATTTGTCTCATGACGTTTGTGTCACAGCTAAAGCTGTGGAGGTAACATCACCTCTCCCTTCAGATACTATCCATCAGCCCACAGAGATGATAAGCACTAAATGGACTTGAGGACAGTCATCCACGGCTGTTCTTGTCTCTGAAATTCCTGAACGTTCTCATTTGGCTTCTCACTTTGTTCCAACTAAAGATCATTCTCTCACCCTCACCGTTGGTTTTCTTTATTCAGTCATACCTTAGCAGGGAAGCCTGGGCAGAGTTTCACAGGTTCTTTAAGTTCATGTTTTGACATAATCCTCATGAAGTTTGTCTTCATCAAGGTCAAAATCACAGAGAGGAGGTTTATAATCTCTTCTTTATGTTAATAGGATCATTAGCAGTTAGGTGATACTTTGGTCAGAGCATTTTGGAAAGCTTTAGAAGGAAGTTGCCCAGTTTGCTGTATTCCTCCTGGTAACCCATCAAAGCTTCTTCTAGGTACAGGAGTAACTTCTATAGAGTCACTTGTTTTGAAACTGAGTCTTTGAAAATAAAGGACTTTTCAGTTGGCAGGCCAATGAAAAGAATTGGTGGTGGAATGTTTAGATTAAACAAAAAGCAGAATATTTTCTCTTCAGGCAAACAAAAGTGACTGCAAAACCCCCAGAAGCCATTCTGAGTCAACATGAAGCATTCTGTTTTGGTCAAATGAAATACATTCTTCCCCTGGAGATTACTGTTAGAAACACAGTAATATTTGTAGAGAAAAATATTACTTTAAAAAGTGTTGCTTCAAAAATTGTGGAAGCAAAATGCTTCTCACTGCTGAACAAATAAAAGCCAACATGGAAAGATTAATTTTTTTTTTTTTAAAAAAAAGTCTCCATACTTCAGCTGGAATTAAGTTTCGAGTGTCAGAAGAATTAATACATTTTGAGTCGCCACAACCCCAGATTTTAGGCAGGCATAGCCTTTGTAGAAGATATTCACCAGCTTTACCTGAAGTCCCTTCATTGAGAACAGGTCTCCGACATGAGCTGCTGCCAGCTGCAGACCGTGAGTAAGGCTCAGCAGATAGCACTTACTGAGTGGATAAGAAATGGGAAGGAAGAAGTGGGGAAAAGGTGTGTGTGATTTGGGCTGTCAGGCTTTCGTTTAGAAATTCTTTATCAATGAGAAGGAGGGGATCGTTCCCTCTTCCTGCTGGGTTGTCAAGTGCTGTCACTGACTTAGTGCCAGGAACTTATGCTGCTCACTCAACATCATATCTTACAAAGCTCCTCCACTTAAAAGTGGCCCTTTAGGATATGATTTGAAGATACTGAACGTCTTGATTCAGAATTGAAAGCATCTTACTTCTCCCTTGGATCCAGCCCTTAATACTTGAGCAACAACAGAGAGGGTCCTGCGTAGTGACATCGCCTGTATTCCCACGTCATGTGGCCCTAAACGTTCTTAACGAGGATATGGTGCCAAACCCTTCCACCAGTCTGTGCGAGGCAGCCAGCTTATCTGCTGGGCTCCATGCTGAGCAGACAGGACAGTGTTGGCCTATCTCAGCTTGCTGAGTGTCTGGCAGCAAGCGTAGCTGTCTCGGTGCCTCCAGCATGAAAGAAAGAAGAAATGCATCTCCAGCTCTGTTCCCACTGGTAATATCTTCTGGAAAGCAAGCCAAAGCTCAAGTCAGGGCTGTCACCCCGGCCCTGCATTTCTGTTTCTCACATTCACATTATCTCTGTGAACTGTCAAGAGAATTAAGGAGGCAGCAATCAGCTTCAAAGAACATCAGAACCAAAGTATGATCTCATGTGAGGGGTGCTTTCATGCACTTCCATCCTCTTTTGATTTCTCTTGGTGGGGAAGGGGTGAAGAAGATGGGACTTCACATGTCTAGGCTGTACTGTTTGGTAAAGAAGAGGCTGTGGTTGATGTGACGCTCTATGCGGATGCAGTCCTTGTACCACCTCTCCTCCTCGTTCTTTGCAGTAGCAAGGGAGAGCTCATGCCCTGCCTTGGGGACACCTTGCTACTGGAGCTGACGAGCAGTGAGATGCATGCTCTGACAGGACAAGCTGCTTGGATGCCTCCCCCTTGTTCCTTCAGAATGGTCTTAACAGACCTTGTGCTCTCATACAAAATTCTGTCGTGCTTCAAATTTGATTTCCAGTTCTTGTGCTCTGGACTCCTGGCAGGACTGCACTATGGCTCAAGCTTGCAGTGCTGGTGCTTCGTGGTGTTCAGATGAACTTTAGAAGGAGCCAGAACTCACGTTCTCTGCAGGGGTATCTTCTAGTCACACTGTGTTCCTGCGAACATCAGTGCTGAAAACCAAATGTATGGAAACAAATTACTCCCTCAATCCTGCCGTGTTCCTAACTGACAGTAACACTGAGATGGTGAAACAGCAGCAGCCCAACTGCTCTGGGTGGGAAGAGACTGCTAAAACGTTCACCAATCTGTGTGTCCAAAGAGTGAAACCACTAGGCACAAACAGGAACTGGTGATTCTGAGAGAGTTGACAGGCTGAGAGAGTTGGGGCTGTTCAGCCTGGAGAAGAGAAGGCTCTGGGGTGATCTCATAGCAGCCTTCCAGTACCTAAAGGGGCTACAGGAAAGCTGGAGAGGGACTTTTTACAAGGGTGTGTAGTGATAGGACATGGGGCAATGGCTTTAAACTGAAAGAGGGGAGATTTAGGTTAGATATAAGGAAGAAATTTTTTACATTGAGGGTGGTGAGGCACTGGCACAGGTTGCCCAGAGAACCTGTGGCTGCCCCATCCCTGGCAGTGTTCAAGGCCAGGTTGGATGAGGCTTTGAGCAACCTGGTGTAGTGGAGGGTGTCCCTGCCCATGGCAGGGGGGTTGGAACTGGATGATCTTTGAGGTCCCTTCCAACCCAAACCATTCTATGATTCTATGATTCTACCAGTGCCTGGACCCTTGTGCGGCAGCCAACGCTGATGCGTTGGGCTCACACACGTCATTTCGTGCCCATTACAGTATCTCAGAGAAAGTGGGACTCGTGTTTCTGAAGCAGTTATTTGGGAACCAGTTCTATCATGGCCATGATTATTTCAAGAAACAGAATAACAGCCCTGCTTTGCACAAAGAATAGCAGAGGATGTCTGTTGCTGGCCTGCTCGCCCCGTGTCTGTGATGAGGAGGTGATGGCCTCCTTCAGCCCGGCAGTTCTGGTGTGTGTGGATGGGAATCAAAGCACAGCTTGGAAACTTGGACGCGCTTTTCGAGAGGCTGTTTGGCAAGATGTGCCCAGTTCAGTTAACCACAGTAATAATATCAGGCAAGTCGCTGATGGAGGGAAGCGAAACAGAATTGAGCTCCTGCTCCTTCCTCCTGATGCGTTGACCGCGTGGTACAAAGAGGTGTAGCAAATCCCTTCCTGTTCCGGAGAGCTGCGGACTGGGAGGGGAAATCGCTGGGAAAGCTGAGGCTTTCAGCTGGTGCAGAGAGCTCTTCCAGCTGACGCCCCGAGGACTGCCTTACTTCCAGGCAGTTCTTTGCTGACAGTATTTCAAATAGCTGAGGGCTGCAAGTCCTGGCTCCTGGCTAGGCTGGGGCCTGGGATAGCCCTTTGGGAAGGTGGAGCGAATCTTGGCTTGGTTTGTCTTCTCTAAGCCGTGTTAAATTTTATACGTGCCCCAGGAAACATTGTAGAGGGGGCTGTCTGTCTTTGGATGCCAAATAGCCTGCCCTTTCCTTTGGCACAGGGGTCCCAAAGGTTGAAATAAATGAGTATGTCCCTCACGGGGAAGCATCCACTTGGTTGGGAAGGGCAATTGCAGAAGACAGATGGAAGCAGACGACGTCGGCTAGCTGGCGTTGGCACTGGAAATGCCATCTGCACGGGTCTTGCTGATGTGGGCTCCTCCGTGGGCAGCTGGTGTGCAGTGAGGAGTTGTCCATACTGCTGCTGGTGGAGAGCTGGCTCGGCAGAGACGGCACGTTCTGCGGGCTGAGGGTGGGCTTCCCCCATCCACCCCCTTCTCCGACAGCGGCCACGAGACAAGTGCTCGGCCGCACGCTGCGTCTCGCTGCAGAGGTTGTCCCTCCGAGTTGCCATGAAGTTAAACCCGGCAGTTAAAAAACACCCAACTATTTCTGCTCCAGCCCTGAGCTACGTTGTATTTTCGCCAAGGAGATGGGCAACAGGAGAAGGAGGTTGTCCTGCTTTTTAATTGCCATCCTTGGGACTTGCAGCTGCGGCGGGAAGCAGAAAAAGCCTCGGGAACAATTACTGGGGATTAAGATCCTGAGTTCTCCCTCCCTGCAGACTGTTGGTGGGTGACCCTGCCACCGCCGGGTCCCTTATGAGCTGACTGATGTGCGGGGTCACAGCTCGATTGCACGGGGGGAGAGCTGCCCAACGCCAGATTCCGGCAGAGCTCAGAAACCCCACCAGGGAGGCTGTAAAAACAGGAGCAAGCACAGGAAATAATAGGGAATAAGCAGGGCTTCCGATACAATCATGTTCTCATTTCGGTGTCAAGCAGCAGGCCAGGAACGAAGGGAAAAAAATACCATTCCTCTTCCTTTTTTGGCAATAATGGATTGTAACTTCAGAGGAATCTCCAGCTTTCAGGGTCGGGCTCAACAGTTTCTAACTCCACCTGACTCCGGCTCATAAACACCCTGCTGAGCACTTGCTCTCTCCACGAAACGTCTGGAGAGATGTCTTTTGGACCTCACCCTTGCCTGGCACTCACAGGGAACGGTGAGTTTCTTCACTTGGTGGCAACTGATGGGTTTCTCAGTGATGCCCAGTCAGGCCAATTACCTTAAAGAGCCATGTTTAAATATTGAAGAAAATTGTAGGTGCGTTCCAAATGCCTTGCTTAACTCGTTGAATGGGAGGAAGAGCATGCCCTGAGGACAGCAGCCATGCTGAGGTGTAAATAGCTTCATTTCACTGGGGCCAAGCAGCTTCCTCGGGCTGGCAGCCCACATCCCAGCGGGCACTTGCAAGCTTATAGACTGAGCTGCGGGGGCAGAGCTCTGCTTTGGGGTGGACGAGCAGCTGGCTGGCCAGGACAGGGACCACAGAGGTCCCTGCTGACTTGCCTTTCTCACTGCTTCACCCGTGGAGAGCGCAGTAGAAGCTGGTTCATTTCCTACCCACTTTTCCTTCAATAACTTAAAGCACAGGAGTCTGTGTAAGAGCTTTTAGAGCAGGGAGGGCACGTGACACAATGAAATCGCATCTGAGAGGGGACAATCTTGGAGGGTGATTTAGAGAAAACATCCAGTGCTGTTTTTCAGGGGACAACCTTGGCGCAGCAGTCTCAGACAAGCAAGAGGACATCCTGCCATTTTTTTTTTTAGATTAGCACTGTTCCAAGTGCATCACCGGCAAGTATTTCATAACCTGAGATACTTTCTTAAGGAAAACGCTCAGGCAGTCCCAAAAGGTCCATAACGTTTCCTGCACGTGCTCCCACCATGGAGTAATGAAGGCTGGAGTAGCCAGCCAGGGCACTGAATCAGGATAGGGAATGGAGTTTTCAATGCACTGTTTCCTGAAGCGTAGGCATGGGGCTGGGTTAACAATGTGAGATGTGGGGCATCTGAGCAGTGTGTAATGAGAAAAGGAAACAGCTCAGCACAAGAACTGGGGTGGATAAAGCAGCCAGGACTTAGAGTAGCAAGAAAAAATCAGAGAAAGGAAATAGAAAGGGAGGAAAAAAGTACTGCAGGAACTAACAAGTAACACCAAAAAGCTGCTTTCCGATAAGAGGAAGACTTGCTGCGAAAGCAGGATAAGGGTAGAAAGGGACTATTTTCAACAGGCATAAAGAGACAGGAAAAAGTCATCCACGTGGCTCAAACAGGTGTGTTCACCTAGTAGTGCAGGAGTTGGAGCTAGCAGTATAGGTGTATCACAGTCCCCTTGGGATGGACATCGATGGTTTCACCACCGTTAGCAATACTGCGAGGGGTCAGAGCTGCCCAGCAAATACATGTGTTTTCTGTAAGGATGAGAGTGCTGAACTAGTCAAATAATATCAGACAAACTCATTGCCTCTCTGGCATTCGTTTTAGTAATCGCATTGTAGCATTTACTAGAAAAATGAAATTAATTCATTTTCCTGAGTTTGCGGGGAACCGAATAGTTCAGCAGTGGAGTTCATGTCATCCCCTATTCAAGACACTAAAGGTCAACTCCTTTATCTGACTGCTCACAAGCTTGGCTTGGAAGATCCAAGATGATTCAGTGGTTTAGTAAGGCATTCATCAAGTAGATTTTAAAAAATATCAGCATTTTTGAGGAATATTCTTCTAACAAAAATTTATATTATTGAAATGGTTGGTCAGTGTGTTACATTGACTTAATCACAGAGGACGATGCTGCTTTGAAGTTTCTGCTTCCATTTGTTATTGGATCTGAACTCTGATTCTGACACATGAGGGAGAGGCAGTTCAAAGAGAACAAAAATGAACAATTGGTCATTTTTTACAATAAAATATATATAATGCAGTCATCCAGCTTTGCTAAGTGTGTCTCACAGATGTGAAGGACAAAGCAGTATAAAAATGTGTAGGAGAGAGAGGAATTACAAAGGATGTTGTCAAGGAGTTTCATGCCTGGGGAGGAGAGGAAAGAGAGAGGACTTGGGTATTCAGGATGACTCTTATGTGATGGCAAAACCCTTTAGGATAAAAGAATTTAGTCTTAAAAGCACAAGATGTTTAAAGACATCAGTGTGTCAGTAATTTGAAACGCAAAATTAGATGGTACAATCTAGTTTTCAAGTCCCGGAATCGAACAAGATGGGTAATTTCTGGTTCTCACATCTGTGTCCCTGTGAATTCAGCTGGCATGAAATTCCAAATATGTCCAGCCTCTTGAAAATGGCAAAGCTGGTGCTTGCTCCAGTGCTGGGCCAGTGGGGAGGTGGGATTTGTGAAAGCATCTGAGTTGAGTTGCTTGTTCTACCTCGCACAGATCCCACAGTTGAACACGACTTATATTACCAAAAAGCCATAACAGCAAAACGAAACTAAATTCCTACCTTTAACAAACACATAAATCTTGGCCATGAGATCCTCCTTAGATGGGGCATCATCATGAACGCAGGTGAAGTAACCCGTGTCGTTAGCTGTGACTTTCCTGACGACGAGCATGCTGCAGCTTTGCCTTGTGTTATTGCGACAATTACTTATGCGCACCCGGTCCTCCTTCTGCTCCTCCCTCAAAACCCAGCTCACGGAAGGTGCTCCCCTGCCAACACAACACACCAAAATTAGAGATAGAGTCATGACTTCAGCCAAAATTCGAGCTTCCTCTGGCCAACTGTTGTCAATGTTGCCAATGTTCTTACTCTTGTCATTTGGAAATGAATGATGGAGGTTGCTGGGTGTTTGCGTATCCGCCCATAAGGAATTAAGGTGGATCACCCCACGTTCTTCCCCAGAGCAGAAGATATTGCTGAAATAGTCTGTGGGAACTGTACCAAGCGAGCTCCTGGGGGAAAGTTTAATTTTTATTTTAATGGAGTTCCTGAACATGAGTTTGGTTTTATAATGCTATATTTTAGCCACTTCAAACATTAGAAAACACCAGATAGAACTATATGTTTTTTCCAAACTGAGGACTTTGTATATTTTAGCAGCTAAATCAACGTATATTTTCTGAACACTGAGGCTGCGTGGAGAGAGAACATTTACATAACTTTGCATCACCTTTCTTGCTTAATCAGCAGTGACTCAGTCTTGATTTTTGTGAAGGGTCTGGAACTAATCAGATTACAAATCTTAGAATATCTGCTCAAGACACATTTTTTTTTTCAATTGACCTCATCATGGCAGTCAGAACGTAAAGCTAGCAGGGCAGATGATACACCATTTTCACCCACCTGACCCGTTCGGTGTCTTACCTATGAGCACAGCTAATGTCAAATGCAATTCTACTCAGTTCTCTGACAAAAAGCGAGACCTTTTCGTAACCTGTTGCAGGATTGAGAGCGAGCTCTCAGCTGGTAACAGGCACTGGTTGTGTGAGTCCTATCGTGTCGGAAAGACTTGGCCAAACCATGGCAGCAGGAGCTCTTGGAGCTCTCTTCTGCTTGGGATGCACTTTGAGGGCTCTGGTGATGAAGATTATGGTCTTTTTGTAGCAGACTGGTTTTTGGTGGCCAGTGTGGAAACTGGTGGGGTACAGGGTTAATCGTCCATGGATTCTTTTGGGGAAGAAGTTACTGAGAGGGAGGCGGTTCTGTCTGTCTATGTTTGCAGGGAGAAGCCACTCTTCAAAAGGATGGGGGGTTGACTCACCCCTTCTCACTCAGTGAATTCCCATTGGCCCAGTGGCATTTGCTGAGCTGAGGAAGGAGTAGGAACCTCTGGATTTCCCCAGCTCAGTGTCACCAGGGAGAAATCCGGTCTAAACACATAGACTCGGTATAGAGATGGGAGTACTAGGTGTATCTAACAAGCAAGCTGTGTGAAGTTTCCAGTTAGCTAATAACTCTTAACTACCCTTTCTGTGCCCGTGGCTTTGTAGTGGTGCGATAGGTGCAACAAGGGAATGTGTTTGCCAGCAAATTCAGTGACACTTAAACAAACATCCTCTTGGCCCTCATTTCTGCCCGTCCTTTTGTCGCCTTCCTGAAGATGATGCAGGCACGGGGATGAACTCTTGAGGTTATTCCCAGCACGTAGCAGAATGAGAGCACTGGGAAAAGTATGAATATCCTCTCTGGTGAACAGCCTCACCCTCGTTTTTGGATGCACTGTTGACTTGGACAACCCCACCTCATCCGTCATACCAGTTTCCTGTCCTTCAGAACACTGAATTATTTTTTTGACGCAGACGTCCCTACCCAGGGCTCTTCCCTTACCTTATCAACGTCACTAATGACGTAATGACCACCTCTATCAAGAAATGGGACTCCTGGCCCGGAATATGGAACAATGCCACTTCACATTCAGACACTCAACTCCCAGCACGTCATCATGTCCCTGCCCCTCTGCTGTCGCCCAGTCTGGTGTCCGTCAGGGCTGGAAATCCGTAACAGTGACTCTGCAGAGCACGTCAGGGATTTCACACGCCTGTCCTTCCTTACATGTGCCCACTTTTCCTTCTGCATATTTTATCCTGGTGGAAGATGAAGACTTTAGCTGTTGCTTTGGGATTTTCATACATCTGGCAGAGGGGAGTAGCAGCAGTAGCTTTGGCCAGGCTGCCAAAAATCAGGAAATCCTGGCTGAGAACCTCAAAGGAATGGAGTTTAAGGGAGAAGGGATGTTCGCACAGAGTTATCGCAGTCTTCGGCAGCTGCCTGCTCGATCTGCCACCTCGTGCTGTGCTCCACACAGCCCTAATGTCCCCGGGAAGCACGGAGGACTCCAGAGCTCCCTTTGGGCCAGTCCAGGGCTAATCGGAGCCTGCAGACACCGGTGTGTCAGAGGAGGCAGATGACAGACATCCACAAAGAACTCTGTACAGGGAGTCTTGCACTCGATGTGCAGAACTCACACTTTTCCCTTCTATTCCCTGCTCTTGCGTGACCTGAGTCAAGGAACCGAAGTTCTCCAGAGCTCTGTTCCTCTGCTAGCACGGCAGCATGCTGGCATACTCTGTTTCTCAGACCTGTTGTGTGGATTTATTGCTTTGCATCCATAAAGCAATTTGGGACTGAGGTGCTAATAATATTTTCATCTATTTTTTCATCTGGTGATATGAGAAAAATAGGATGTTCCTGCAGATTAAACAGGCAGTGGATGGAGAACTGCTGCAATGTGTTGATTTAATTGGCCCGGAGCACTACACTGAACTCATGTCCACATAATGTGTTTTATGAAGTACTGCATCTAGGTTTTAAAGGACTATTTAAACTTTATTGCCATCATACTTGCTGCTTGCCAAGCTAAAAATACCACTGTAAGGTTGTTTTGACCTCATAAGCCACACGGCTAGCTGGAGGTATTTGGAAAAAAAATCTGCAGAAGACATCATAAATTTACACAGTATGAGTCAATTCATCTTTCACTATAACAATGAATTAAATAGACTAGGACAAAATTCAGAAGGGACGTATGTGTCAGCATAAACTACAGTGTAAGTTCACCTTCCCACTACTTTTCTTTACTGTTTCCAGTAACTTCTGTTGCAAGAAGCCATCCCTGTGGTGGCCACAGTCAAGGGGACTTTGCAAGACGGTGTAAAAGTGATGTGTGTGCGTGTGAAAGTGCTCTGACTGTACTACATACAGTTGTGTGCCAGCCACCTGTGACCAAACGCGATATCCCCCATTTCCAGAGGATCATCTCCCTGTAAACCCGTGTCAGTACCATAATTTTGCTTGTTTTTACACATTGTGCCAAGAACCAAAGAGCTGACGTAATTTCCAATAGCAGCAGTCTGTTTTTTTATGAAGTCCTGGTTATCTTTGATTTAAAGAATATGATATGTTTAAGCAGGTCAGGTCTTTGAGTGTGCACATACTAACTGCTCTTTATTTAACTGTCATCTTGTAGGCCAGATGGTGTTTGAGGTAGAAAGTTTAAGCTCATAAATGCATATGGAAAGAGCTAATGACATGCCCTGGTGATCTTGTTCATCATTTACTTATGGACAGGGGCGAAAAAGTGATGGGAGCTGCAGAATCTGAACCTGTTTTCAGATGAGGATTTTCCAGCCCTGGCTTTCAGCATGGTACATCCCCCTCCCATAAGCTTTCCCAAAATCAGGATTTTGCCCCTTTACAACATAAAGGATCTGGCCAAGCTGAATGCTGAGCTGAGACTTCTCCCTGCTCTGTTACAGCCCGTTTAGTTCTCCTCCGCGCAGCAATGCGTGTGGGGTAAACGGCCCCAGTTCCCAGCTGGCCGTGCAGTGGTCTTTGCTCTACCCTACCCAGAAGCTGTTCTGTGCCAAGGTAACCAATGCAACCGAGGAAATCCAGCGTCGCTGGAGCGATCCTTACCTGCATTTGATTTTTAGGGTGTCTCCTGGTGAGATGACGATGTGGTCTTTTGCAATGCTTAGCGTTGGTTTCTCGAAAAGTTCTTCCTCAGCAAGACCTGACCCAAATAAAGAAGAAAAGATCATTAGGGCGGCTATTCAGTATGGTTAGAACAGACACAATACAGTCGAGGCAAGCTTTTTGTTTTGTAAATAGTTCCTAATTTGGGGGCCCACACAGTGCTTGCATTTATACCGATGCAATTCAGTTGAGCGTGGAGTTAGTCCTGAGATCCCCTTAGTTTGTTTTTAGTTTCCTTTATTCATTTCTTTCTTTTCTAACATCGAGCACCTGCGTCTCTGCTAATAGTCTTTCTCTGCTTTTATTTAGAGATAGCTTTGTTGCTGAATTACTGCCGTTTCAGGAGAAGAGATTCATTTCAAAAGGATTTTACGCGCATATAAAAAGGGAAGGATTCACGTCTTTGGGAAATGATGTGCGAGCTCATACGTTACATTTGAATCAATGGGAGAAGAGGAAAACAATAATTCTGGGGAGCAACTCTTTGATTCACAACTGTGAAGCATCTGCTCTACTAAAAGCAATGAAAAGCCTGCTGTTTTCCAAAGCACCGCTCACAAACACCGCGTTTGAACTAAGCAGCGAGCTGCCTGCTTTGTGGGCATCGCCACTGTGTGCCCTGTCATGCTCCAAGGTGAATCTGCCATGCTGTCTGGGACTAGTGTGGCAAGGTTTGTCAGGTCTCTGATGGCACTGGTCTTCAATGACAGTAGCGATAAAGGTCTCTCTCATCATCATCTCGTGGCTCGTGAAATGTCTTCTGGATGTGAAACTGTCCTCAGCGAGACGCATATCTGAGTGTGCATCTATGACAATATAATTTTTCAGAAAGTGAAACTGAGAAGAAACAGAAGTGAGGTTGGCCAGCCTGGTTTTCTTGTCCAAATTCAAAGTAACATAATCAAGGGAAGGAGAAAACAGACTTAGATAAGTATCTCAATTTCCAAAGCTCTGATGTTAAAGCCATATGTTTTCTTTCCCCTCCTGCTCTTCAAATCTCTATCTTCTCCTTTGCCTTGAACTTGATAAGCCAGAAATCTTTAGCTGGGCTTATAACAGAGGCATTATTCTCAGCAGAATAGTGAAGATAACATATCTAGCAAAAAGAGAAACATTAGGGTTTAACTTTTCAACTGGATGAAACAGTGATTTTCTTGCCTCCCACCTCCCATCTCTCATCTCTTTTTAGCTGGATTTGAGTAAAATGCTCTTAGCCTGGCAGAGTGTCTCAGTGTGGAGAGGGAATCACTCCTGCTTTGGAGAGTCTGGCTTCTTCCATGAGCCGTTCAGATTCCCATCAGTAACTCAGCGGAGGCCAGCTAATCTCACAGCACCAGAGGATCCTTCCCAAAGGGGATCCTGCCCAGACAGCATGTTGCTGGACCCCCTTCGAAGGCATATGGACCCTCCCTATAGACCTCTACCTGGGACTGCATACGGACCCTCCCCATAGACCTCTACCTGGGACTTTAAACTGGTCCTGACCATTGCTTAAGCATCAGCGTTATCCCCCGTCGCCCGCCTGGTTTTGCACGACTGATGACACTGTAGCTCTATCTCCAAAGTCTTTTGTGGAACACGAGATTGGGGTCTGGCCAACACAGACTCCCCCCAGTGCATCTGTGTGACGTTATTCACCATGGCCCTACCTAAAAACTGCCATTACATGTAATGCTGTGGAAGCAGAATATCAGTGGGTTCCAGCCCTGCAGTTCCCCCGTCTTAAGAAGTACCGTTATTCCTAGACATGTTCAGGATGACACATGCAGGGTACAGCATCACATTTAACAAAGAATCAACAGAAAAAGCCCCAAACTCTGCAGGAGGAGACAATATCAGCCAAGTACCCCCTTGCACTTGACCCCGAGTCCCCACCGGTTTCTAGAAACAACCAGTTCACACTGAGCATGGGCTGAGCTTTGGCGCGGGTTATTTCGTGGTGCTCTGGCATTTCACTCTCTTAAGACCATGTGCTGAGCTTTGCAGAAACAATCCCAAAATGGCCAACAGCTTTGAATATGTTTGTCAAATGTCATTTAGTTGGCTAACCGAGGGTCGTGTGGGTCCTGTGCAGCTCTCCCAGCACACAGCTGCTGCCGTGATCCGCTCTGGGCTGTTTACACTGTCACTTCAGCCAGGTGCTGCTTCGAATTAGAAAATCCTGGGGTTTGAAATAATCCTGTGTTTCTTTCCTCTTGTGCCTCAGTTGTTCTTAGGGCTTAGAGGGGCTTAGCTGATGGCTTGAGCTGGCCTTTTGGTCAGGCTTGAGTTTTACCTCTCCTGAGCAAGTGTGACCCTGTCGGAGGGCGTTAGACCTGGGCTGCTGTTGGGACCACAGAGCAACGCAGTCTTTGGGCTTTTATAGTATTTGAAACTGGTTTTGCTACAAGAAAGAAAAGTATTTTTCAATTATTCTGTTTATACTTCTGAGCTACTTCTTTCCCAAAGTTTATTTTGGCTTCAGGAGCTGAAGAAAAGAAAAAGCAAAGTGTAATTTCAGTGCTTTTCTACCCCATGGAGGACAGGAGGAGAAATTCCTCTGCCACACTCCCATTCGATCGCTGCTGCCAGGTGACAGAGGGTTTAGACAAACACAGTGTGTGCCCTTTCTGGCTCACCAGAGCCAAAGCTGAGTGGACTGGGAAAAAATAAAAATAAAATTGAAGGCCAAACAGAGAGAGTGGTGGGGGAAAAGGTTAGGCTGTGCTACATCAGAACACCTAAATGCCAGAACTGGCAGGATGATGCCTCACAAAATTTTTAACCTCCCTTGGTCCCTCTGGAGCTAGACTTTATTTTTTGGAGGCAAAGCTGGAGACAACCCCGGGGCATGTTGGATCAGAAGAAAAGGATCTGCTCCACTTCTGTATTTATTTTATATATTTGAGGAGGCTCGTGGCTTTAAGAAAACGTTGGGATGCTGCAAGCAGCGTTCTGCAGAGAGAAGCGGGCACGTGGGCTGCAGCATCCTCAGCAGCACAAACCCTCACCTTCCACAATCCTGCACCCTAACGTTTGGTTGGCTTTGGGTTCTCATTCACACCCGTCGGTGGTGCCAGGGGAACCTGGGTTGGAGGTAGATGTTGGTTAGCTTGTACAAAGACTGAGTTTTCTGGGACGTTGTGTGTGTGCAGGTCTCTTACTTGCTGGTGAGCTTTGGGTTGCAGGAGTTGTGAAACACAGGCAGGTTTGATCTAGTTCTGGGAAGGAGAAAGTTAACCCAGTGTTGGCATTCCATAGAAAAGCATTGTTTAAATACACCGTGTAGCTTAGTTGCAGGGCTTTTCCTTCTTCTTAGAATGAACGTGAATGTTCACCATTTTAATATGTTTAATTTCAATTTTATGACTTTAATCAACACGTCTCACACTTCTTAAAAAAAAGTTTTCCACAGCTACTCTAATAAAACCTCCTAGACTTGAAGAACATCTCTCTGAGATAGCATGCTGTGGCACGCTATAAAACTGGAACCTACAACCTGCCCAGGGTGGGGTGGGAGACCCGTACTGCTGGACTACGTCCAGCTGAAGCTGATGTGCTCTGATCAAACAGCTCAAATTACAGTGTCCAGGCCTAAAATAACATTATCTTCTCTGCTAAACAACTTTGGTCCTGCTCTAGGACGACAAGGGTCATAAAATTATAAACAAGTACTCGCGCCAACCATGGCATTACCAAAGCAAAGCTCTGCAGAGGAGCAGACAGCCTGGCAGGCTCTGTTCTGCAGAGCGATGTCTGAAGGCCCAGGAAACAGCATCATCATCCAGGCTGTCCCTGCCATTCGCTTGGTGAAGCTGACACTGCTGCCTGGTTGGGGTGAAGAGCCTGGTGCAGTGTCCTTCTGTAGATCCTCTGGCATGCTTTGGGATAAGATGCTAGTGATAATACTGCAGAATTAGCAGAGAGCTGGTGGCCTCCTGCAGAGCTACGAATAGGTCTTAGCACAGCATCCCCTCTGTAAACCAAGGGAGAAAGATGGGCTCCTTCTGGGAAGTGACGTGTTGCATCTGATGTTTGGTTCCTGCCCTCAATTACTTGTTCCCAACACAAGTTGACTACAGCAAGACTCAAGAGTGTAGTGTCACCAGGCTCAAGATAGCCTCTGGAAAGAGCCCCAAGTCAGGTCAGACCTTCTGTCCAGCACCTCACTGCACCATTTCTAATTCTGAGAGTTTATTCTTACCCTCACTGTAGACTTTAGCATTCTGCTCTTGATGGTGAAAACCCCAAGCACAGCTACACAAATCCTTGGGAGTGAAACGTGAAAGGTTGACTGGTACATTATCCAGGGAAGAAAAGTATATTGCAAGCTGTTTTTCCTGGGATAATCTGATTTTGCAGCACTGCCAACATTAAACACGGGAGGATCGCCAGGCAGAGGGTAATGTGTGACCTCCCTCACCTCCATCAGATGATTTCTAAGCCTATCTCACTTGGCTGAGGGAGATCCCTCCCACGCTAAGGGAATGCCTGATTGTTCATGCTAGGGCTATCAGTGAGAATGGAGAAAAAACTATTTTTAATCTCTGTTTCTTATTATAACAGCCTTCCTCCAAGCATCCTCTAGGCACTGTAACTACCCAGTAGCTGTCCCCAGAAGAGCACTTGCAATCAGTTTTAGAGCTGATTTCAGTGGGGGAAAGGGAGAGGCACATACACAACGTGTGAAAACTGTTTTTTTTCATTGCTGGCAATAGATATTGGGGATACTTTTGTGAGCTGTGCTTACCTTAAAGCATCACTGAGTCAGAGCCTGGATGGGGAGCATAATCTGTGCTCCAGAAACGCTTTGTGGGATCGATGGGGGCTGTGAGAACAGCGTGGTGGCCCTGGTCACCAGTAGTAAGGTGGTCACCAGTAATAAGGTGGTCACCAGTAATATGGATCATGCAGATGAAGAGCTGCCACCTACGCTGCCTGCCAGGGAAAAACTGGGGACAGCTCAGGCTCTGCAAGTGGCTTTGTGTGTGCAGCAGTGAATGGCACGAAGGATGTGCCACGGGTACCTCATCACAAGCACACAGTGTGAGCACATCTGAAAAATGAACAGGTTCCTCTTTTAAAGGGTGTTTTTGTGACTATTAGCCCCAAGGAAATCCCGTTTTCTCTGGAATTAGAAAGCTCCAGAGTTCACTGAAAAGCTGTTTGTGTTTAAACCAGTGGTCTGCAATCATTTGAGGATTTATTTCAAGGTTACCCCCTATGAAAAGAGAAGACACAACAGCACTGCCAGCATTATTGTATCACAAGCCTTGCAATATTTGGTATGTTTATTAAGTCTTCAGCTCCTGGAATCAGCTTTCACTTGTTATACTCGAGTAATCTTCTATTATTTGAAAGGCTTGAAATGACAGTAGCAAATAACTAAAAAGACCCACCTCCCCCCCTTTTTGTTGTGAATTTGGATGGGAGAGGACATGCAATTTTTGATTCTGCTAGGCTCGTGCACTGACATTGTTAAAATGTCTTGTGCTCTCTATTCAAAATACAAAATTTTCTAAATGAAATATTATTGCTAGCCTTGACTTGCCCAGCAAAGAAGAAGGGATGCTCTTGTGGAGAAGATCTTGACTGTAAGTCAGGAACTAACCTCTCCATTTTTTTCTTTTCTGACAGCTACTGAGTTCTGTGTCCAGACACTTGCTGGGTACAGAGTCAGTACAGAGGCCAAAGGCCTCTGTGATGGGCTCCAGATGGGGAATGTGTGGGTCAGAAAGGGTTGTTAGAGGGTAACTTACCCTCTAGACCTAATGTGGTTTGATTGCCTCTCTGCCTTTTCATTTCTCCCCTGATTTGCTCAGGGACTTGGTTTTGATCAGGTTATTTGCTCTCCTAAGCCTCAATTCTCCGTGTGTATATTGAGGATAATAATTTAACTTGTCTGTACAGATTTAAACCCTTCATCTTTCCCTATGCATCTGTGCAGTGCTTACTGGAGGGGGCTGTGACTTCCTCATCAGGTGCTGATACAGGCCGAGCGCCTGTAGGTTACTGGTTTATTCCCTGGTGAGCTACCTTAGGTTCCTAGAGGAGGAGATGAGTAGGGCTTTGGACCCTGTCGCAGTCCTAGTCTCACATGAGGTAGGAATGCCACTTTAACAAGTGCTCCATGTGCTGGAGGCTGGTAGCCAAGCCGTTCTCCACATGCCCAGGCTGGATATCTCAGTTACATGATACTTCCCATATAATTGCAAAATCAAGAGAAATTAGCCCAAATCAGCGGGCGAATTAAATAAGACTGCTCCACCACCTTTGCTGAGGAATCCAAACCATAGACATGTGATAATTCTCACAATTGGAGGATGAAACGCAAAGAAAGCAGATGATTAATGGACCCAAGAAGTAATGGGCAAAATTAATCTCCCTGAAAAGCCTGTCCTTGGGAAGCACATGGGAAATGGGCTGCAGATCCGCCAGGAAAGTCCAGCTCATGCTCGGTGTGCAGCTTGCTTCTCCATGCTGCTGCCCAGGGACCAGGACCTCACCCTCACTTGGCCATTGATCAATACAACCTCTTTCCTGCCAGCTGGGAAACCCACCTGTGGGGCTGCTGAATGTTGCAAGTGCCTCTCCCACCCCAAGCTCAGTGAAAGGCGCATGAGCAGAGCACAGGGTTCACCTGGAAACCACTTCCAGAGTGTTGAAGCACCCAGGAGCGTGCTCCTCTCTGTGGGCTCTTGCAAGACCAACGCATCATCTAGGCCAGAAAAGCCAGGGGCAAAGAGCCCACATGTGGTGGGCTCCAGGGTCCCTTGAGTACCCATCTGTATCTTTTGCCAAAATTGTCTCCCTTGCCCACACTGCTGCTATCCAAGAATTATTTGTAAGGAAAATGGTTCAGCATGTTTTAAAGATTTTCTGTTTTCTTTGGTTAAGGGGAATGGTTACAAGAAGCGTATCTTCCTGTTGTTTTCCACCTAGAAATACCCAGGAATCCCCCAGGGTGGTCCTGCAACAGAAATGCTGTGTGTGGCCGTGGAACTAGCAACCTGTAGGGCAGAGCCAGAGCTTCCATTCCTACGGAAGCTGAAGAAGTTAATCCAAAATTAAATTAGCAATCACAAACTCATCAGGAGAGATGGCTAAGATTCTTTCAGGGTATTCGAATGCTAGTGTTAACCCAAGAGCATCTGCTGGCAAAGCAACAGGCGTCGTGTTTTCGTTGATTTTCCAAGCCAGAGGAGCTGGTATTTGTTTCGCTGGCTCATGGGAAAGGGGAGTAATTCACACCCGTTCTTCTTCTCTGCCTGCCACAAATAGGAGTTTTGTGTAGCTGATTTGGGTGTAAATGTTTCTAGTGACAACAACAAAAAATTAAATCATTAGTCTGGAGCAGAGAAGACATCAACAACAGCACAGTAAAAACAACTGCTAAGTAGAGCAAGTGTTTAAAGATAAGATAAGACATTGACCCTGCTCTTGGGATTTGTTCCTACAAGGCTTTTCCTCACCCACAGATGCATCAGCATTTCCTGACGAAATGGCACAGGGTGACTCTGATTTCCTTCTGTAATCAGCAGAAACCCTTCAGCAAGGCCACCGTATTGCTTTGTGTGCTGAGGCTTAGCAACTCCCCTGGCAATTAACTTTTCTCTGGTTTTCTGTAACCAAAACATAACCTTTTGAGTTCCACCACACCTGCTCAAAGGCAATTCCCTGAACGTACAATGCCATGTGCTTTCTTGGCTGTCCATGATGTGGACCGCTGTATCAGTTGCAGATTTATGGAAAGAGGTCACAGAAAGCAACTCCAGGTCAAAATTGTTTGGTCTTCGGCGGCAGCACCTCATTAATCAAAGCCATTGTTTTCCCTCTGACACTGTAGAGTGCAGAGTCCTAAAGAATGACAGAGATATCACCACCCTGTGCTTACGTTGAGTTATGTAGCGAGGGGACATGTCCTTTCTTTGTAGCTAGATGACAAGTCCAGAACTTAGATCTACAGCCATAAAATAAACATGAAATCTGGGAAAGGAGGTGGCAACATCTGCAATCATCTGCCATGCACTCAAGCACAGTTTAAAGTATTTAGGAAATGCAGTAATCTCATGTCGATGGAAAAAAGTCTGGGAATGTTGTTATTTCTTGATCCAAATTATGGCAATTCCTCTGGGAAAGAGAAGACCTGGCACATCTCCATGTGCAAATATGCAGACCCAGTGGGAACGAGACACAAAAAAAGAGACCACGCTATGTGCTGAAGACTTTAGGGGGCAAAAAAAAAAATCAAAAAATGTGAGGTATGAAACTGTCTTTGCCTCTCCCCCAACGTGGTCTCCTGAGAAAAGCTTTAGGGTTACAGATGCAAGTGTTTCCAATGATTCCCAGACAGGATTACTTCATAGGCGCTCCAGACATAGCTTTCATTCTTCCTTGAGTTGACCATCCTGAGGAGAGGGCACATTCTTCGGACAAAGGCTGCGAGTGTGAGGAGGAACAAGGGCACACGTTCGTCTCTGGGATGAACCAGCATGGGGAGCAGCTCCTGCAAGAGCCCAGTGTACCTCTCTGCTGGTGGCTTTGGCCCCAGGGTTCACCCTCCACTCTCCCTGCAGTCCACCACAGCACACGTTCTGCCTGCCCTTCTCTCATCCCAGAAAACTCAACAAATTTGTTCAGCCTGGAGAAGAGAAAGCTCCAGGGAGACCTTCTGACTGGCCTTCCAGTACCTAAAGGGCCTACAGGAAAGCTGGAGAGGGGCTTTTTACAAGCGTGTGTAGTGATAGGACACGGGGCGATGGCTTTAAACTGAAAGAGGGGACATTTAGATTGGATCTAAGGAAGAAATTTTTTACAATGAGGGTGGTGAGGCACTGGACCAGGTTGCCCAGAGAAGCTGTGGCTGCCCCATCCCTGGAGGTGTTCAAGGCCAGGTTGGATGAGGCTTGGAACAACCTGGTGTAGTGGAGGGTGTCCCTGCCCATGGCAGGGGGGTTGGAACTGGATGATCTTGAAGATCCCTTCCGACACAACCCATTCCATGATTCAGTGATTCTATGGTTCTGAATGACTTACTGCTACTCAGTCTTCAGATATAATACAGCATTTATCTGGAAGTGAATCTAGCCAAGATTTGTCTCCTTTCTCCAGAGCACTGAGTAGGAAAATGGGAAGGTAGAGGGCCAGGCCAGCCACATCTGCCTCCGCTGAGTCCTTTCCAGGCTTCCCTGTGTCCCTGAGTCAACTCAGAATTGTCACCACAGATGAACCCCTGGGAGCATGTTTCTGTACTGATGGATAGATAGATAGATGGGTATTTTTGTTGCATGTCAGCCCAGCAGTTCCTCATAGCTACAGACAGTAAACCATGGACCAAGTTATGATTCCAGCGTGTCAAAACCCTACGTTCAGTTCCCTTTAATCTAATCAGAATTGCTCCACGCAGGGTAATTTGTATGCGGTGAGTCGGTAGTTAGAAAGTTTCGGATGCTAAGGAAGGAATGTTTTAAGACTCTTTTAACTAAATTACTTTATTATTTTGAGTAGCTATCAGCAGATGAGCTCGTTTATCAAAGGTGACATGTAAGGCTGCAAAGTCAACAGCGGTAACTCACGGGCTTCATGCGTGTCACTAAACGCTGTGTTCACTCACACATCAACGGGATTGAATTTGGCACCTCTCTGTATTTCTTTCAAACTTATTTGTTTTGTACAGCTGCAAATAATGAAAGCAACTGTTGTGCTGACTCTGTTCCAAGAACTATTCCCCAACCTGCTCATGTGCACAGAAAGAATCAGTCACCGTTGAAATCTATCTTGATAGGAGCCAGGACCTCAAACGAAAAAACAGGTAGTAAATCTCTGTCGATGCAAGCAGTGATTTCTCTCTTGTCCCTACCCAGTTTTAACATTTATACTGGACTTTTAACCTAGAATAAAGGGCCTCCCTATACTCAGAATGAGAGTAAATCTCTCAGGCTGGGTATTTTGTTAAGGAGAATGGGCTTTTTTTAAGTTAGAGCAGTAGTAAAAAAGTTTTCAATAGATCTTCTATAGAGTTTTATACTTTCCTCATCTTTTTTCTATTAAAGTGAGAATAGCCATCAGATTAAAAAAACACCTACAGTCATTTTCTTTTCTGTGTGGATATGATGTGGTGATTTCACTTGTTAATCACAGCATTGTTGCACGCTTCGTGGCAGACTGGAAATGTAGATAGTGATTCCAACGGGGCACTTGGTGCAGAGGGAGCACGGTGCGCCGAGGCAGCAGTGATGCTGCGTGCAGGTCGGGCTGTTCACAAGGCAGGAGACAGGCAGAACGCAGTGGCATTTATTTTTCTGTAGGCAAAAAGTTGCCTTTAGTTCAGTATTTAGGAGGCAATGCAATAATCCATACCTGCATCAGCTTATAATTTATCCCGATTGCCAGTAGAGGTCAGACTCTAAACTGGCACCATAAAATATTAAGGAGGGGTTTCCCTTAGGTTTCCATGAAAGTTGCTATCAGCAGCGAGCGTCAGTGGTGAAATGAATTTTTGATTGCCAGAATTCAGTAAAATAATGCTGTTTTCACATGTGTTGAAAATCTGTTCTGGTATGTGGTTGTCGAGGCACCCAGAGCATGCTGCTAGAGCCATAAATCTGATCTAGTCGCCATCATCTCTAAAGTACAGTCGTGAAACAACTTTCAATAATGATGTAGAGCAGTCAGACTTGTTTCCTGAACGACAGCTTTGGTACCGTGGGGGCTTGGAAAATAACACTCACATAAATGAAAAGCAAACGGATGAAAATGAAAATTCCTCAAGTTAGAGAGGTCGGTAAATTAAGTTTCACTTGGCTGTGCCACACAAATTGAAGCACTGGCCAGTGGTAACCCAAAATACAATCCCACTTGCCATATCTGCATATATTTACATAGCTGTTGAGCGATGATAACTTTGAAATTCACCTAGCCTGGCTATTTAAGTTCTTAGCCAGAACATGCATTAAAAGAGAAATTTTACATGTAACATAAGGTAGTATTAACAAGTGACACAGTATTGCAAACTCCTGAGTCAATTAAGTTATTGTACTGCATGCCAGCTTACTCCTTGGACAATAAAATAGGAAGATAATTCATCCTAAGTAAAAGACTTTGGAAAAGTATAAAATGGATATCCTAGAGAGACATTAAAATTACCAAAGAAGAAGAGAAAGAAGTTACGAAATCCCTGAAACTCTGGTTTAGCAAGAAGTATGTTTCTTTGAAAGCATTGTACGGTCTGCGCCAGCGTTCAGCCTCTGCCTGGATGTATGGGATGAGAGGAGGATGCTCACTCACGTCCCTCCTCTACCATCTGCAGACTAAATCGGTGACTCCCAAGTCTTTCTTTGTGTTTCACCAACCACTTGCACATAGGACTGTTGGGAAAACCCCCAAACTAGCGCTGTGCAGTACAGAATGACCTTTATAAGATCTGAAAAAAGATATTTTGGGCCCAACTGATGGGATTTATCAGGATATGCCGTGTGGATCCACTCTGGGTCCTGTCTTTCCTTCCGGGCATCCCTGTGCACGGAAATGATTTGTTTGCAGTGATCTGAGTCGGTAGAGCTGGATGAGGCTTAAGAGGGAGACTCACAGCCCTTCATTTATTTTGGTTTGGTGAAAAGTGCCTGGATGATACCAACACATTCCTAAACATGCTAGCGTGGACCTTCAATGCTTGCAGAGTTCGGTAAAGAAACCTGTTTAGAGGCTCGGAGGCCAAAGAATAAGGAAACTTGTCCCTACATCGAAGCTGGTGGCTCAACTCTACTGAAGACAAAAATATTTCAGTCCCTCAGAGGTGTTTGTTTTGAAGAAAGCATGACTTTACTTGCATGTTGCAAGTTATTATTTTAGAGTGTCATCTTCTCTGTGTTCTTTGATGTTCAGTCGAGGATCAGTAGCCCAAATCTAAGGAAGTGA
Organism: Tauraco erythrolophus; assembly: GCF_009769465.1. Lineage (NCBI taxonomy): Eukaryota > Metazoa > Chordata > Aves > Musophagiformes > Musophagidae > Tauraco > Tauraco erythrolophus. The sequence goes on from NC_141477.1 coordinate 22,318,500, forward strand.
ACAGTTAAGATACTAAATACATGCAACTGCATCTCAGTTTTGTAGCTTGACTCTGACATCTCAGCTGTCAAGGATGCTTATATAAACAGTTTTGCCTCTCTGTCTTGTGAGTGTTCTGCCAGTTTTCCATAGCTCAAGCGAAATGTCAGTATGGTTTAAATGCTGCTCATCTGTTAACTTGCCACAGTGTTTAACCTGAAGACCAAGAGCTCTAGTGATAGATTTGATACTTCCTTCTTGCACAGCACACTGTAACGGAGCCTTTAGATGCTACAATAATAAAATTTTTGCAAATCAGAGTGCTTAACACGAGGGGTTGGAATCATGAGAGATCCCATACCAAGGGAAGCTATTCATCTACTTTTTTCTGTTGCAACTGGTAAGAGTCTGGGGAGAGAAAAGAAAATCTTCCCAAGGTTGAGCTATATCAGCCTGTGTAATTCCTCTCCCAAAAGAAGCAATGATGCCAGCCCTATCTTTAGGAATATTTAAAATTAGACTCAATAAAGTGCTAGGAGATGTCCTTCAGAACACATTCGCTGGTGACCTACATGAAGTAATCTCTGTGAGCTTCAGCTGCCACGTTTGGGCAGTATTAAGGCAATGATGTTCTGCTGAGATCGCCTGCCAGGGCCTGACCTGAGCTACAGGTCTCTTCCCTTTCCGAATTTCTTTGGCGCTACCTCAGTGCTGCTGAGATCCAAAGGCAGAGTGGACGTTGTGAGCTTTGGACTCAAAAGTGCCCATAAGCCAGACCTCAAAAGAGGACTGTGGCTGTTTTCTAAGAAACGTAAGAGCTGACAGAGGAATTTGGATGAGGTTCTGCTGAACGATAAGAGAGTGGTTTGCAAAACAACCTCTGACCATGCTCCTTAGCTAATTCCTAGTATTGCCATCAAGCAAGATGACTGCCTGCTGACCACCAAACGCTTAACGATTAGCTGCTCAGAGAGACCACCTCTTTTCTCAGGCCACGTGCCCCAAGGTTTCCTGCTTGGAGCCTTGGTGGTGTGAATCCAGCAGCCAGCCCTGCTCCCTGGGGTGCCAGCAGGTCGTACAGGCAGCATCGCGCAAACTCGGGTGGAAACGGGGCAACGTGTGTTCTCAGAACTCTTGCACAGTGGTGGATTCCTCCTCCCCATCTCTTTCCTCCTCCCCAGCCCTCTTTTCTAGGAAAAATATCAGCTTGCACGGAAACACTTCTTTGTGAAGAACATCTGTGTCGTTCTGTGGGGTGAATCACTGACCTGCAGAAGGAGCAGGCCAAGGGAAGGCCATGAGAGGGATGGAGTTGGAATCGGAGTGGAGAAGGTGGATGGTCAGAGTGAAGCAGAACAAAACCCCACCCCAGTTAGCATGGGTTTATCATTTTTCCTTGAGCCATAAATCCAGAAGCAAATGAGCCAGAGCCTTCTGAGGTTGACTCAGTTGACGCGCCGCACTAAACAGAGACGGGTTTGACCAAATCACAGGGATCGTGTGTGTCAGAAACGTGTAAACGCTTCGTGCCAGTAAAATCTGCTTGGTGGGTAATTACTTTGTTTTCTCAGTTCCTTAAATTTACCCATTAAGAAATGGGCTGAAACCGACTTTGGACTTGACGCCGGAATCTGTTTTCGATCAGCTCTGCGTTCTACTTTTGTCAGCTTTGTCTCTGTGCCTGTCTCAAGAGATTTTCCTTTTTTTTAATGTTTGTTTTGAAGGGTGGGAGGTTGCTATTTTGGGAGACAAGATAAAAGCTGTTTGCTCAAGATGGGGAGAGAGAACCTAACAATCTCCTTAAAAACCAATCCCAGTTCCAGTTACATTTCCGCAGCCCCAGGCGATGTTCTGTTCTCTCTTGCCTGCAGCCTCCCTGGGCAGTTTGGCCAAACTGGGTCTGGATGCTGATTTCCTCACTGGTTTGCATTAAGCTGGAAAGTACCAATCGGACCCAGGGAATCGGCTGCAAATCATTTGTGAAATCCTTCTTAATGACAAACTGCATCAGGCCGTGGAACAGGGCTTCCATCGCTTCCTTACAGCCTCCACCGCACAGTTACCCTGACGTGACCCCAACTTCTCCCCTGGTTATTAGGCTCCTCCGCAGCTGTGACATAATGTTTTCGATGGCAGGGCTTGGAGGAATTCTGCTTGTGGCAAAGCAGGAATCTGCTTCGAATTAGCACTGCACATATTTATCAAGTCTGCATAGCGTGGCTGCCTGTTGACAAAAGTCCCTTCTTCTATCCCCCGCAGATCTCCAGATCAGCTCCCTTGACCAGCGAAGGTCCGGCAGGAAAAGCAATTGCTGGTGTCTGGGTGCAACGTCCTGCAAGCCCAGAGAAGGGGCAACAGGTGGGTGATACACCCAGTGTGATGCTCAGAGCTAAACTTGCTTCTTTAGTGCCAGATCCTGACTTTCGGGTTTACTTTGAAGGGTTTTGCGGAGGGTCAGGCTCTTAAATGACTCCTTGGCCGTGCCACCCTGGTGCTGGCTGTACCCTCCATTCTGCTGCAGCCCCTTGGCTGGAGCACTTCCTTCTCTAACAGGTTGGTTAGGTTGCAGGAGATCAGTTCATCATCTGGAAAAACTGTGGCATGGGGAAGACGATTGCACAGTGACCTTGGAAACAGCAGATCCTGCTTTTAAAGGTGCCTTACCGCAGTCACTTCCAAGAAAATAAATGATTGCCAGGTACCCGGGAGCCAACCCGCTTTGCATTAAAGCCACCTACGCTGCTTAGCAAAAGCTGGGCAGGAAATTCTTCCCTCTTCATGTCTAAATATTTAAGGTCTATTTATTTATTTTAATTCCTGTTGTGCGTAGGGATAAAACACAAATCCTTCAAAGGTTTTTCTTATTATGAAAAGCAGCAACAGAAAAAGACTCATCTAAAAATAGCCAGATATTTAGGGCAGCCCCCGGTAGCGGGAGACGCAGATTCAAAGGCTTGATTCCACCAAGGAACGTGGTGTCTCCAGCATCCTACACATGCAGCTCAATGACAAAGTCGTGGCATCGTTGGGATGTGACCAGAAACGCCATCCTGGCGGGAGAACCTTTCCTGGAAAACTGCATGTAACCCAGCCACGTTCTACACAGAATTTTGCCACAGTGTAATTTTCTAATGAAAAGCATTTTTTTTATAAAACCCCTAACTGGTTCTGTTTTTACTATTGATTTCAAACAGCAGAAAAAAGCACACCACTGTTTTCTTTTCCTAAAAATCTCGCCTCTTCAGCCCAAGAGTTTATTGCAGTTCCTATAGACAGACAAAACGTTCAGTTGCCCTTTGAACAGTAAAATTAGTTCTTGTGCTGGATAGTTAACAAAATCAACAAATATGACTCTAAAAGTAATTAAATGAGGAAAGCAGCTCCTGGTTTTGGAGCTCTCTCCTGACTACCGCTTGCAGAGTATCAGAATCCCTAGTAGGAAATACAGAACTATATAAAAATGAGTAAGAGAAAAAAGAATCATGAAAGTTAAGTGAGCACTGAGTGAAAGCAAAGTGAAAACTTCATGTCACCGAGAAAGAAAAATGTCACCATTTGGATTCAGGATGAGAAAAGTACCAAGGTGGGAGATGAAAGAATAATGCAAATGCATGCAGGCAATTAATCAAATTCCTTTCCCTTCGGAATCTACATACACAGCCTTGATTTGCTGCACTAAGGTTTCAGAGAATTAATCCCAATAATGAAATCCAGATCTGAGACACTGCAGAATAAGCACCAGCTTATCAAGGGGGAGAGAGCATTCGCTGGGGTCCATCCTTGCTTCTTCCAGAGGTCTGTTCCCTCTTGTCTCCATTAGTTTAGTACAGCATATGAATTTTGGTCTGGCAGATGTGAACTAGGTTACTGAAGGATTTCTCCACATGCTGGAAAAAATCACCAGGTTCCTGGTATCTCTTGCTGAATTTGGTGGCATTTGTGCACGATATATATCGGGGGAAGAGGAGGAAGCAACGCTCACTCCAGAGAAGCAGATAGAGTGAAAATTGCACAATCAAGTAAAGATGTGTTTTGTTTTTTTTCTGGATGTGCCATAAGGTTACGCAGATGCCTGGATCTGCATGGCCAAGCCAAGACGAGACCAGCCACTGGTCTAGCCAACGACATGCAATACTTTGACTCAAAGAAACATGCTTGTTTTCCAGCTGGAAAGGGAGGCTGACCATTTTGTTGCACTCTTAAGCTATCGAAATGTTTATATCAATTTAAAACAGACTCTTGAGGAGAGTACAAAAACAAAGATGAATTTTCAGGCTGAGACCTCAGATGCCAAATTGTAAACCCTCGGCTAAAAGGTCTTAGGGTAGAAACAACTGCACAGCATTAACTGCATAGCAGTGGTTCATACAGGAGCCATAAGAATAAAGATAGTATTTAGGAAAATTGTGAGGCATTTCATTTAGGCTTTAGTGCAAGGTCATAGGATATAAGCAGCTTTGGGAGAAAAAAAAAAAAATTGTTTGAGAGTAAAAAGAGCTGTATGTCAAGCACCAGTCCTGCAAATCTTATTCACAAGAGCTGTTGTGTGGATATGAACATCTGTCCAGTGGGAATAGTCCTCCGAGCCCAGGCTGACTCCACCGTGCAGTCCAAGATAAAGAGATCATGATGCTGGGCAACAGCACCATAATTAAGGGGCAGTTTTCACTGCGAAGAAACAGAAATTCTCATGTGCTCACACCACCACTGGGAAGGACAGTTGATCAGTTTTGGTATTCTTAATTTATTTGAGCTATTTTTAAATTACAAGTCCCTCAAACAAGTATAAGATCTGTTTAGCTTTTTAAAAATCCTTCTGAAAGGGTTCTGCTTGTTGATTTTTCAAAGGGTTTTGTTTGTTTGGCTTTTGGCCATGCAAATGTAGTTCATCTGAAGAGATTTAGTGCGATTGTACCAGGATATCAAAAAAGCACGATGCGGTAGTCTGTTACGGGGCTCGGAAAACACGATCCAGTGCGTCGGGGGGCAGTGGTACTGTCCTGATGTGTGGCTGCTGTACAGCCCCGTGCACAGGCCGTGGAAGTGCTAATGTTTGAGTGCAACCCCAGGGCCCGATTCACATCACTTTTACTGCTGTGCACCAACTGATTTCTCTCCTGATCTCCTCAAATACCCGCGAGCAGCAACGTGGACTGTACAGCCGGGCGTGCTGGCGAGCTAACAACGCTGAGCATGACCTGGGTACTGTTTGAAAATGCCTATGGATGAGTAATTCTGTCTGTATGATTCATCTAGCTGCCTTTGTTGTTCCTTAGACCAGCCATACAGTTAGTTATTTTAGAAGATGTCTTATTTTACTGCGGCAACAAACAAGGGAACTTTCTCTTTTCTGTGGTTTTCAGAAAAATGTGGGATGTTAGGAAGGAGTCAAAGAGAAAGAAGGAAAATTTGTCATTTTTCTTTTGAAGTCTCCAGTTCTGAACTTGGATAGAGTCTTCCACGTGTCCTGTGTGGACGTAGACCCTCTTGACACAATCTCTTAAGCCCATGAGTTGCAGTAGGGACTGAATGCAGCTATGACTTTGATCTCTCTAGTCTTTCCCGGGCATTTTATTCACTAGTTGAACAAGATCCTTTGCAGCAGATCCAAACTGACTCTTGCACTAGAAGCAGCATTTCAACCTCTCAGTCATTTCCACTTTGCATGAAGTTTACAAGCTGAATTTTACTATTTGATCATGTCCCTGCCTATACTGACATGAGAGCTCATTGTAGTTTAAAAGGAAAATAGATCTGCAAATGTGTTGTTACATGGTAGAAGGATTATAGACTTGTAATTCAGATATCTAGCAATAAAACAGCAATAAAAAGGCTCATGTAGGAACTTTTCATTTGCAAACTTCTGCAATATGCTTATTTATCTGCTCCACTGATGGTTCCTTAACTGCTGAAGACCTGAATCCTGAGGGTTTGGAGAATAGTAACATGCAAATCTTCTTTCCCCCTCTCATTGAGCTCTGTTTTAGCTGTGAGGTTCAGGATCTGCAGTCTTTGCTGACCCTCCAGGACAACCGCAGGAAGAGGGAGGAAAGGAAATCGTTTTGTATTCAGATCCAAACACAAAATCAGCTTGATGTTCTTTTCTCCCTCATCAAGCGATTCACGTTCCGACTTCCCCCGACACTGCAAGATCAATGCACTTTGGTGAGCCCTTAATGCAAAGTCCAACAGAAAAAGTAATCCAAGTACAAAGTGGAACGTTTTTCTGTTTAAAATGCAAACAGGGTAAAATCTGCAGCTTTACCTCTTCTGTTTTCTTAAAAGAGAAAACTGCTCACCCTGATCCTGTGCAGGATTCAGCAGAAGAGAGAAAGGTGCTTTCAGTTACAGAAGACTTTGGCTGTCTGATTCTTGTTCCAAAACAGGGTGAGGCCCCTCCTGAAGCTCACAACTCCGGTGTCCCACCCTCGCCACCCTCCATGTTCCCACACCAGGCCAGGACGGGTGGTCAGTGTCCCATGGTGTGCAACGAGAGGCTGTCTGGCTTTGAGAGACCTGTTTCTCCATGAGTTCCATCTACCTCCCGCAGATCTGAGAGGAACTCGTAAGGTGCTGACAAGCCCCGAGATGTTGGCTCCCCTTTTAAGAGTTAAATCTATTTCACCGTGACATGAGCAACTCTTCCCAAAGCAGAGATCAGCTGGTAGCACCTCGAAACCATGGGAAGCTTATGAGGGCAAAGCTTTGAGCTGGTGCTTTGGGTGGGGGTGAGTTTGCACCCCTCGCCCCCGTTCACAGGGGTTCATTGCACACACGGATCCAGCCTTTCTTCTCATCACGTGCTTTCATCTCGCCCCGTTTTGAAGAAATCAGTGATCACCCCACCCTGGCATACAGCAACTGCAGGGCTATTTACCACTTTGAAAGGAAATCCCATGTCACAACCCCTAGGAGCACAAGGAATAATGTCCGGAATTCCTTTATCTGTGACTAGGTCTGGCGCACAGTCCCTTTCCCGTCTCTTAAGTATACACAAATATATTCTTTTCTTTTGTCAAGGCAGTGGGCCCAGATTTTAATGATGGTTTATTAAAAAAAAAAAAAAGAAAAAGAAAAAAAGGCTTTGGCAAGACTCAAGAACAAACGTTCTCTGACTTTAGGCCCTTTTGTTCTTCAAGGTGAAAAGTGACTATAAAGAATAAGGAAAAAAGAATCACTGGTCTTTGCCCTCCATAGTAAATTTGACCTCCGCTGTTTTTACAGTACCTAAAATTGGTGTCCTGGGCTAATCAGGGAAGTAATGTGATAAGTCTCTCTCCACGGCTGCTCTGCATGATTATTTCGTTTAAAGTGATCAAAATGACTCTTTGGACATTGCAGGTTTTTTAACCCTCGCCTCCAAGGCTTCCATTCGTGACTCCATGCCGAATTTGGCCCAACTAAAGGTTGTACTTCTCAGTTTGAGGAGTGATGGAGCAAAAGGCACTAACGGACACTATCCATTCCGAGGACAGCGCTCCTCTTGGATGAGAGGATGGAAAGGAGTGAGACACAGCATGTACCTAAGTGTCCCCCACGCGTGTGGGTCCAGAGCTCTGGCCGTTCCCTGCGCCCACCGGGCCTTGCAGCACTGCCATGTGTTCTGCTCACGTCTCTATCTGAGACATCCTCCCAGGGCTGGCAGGGGCAGGGCATCTCTGCCATGTTCGTGCCCCTCCATTCTACAGCGGTACCCACCAGCATCCCGAGCAGCGCTGGGTGCCTCTGCGTGGGCAGCTGGATCAGATGGTGTCTCCAGACATTTGCCTCCTCCCAGGCCAGCAGAACAATGCAGGGTGCACCCTGGACCATCAGCTCCAGGAGAGAGAGGAGGCAAATCTATAGTAGGAAACGGCTGGGAGCAAGGAAGTTGCAACAGAAATATTGGCACCAGCAGTCTGAGGGAGGCAGGGGAGGCAGGCAGGAGAAGGGATCTTTCCAGGAAAAGAACGTTTGTATCAGATACTTCCAAAAATAAAATATCATCATGTTCTAAATGTTGGCAGCACTGCTGGCTTGGCCCGCCACTCTTTTCGGCACTCTTGCAAATCATTTTCAAAAAAGGGGTTATGATCCTTCGCTTTCGAGTCCTCCCATGCGAAAAGAAAGACACATGTCAACGGGGGACCACAGAGCAGCCCCCAGTGATCCACGGCACCTTCTTCTCCCTGGGTGGGGATATTAGAAAGCTGACAGCCTTGTTGCAGAACGAATAACTCACCAGCTGGAGTTTGCTGGCTCTTTTATTTATATTCCTGCAGCACACAGGCAATGCCAGATGTGCTGTCCCCGATTCATGTATATTGTGTTTGATGTCTCTCATCAGAAACAACCCTGGGCTCAATCCAGAAGCGAAACTGGTTTTAGCAGAGATAAATATTTAGGCAAGTGTGTGATTGGCAAGAACCTGTCCCTCCCTTTGCATCCCCTTTAAAACTGAAATAAAGGTAGCAGCTCAGAGCGCGAGCACATCAGAGATCTTGTCTGCACAGGAGGAACGTGCTGTGCTCTCGCTGCCGACTGAGCAACTGCCAGTTAAAATGTCTGCAAAGGAGGGGAGAACTTGGCAAGAGAGGGCTTTCCAGGGGCTGAAACCGGAGCATTTACACAGCATCGTGTCTGTGTGCTGGACCACAGCATCAAGTGAGCTCCTGCTCTTATCTGTGTGCTGCCAGGCTCTCTGCTGTCTCTAGGGCACGACAGACAGCCGTTGGTAGTAGACCCTATCATGGACTCTGACAACAGGGCTTCCCCTGCCTTTTGTCAGGTGTGGACGTGTGTGTGATAAGCTGACTTTGGATGTCTATTAGTTGTAAGTCTTTGATTTTCCTTTGCCTCCTGTGTTCTGGTCCGCAAAGTGTGCATGTAACACAAAGGTTCCAGTTGTAGGACAGTGCGTGGAGAGGCTGTATACATGGGTCTTCCTTGCTTGTTGACAAGCTCACTCATTTCTCCGCTTTCTGAGTGACCTACAGTCCATGAATAAATCCAGCACACCTCTCGGAGTTTGGCTGTAAGGTCTACTTAGAATGGCCTCTCTTTCCTGAGTTGGGATCTTCCCCAATTCCCAGAGCTGTGGCTTGCCTGTCCTGCCCACATCACAGGACTGCCTTGACAAGAAGCCTTTTCAGAGCAGGAAGGATGGTCCGCCTGTGCAAGGCTCAAGTGAAGGGACTGAAGGAGAAATTCGGGGTGGCTCTTCTCTTGTTCAGGTTGGGGATTTCCTTGTGGCACAGCCCATATGCCAGTGAACCTCTAGAACTACCCTGCTTGCAACAGAAGTTGCTGATTCCAGACTGTCCAATGCAAAGAGGACATGAACCTGTATGTTAGCAATCATCTCGGCTAATGTTGGCTGTAATAGATCTCAAATATTCCTACTCCCTATGTGAAAAAGACTCATGACTTCACCAGCATTGTCCCAGAAAAAGAAACCCACATCAGTTGGAACTAGATGGTCTTTGAGGTCCCTTCCAACCCGAACCATTCTATGATTCTAGAGACACGTTCTCTTTATAAAGTTGCTGCATCACTCTGTTTCGACTGTTGGCAACAACACTAGGAGGCAGTTCTTAGTTTCACCAACCCCATGTTTCTGACCGCATGCATGTCTGTTCCGAGAAATGCTGATTTTGGATACAGGTGCCATGGGGAGTACACAACCTGACAGTGTTGATAGCACTTACAAAGGCAGACAAGCGTTGCAACATAGCACAAAGTACCCCAAGTCCTGGGTAGGGGGGTTCAGGAATACCTCCCTATTTCGTACCCGGCTCCATATCTGCTTTTGAACGAGGTCAGAAGAGATTGTTATTCCCATCAGTGTTGCTGTGTTGAAATGCGGAATTTTTCAGGAATTTTTCATTAACGTTGGCTCTGGCAGATAAAATATTGACCATGCCAAAGACAACATGCTTGGGAATATGTTGCTTTTGAGCACAAAGATATCGTACCCTTAGCACTGCAGTTCACACAGCAAATGGATTGCCCCAGCTGACAAATAGAATAATAGCTATGAAAACTGAATAATGCCCAGTTATTTTGGTTTACCTATGTATTTTCATCTTCATTAAAATGCCAAGATAGCATATTCCAGTGAAAACTCATTTATGTTGTTCCCTTTTAACTGAGAGAAACCACTCAGTAAGAGATTCAGCAATTATAATTCTAGCTTAGCCTGGATGTAAAGATCAACTTTCTAACTCTTCAATAATTTGATCTTTTTTAGATGGCTTAACTACACACGAAAAGAGCCGGATTATTGGCCACGTGTATCCAAAGCAGTGACGGAATGAGTGCCAAGTGTTCGGGAGCCGTTCCGGGCTGGCTTCACAAACATACTTTGCTACAAGGTAAGCGAGGAATTCCTGATGACCATCGTCGATAAATCCATTGGGTCCCTGGTGTTTCGGCACTGAGGGGTGTCTGTGACGGTCATTCTGTGAGACAGACTTCTCCCTCACCAACTGGCATGGCCAGCACGCCTCCATACCTCCCTCACCCTCCAGAAACCACCAAACCACCACACACAGCTTCAGTGAGACATTTTGGTTCCTGGGGCATCTTTGCTCTCTAGGCTTCTGCCTCTGCTGCCTCCTGCTCACTTCATTCACAGTATCACAGGATGTTAGGGATTCGAAGGGACCTCAAAGGATCATCTACTCCAATTCCCCTGTCGGAGCAGGACCACCTAATTCCCAGAGACTTGCAGCCCCTTCTTCCTTTGGCATCCCCTTCACAGCCCCGCTCACGCTCAGGCCGTGCGCTTCTCTCTCCTAACCCTAATCCTGACCCCAACCCTGACCCTAATCCTAATCCTAACCCTACACAGTGCCCGGGTCCCACATGGACCCCACATGGGCTCCTCTTGCCCTGTTCACTTCTGTGCTATCAAGATGGCCCAGCAGAGATGTCTTTGTACCTGCTGGAGACAGAAATATGTCCTTAAAGTAAATACTGAAGAGATCTGCCTGGCCAGCTGCTTGGGAAAAACAAAACGTTTTCCAAAGAGGAACAATGTCTCTTTTTGTCCTTCTTCCCACCCTTCCTCAAGACAAAATCTTAACAAATACTAAAATAAGCATTAGAGGTTTGGTCTCCAGGTATGAGAAGTGAAGATGCATGAAATGGGTTGTCTTGTTTGTACTGTGTGTCCCATTCATCTTTCGTTTTCTGCGTGGCCGTGCCCACTCTCTGAGGGCCTTTGGGGATAAAGATCCAATACATTGTGTCCAAAACCACGAAAATCTTTCGTGGAAACTGGTGCTTAAACCTTAGCTGTAGGTTTGGGTAGGTGCAGATGTCATAGCAAAACATCCATGGCTGAGAAAGGGCAGTGCAAAATGGCAATAATAATAATAATAATAATAATAATGATAATAATAGCAGTCTGCATGTCTGAGATTAGTTGTGAGTTGGCTTACAAAGGGATTTAACCTTGCAACATGTTTGTGAGGTTGGTAAGTAATTGCTGATATGCTGCTGGAAACTGAAGATGGATAAGAGAAGTATCTTACTGAAGGTCAGACATGGCTGCAGCGCGGCAGGACTGAGAGCTCAAGTCAATTGGCTCCCAGTTCTGTGCTGAGCTGCAGGATCAGCCAGGAAAAAGCTCTTTCCAGTTTCCATAGGAGCTGGAAGGAGCTGGCACTAGTGAGTATCCGGTGTGGACGGCAGTGCCCTCTCCTCTGAGCGTGGCCAGCGGGGCAAGCACCGGGGACAAGGAGGAACTCGAGTGCTGCAGTGTATTGTGAACCCTTGCTGCGTGCTGCTCAACTGCTCTTTCCTCCTCCCAAAAAGCGTGTAAGTTCCAGAACAAGTGAGCTCCTCACATGGGGGGTTTCTCCTTTTGCTTCTCAACTCGGATAAATCCAATATTCCCTTGCGCAGCCTGACAACCTGTAATCACCTCGTTTCGACTGGGGTGAACGGAGTAAGGAAGCAAATGGGCTGTAAGAGTGTGAGGGCTACCGTCCTCCAAGGAGGAGGAGAAGCTCCTCCTGGACCTCAGCACAAGCACTCAGTCGCACTCCAGGCTCATTAACCGGCTCTCCAAGAAGCACCTCCAGCATAGATGCACAGGGGAGACGAGAGCAAACTCTCAATCTGGAATCCTTTAACTGTAACAGACACTCAGCAGGGGAACCCATTAGGCGGGAGCTGAAAATTAGCTTTGCAAATTTCTCTGTGCCAGAAGACAGGATGAAAACCAAGAGGCTTTTTGGAATGTCATTGCAATCGGAGCAACGCCGCATCCGTTTGCACCTCGACGTGTGTGTGTGCGTGTGTCCATGTGCATGTTGTTGTTCCTCCGAGGAAACCAGCAACCTACTGTATGTCTGTGGGCCAAGAAGCTGAGGGTGGTACCACGTTAAAACAAATCCAAGGAAAACTGCAGCCTTTCGAGCCCCGTGCGTCGCTGCCGTGCGCCTGGTGGTACCCGGGACACCAAGCGGGCTCCGCGAGGCAGCGTGAGCTGGGGTGGTGGGTCAGACACACCTTTTGCACGGGACAGGCAGCATTTCAGAGGCTGGCGTCCCACCCGTCCCACTGTGCCAGGCTGTTTGCAGAAGGCAGGGGAACAATGACCGATCTGGTCTCTAATCTTTTTCATCCGCTTGGCTCTGCTCCCATGCAAAGCGAGCGAGAGCGAGACGTGTCAGTGCGAAAGAGCAACAGCCAAACCCAAGTTCTGTAGAAGTCTGTCTGGAGGACAGGGGGGAGATTCATTTCTGACAGTTCAGGCCAAGCCTATCATGGTATCCTGGTCCTAATTCTTACAACCTTAAATGCCTCAATATCCTCGTAGCTTCAAATGGCTTTTTCTCTGGAGATGGAAGCGAAGGGTGAAGTAAATCTACTGCAGGTCCTGAGCTGCTTTTTCTCTTCAAAACGTTTAGTGCTCCAGCCCTCCAGGGAGGAAGGGAAGTGCTGGTCTCCCTGATTTACAGAAGAAGAGAGAGGCACAAAAGCAGCAAACATACCTGTGCTGCAGAGAGGAATCATAGAATCATAGAATGGTTAGGGCTGGAAGGGACCTTCAAAAGCCATCTAGTCCAACCCCCCTGCAAGGAACAAGGATATCTCCAACTAGATCAGGTTGCTCAGGGCCTCGTCCAACCTGGCCTTGAACATCTCCAGGGATGGAGCATCCACCACCTCTCTGGGCAACCTGTTCCAGTGTTCTACAACTCTCATGGTAAAAAATTTTTTCCTAATATCCAATCTGAATCTACCTCCCTCTATTTTAAAACCATTACCCCTTGTCCTATCAGTGCAATGCCAAAGCACCCAAAGCACCCAAAGTGCTGGAGGTCTGAGTGGGCACCTACAAACTGGAGAGTGCAGTTCAGGCAGCAACCGAGCTGTGGTCCTGAGCAAAGTGTCCCCACTCATTAGCACAGTGAGCACAGCTGTAATTACATCAGCTGCTTCCCATCCAGAGACCGTGGGTGTTCCTGTGTCCTGCGACCCCGCAGCCCCTGCTCTGCCGTCAGCGCTGCCAGCGCCATCGCAGACGTGCCCCAGGTGAGCTCCCCTAAGGTGTTTGCCAGAGGACAGGGGACTAAAACTGAGTTGCTTAAACATCGTGGCCAGCAGCCGCCCCAGCATCCGTCCCCCAGTTTGGCCGAGACGCCGCAGACCCGGCTGGGCATCCCTCCACGCGCCACCACCGCTGCCTGCAGCGTTTCCGCTTCAGGCCTCTGCTGCAGAGAGGCTGCTTGACGTGCAGTGTGTTTAACAAGACAGCAGTTCAAGGCAGAGGAAGACATCAAACCAAATTGTGCCTGACTCCATGTTCCTAAGAATGTAAAGGAAACGCAGCCAGAATGAACTATACAGCCACAGAAAGTTAATGTGTGCTCGTTTGTATATCAGCCCATTGTCCAGGGGAGCTCTCAGTTTCCTCTCGGGATCTATAGTGAATAGACCTATAAGAGAATGTTATGGTGGCAGAGATTTCTCTTTTCCTACTATTTAACTTCGAACAATATAGAATCAAAACAAAAAAGCAGCCTGTCAAAGGCTGGCAGCACAGTGCACACTAAAGGACATCACTTCGGCCGTTAAATGAAAGACCACGAGAGAGAGACCTTTGCCCTACGTTTGCTGAGAATTCCTCTCAATTCCTGTATCGTATTCACGGCGAGATCGGCGCAGGAGATACCCTCCTTACGTCCCACCACGCCCAAGTGGCACTGCTTTGCTTTCACTACCAGCAGGTGTCAAGACCAGAACTGAGATAAGTGGAAAGGTTTTAAAACAGGAAAGATGACCGAAGGAGTTAAGGCTCTTCTGGCCTCTCCTAATGATGCTCTTTAACCCCTTTTACAGTCTCTTTTGAAGTCTGGTTAGCCTAGCTCTAAATTTAAGGAGGCTGTGTATGGTGACACCAGACAAGACCAGATATATTGGTCATCTGGGAATTAAAGAATGAGCAGCCCCAAACAATGGCCCTGCAAAGCTTTAGGTGCCTGATTCATCAAGGTGAAGTGTTTATCCTGAACCGTAACGGTGATGGCTTTAGTGATGTCAATATTAACTATCATTGCTGCTCCAAGGATGCAGAAGAAATGCATGGAAGGAGTTTAACCACTGCGTCAGAAATGTCCAGAACCTGTAACAGCAATCCCAGAGTCGCAGAATAAAGCCTGCAGTATTTCCCTCGTACAGATTGTCAAGCACTGGACTCTGGATTAAAGATTACACTCGACCTTTTGCTCAGGAAAAGGGCTGGTTCATCAATAAGGTGGTTCCCACCTGATCAGTCACAAAGTGTGGTCACACTAGGTGTGACCTGGGCAAGAAGAAGCCACCGGAGGAGAAGGGGTAGGGACAGCACTGTCGCTATGGGAATGCGCATCCCTCTATCCCCTCTCTGCACAAGGAGAAGATCTTCAGTGGCTTTTTTCATGCAGCAAACCAGCCCCTGAAGGGCATTCTGCCCTGGTGCACACGTGCACGTGCAGACCCGGGGCCCATGAGTTGTGTTTGCAAACAGATCTGGTTTATGCTGGTAAGAGACTCATGCCGTCAGCTTTGTGTCTCATATTCCTGGCCAAACTAATTCTAGCCAGTCATTTATCTAACAATGATTATTCCTGTTTTCCCAAGCAATAGCTGCCTGTTTCTGAAAGACACACTTATCTTTTAAATGTAAACTATCTTGGAAACAAGATTTCTATATACAAATTCCAGTTAAATCAGGAAGAAGCTGAGACCAAAATTTTTAGGTCGAGTGGTCAGACTGAGCGACGTCCCAGGCATAGGTGACAGAAAGGCAGAATGTCGAAGTTGCATTGCTCAGGGCCAGGCACAAGTCCCTGTAGCATTTAAAAGTCTACATGAGTGTTTTAAAGTACAGTGGCACTGTGGCATGGTGCAGTGGAAGTGCAAATAGCCTTGAACGGCAGCTCTGCCAACTCTACTGCATGGAAATCAAAACTAGCTCAGTTTTAGCTTTTCCACTAATCCCACTTTGAGCACAGAATTTTCAGCTTTACTGCCCGGATTTTCTCAGAAGTTCAGGACAGGTTTGGCAAATGAAAGTTGAGATTTATACCCAGACAAAACTGTCTCCTTTCCTCTTCTTTTGTCCTTCTGCCAGAAACTCTCCAGAAAGCTGAAGATACTGTCATGAAGAATGTTATAACAAATGGTGTGCATATTCTTGGGATGGGAAAAGGAGAGCCTTTCTCTGGGGAGCATTAGTCTGTGCTTGAAGACTTGTGGGATGTCCTAGTGCCTGTCTGTGGCTGCCTGCCCTGGATGATATTGTATACCAGCTCTGACATGCTGGATCATACATCAGGAAAAGAAGGTTAGTAATTTAATGTTAATATAACAGCCACAGTCACACACAGAATTCAGTAGAGATCAACTTCAGCAACCAGAAGAAGGCACATTACTTCATGATTTATTAAATTAAATTATACTAATAGTGACATTTCACCATGTGGGTTCGAACATTATATTTCAAATACAAAGTAGACAGCAATAAAAAAGGCAAAACACATGGCTGATTTATACCAAAAATTTTTATCCTTCATATAAAGATCACAGTCCAATTAATATATTGTGAAACTCCTAATTTCTTTTAGGTGTCCTTCTAGCTCCTCTTTCTAGTCTAACAATGCTCTTGTGATACAAGCCAGAGCATATAAACAACCAACTCTACTGGTCTCTCTGTTTGAAAAGTCTATAGATCTGAATAATCCCATGTTTCCATAATACTGAGAAGACAAAATCAGCCTTGTGTACATCCTCCTTCAAAGGTAATGACAAAATTCCCCGATGGGGATTGCAGTGTACAATACTGTCTGGAGCCAGATGGGGGGAACTGGTGACATACCCTGCTCAGCAGCCTGCTCTCTTCCTGAATTCACCTTGCCTAGAAATTCCTTCATCCCGGGAGTCTTGCCATCCTGGTTCTTTTCTTCTGACCTGCACTTCTCTTTCGTCAGGGCAGGGTGATATTGCCCAAATTAACCCAGAGGGTGAAGCTCCCCGTGCTTTTTTGGCTTTGTGAGAAAGCCATGAGAAAGCAGTCCAAAAGCAAGCGCAGCCTAGAAGCCCCGGACCGATTCCAAACCTATAAATACATCACACTGAGACTTGGTTTATCTCCTTTCTGGACAAGTCAGAACCTGATGTATCAATGGATTAAGTAATAAAACTGTTAACGGGATCATTAGCAGCTTCATGGTAACAACTGGCCCTTACTTTCCCAGAGACCCGCAGGGTCATTATATTTGGGAAAGTCATCACTGAGTGGGATGATGAGCTGTGAGAAACACATGGCTTTTTCAAAGTGAGATGGGCCAACTGCATGGAGATCACAGCCAGAGGAGGCTCTGCCCCAGGGAATCCCTCCCCATCGCATCCTCCGCTCCGTTCATGCTGACGTAGGATTCTGGGGATTAATTACTCTCTTTGGTAATTCCTATTGGGCCCAGCCCTTCTCTTGCCTTAGCTATTGCTCCGTCCTTACTCAACAGAAAATTTGCCAAGACTCAAAGAAAGTTGTTTTAAGCATGAGGGCTTCCAGGAGGCTTAGCAGGACGAGATCTCTAAAGCCAAAATAAATGTGGAGCATTCAGGGATGGCAGTCGGGGTGGTTGTGCTGCCTCACACAACGGGATGGTGCTGCAGGGTCGGTGCTGGGGCCGAACGCTGACTTCCCTTCATCACGGGAAATCAAGCAGGTCGCTCACCATCACTTTGCACTTCCAAGACAAATTAGGATTTTCCAGCAAGATCAGTAAAATCTCTACCTTTATAAAGCACGCAGTGAGAGAGCAGCTTTCAGTCAGTTCTTTTCTCACTTGGATTCTACCACAAAATGTGTAAACAACTGAAATAAAATAAAATAAAATAAAATGAAATGAAATAAAATAAAATAAAATAAAATGAAATAAAATAAAATAAAATGAAATGAAATAAAATAAAATAAAATAAAATAAAATAAAATAAAATAAAATAAAATAAAATAAAATAAAATAAAATAAAATAAAATAAAATAAAATAAAATAAAATAAAATAAAATAAAATAAAATAAAATAAAAGTGCTCAGTCACACAAGGGAGAATTCAAAGACAAACTATTGTCTTCAGCCAGGCTACAGCTTTAAACCTGTGTAACTGAGAGGAAAGCTCATCCCAAGTGCGTGAACATGAAACAAAAATAATCCAGACATCATCTATTTGTAGAGAAAAAAATGTGGCAGGCCAAGAGGTTAGCTGATTCTCTCTGCTTCGCACCATGTAATAGCTTAAATTGTCTTTAAAGGGTTCTCAGGGTGACATCATTGCTTACATTCACTTGAATCATCCTTTAATTGTAACAGCACAGCACCCTTTTAACCAGCCAAATTTGCTGCTTAGCTCTGTCCTGCTGTGTCATGCAGCAAGAGCTGGTATCTTTGCCTCCTGTACATCCAGAGGGAGATCTGGGAAAAGCATTTCTCCCCACACCTGGGCGCTGCATTATTATTTCTTTAGATATAAGGAAGAAATTTTTCACTCTGACAGTAGTGAGGCACTGGCACAGGTTGCCCAGAGAAGCTGTGGCTGCCCCATCCCTGGAAGTGTTCAAGGCCAGGTTGGATGAGGCTTTGGGCAACCTGGTGTAGTGGAGGGTGTCCCTGCCCATGGCAGGGGGGTTGGAACTAGATGATCTTGAAGGTCCCTTCCAACCCAAACCATTCTGTGATTCTGTGATTCTATGATATTCCTCCTGGGTTAAGGAGCAAAGTAATACCTGTGCTTTTAAGTGGTGGATGCTCATGAAGTCCTTTCCCTTATCTTTGCGAATTAGCAACGACAGCGTTAATTCAGGAGTGAGGGGGCAGTGATTGGAGCGGGTCCCCTTCCCTAAGTGGAGGTGGGGGATGTACCTAGTGACCCAGTGCCGGACAACACGGCACCTGGGGGATTTATTTTTCTACAAGGAAAGACAGAGACCTTGAGGTTTGCAACTGATAATCCACAGGGCTTTACTTCCCTCCTTTCAAACACAGTCGCACGCGTCTTCCTGTTAAGGTTCTGGGCAATCTCTTCCAACAGCCATTTCCTGTCTGAAGGCTCATTGTGCTGAGGGTTGCCCACAAGAAGGGTTTCCAAATGCTACTGCGTGGGCATGTGCTACGGCCCCTTGGGGAGCTGGTGTTGGGCAGCTGGAAGAACAAGTGAAGAAGCAGAGAGGGAAAACACCTTTTGTAACTCCTGGAGTGCACACCGTAGTAGGCATCTGCACATTGCAGGTCTGAAACGCCAACCCAACCCAGAAGCTAGGGAAGTCCAGGCTCAGTATCAGCTGTTGGGATGATCCCTGTGGCTACAAAGGGCCAAACTGAGCCCTTCTCAGTGGCTGTGAGAGAGTCAAGGATCAGGACTGGGATTCTGGGAGTCTCCACGCTCACATCACCCACTGCAGGCTTCTAGGGACAGGGAGGAAATTGCTTTAACTCCTAAAGTATTGTATTCTGCACTGATTTCAGTTAATGAGGTACGAGTTAACGGCAAACAGGATGAGTGCCTTATGGAATGGCTGTATATTTGTGTGGCATATCCCTACGAGCAGTCCCATTTTACTCACAGCTATAGAGGAACAGGCAAAATAGCCCCATGGTGGTTGGTGCTTTTCCTGCAAACTGACCTTAGTGTATCTGCAGGGAAGAACTTAAGGTGTGCAGCTTCTTTGTTCTGCAAACGTTTTGGCTGAGGTGTTGTAGATTCATGAAGATTTTGTAAAAAATGGAACAGGTAATGAGTAGGTCAAGTTTCCTTGACCCTCAAATCAAGAACAATCCCAGCAGGGCTGGAAACTCCCCTCTCTACTTCCTTGGCAATCATGTTCCCACAGTTCAGAAAAACACAGGAAGATCTAAGGAAACCTATGTGGAAATGCAGAAGACAAAGGCAAGTGATCTGAAAATAGAAGGCTGGTCCATATATTTCCTTTACATTCTGGGCCTGAGTTTAGTTTTTGGCTGAATTTTGAAATCTTGGGGACCATATGCTTTTGCCATTCCCTGCAGGGCACAAAGGAAAACTGATTTGTTAAGCCTTTCCTCATTCAGAGGGTTAGATGAGGTTCTTTCCTTCTTGCTCCATAAGTCAAGGACTCCTCAGTGCTAAAAGCTTTACTGCTTAGAGCCACAACGAAAGCCCTGGATGGTGGAAGGTTTGTCAAAACTGCTTCTTGTAAAATCCAGTGCAGCAGGAAGACTTGGTGCATCTGATTGCAGAAAGCAAGAGATTCAGCTGCAGGTCTCAGCTGCCAAAATGTGGGCATCAGGCACAGTTTTAAAGGCAAAATTCATTTTGGTACAGGGAGGAGAGACTGTGCAGACTCCTGTTATGGAAAGGCTGAGAAATTCCTCTTGGCTTTTTCTAATGTAAAAATTCAAGGAATCCTGAGCCCTGAGGGGAGTTTAGGAGACATCCAGGAAAGGGGGGGAGAGCAGGAGAGGGATGGAGGATGTAGTGAGGACAAAAAGTATGTGCTGTAAAGACAGACTAATCCAAGGACTTGAGATGAGGGGATTGGGCTGCCTCACAAAGCAGTCCACAGACTCACTGTCCATCAGAGTGCATGGTTGTGTTACGCTGTGAGTAACAGCCCGATGCAAAAGTTAACAACATTTGCAGAGGGCAGTAGCTCAGCTGCCCTTAGTGCGTGAATTCACTGCGTAAATTAGTGTGTTAATTCGCTGTTTCCAAAGCCTTTAGAAGCAGGGAGCTGAGTCCCTCTGTACACACAGTGTAACGCCAGCCCTGTCCCAGCTACGGCAAAGAGAAGCACCATCACGCCAGATTCGGCTGGGTGAAGCAGGGACTGGGCTTGGTCCAAGAGATGCTTTCCTGGTTTGTATTCTAGTTATTGGTCAATGCAGGAGATACCATCAGCTTGTGAGAGCTGACCACGAGATTTGCCTAGTTCAGTTCTGAATTTATGTTAATATCTGGTTTCAGGGGAGCTGGGAGTCCCCACGCGAGTGTGTTCGGGCAGCGAGGAATTTGCACGGAATGGGCACCGTCAGTTTTGCTCATCACAGCCTCGTGAGATCAGACTCCGACCTTCTCTGAACCTTCCTCCTTCTCCACTTGAGGTAAGCGGCTCATGGACAAGTCTCTAAGGTCACACCTCATACAGAAAACCTTGCTTCACATGATTTGTTCTAATCTTGCCTTGCTTCTGATGGTTGCAAGCTCTCTGCTGCTAAAGTTCTGCTCCCCGGGGCAAGCTTCAAGCATGCGCTTATATGAAATGCCATTTCCAGATAAAAGCCTTGGCTGGTTGATTTTGGCAGCTTCTACTATTTTCTCTAAGGCCTTAAAAAGAAAAATTACAGAAGTGCCTAACTTGGTGAGGAGATCAGTTCTCTATTACACACATTTTTATGCCAGCTGATTTAGGTAGCCAGTATTTGGAGAACATTGTGGCTGAGTACAGTTAGATGCTCTGCCCGAAGGTGAGGACTGGAGGAACAGGAACGTCTTAATCCACACTCAGAAGCCTCTGTGACCTGTCAGTCATCTGAGCTGGTTTCTGAAGGAAAACACTAGGGACAGATCTATTTTGTCTCTAGCTGTTGTTTAGAAATCCCCAACATCTTTTAATTACTTCCACTCGTAATTCCCATTCCAGTGACATCAGGCTGGTTTAGAGAAAAAAGGAAAGGTGGAGCAAGGCTGATGAGAGGAAATATCAAACTAAGCATGTGAGCTTTGGTAGGGCTGAGCTTCAGTGTCCTTCTCGTACTCACTCTGAAAGTCAAACACTGCCTCCTGGAAATTTCCTGTGTAGTTTTAAAACATGCAGGTTGCTGTTGCTGCCCCCAAAACTGTTTTGCAATGTAAACTGAAAGCAGCTTCTTTGTTCATCCTGTCCTTTGCTGATGAGGGGGTGACCTGTGCTGCATATACTTTGCCAACGTCTTTGGAAGCAAAAGACAGGTTTCCTCTCAGATTTTCACTCTCCTTCAAACCGTGCTGGCAGTTTGGATGACAAACTTAAGAAAAACACAGATCACCTACCATTGACTATACCTAAAAAATCTCCTGTGATGATTGGAAACCTTTTGCCCTTGTGCATAAACATACTAGCAACATAAATATCATATATTCAGCTCAACTTGATATATTACTTCAAACTGAAATAGATAGAGCTATGGCTTTGTACAAATACTTCATCATAAAATGAACAATTCAGGGAATGTGTGAAAAGACAGAGATCACTCAAATGTACCTCGTTGCTCTTAATTACATTGCTAGGTATTAGCAGACCAATGGGGAAATGTGTGCAAATAAATATTTTTTAAAATATCTTGAAGAAAATATGGTAAGTTCTTATAACAGAAACCTCAGCAAACAATCTGGTTTGTATTCTCAGTATTCTTTTGGGTACGGTGCTGTTTTTGAGAAGTTCAGGGAATATTCAGAAATACTTTACATTTTTTTCCGGGCCTTAAATCGATGAATTTCTATAATAAAAGAGATTTCCAGTTGGTTTTGAATGTGGCAGCTTCAGGCAGGAGGCTCATATATCACCATCTTAAACAAAGTCTTTGCTTTTTGTAACGTTTTCCCACAGTACAGCAAATGTTTAGGACTAACACCAATTAACAGATGCATTTTTGGTTTGCTAGAACCAATCCACAGCCCGTACTGTCAGTGATCCAATCCTTAATGCCTCTGACTTTTCAGCAGTGCACCACGGAGCCCACAGTCTTCCTGGCTCTACAGGAGCATCCTGAGGACTCTGAGCTCCTGAAGCTTTTGACTTAGCTACTGGTATGCTACAGTATATAGTCTTCTGATTTTTTGTTCTGCAAGTTGTAATTCTGCTTCTGTACAACATTAAGACATACACACCAGGTTAAATATGAATATATGTCAGGTTAAAGTCAAATCTACTGAGATCCAGAAACTCCAGTCCCCAAGGGTCTACTCCAAAAATGTGTACGTGTCTGAAACGCGTGTGTTAGCAAGGTAAATTGCCCATCCGAGTATATTCTCTTTGTAGAGGAGGTTGCAAATCGGAAGAAAAAAAGTTTTCCATTTCAAACATACTTTAATTTCAAATTGATCGGGCAGGACCTAATTTTTATTCTTGAATCCTGTTAGTTTTCCAGCATTAAATCACTGAAATTACTGAGCTTATTCCATTACCCATAAAGTTATTGGGATTGCTCGTATATTTAAAAACTTTTTGGTGCTAATATCAGGGGGTAAAAGTCACTACAATTTTCATGCAAGATATAAGGTGCTGCTAGTGTCAAAAATCGTTTGCAGATTGGTTTTGAAAGGGCTGGGTTTTAACCAACCCGCTCCTTACCTACAACATGTGCCAGCTGTTGGCATCTGCACCGTAATTGCTACATCAAACGTTTTGAGCAGAAGGACCCTAAGTGGTACTCCGAGGAGTTGAACATGAGCTGGGTGATCAGCAAAAGGAAAGTGGAAATTTAACGATTCTCGTAGAACTGTCTTAGGAAGTTTCAAGACACACGCAATACTGTGAAGCTGTGTTTCATAACAAGTCAGAAAATCATTGGGATGACGTTTGCGTGATCTCTCCCCCTGCTTCCCCATGAGGACTGAAAGCACCAAAAGCGTTAGGAGTTCTCTAAAGGGAACCATCCACTGATCTGGATGAACTCTATGGCTGAGGTTAACCACTGTCCGCTGGCATCCACGGCCGCCTGGGCAGCCTTGGCCAGCTGCTTGGCAGCGTGCAGAAGATAATGACACAGCGATCACCATCAGCTACTCATACAGGAGGAGAGGGCACTCAGGCTCCTTCGCTAAGGTTTGGTATGAGCTGAGAGGGTTTCCTTTTGCTTGGGCACCTGGGAAGCCCTGACCCTGCCCGGGGAAGCATCCCTCGGAGGGCAACTGCCCTGCGCTCGCTCAGCACCTCGGGTACCGAATGTCTTTCACAGTTGTAAAATCTTCTATCTGCGTTGCAGATGAAATTGTTTGGATTTGAATCAGAGTCAGCCTCTTCAGCGCAACTCTGCCTCATTTTGACCACAGAGATCCCAGGGAAGGTTTAACCTACAGCCTGCAGGACTGATCGGTGCCTCTTGTGCCTTGGGAGGGCCAACAAAGTTTCATTGAATTCAGTGCTGGAGATGGACTTTGAGGGGAAGGTGGCTGAGGAGTTAATGCCTCAATAACATCAGTACTATCCAGAATCCTCCAACTTCCTGGCCCTGTTTCAGTTTGGCTTCCAGCCTAATTAGGGCACACAGAGACTGTGCTAACATGATCTTTTCCTAGTGATGGACAAAGATCTGACATCCATAACGCTGCTTCTGAATCCATCATCAGCCTTTGCCTACAGGGACGGTCAGCGATGTGCCTGCCTGCCTTTCTTTGTCAGACATTGCCTCCTCTCTGCCTTCTCTGTGCCTGGCACTGACGAGAAAGTGAGTCTGGACCAAATTCCAAAGTTATTAGGACCAGAATCGTTAGGAAAGTAACCTAGTAAGTAAGGACCTAAGTCAGCCCTGAGGTGTGGCTAGCATCTCTGGCCCAGGGTTTCACCCACCTCCTCAGTAGCAATTGCACTGTGCTCCTCTTCATCCTGGAGCCTCAGGAACACTTGTGATAAGACACACTTTCTCCATTCTGCCCAACACTTGTTATTATCTCTCTCTGACCCATGAAAGTCTGTGGTGATTGATGTTTTTGTGAAAATCACACTGGATTTCTCCTCATATGCCTTCTACGGACAACTTTTCCAGACTATCCAGACATTAAAACTACCGTAGCATGCAGCTGGCTGCTCACACACGTGTCAGCCAGATGGAGAACCTGATGGGAATTGGCTGGGGGCTGCACGAGCTTCCTCTGCTGGGCCAGGTGCGACGCGGGGGCTGGTACCCGGCGTGGTTGGGCCACCACAGGGTTAACCTGGGCACTGCTACCCTGGTCGCCAGGGTTTCTGTGGTGGAGGGGGTCTTGTCACCTGTAGGTTTGCTGCTTCGGGTGTTTTCGGGAAAAGCTGGACAAGCCCTTTGGAGCACAATCTCAGGCTTAACTATTTATTCTGTAGGTAACTGTGGGAAGGTTTTGTAGGGGATATGTGAAATTCACTGGGGTAGTGCTTGCCAATCTGCAGAAGGAATACATTAAATCCCTGAATGAATCTAAGAAAGAAAATCTCTTGGGGCTGGAGAAGAGCCTGGAGAAGAGAAAGCTCTGGGAGATCTTATAGCAGCCTTCCAGTACTTAAAGGGGGCCTACAGGAAAGCTGGAGAGGGGCTTTTTACAAGGGCGTGTAGTGACAGAACAAGGGGCAATGGCTTTAAACTGAAAGAGGGGAGATTTAGATTAGATATAAGGAAGAAATTTTTCCCTCTGAGGGTGGTGAGGCACTGGCACAGGTTGCCCAGAGAAGTTGTGGCTGCCCCATCCCTGGAAGTGTTCAAGGCCAGGTTGGATGAGGCTTTGGGCAACCTGGTGTAGTGGAGGGTGTCCCTGCCCATGGCAGGGGGGTTGGAACTAGATGATCTTTGAGGTCCCTTCCAACCCAAACCATTCTGTGATTCTATGATAAAATCAAGAACAGTGATGCTTCACAGTATTTCCAGAAGCTGTCCTCTTGATATTAAACTACAAAAAGATTACAATATGCTAAAGAAGCAACAGCCTTACGCTATGAAATACATTCACTATGCCAAAAAAATTAATAAATCCCAGTACTGTCAGAAGGAATTCCCCAGTCAATAACAGACCATCTCCCTTGCACAATTTACAGCGTCATGAATAACGCGATAATCCGGCGAAATCCTTACGCTCCGCGAGATAATGAAAAATCACACGGCGGATGGAAAAGCTCTTCTAAATCTCATCAACCGAGGGCAGAGGTGGGGAGGATGGGGGGGGGGGGGGGCACAGAGAGCCGCGGGGGCTCCACGGAGCCCCCGCGGCTCTCTGTGCCCCCCCCCCCCCCCCCAATTTCTCCGCTGAACGCAAATCCCACGTGTGAACGCATCTTACCGTGTATCAGGAGCAGCCCCTGAAGGGCACAGAGGACCAGGGCGATGCTCGGCCTGGGGACCATGGCTGGTGCCGGTGGAGATGACAGTTATTATCCCTTGTAAGGAGCAGGAGGAAAAAAAAACCTGCAAACGAGGGACGAGTTTTCTTTTCCAGCAACAAGTTTCTGAAAGTTTGAAGGCTGGAAGCGGGAAAGAAGTTCCCACTTGTTGATTCCAGTTCACTGCTTCATCCTCGGGCTGCAGAGTTTGTTTTCCTTCCTTTCTTCTCGAGGTGCAAGTTTGGTTGTTTGTTGGGTTTCCCCCCCCCCCCCTCTTTTCACAATAACTTTATTCCTCGTTTCCCCCGGCTTTTCTAATTCATGGGGTGCCTGGAGGGGGGAGTGTTACTCTGCCTGAGAGGAGAAAGCTCCTCCGCCCAGCTGGGTGCTGCAAAGTAACTCAAGGAGTTAAAAAGCAGAGTGAAGCACCAGAAAAAGTTTGGCAAAAAAGTTTCCTCCGGTCAGTGAGTCGCTGCTCCGAGCAGTCCCGGGAATTTGGGCTAAGGTGGCTGAGCTGCAAAGCCTCCTCTTAGATGTCTGTATCCAGGGAGGTGCAGGTGCTGCGGAGATCAGGAGGAAGAACGAACCCCTCGACTCCAGCCAGTTTAGCAGGGCAGGAGGAGAGGGAGCACCCACGTCCCCCCAGCCTGGCTACCTGCCGCGGGCCACCCCGCAGCACCCGGGGCACGCAGCGGGCAGGCAGCGGCGCTGGGGCATGGCCAGAGCCCGCCCGGCTGTTTCTCTCTCCCTTTTCCCCCACCCCTCTGGGTTTGGTTTGCTTTCGCTGGGAAGTTTGATGCGAGCTCGAGATTCTTTATAGGGACAGGAAAAAAAAAAAAAAAAAAAAAAAAAGAGGAGGAAGGAGAGACGTCACCAGCGGAGGCAAAGGGACTCCGCTCGCTCGCTCTCCTTCCTTGTCATTTCACAGAGCTCCTGGATTTCCTGTTGCTGCTGCTGCTGCCTGAAATGGGGCAAAGAAACGAGCCCAGTTGTGCCCCGCTGCCTCCCAGCATCGCCCGTCCCTGCGGAGCGGCGTGAGCATCAGGCAGCAGCATCTTCCCCCTCCCCGCATCCCAGCCCTGCTTCCCCCAAAGGCAGAAGGGTGCCCGGGGTGTCAGCACCCCCCTCCCGGCTCCGGGACTCTCAGGGCTCCGGGGCACGGGGAAGGGGAGCGCAGAGGGACGCCGCCGGAGCAGCAGGCTGCCTGGCAGGAGCGCTGTCTTTGTCCCCTTCCCCTGGTTATGGAGCAGTTTGGGGTTCTCGTTGTGCCGCTCGGTGTATCGTCCGGAACGCGCCTCCGCGCTCCGGCCCCGCTGTCTCCCTTCCTGCGGCACCACCGCTGCTCCTGGGGCACGGAGAAAGTTTCTTGTTTGAATAGGATGTTCCGGGGAACCCTAATGGTGGTGTTATTTGTATAGCACGGCTGCCTCCCTGATCTCTCCTGGGTTTCTCATAGCAGCTGCTTCCGCGTTACCTGGGCATTATCTCCAGGCATTTGGGTGTAGACAGATCCACCCACGCGGAAAGGCTTCCAGCCGGTCCGCATGCCTTTGCTCTCGCCGTGCCAGGCAGGGCTTCAGCAGGGGCAGTACTCCTGCCATGCTGGGGGACAACGTGGTTTGGCAGGGGACACGCAGGTGCTTCCCCTTTCGCCTCCGCCCCGGCAGAGCGGAGTCCCCGGTGCCACCGGGGCCAGCGCAGCCTCAGCTCCGAGGGCCAGGACAGGTGCTTGGTTAGTGCTGGACGTCCTGGGAGGTGTCCCAGTGCATGTAAGGGGCACTGCTGGAAATGGAGCAGGCACTCAGGTGATGGGCAGGGAGCTGTGCCGTGCTGTTGCAGTGCACACACCAGTTACATGGCTTTTAGCGTGCACAAACCACTACACTGTACTGGTAATGAGGGAGCGGTGGGAGCTCTGCAGCTGCCCACACTGATTGTCCTTGCCAGTAGTGCCACAAACGAGACACTGGGGTTAGATGGTCTGTTACAGCCCTACAGTGAAGCACTGTCTGTCCCCAAGGCTGAGGGACGGGGTTTGTTTGTGTTTTTTTGTTACTCTTGCTCAGTTCATCCTCAAAAGAAGAGAAGGATCGCGGGAACGTTAGTCCTTACACTGTGTGTATCGAGGGGTGTAGGGAAACCGAACTGTCATCAGGGTGTTACGAAGTTTTTCATCCTCTTTTTAGTGTACTTCTAAATTCTTAATGCTCCTAACAAGTATATATGGTACATTAAAATGCACTAGAGCAAAGCGAGACGTAGGTGCCGTTCTGGGAGTTACAAATCCATATGATACCCTGCAAGGAAAGTGGGCGCTTCAGAAGATCGGAATTGATACCTCGTGTACAAATGTCCCAAATTAAAACAATAAATTGAACCCAGAACAGCCTCAGATATTTCCAGTTTATGAACAAGAAGCATCGTTTCTCATGCACGGCGTTAAATCAGGAATACTTTTCTCAACGTCACACGACGTCATCAGTTAATGCTGATTTTCATATAAAGGCCCGGGTCGTTCTTAAGATGACAAATGCATTTTCTATGCCTAAAATTAATTTTCAGAAAGCAACTTCTCCCAGATCTGTGTTACAGTAACAGACTTCTAAATAGTTATGGATGATAGTAAAGACCAATCTTATAGGAAGCTTAACTGCAGATGAAAAGTATAGAACTGTAGCTTATTTTTCATTTACACGAGGGTGTTTAAGAATTCATTGGAGGTTACTGAGCAGCTCCTAGCAAATCATGTTGTATTTGTGTAATGCCCTAGATGATCTTTTATCTGTTGATAAACTTAATTGATCTTTTAATTGAGATTAAACTATAGCGTGTCGTTTCACAAGGAATTCGGTGTGAAGATCTGGCCAAATGGTCCTGGGAACTATTTTTAATTCTTTATTTTCTCCCTCAAAATATGCAAAGTCAAAAATCCAGTTGTAAAAACGGCACGTTTTGTTCCAGAGCATCTTCAAACGCCTGCAGCAACCTGTTAGAGCTTGTCCAAAGCATCACAGACCTCCCTAACACTACAGCATGTTCTGTTCGTGGAGGTGGGAGAAGCGATTTGCTAACTGGACTAGAACCTCTTCGTAATAGTACAACTTGTTTTGCCGTGACAATTATTCCATGTGAGGAACTCAAAGCTCCTTACTAATGTTAAAAAATATCTTAGCCTCACAGTACTGGTGGGAATTGAAGTAGGGCTGGAAAAGGTCGTTTCACTTCCTAATGAAACGCTTTTAGCTCTGCAAAGGCACCTGGCAGTTGTATCAGTATGACCATAACGAAATGAAATAATAATTACAGGGGAGTGGAGATTGCTGTGTCTGGTGGAAATACTAGACAACTGGGATGGGAAGCAATAACCTGTGAGAATTTGGCCAGGACATCAGGGCTATGGCTCCATGAAGCGCTCGGACGGAGCAGCGCGGTTTTGCAGGACCGAGGCGGTGTAGCCTGTGAGACCTGCACTAACTAGAGATTGACCATGCAACTTGCCTGGCCGTCCCTTGGAGTATCTTCCATCCTTTATGGCATGGGTCTGACATAGAGGATTGCATGAATTATTCCCTTTTATCAACTTGGCAGAGGATAACACCAGAGCTGGGAACTCCTTCGCTTGGTCTTGCTCCTCTGTTGGTGCTCATCGTCAGTAAGCCTGTATCTGGGAAGCGCAGCAGAGGGAATGGCTGTTGAGCAGAGCAGAGCTTGGAATTGCATCCTCCACTGCGTGCTGTGTTTAGCTGTAGCCAAAGGCACAGTGTATCTAACCTAAACGTAGCTGTCTGAATGTCAGGTGTCTCATCTGGGCTGGTTATCTGGGCTGCCTGCAGAGACAGGCTCTTCTGAGTCGTCCCATCTGCGCAAACCTCTGTTTTACAAACCTTCTTGGGCAGGTGCCCGTTTGCCTCCCTCAAGGGCAGCAGAGGGGAGAGATGAGTTTAGCCTATAAGCCTAAATTTTAGATGGCTAATTCTGCCCTGTGTCTTCAGGTAGAGGCACTTGGATGCAAAGATGGCCTTTCCTATCAGCTTGAAGGAGACAGTCCTGACCAGAGGTGTGTTCTGCAAAATGGACTTGTTCTCCCCAACAGCTCTTGCCCTTTCAGTTGGAGAGAGCTGATAATCCCAGCTGTGTGCTCTGCTGGTGAGGGCTGGCTTGGGCTTCCAGAGCTGAGCTTTGCCTGCAGAAGGAGAAGCAAGCAGAACATGACGAGCTTGAAAGACATTTTTGTGTGTTAGTGGTCTTTGGAAGGAGAGGAGAAGGGTGGTGACTATCTCTAAGGACAGTGAGTTGGCAGGCCCATAGATTTTCATTGCAGTGTGCTGTGTCAAGGAGTTCTTTATCATTTTCCTGAGAGGACCTAGAGTGCTTTTTGGATGGGCAGCTTTCCATGCCCTGTAAATTCAAGCCCCTAGACGAGGTGGTGGAAGTAGGTGGGACATTGCAAATGTGCCTTACACTTCACTGTGTCGTTCTGGGATAAAACAGTGCATGTCCCGTGAGTTCAGTTATTATTTCTTTGATGTATAGGGTGTCTTTTCTGCTCCGGTTGTCTTTTCTGCACACGCATCATGTAGTCCCTTGGGGGTCAAAAGACAAGTTAACGTTGGCAGCCTGTGAGCAAACAGGGTGGGGTACTTTGCGCTGAAAATATTTTTCGTTGGAAAACGGTGCGTTATCGAAACGGAAACCTGCTGTGGGAAGTCTCAGTTTGGATTAACTTCTGCTAGGGATGCAGTTTCTAGGGAAAGGAAGCACCATCCCAGCCTTACCTGCATCTCCTGCATGTCCAAGGTCTGGTTTCAAGACATGAGCCCGAATTAAGTCAGAAAACTGTGCTCTCACGTCTTGCAGGAGTCCTCTGTTCAGCAAGTCCGTTGGCTGTCCCTGGCTGTTTCATTCAGCTCCTCGCAGACATGTTTGCTTACTTATTCCTTTGTTTTGAAAAAAACAGAAAAAAAAAAAAAAGCCTCAAGAACACCCCGTTTGGCTCAAACGCAGAATGGGAACAAAATGTTTCTCTAGCTGGGAAAAACATTTCCTGCACAGCTTTGTTCAAACACACAGTAGCACGCAGGCCATCAGAAGCCCGATGGCGAGAGGTGTGGGGTCAGCAGAGCCATGGGCATGTTGCTGATGACTTGCTGCTCCTCTGTGGGGTGGCATCTTCAGAGGGAAGGACAGGAAGCACACACAGTCATTAACAGAGTCTCTGTGCAACTTTTTTCGTTGTACAAGAAGGGAAAACAAGCCGCAGAAGGGTTTAATGAATCATCCGAAGCCACAAAGCGAAGCTGGAAGAGCCCTGTCATTCACTTATAACAACAACAACAGCAAAGCTAAAGTATAAGAAAAGTAAGAAACTGCAAGCAGTTTTATTTTTGCTTAAAAACTGTCAAGAGTGAGGAGTTTTCCTCTGGCATGACCTTTTATCCATCCCTGCCTGGCATCCTGGCAGGCTCTTCCCTCGCTGCCCGGCTGAGGCTCGTCACTCCTGGCATCGCCCAGTCCGAGCCCAGTCTCAGCCTGTCCAGCTGCTCTTCCTTCACACAATCTTTCTTGCCCTTGCACTGGTGCAAAAACTTGGGGACCTGCCTGAAAAACTTCTGAAACACCTGTGTTGAGACGCCAGAGGAAAGCAGAACGTTTCATCCTTTTGCTGGAAACGTGGGAGAATCAAGGATAACGATTACTTACCTCCCGTCGCACGGCGCCTGGGACTGCCGTCGTTTGTCTTTGAACTTGAGCACGGGGGAAATGTGCCGTGTCCCATCTCTTTGTGTTTCCTCTCTGAGGTTGTTTTTGAGCGTCTCCTTGTAGCTGTTTGACTCGAATCCTTTATAGCTGAGGCTGCCTGGGGAGATCCTTGCAGCTTAGAAATATAATCCAGGCCTTGGGCCCATACGGCTCTTAGGAAGAATTAACTGGTTTGGAGCAGTAGACAGACTTCTGAGCCAAGAGTACAAAACAAGAGAAATGTTCAGGAAAATAAATAGCCATCAACAAAAGGAGGCAGGCACGGAGTTGGTTCTCTGTTTTGTTCTGCTAAAGTCTGTGGCAGAAAGGCAAAGATGCTCATCTAATGAGGAAGAAATTCATGAGCCAGGTTTCATCCATACACAGCATTTGAGGTAAGAGAAATGTTCCATCCCTTTGAGGTACCTTCATCCAGTTCTTCTCCCTGCAGTGACCTCCCTCAATCAGAGGCCAGATTTCATGTGAAAGGTTTTCCTTCGCCAGAATAGGAACTTCAAAGTGTGAGAAAAATGGGTTTCATCCAGCTGTAGGTCTCAGAGTGAGCGACCAAGAATGCTCGTTTTATTTATTTTTCTTTGGATTGTAATTCCCTCTTACTCTTTCTCTCTCTTTGGGGATAAAGCAGGATTTTCTTGCCACTAAGACTGAGAATGAGAAACATGGTTCACATCCATGGTACTCTGCAGATGTTCCCTTTACGCTGAAGGTTTCTGCTCACGTCTCCGAAGCACCATCACCAGTTAGAACTGTCTGATTCAAATAACTGGAGTGGAGAGAGAGAAGCCTTAGAGGAAGAAAAAGCACAGATAGGCCTTGACAGTGGCAAGACAGAAAACCACTAGCGATTCCAGAGCACTCCCATTAATCAAGATGCTGGCCACATCAGTCACGAAAGCGTTAGGGTTAATTCCATCGGTCGCACAAGGCTGGAATCCTATACTGGGAGCTTTTTAACCTGGTGCCGGAGGGACCCCGTGCCCCAGTTCATCACTTAAGTCTTAACATGTACTGATGCTTAGTCTGAAGGTTTTTCAAAGCAATGTTAGAAATGCGACACCCCGCTCCAGCCTTCCCCTCCTCGTGCTGCCTAGTGCAAACTGCGGTGGGAGTTTTGAATCAGCCTGTACTGACCCATTTTCTCACC
The DNA here is from genome assembly GCF_009769465.1 of Tauraco erythrolophus. Lineage (NCBI taxonomy): Eukaryota > Metazoa > Chordata > Aves > Musophagiformes > Musophagidae > Tauraco > Tauraco erythrolophus. The sequence continues at coordinate 22,350,934 of NC_141477.1, forward strand.
CCATTTCCTACCTTTGAGCGATTGCAGTAACCACAGAGCAGCATCTGGAGCAATGGAAGGTGTTCCCTTCAGCACTGACCTGGAAGGGCAGTGGGGAGAGGCTGGGGCAGCCCCAGATGTCCCACTCACCAGGAAGACCATCCAGCAAAGCTGCACCATCCAGCCGTCAGCTGGAGAGCGTGTGATAATCTTGCAGTGATGTGAGTGCCCTTCATCAGGACACTATTTTTTCTTCCTGTTGCACAGGCTGAAAGAATATGCTCAGCACTCCCTTCATTGAGCTGCCATCTTCCTGTTAGATTTCACCAGTAAATGCTTCTTGTCTCCATAGGACGAGCACTGAGATTATCGCTGGTTACACGAGCTCCAAAATAAACCAGAGAGCCACATGTTTCAGTGTCGCCAAGCCTGCGAGGCAAAAATAGCAAGCTGGTGTGCTTGGATGATGGAGAGAATCAAAGAGGCACTGTCTACCAAAATTAAAATGTCTGCAAGTGAGCTTTCAGCCAACGCAGAGCCAAAAGAAATGTTTCTTCCATGGACTTATTTATTTTTGAAGCCTGAAAGGGAGCAGTTGCTAAAGACAAACGGGCATTGTGCTGAAGGTTTTAGAAACGAGACATGGTGGCACAAAGATGCTGATAGTGAAGCTGCCATCGCTGATCTTCCTTGCCCAAGCCAAGAGGGACTGAATAAAAGCTTGAGCTAAAGCCAATGGAAGTGAATAGAAGTGAATGGGAAGATTCCCACTGCCTTTAATGAGTTTTGGCTCTGAACTTCGATGAAGAAACATAACTAGCAATGAGTAAACTAAATATCCTTTCACCTTTAACCATAAAATGACAAAGGGAATCTGTTTATGGCACAGTTTTTTTTTTTCAAAAGGAGGCTATGTCCCACATTGAATAAAAAATTGAAGCTTCACACGTTGTCCTTGCCACTGCTACCTGGAAGGGATGTGGGGTCACGCTGAAGGGGACAGAGAGCAACTGTGAACAGCCCTGAATACAAACACAAAGCACTTCAAGAAAGTAAGTACCTTCCTGAAGGCTTTGGTGTGTCCTTCTTAGGATAGAATGACCTGGTGCAGCCATGGGGCACTGCAAAAACAAGACTCATTGGCACAAATAATTGTAAAATTAAGGAAGGAGGTGCAGAGAGAGCTTATAGGAGGATGGCAGGACAGTTTCATCTGTTGTCCAGTTTCTGCCCACCCCAGGGGGTGGGTGTTGAAGGGAAGCAGAAGAAATATTTAATATTTGTTCATTGTCTATGCTTCAAGTAGAATCCAGCCTTAGGAGACCATGATGGCTTCTGCAGGCCGGCTGACTTGGATGTGAGACTGTCTCAGCAAGGTCACCGAGTGAGTCAGCGCAGGGCCAGAACAGCGCACAGGACCAGCACGGCTGGGCGGCTGCGTGGAGCTGGAGACAACAGGCTCTCCTTTGTCTCCTGGGAGTCACCACCCTGGCCAGGGAGCCCTGCTCAGGCCCTTCTTTCAGCCCAGTCCGTGCCATGAATTTCAGAGATGAAGTATGTGCTTCTTGGACACTGTTCCCTGTGAAAAAAGCAACCTAGCTAGACCTTGCCGTTCTCAGCGACTGCCTTCTGCTCTTGTGCCTGTAAATGAGGTCAGATATGTTCTGCCTGTTTGGAGCTCTTCCTTCTCCAATTTGGAGCTCTTCCTTCTCCAATTAGGAGCTCTTCCTTCTCTCTTCTTCCTTGTCCATTAGCAATCTCTTAAACTCAGTGGGATGTCAGACACTAGATGGGAGGAGTGATCCCAACTCAATGGCATGAATCGCTCCTCCACCAAAGCTCACCTGTGTGTTCCTGGAAAAGTCACTTGATCTCTCTGTCCTTGCACTCCTCATCTGTAAAGCTGCGTTAAAAATATATCCCAAAGACACGGGGGGGTCTCAGAAAAGTTGTGCTCCAGACTCTGCATAAAACCAGCTATTGAGTATTGTAGTTACCCTGAACAAGGAGTCTCAGCCTGGCAAGACACTGGCAAGGTGAGAACGTGCTTCGGGGTCAAATGGGCGAGGGATGTCACTACAGCCTGCCGTGGTGCCATGGCACGGGGATGAAACGGGCTGGTCCTGGCGAGCTGAATTGAAACTGCCGTGCAGTAAAGCTGTATCCCATAGCAGGTGAGTTCTGCTTGTTTCTGCACATGGTGAAGCTCACAAGTGAAAAAAAAAATGCTGCTCCTCCTTTTTAAATAAACCAAAACTTGGTGTTTTCTGGAGGCCAGGCGCCTGCCATCTCACAGCCTGTTTACTAGTGTTTAAAGAACAAAGCAGTTGTTTTTTAAAAGCCTTAATATCCCTAGCAATGCCACAAGGCTCTTTGTACAGAGGTTCTTTGCCTTCTGGGCATCAGGAAGAATGAAAAATACTGCAGGAATGTCGTACACTAAACGACAGAGGTGGGAATAGCAAGGGCTTTCAATAGGAAAACCAAGGATTTAAAGATCAGCAAAGTGGGCTCTGAAGACCGACTTGTGCATTTCTCATCTCTGCTTCTCTCTCTTATCGTTTCTTTGTACAAGTTTTTGTCTCAGTCTCTTGACTGGTGTGTTTGGCAATTAGGATGGAGATCTCTCATCACAGCACCCTTTTTAGTTGTGTGTAAGGTAGTACTTTCTTCAGATGAGAGTTAAACTTGCAGTCTATTTTGAAAACGAAACCAAAACGTGAAACTGCTGCTTAATCTTTTTTTCTCTTAGCTTTGAGCTCCTTGAGCCAGACTTGCTCCATTTCTCCGCACAGCACCGAGTCCACGCTGGCTGCTGGGGAAGTTGTCATCTGCAGCTCAGTGCACATCTGCTCTGAAGCCGTGTGGCTCTTGTTACTCATAGGTTTTTGGCAACAGTTGGTAGGTCACAGAAAACTTTCTCTTCTCCAGGGTCTAAGGACATCCTCAGATTTATTGCCCCTTGCTACTGGCTGGATCCAAGATGGGAGCACTTGGCCTGAAGGCAGGTTGTGCTGCTGCAGCAGCAGCGATGCCGCGTGGAGGAGCTCGCCTGGGAGCCTGTGGCCATGTCACGGGAAGGGACCGAAGGAGAGCTCCACCGGGACTGCTTTGGGTTCGCCTCAGTCCAGACTCAGATTTCAAAAAAAAGGACCAAATCTCTCAAAAAAAGTTGGGAAGAAGGGGAGGAATTGCATTTCTCTCTGTCCACACAGTGTGTCACCCTTACTCCATGTTGTCGTGCACTCATATAACATTCCTACGGGATCATAAAGGACTTTTAAAGGAGCAAACTTCAGTGACTTGCTCACAGTCCATAAACTGACAGAGGTGCAGGTGAGATGGGGATTTTACTGGTGCCATCTTTAGCCTGCAGAAGGGTTTAACTAGCAGCTTCCTATGAAGGATGAGGCAGCTTTGGGAAAGGAGCCATTGAGGTATCCTGCCATTCCCAAGGGATTGACTGGGGTGTTGCAAGGGCAAGAGCTGCCTCTTCCTTCCCAGCATTATCCCAGAGCACTAAGGAGAGCAGTTGTCCGTTCAGTCTTTCCTTCAGGATTCACAGCCAAGCTTCCCATTTCCACCTGCTGAATGCTGCTTGCTGGAGCCACCAGGCAGGAGCACCAACGCTGACAGCGGAGCCTCTTTGGGAAGATTTGACTGTTGCTTTCACATCAGCCAAATTCGAAGAGACTTTCCAACTCTCGTTACGCTCCCCATGGCCTCATCACATGTTTTCAGATATTCTCCTCAGCTCTGCTGCATCTCATTCAGCTGTACCACTCTGTCTTCCTTCATCCACTTTTGCGTGGTGAAGCCCTTCATGCCCTCCCAGCTCTTTTCAAGTCACGCTGACCTCTCACAGTGATCCTTCTGCTCCCCCTTTGTCACCAGCCCGTGCACCCCCCACCCCACCCCCACCAGCTCCTCTGCTACGTTCCTGCTTCAGCATGGCCCTGATGTGTCTTCACACCCTCTCCTACCCCATCAGCCTTTCTCATGGTGTTACTGGTAGCACTGTACTTCCACCCTCTTTGCTTGTTTGAATGGTTGTGCCATATGTCCATGCCCAGCCACTGTGCTGTCCCAGTCACCGCATGTCCCCGCAGTGCCGCTGTCGCTCCATGCTCCTTGGTTTCATCACGAGCAAGCTAAAGCCATTGTGCTATTCTGTGTTTGACATGTACTGCAACACCCTGCTCCAGGGAGCAGCAGGTTTGACCAGGGGCAAAGTGCAGGGAACGTACTGCTTTTGGTGGTGATATCACTCCCACTTTCCTTGATGAAGAAGTGATGATAGTTCGTGTGGAAAGAGGCAAGGTGCAGGATTTGAAAATTGCAATGTGTCTCCTTTCCAAGGAGACGTGTAATTGTACTGGAGGTGTACCTGTGGGGCTGGGATTCAGCACAGCTTTTTGTTCCCCAGCTACGTTGGCTCCATTACTCCTTTGAGTGGGGTTTTGTTACTGTATTAGAGGTACGTCGCAGTGGTCTCAGAAAACCCATCATTTTCAGGACTAAGGGGCTCTTCTAAATGCATAAAGGTAGCAGAATCTGGCAGATGGAAACTGAGACAGAGATGTACAGAAGAAGGTGCAACAGAAGAAATTGGAAGAAGGCACTTTCTTCCAATTTTATGCACTGTATTAAAATTTAATAGGTGTGAAACCACCAAAGTTCTGTAGAAATATAATACTTTTATATATATTGTTTAAAAGTATATAAGCTGCATCTTCTGTTAGTGTATGTTGGCAAAATGAGTAGGGCTATGCTAACACACACCGTCTGTCTTTCTGTGCCATGTAATTGAGTAACAAATGAGTTGTCTGCCGTGGATTGTTGGAGTATGGTCAGGAATTTTAGGCTGAAATTATTTACCTGTGTTAAAGCATACAGCGTTCTTCTAGAAGAGTTTTTCCTTTAGTCCCATGAACATCAAAATCATGCCACAGCTTGATGGCTGAGTAATAGCACCCTTCAAATCCCTTCTCCTAGCCCTGGAAACACGAGCTGAAGTTTAGATGTCACTTTGACAAGTAATGTCATGAAATTCATACAGCCCTGATATTAACTCAATTCTGTGTGATTTGGCTGTTCTTTGTCATCTTCCTTGAATCAAGAAAGCGATGCCTCTGAATGACAGAGGTGTGCCAGGGTCAGCTGCTGATACTTGCTTTGTGCCATCCTGTTTGGCAGTAGCTCGTTACAAGCATTGGCCTGGCCAGCAATAGAGATTTTGCAATGGTTTGCAGTGTTATGGAGATAAAGAATTATTTACTGCCTGTCTCATGGCAATGTTGATGTCACTCCTCCACGCCCTCCAAACAAAAAGCAAGATAGGGAAAATGGTCTGGTAAAGGAGAGAAAGCGTGGATCTCACTTCAACAGTGAGTGTCCACCAAACACTTTGTCTTGGCTTCCTCCCTCCCACAGGCCACGTCCCTCTGGCAACTGTGGTGGTTGCTCACACTGAAGAGTCACGTTATTCATCCCAGGCTTCTCTTAATGCCATTTACCAGCTGGAAATCAGGAGGAGAGCCAGCAGCATGGGAGCAGCCAGCTCCCTGTGCTCTGAGCAGAGAGGCAGCAAATCTTGTCTTTGGCCTCTGACGTTCCTTCTGCTTTTGCAGGGGAGGGGGAAGAGAGGCAGGCTTAAGACCTGTGGGACACTTGCCTTCAGGAGCTTGCAGGGAGGTGGTGGATGTGTAAGGATGCTGGTAGGACATAAGACTCGGTTGGGAACAGCGTGAAGGAGTAGGTGAGGGAGAAGCAGCGTCCTGGGATGTTCTCCATTTAGCACAAAAACATTTGAGAACGTAAGACCATCCATAGTGCGTCATGTCAAAGGCTTATCTACTCCATCCTGTCTGACAGTGGCTTGAGCTGGAGGCATTTAAGGAGGCAGTGAGGAAATGGTCTTTTCCAGGACTAGTTTCCCAGCCTGTCCGTCTGGGCACGTGCTGACTGCGAGGTGCCCTCTTTTTGCCTAATAACTCTTGGTGGCTTCGTCTTCTCTGACCTTAACCACTCTTTTCTTGAGTGCATGTATACTTTTAAGATCCACAGCAAGGTTTTCCACAGCCTGTCTGCAAGGTGCAAGCAGAAACATCTCCTTGGCTTCTTCTCAGCATGCCACCTGCTACTGCTCCCCGAGTTTCTCAGTGCAGCTCTTGTTGCCCCTTCACCCTCCTCGTGCCGCTCCCGTGGTTTTATGGATGGACACCATTCCCTCCCTCCCTCCCTCCCTCAGTTACCTATTTTTCAGACTGGAAACTCTTCAGTTTGCTTAGCCAGTCCTGGCATTGAACCTGTTCTGTATCACCTTATTTTTTTAATCTTTTCCAATGGTGATCAATCTCTAACTTGATGCTAATGAAAGAGGCAATAACTTCCTCTGCACCCATGGAACAAAAAGTGCCGAGGAGTGGTGGAGCAGGCCAAGTCTGCAGAAATGGGAGTCACTTGCGATGGGGAAAGTTTTGGCCCCCATAAACCCATAATATATTCTAGGAGAATTGTAGAGGGTTTCCCATCAGCCAAGAAAAGAGAGAAGCAAAGCAGAAACTATTGAAACTATTGGGAAATGTAGGGAACTTTTCTGAGACAAATTTCCCAAGTGTCTGAGTCTGTTTATTTCTGGGCTTAGTTCAGGTTTTGTTTCCACCCGCGCTCACACTTTGTGCTGGGTTCTCACCAGAATGCTTGAAGAAGCCACCTGTGCCTGGCACCCCCAGACAAAGACCATAAACCCCTCATTCAGAAACACCATCTCCCCCAGCCACAGCCCTGCAGAATTTCGTTCTCTCAAAATTTCCTTTCCCTTCTTACAACTGACCTGTGCAACTTTCCCCGGAATGGCAGTGATTTCAGGGTCCCTGCACACTCAGAACCTCAACTGAGATGCCTTAGAGGGGAGTTAATCATAAAGAAGAGGTTCATCTCCTTCTCATTCTTTTAAAAAGTCTCAAGATGAGCAGGGAAATTCCCAGAGGTAAATCCCAGCCACAGACAGATGAGCCCACAGTCTTGATATGGAAATCGTGATGGACATCTGATAGTGCCCTCGACTGTGCCCTCCCTCGGATTTATCCTGGATTTACCAAGGACTATCTTGCCCTCTGGTCTTGCATGATATGATAGTTACAAGCAAGGCTACAGATGATCTGATCACTTCTCTTTTCAGCTGCCTGTGGTCTATTGCCACGTGTTGTCTCTGATGTGACAGAGACCCTGAGAGCCGTTACATGGCAAACTCCAGGGAAAATGGGAAAGCTGCTTATTTTTCTTGGCGTCCGAATGATTGTTCTGGCCAAAGTGAGTCCAGTTTTGTGTGTGTTTATGTTACACTTTATTATTTGCCTGGCTAGCCCTGGTATGGGTTTCAGGGGCTGGTGGTTTTGTAATTTGTACAACCCTTGGTCTGTCTGCCTTTGCTGTCCTCCGCTGGAGTTGAGGCAGTTTCCTTTTTTATTCCCACTTCCTCCTGAGGGAGCAGTAATTTATGGTCAGAGGTTAACCTCATTTGCTGAAGCATCCAACTTCTATGCCAATAGATCTATAAAAACAGAGAACGGGGACGAGGAGATGGGAAATAAATAAAATAGATATTCCTCAAATGACATACACAGCCGGTCTTGTTGAGACACAGAAACAAAGGAATTTCTGTAATGGCTGAGATCAATATCGAACCCGGTGTTTGGCCTTTGTCGCTGTATTTTAGCAACACTTTGGAGGAAAAGACAACTCCATTAAGGAAAAATTGTGGAGCCATGTGCATATAACGGGCCTCAGTCTCTGAGCTGATTTGTTTCCTGAGCCAAATGCTAATTGGTGCCACCTTACGGCATAACATTCCCTTATCCTCCAGGTTTTTAGGTGGTTTTACGCGGCCGCGGGTCCTCCCCGTGCGCATACGGCACTGCTGAGCCCGTGGCTTGGTGGACATTCCGTGGTCATGAGTTCCACAGATTAGCTGGGCATGAAGATGTCCCTTCCTTGGCATGGCGCTGGCCAGCAGCTGCCGCTCCAACCTTCCCATCACGTTCTTTCCCTGCAGCTTTCGAAGGAGCTGGGAAAAAACACATCGCGTGGCAGACGCTGCTGTGAGCCTTCGCACCAGCGTGATGGAAGGGACAGGGTTGGAAGCGTCTTCTGTACTATGAGACCTCAAGTGTCCTGGATTTGTCTGGGCAGCTCACACCAATGTACAAGAGCTGAAGTTCAGGGCTTGGTGACTCCGGGAGCTATAGTTTCCCTTAAAATCAAACTCCTGGAATGAAGTGGGTGTGCCAGATGCTGCTGCCAGATGCTTTGGGGTTTTTTCAAGGTAGATTCTAGTCTTTGTGTGCGTGTCTGTGTGGGACTACGGAGTAAAACGAGAAGGCAGGTATGGAGATGTGGGGAATGCGATTCCTTTTCCTTCAAAAACATACTAGAACTTTATCGCTGTCGGGGAAGAAGGAGAAGGAATAAACACTGAATTCTTCAAGCCGTGATGGCAGACACAGACTTTCTGGCCTTCCTTACAACGAGATTTCGGTCTGTTGTACGCAATACTCTGTCTCCTAGTTGCAAGAGGGACTGCTTCAAAGTATGCCCTCCCAGCTGTGTCTTTGTTACTAACGGTGGGCAGAGACACCAGTTAGTACTGTGCCAGACATGGACTGGTCCTGCAAAACTACAGCACATCTCTCGAGACCATAGGGTGGTACTTTATCTGTTCGTTGTTTAGTATTTTTATATATTCCTATGTTATATTTCTGCAGTATTTCTTTTTTTTCTGTTTGGATGTAGACATGGAACGTGTCTGTAATGCGCACTCAGTGCACACATGACTTCCAAGGCCCGTGTTGAGCAACAAAGATGACAGGACTCGTTTCTACTTACATGTTCCATCCTCCCCTTCCTGCCCCACATTTTTTTTTCATGACGTTCCGCATTAATCATAAACATGCAGTGTTGGTGATGAAGCAATTATCCAAGTAATCATCAAGCCCAGTTGCTGGTTCTAGAGCAGGGTCTGGGGTTTGACTGACAGCTGTCAGGAATGGTCTGTTCTTAGACATCACTCACATCTCACCCACAAACCTGCTCTGCTGTTTGACCACACGCTGAGATCTGTTTTCTACTGTCCATCTGGCATTGTCCTCTCGGATAACGTCTTCTGGTCTTTTCCTCAGTAGTCACTAAGAGCAAATGATCACCATCCCTGTTGTTGGCTGTTGCTTATCAGTGAGCAAATCAGTTCCTGGGACTAACGATCACCCAGATGCACTAAACTATTAGAAGGCTGTTCAGGCAGCGTGAGCAGAGCAGTAATAATTCAGCTATACTCCAGCTCCTTTGCAGAACTGTGGGACTTGTATTTCTCACTGAGCCTCCTTTCATTTTCCCATGGGGTGGGGGTTAATAGGACAAGCTCTCTGGTTCGCAGCCATGGGTGGGCGTCCAGTGTGTCTCAGCCAGCCTCAGGCTTCGGCTCCCCTGGGTGTAATGAAGCTGCTTCTGTTTCCTTGGTGGAGCTCTGTCCTAATTTTGGCATCAGCATAGATGATTCAGTTAGCACTTGCTGGATGGAGCAGCTTATCACCCTTGGCTGATAGCTGGCCAGCTCTGCAATGTATAAATCAGTCGATATGTTCCTAATTCGGTCCCCAGAAATGGGCTCAAAGTGACAAGGCAATAATTTTAGGTTGCGGGCGTCATGTTTGGCTAAGATGAGTTGGCAGCTTTCCTGAGACTGAAAGAAAATATTCTGCATACAATAAAGAGCACTCTAAAGCCTAGCTCTAAATAAATATTAGGCTTTGACACTAACTGGAAGAAGCCTAATTTCCAGCTGCTGATAGGATGCCCAGCTCCCAGGAATGTAATCTGAGATTCTTGGCTCACGTTGTCTCAACAATTTAAGAATCATTTGGGCTGAAAAAGCCCCAAAGTGCTGTCCATCGAAGTGACTCCGAACATAGGTTAAAATTGTCCAGGGGACTCTTCTAATTAGCTACAGCCTGACACGGGGTCTATGACTTGCTGCAGAGCCTGCAAATACCCTCATCCAAGCACCTTTGCTGTTGTCCATCCCTCTCCAAACACACCCTGCCCTGTCTCAAATAGACTCACCAGAACTCGGAACGTAGAGGTAACACCAGGCTGTGAAGCCCAGTCCTGTGCAAAATTCCCATGAAAAGCACATTTTGAGGTTACTCATCCCTGTGGTTATTTTTTGGTGGGTCCTGTTTGGTAAACTGCCCTGTGGTCCGTGTTTACTGATGGGAACAGGGTGGGGATCGCTGTTGCACTGAGTGGTGATAAATATGTGCCGCATCCTTTCAGCAACGGATAAAGCAACTCCCCTGGCTTGAACCAAGTGGCTCCAGCTCAGCTTTCTGAGCACCCAAACTGCGTGATCCACAGTCTGCAAGATGCCCTGATGGCAGACAGAACATCCTGGGAAAAAGACACAAAGCCTAAACAAAGCAGCCTCCAGTGAGCTAAATACAGGGATACACAGGAAAAGCTTTTAATCTTGGATAGACAGTCATCATTGTCTTGTCTTCCTCTGCCCTAAAGAAAAACAGAGAATCCTATAAAACATGTTTTATTACCTAAGACGTTGTCTGATAAATGAGAATGGGAGAGGGGAAGTGGCAGAGGAAGGAGCACCTTGTGAAAGAATGAACTCCTGGGCTTGGGTCGAGGGCATTAAGGCAAAACGCTCCTCATCTGCCCACAGAATAAATAGGCCTGATTTCTCCAGGAAAAATATAGATAAGCAAGGTGTGGTACCAGGGTGGTCAGGGTTGAATATCAGGTGTATTTAGAGAGTCAACTGTAAGCCTTCTTCTGCTTGGCCTTCCTCTCCGTGCTGATGGTCCGTGTAGGACTGTGAGCTACAAGTCCGGCCCGTGTGTCAGAAGTGTAGCTTCTGTGTGCAATAACAGCAAAATCCCCACTGGTGTCCACAGGAACAAACTCCATGTCTTAGGACTGGCGTTTTACCCCTGTGAAACGCTTCCAGAGCAGCTTCACCAAGTCTCTGCACGTTCCGTTTCCCTTCAGGGCTCGCAGTAAATAGGTGCGTGGCCTCTGATCTGGGTTTTCTTTATTTGAACACGCAAGATTTCATTCATTCTCAGGGTAAAATCCAGCTCTTGGAGTTGCTTCTCTCAACTTCCTCCAGTCACAAATTCCTACCAACTCTTCCAAGAGTGTTTCTGTGTCTCTCTATCACCAAGGCAAAAGCTGTTATCACAGTATTAAAAGTTCTGCAAGCAAAGAGACAGGCAGCTGCTTTTGTGTCAGCTCAACTGTTTCTTCATCCTGACTACGTGTAGCATGTTCTTGCATCTGAATCTGAAACCTTTATAAGCTTTGGGAGGGATTTAAGCTTTCCCTTGATTCCGTATTTTAGCTCGTGTTACATGATACCTGGCGGCGTGGCAGGAACAGCGCATTGTCCTTTTGTCATGCTTTTTATTTAATGACTTCAAAATGGAACTGTTTGACATTTGGAATAAGAACTGGGTCAGTTCTGCCTTCCTCATTTTAGAGATGAGGACAAACAGGTAGAGAGGTTAAACGATTTGCCCTACAAAAAGGAAATGTACGTATAGCGCCGTTCGGAAGAGTACCGCAAACCTTTGGCTCCGTTACCCCTGTACTTTGCACAGGAATGAATTTCCTCCTTCTGTGAAAATTCCTTCCTCTGTGATCATTGACAGCAAGGCTGCCAGCCAGAAAATCATAATTAAAGGGACCCCAAAGAAGATGAGCAGCCCAAAGCTGAGCTTTGTCTCTCTGCGACAAAGCGGGAGGGTGATGTAGAAGGAGCTTTTAGAGGAGAATGGGACTGGCTCGTGTCCGCTCAGCTGATGGGTGAAGTGCCTGTAAGAAGCGTCGGAGCCTCCTAAACCAGCCTTGCTCCTGCTGCCCGCAGCCTGGCACCCTGTGAACGCAGGGCAGAACTGGGGCAAGAAATCAAATCGCAGGGTGTTTGCCCAGTCACACACTTCTAGGAGATTGCAGAGCACTGGTGGACAAACCTGGCTCACCCACGGTCGTAATAAGGATTTCTTCTCTCCATTTCTGTTTGCTTTCATTGCTAATCAAAGCCTGGACATGGAATTCACTGGGAAATGATAGAATCGTAGAATGGTTTGGGTTGGAAGGGACCTCAAAGATCATCTAGTTCCACCCCCCCTGCCATGGGCAGGGACACTTTCCCCTAGATCAGGTTGCTCAAAGCCTCATCCAACCTCATCTTGTCAAATGAGTTGTGTGAAGTGAGGGATATGTGAGCAGAAGCAGTTGGTTTAGTCAGCATTGCTGGTCCTGGGGACACCAAAGTTTCTCTAGATGGTAGCCAAACTTCATCTGGTTACCAGACATGACCTACAGCAGGGGGATGTCCCCTGCTCTGATAGCATCTGTGCGTCTTGATGCTGCCCAGCTGGGTTATGTGCACCTGGTGCTTCTCAAAGTGGTACCACTATTTGTTATGGGAGGAAACATCCGTGTCATTATCTCTGTTCTGTACCATGGCCCCAAACCCTCATCAAGGCTGGTGCCTGAGTTTTAAAGTATAACCCCTACATGAGTGAAAACCTAATTTTGTTATTCTGACAACTTCTCCTTCCTTCTTGGTGGATCCTTGGAGAGGAAGGGAGAAGACGAGGTCTCCAAAGACACGACAGGATTTCCAGCAGGAAGGGCAGCATGTTCTTATCTAAGACACTTACTGGAAGGGGAAGGATGGGAAATGTTGATTCATCAGTAACTGTTGTGGAACAAATATTTAAAAAATGGCTACATTTGCGTGTTGTTTATAAATAATCGTATTTTTAAATGCCATGTCAAGAGTAAGATTATGCTGGGAATGACTGATGTGATCCTGGACACTTTGTGTGAAAACCAGCACCTTTTTTTGAGTTATCTACAGAAATAAAGAGGGTGTGGGGGTCCCTGGGGCCAAACGGTTGAGGGGCCAAGGAGTTATTTAGAGAAACAGACTGGACCATGCATGCTTGAACAGGGACCGTGAGGTGTAGAGGGGTTGAAGAGCCAGCATGACCAGTGGAAAGCAACGACGGTCCCTTCTCATTCACTTGAAATATGGCAGGAGCTGATAGCAACTGCAAGAACGATCTTTTCAGACAGAAATTGATTTCCACAAGATTGCCACTACAGAAAAAGAGTGCCTTGGCCTTGGCAGAGCACGTACGAAATCCAATGTTCGCTTCCACCCCTCCGGATGGACAAAACATCAAGAATTTTGACAGCCAAGGACCTGACCCTCTGAAAAGTAATTTTCAGTGGACCTGCAGATTCTCTTCCTGCAGGCTGAAGGACAGAAATCAGTATTCTTTCCCATGTGACAGTTGACTGCAGCCTACCTGCTGGTCTGGCCCGTGAGCACAGCCTGTCTGAGCTGGCGGGGCCAGGGGCCAGCAGATACCCAAGTGCCTGGCCAGAAGATCCAGATAAATTCATTTCTCTCTGTGTTCAGTCTCTAAATGTCCCCTGCGCTGTTCTGTAGCTTAATTTTGTGCCAGACATGAAAAAGGAGATAATGGTTATTTAAGGATAGTAACAATGTTTATTTAAAACTGTTGCATCTAAAACAGCAGGAAAAAACCACCAGATTGTATCTCTGTACTCCAATATGGACAATAATACTGTGGCATTTGGAGGAGGAGGAAACCAGGAGCATGGAGATCAGGAAATATTCTCCCCATCTGTGGAGAGAAGAAAGGGAAGGTGGGAAGGCCACCAACATGCAAGTTATTAACAGGGCTGAGGATGTGTTATTTTACTTGCAATAACTGATGAAACCAGCTAATAAAGGAAAATCATAATTTTTAAGGCAGATGAAAGGTAGTCAAGGAAACCCAATATCTTCCCTTCTCTACTGTCTAGCCTCAGGAAAAACACATTGTCTGATACTGATGCCATCGTGATAAAATCACATTTTATATTCTATCTGTACCCGTGCTGCTAGTAGTGCTAGATTATTAAACTGATGAGAACTGTTCCCATTTGTCAGGCAATTCCCATCACTGTGTCACCATTAACTAGTGCATCCCTGTCCGCCACCAAGGAGAAACATCCAGGGACAGCCTGGTCCGGGTGAATTGCATGCTTGAGGACCATGGGTTTCATTTGACAGGTGAGGAAATGGTTTGAAGAGCCATCAGAGATGAGACTAAGTGGCAACATCTGCACAGCTTTCGGAGGAGGGACCTGAATCTGTGCTGAGGTCCAGCTCCTGCAGTGAGAGAGGAGAGGGAGGGGTAGAAGCAGGAGCCTGGCGTGGGCCTCCTCCATGCTCCTCTTCACAGCAGCAATGTGGCTTCATCCCATCTGGACCCGGCGTCACGTGCTGGGGGGTGTGATGGGGGTAAGCGACGGCCAAGAGGCACCAGCAAAATGCTTCCCATCCCCTTGCACACAGGCTCTGGGTGTGAATTTCATAGAATCATAGAATGGTTAGGGCTGGAAGGGACCTTCAAAGGTCATCTAGTCCAACCCCCCTGCAAGGAACAGGGATATCTCCAACTAGATCAGGTTGCTCAGGGCCTCGTCCAACCTGGCCTTGAACATCTCCAGGGACGTTTAAGAACTCCAGGGACGAATTTAAGATCCAGCTCATCTTCGTTTCACCAACCAGTGTTTTCCCTGTTTCTTCATGGCTGGAGAAAGTAACCAGGCGGGGGGGCTTTGTTAGTCTTGTGTCGTGCGCTCAATTTGGAGTTATTAGGGAAAGTGCTCCTTTGAGTGGGTGATGGACCCAAAAATCACCTCTGGATTGACTCCGAGAAGGAGAGCGAGGCAGCGCAGTCGCAAGCAGCACGGTGTGGGACCTGACATCGGGTCCCATCGTATGACAAATGTTGACGTGTCCGGGTCTGATAAAGCTGCATTGTGAAGCTGCCAGTTTCCTTCCGAGGGCTGCGAGGACGGCTCCGCCGCGGCTCCGAAGGAAACGACGACAGGGTGGAGACTCGCCCGAAAAACGCGTGAAATATCTCATAGATGAACTACGGAGAAGCCAGAGGGAAGCCAGGGCAGGGTGGGAAGGGGAGTCTGCTGTGCACGGACAGCGGGCTGCGGTCTGGGCTGCCACTGCGCGGCGTTCAGCATCCCTGGGGAAGGGTTCGTGCAGAGATGATGGGCAGGGATGCAGGTTATAGCCCGCAGTTCTATCAGGGGCGCATCCCTGGGGAAGGGTTTGTGCAGAGATGACGGGCAGGGATGCGGGTTATAGCCCTCAGCTCTACCAGGGGCATCCCTGGGGAAGGGTTTGTGCAGAGATGACGGGCAGGGATGTGGGTTATAGCCCGCAGCTCTACCAGGGGCATCCCTGGGGAAGGGTTCGTGCAGAGATAACGGGCAGGGATGCGGGTTATAGCCCGCAGCTCTACCAGGGGCATCCTTGGGGAAGGGTTTGTGCAGAGATGACGGGCAGGGATGCGGGTTATAGCCCTCAGCTCTACCAGGGGCATCCCTGGGGAAGGGTTCATGCAGAGATAACGGGCAGGGATGTGGGTTATAGCCCGCAGCAATAAAAGGCCACATTTCCTGTGGCCTTTAATACTCCTGCTGTGCAGTTCTTGAGCTCTTAAATAGGGACGGAAAGGTCATCGCTGCCTTCCCCGTGCCTTGGGACTGCTGTCGGATGCTTTGCTGCCGGGGGCTGCCCTCACTCACCCCATGTCTGTGGTGCCTGCTGGGTTCTGGCGTCACATCTTCCAAAACGGCACCTTGTCTGACAGCCGGAGCCAGCTCTGTTCCCCTTGGAACCCCTGAGGGTTACAGGAGTTCCAGCGTGGTTGTGCTTCCACTGACAATGCACTTGGGTAGAACCAGAGTCTTCAAGGTAGTTTTGTGCTTTATCCATCACATTCATTCATGATTTTCCTCTGATTGAAGAGTGGTGCGAGTTTCCACCTGCATGATGATGACAACAATGCGGGAACAGATAGCAATAATAAGGAATTATAAGCAATAATCAATCAGTCATGCTGAGCTCTCCAGACAGAGCGCTTTGCATTCCGAGTGATTCCCGTGCACCCGCCCACGCTGGCCGAGATTGTCCCCACTCATTTGCTGCAGAAGCTGGAGCTGTAGCTGGATTGATCCCTTCGCCGTACTTGGTCTTACATGGATATTCTGTGCTATGGAGGATGAAGATGATTAGGAAACTGCTTTTAGCTCAGCTTTTCCTCCTGAACATCTCCCCTGCTTTCTCCTAACGGATGTTGGTGATTGATAGACCATCATGTTGCCTCAAAAGAGATCCAGGCAGTAGGACACGGCACATGGAAAGCAGCTGTGAGACTCTGTGTGATGTAAGCCTCTTGTGCCTCAGTTTTCCCACCTGTGAGGTGGAACGCCATGAAGTACCCTGGCACGGGAAGGGCTGTAGGACACGAGAAAGTGTTCACTCACCAGCGGGACATGGCACTCTGGGGTGGACTTGAGCAGCTGGTGAATAAATCTCAGCACCTTCCTGTGCCACGTGGTTCCTGGAACCATCTGGTCCCGTCGGCGAACCGAGCTCTGCTCGAGAGGAGCAAATCAGACTGGAAATAATTACCCTCTCCGAGTGAGTAATGTGGGATCGCTGGCCTGTCCCCTGGCATTTCATCTTGATCATCTCTCCCGAGGAGCAGGGAGGAGAGGGGGAAGAAAAATTGCAGCGCAAAAATGAGTTGCTGGAGGCAGGTCCCTGGCATTCTTCTTTGGTTCATTTTTCCAACTTAAACAAACATGTAAAAAATGAGCTACATAGAGAAAATGTTTTTTTTCTCCATTTTTTAAAGTTTTTTTTAAATACTTATAGCATTAATCAAATCAGGCTGGATTATAAACTCTGTGGCACGGAATGAATGACACAGAAATTATATTCCCAGTAATTCCAGGTGGGCAGTTTACAGTGAGAGTTTTAGATTTGATAGGGATTTTACTATGGAATGCATATATATATATATATATATATATATAAACTGGGATCAACCATAGGACCACTAGTGCCACCAGTGGCATAAGTAGGCACTGCGTTTGCCAGGGTTCATGGAAACACAAGCCTGACTTGGGGCTTTCAGGCCAGGCTGATATCGATTAATGTAGGAGCAAAGTTTCCCATCCTTCCATAAATTGGGGTGTTGTTGATAAGTGTGACACCCCTTACAGACACTCAGCCTCCATCCGATTTGGGTACCAGTCCTTTGGCACATGCACCCAAAGATAAATGCGTTTTGATGGTATCCATGGACACTGGCAAAAGAGACAAACTGTTTTGTTTCTCTGCACTCAATGATTTTTGCAGGGGTGAAACGTTTCAGATGCTGTTGCTTGATTGAAAAAAAAAAAAAAAATCAAGTGAACCAGAAGCTGAGAAACTTTAGGACTGATTTCTGACAACGGTTACAAGAGGCTTAGTGGGATGAACTTTCAGTGTTCCAACAAGATAAAGTGGAA
Organism: Tauraco erythrolophus; assembly: GCF_009769465.1. Lineage (NCBI taxonomy): Eukaryota > Metazoa > Chordata > Aves > Musophagiformes > Musophagidae > Tauraco > Tauraco erythrolophus. The sequence goes on from NC_141477.1 coordinate 22,368,391, forward strand.
GAGAAAATTGATGTGATAAAAGAAGAGATTGGAACATTTTTGATGTTCCACCCTGAAATATACTGGATTTCATTAAACCATTCCTTCAGTTGAAGGAATAACATTTAAGCTCAATAAGATTAGGAATTTAAAAGACTTCAAGAGAGCTTCATTTCTCAGAGAGCACATTCAGGGACATTCTGACATTTAATTTCTTAGCAAAACGTAAAGCGAAGCTGGAAAACGCGACATAATTAACATTTACTTAAAACTTGGGTACAATTTCACATCAGTTCAAACAATGCCGTCAGAGCGGAGCGAGTAATTTGCTCGGTGACTTTGCCTCTTCATTTCTGCTTACCAAAGCTGGGTGAACAGCTTGCAGTTTTCTCAAAGACACCCATTCTTTTCTGGGAGGTTCCAGTTATTAATCAGATAAGTTTTATGAGTAATTCTCAGTCTTTCCTTGCTTGGTTCTATATTTAGATTTTCTGCCACGGTGGCTAATATTGAGTGGAGGCTGAGGTCACCCATTACTATTTCTATTCTCTGACTGCAAATACTGAGCACCAGACTCAACTTCAAACATCCTCTAATTTCTCCTAATATACTCATCCTCTCCAACACTGGGCAGAAATTAATTTAAAAGGGAAGCGTACAAATATTAATTGACCTCAGCACCGTTTTGAGCTGCTGTGGCAGATATTTGAGGTGCTGCTTTCCCAGTTCTAATTTTAGAAACACTGAATATGAAAATCCGAAGCAACATTTAGTAGAGGTGGTTGGAAGCTGCCTCTCAACCTAAGACTTTGCTTTGCTGTTTCCCTCTCTACTGAGCTTAGATGACCAGCCTACACTGAAACCCTCATTTTTAGATATCCAAATGTACATGAAATGAATCCTGTTTGAGGTGAAAAAATAACCCCCAAAATCTCAGACAGCATTTTGTTGAGGAAACAGCTTCCTATCAGAAAAAAAAAAAACAAACAAGTTTTAGCAGGCACATTTCAATCACTGCTATCTATTTTTGTGTACCTGCAAATGTGTGCTGACCCCCTCTGTTTTATCTGGGCTCAAATCTACAATTTTGCTTAGATTTGCTACAATTCCTCCTCTTTCAGCATGGGTCAGACTAATAGGCAGGAACACCCAGTTATATTCCCATGAACCCCAACTAGACCCTCGGTGCATCATGGCCTTTCTGCAGGCTGCCAAAGAGCGACCCCGCCGTACCCCCATCATTTAAAGCCTTTTTTTTTTTTTTTTTTGCTATAAACTTTTAGGGGTTTTATCATTTGAAACGGAGACATCACCGCTCAGGAGGTTTCCTGCTATTATTCAGGGCTCCATGTGGAATTCCAGGTGGGTTCACATGGCCGACTGCTGCACTGGAGATGTCAGGTGCTGCCTGCCCTTGCTGGAGGTCTCCGCAGGGTTTCTCTGAACAGACACTTTCTGTTGCCCAATTTAGGTGCTGAACATTGAAGTTTTAAATGTTTGATTGAAAATTCAACAAACAGCGAGCACTAAGGGTACAGCTCTACATTGTGTTAAAAAAGAAAAATCTCCTTTGAGCTGTGAAAAACAAAGGATTGTACAATTTTACCTTGAATTCTCCAACTGAAGGCAGGAAGTTTTTGGAGAAGGAGCTGTGCTGGTGCGGTGCTGTGGCCAGAGGGGCTGGGGTCGCTCCTGCTTCTGCTCCATGGTGGGCTGCCCATGTCACTTCACTAGGGGTTTTCAGAAACCCAGACATCACAGACACCACGAAGGAGGTGTGTGGGCCAGTGGACAGTAGCTTGAGGCTTGGAGGTCCATGAGAGGAACCATGAGTGTCCTGTGTGTTTTCTTTCCGAGTCGTGTTTCCTCACCTCTGAAACAGTGATGTGGCTGCCCCTACCTCGGGAGGGTGCAGGGAGGTGGTGTACAGTGAAGCAGTGAGGCATTTTTACAAAGGTGTGTAGTGATAGGACAAGGGGCAATGGCTTTAAACTGAAAGAGGGCACATTTCTAATAGATCTAAGACAGAAATTCTTCCCTCTGAGGGTGTTGAGGCACTGGAGCAAGTTGCTCAGAGAAGCTGTGGCTGCCCGATCCCTGGAAGTGTTCAAGGCCAGGTGGGATGGGGCTTTGAGCAACCTGGTGTAGTGGAGGGTGTCCCTGCCCATGGCAGGGGGGTTGGAACTGGATGATCTTTGAGGTCCCTTCCAACCCAAACCGTTCTATGATTCTGTGATTTTGGTATGTGGTGATGTGTGTGAGCAGGTAAGTGTAGACAAGTCTACACTAGGTTTAATCCATCTAGCTCTAGAGTTGGTAGTTGTCTATCTGCTGCAACAGGCCAGGCTGGTACAGGAATGATCTAATTCCTGCAGGTATGACTTTCGTGACCTATGGCTATTTATTCTGCAAGATGGTTGTGAGCAGACATCTTTTTGTAACTGTCCTTGGCAGCTGGTTGTTTTACTGAGGTCCAGATTCCTCCTACCTACGTTTAGATACTGAAGCACCTGAGAGAGAGATGCACCTGCAAAGGGGATTCAGAGATTTGGTGGACTATAAGGTTCTGTTTGCTGATGTCCCATCTCTTCACTGACAGCATGAGGTTCGAGGGCACCTACCTTCACGATCTAGGTGACTGTTTTGTAGCTTGCATCATGTGTTTTCATCTGGCTTCTGCCAGATTTTTCTACACAGCTTGAAAGAGTTGAGTCGCGTGGCCAGCGGTGTGCTGAGGCAGCGTGCTTCAAGTGCTGCAATGCTCTTTTAGAAGAAAGTTTAGCACCAGTTTTTGGCCAAACTTTAAATATTAACAGTCCGTATAAGGAGTATTCTCTGCGTGGCAGCTCACCTCTTGAAGGTCAGATTAAACAAAAGCCCTGAAAATTCCCATTAGGGAGGTCTTTGGTTTGCTGGGGGATGGGTGTTGGGGGGACAGGGTGAACCCTACAGCAGGGAGTGAGGGGTGTCTGTAGGTCTTTATTTAGGTGCCTGTCCTGGGTGTAGCCATACGCTGCCCACCTCTGCTGAGTACAAAGCATGGAAAGAAACACATTTCTACAGACATAGCCTGAGCCTCAGCTTATCCCTCATGGAGCTTCTAGCGTGGGGACTCTGCAGTGCAGGAGAAGATGGAGAGCCAAGTTTCTAAGAAGAAAGCAGTGGGAGCAAACCTCAGCTTCTGGTGCGGAGAATAGTGCCGGGGCAGCACGGGTGCGGTACCCAGACTGGGAATGCCGGCGGAGGGTTTCCCTGATGTTTGCACGGCTTGATCTCGCCGAAGCGTGTAGGAACGACTTGGTGCTCCACAGCAGGGCTGGTCCTAAAGAAAACACTGCGAGCTCAGAGCGTCAGAGAGCAGAGCGAGAGCGGCTCGTTGGAGTGGAGACACATCTTCTAAATGTCAAGGGGCACGGCGCAGGAGATGCTCCGCAGACGCAAAAGGTCACCGCTGCCCAAGCTTTCAGTGAAACAAAGGCCAACTATTTTTAACTTAATTTCAAGTGGGAAGCCTAAAGCCATGAGCTGGCCTGATTGCAGATGGCCGGGACGGCGGTGATGATCAGGGCTGTATGCAAAATGTGAGCCCCTGACTGCGGACGCTGCAAACCGCGTCCAGAATCTGTCCTGACCTCTGCTAACACCGTGATGCCCACAGGGCCCGACCTCGTGAGTCCTGCAAGCACTGCACTAGACACCTCTTCCTGTCTTGGAGAGCTGCTGTGAGAGACTGAGTTCATGAACCAAAGGTGGGGGTTAACAGAGAGAGACATAAACCATTTGCATTACTCGGTAGTGCCCCCATCGTCAGCTGTCCTCTACAAATGGGTGAAAAAGCAAGAGATGGACTGCCAGGCAAACGGGACGGACACCGTAAGATCCATAGCAAATGGGTCTGGTATTCTGCTTGGAGAAACCAGACCTACTTAGATGTGTCCTCTACAGGACACAAAGCTTTGCCTCCAAGGCTATTTTCAAAAATAATTACACCTATTTTCTTTTTAAGACAGATCTGCAGAGGTCATGTTAATGTACCTACTGCAAGAGTATAAGCATTGGCAGAAGAAAGTCTGCACCTCTGGTTTTGTACGACTTTCTTCACCCTGGTGATGGAGCCAAGAGAAGCCAAGTGCTGGTCCTGCATCATTTCCTAACATTTCTCAGTGCTGCTGTAGAAGGTGGGACTACAGATGTAGGTCTCTGTTCAAACTTGGTTCTGGTATTGAAGAAAAGCTGTTGTGACTTCTTGGTGAACTTCATGGACCCAGAAGGATCTTAATACCATCATCTTGGATGGGTAAGCAGTGCCAAAGTGGCACCCACCTTCACGTCTTTCCAGTGTGACGAAGCTGTGTCAAGAAGAAAAAAAATGCAAGTTTGGTCCAGCTTTATTCCTCCTGAATATTCTTGCAGCAGGGCTTTTCTCAAATTTATGGAGGGCATACGGAATGCTTTACTGGTTTCTTAGCAGTCTGGCAGGGTGGGCCTGGCGCTCGGCCAGGCTCACTTTTTCCATCACAGTGACAGGCACGAGCGCTCAGCTGTTTTCCCGTGCAGTTGTGAAACTGGATCACTGTCTGCCCATGGCACTCCGGGGGAACGGGAAGACTTCCTTCTGAAGAAGAGGCTCAGAAAGCTGGTTTCACGGACGGTCGCCCTGTGTGCAGCTCTGATCCTGGAGCGCCCAGCGCTCCGTTCCTCTCGGCTGGACGCTTTGCAAACGAAGCCGATCCGTGCCGTCAGGTCGCTGCCCGCAGCAGGGATGCCGGCGAGACGGGAAAGGTTTTGTATCCGAATTAATGAACGCGGCGCAGCACGGGCCTGATCTTGGCTGTCTCTCCAGCAGCTCTGGTGGGAGCAGTCATGGGTCTGGCGGCCCCATCTGCGGCGTACGGACCACCGCTGCGCGTTGTCGGAGCGAGTGGCACCTCTTACCCAAGTAGATGACGCCACGATTGGAATCACTGTCCGATCCTGTGGCTCCCGTTCCTCAGCCGCTGCTCAGACCAACGTCTGATGCTCCGTGCTGGTGCAGGTGATCCCACAGCTCAGCTCCCGAGTCCAGCTTTGCGTTTCAAGGGGAAGTTCTGCTGTTGCCATGGTGGCTCTTTTCCACGAGCAGGTTTGTCCTCCTGAGCATGGGCAGGGAACAGGCACGGCTGCTGCTGTTTCTAGACGCTGCGATACTGTTATGATCTATATGTCAGCCTGGTCCCTTTCTGCAGGCAGCACAAAATGGTTTTCCATAGTCCGGGGAGAGCCCTGGAGCTGAGCTGGGTGTAGAGCCCAGCTGCCTCGCTGGTGTTCCTCACCCCTTTGGACCCGGTGAGTGACCCCGACCTCCCCAACACCTCCAGCACAGGTCTCTCTTTAGCGCTCTGCGTTACTGCTACGTGCTTTTGAGGAAACCAGCGTGTCCCCAAGCTGTCAAAGTGTACTGAGAACACAGATGCACATTTTCATCTTATTTGTGGGACTCCTCTGTCCTCCAGCTACCCCAGGTGCTGAGGTGTATGGCATCCAGTCATTATTACCCAGCTGGGCTGAGTTGAATATAATGAACTAATTAACTCAAGGTACAGACCCTGCCTACAAGAGGCAGGCCATTTCCTCCTGGCTGTGGAAGATGTAACAGTGTCCTTGGTGCTGCAGCTCAGGCTGGTGAGTGACAACTGGTGACCCTGACATCTGCGAGACCCTGAGAAGCCCCGACTCCTTCACCTGAGCCCGGAGCCAGAGTGAGGGTCCTTTGGTGAAGAAGGTAAAGCTGCAAGCCCTGATGTGGTATTTGTGGGAGGGAAGTGTGCTGGAGTTGGAATGAATGGACTGAGTCTCTGCTCACCTTAAAGCCTTCTTGAAAAAACCTTTGAAAACAAAAATTTGTAAAACAAAAAGGGGGAATTATGGCATCCAATCATTATTACCCAGCTGGGCTGAGTTGAATACAATGAACTAATTAACTCAAGGTACAGACCCTCCCTACAAGAGGCAGGCCATTTCCTCCTGGCTGTGGAAGATGCAACAGTGTCCTTGGTGCTGCAGCCCAGGCTGGTGAGCAACAGAGGTGGTCAAGGAGCAGGAATTGCTTATTATCCTTGCCTAGAAATTCCCATTGAAAAGCAGTGATACTTGGGAATCTCAGTGCAGGATCAGCTGTTTGGGGATCTCAAACTGCATCACAATTGAGGTATTGCCCTCATTTTTCTACCAAGGCACTGAGATGTTAAGTGGTTTGTTAGAAGTCTGCAGAGTGCTCAGCATGGGAGGCTCCTGGTCTTGCCCTTTCAGTGGGAGGTTTAGATCTGCAGTGGGGTGTTTCTGATAAGACCCTCTGACTAATTGCTGAGAACAAGACCCAGTCAATAATATCAGTGTTAATAGTTTCCCAGGCTGAATTACGTACTTGTTTTGTGTACACACACAAACCCTGATGCATTTGACGTTGTTCTTGTGGTTGCCTTGTAGCTGAAGACTCAACGTTTTCCATATTCGACACAGATTAAATCTTTGTTAATTTTTCTTTGGAATTTTGCAGTGAAGGTGAAATTAATATTTCTCACCTCAACTTCAAAGCAAGCAACCAAACCTCTCAGGCTCCAGCTCCCCGTGGGTACGGATCAGCCTAACTGCAGCAATGGCAGCGGAATTGTGAGAGTGATGAGGTCCTTGCTTTTTCCACCAAGCCCACACGAAGCAACAGATCAAATACATCCTCCTCCAGCTTTTCAAGGACCAAAATCTATACATGGCTTCAGCCTGGTGCAGAGCCTTTCCCATATTTCACCCTGTCCAATGTAAAGCACCACGCTAGGCGTTTGCACCCAACGCCCTCCCTCCGCTCTTCGGGAGAACAGCCTTGGAAACCAAAACCAAGTTGTATCTCCATACTGTCCTGCAGTGCACCCTCACAGGGCACTTTCTAGGGCTGGCCATTGCAATTAATAGTATTTAAAAGCAGTGTGGAGCAGCAAGGGAATAAATGCCTATCTGAGTTAGTTTCAAAGCTGTTGGAGATTGCACGCTCCAAATCACAGAAGGGAGCTGATGCCACGGGTGAGGAGCAATGGTTAAAAAAGCCCTGGCTGCTTCCCAGAGAGCTGAAGTACTAATTAGGGCCATGGACAGTCAGCTAATTCAGACCTTAATGAGCCCTAAGGGACTGTGAGATAACAAAAGCTCAGATGGGTACGGCACTGCGCAGCCTTGAAGCTGTTTTAATAATAAGAGCCTTGACAATAGGTGTAGCATCATCCATGCACTGGGAGGAAACTGTGGAAAGGAGCCTGTGAAATCTGGACAGTGGGGGCAGGTCTGGCTTTCTCTCATGGCAGATTTCACCCATTACAAGCCAAAAACACGTGGCAAAATATGACTGTTTTTTTTAAAAAAAAAATAATTCAAATTTGCAAAATTAGGTGGTTGCAAAGAAGAATTAAACCTGTCCAAACGTGAGACCAAAGTCTTCCTCTTATTTTGAAGACTTTGGAATGGATCTTAAATTTCTTCTCTAGATGGTTACTTTTTGGTGGTGCCTTTCCTGGGCTTCATTTCCTTGGAAAGCTGGGAGCTTTGTGCGTGCACAGGCAGGTCTGCGATCTGCCCTTGTCACCCCATCACCCGTGTGGAAACACGGCGAACATCCAACACGGGATGCTCCATGCTTCTGGGGTATCAACCAGACGTTAGGGAAAAAAGAAAACCAAACAAAACCTCTCAGCTGTCAGGTCAGTGCAGGGCAGGATCTGGCCTTTGATGATGGGTTTCCATGGGCGCTTGTGCCCATCTGGCCGTAGCACCGATTATCTCCACGTTCAGCCTACTGAGAAGTTGGGGGTAATTGACACGATTTTTGCTTCAGAACTCATTTTTAGCAAATTAAATTGAAATGTAATTAGCTATTTTGGTCTCCTTAGTAAGCTAAAATGCTGATTGTGGAGCAGATGAGCGTAACGTTCCGTTAGTTTTCAGGGAGGGTACTGGAGAGGAGGAAATCTCTGCACACATGATGGGTTCTCCCCTTCAAAGAGCATTAGGTATCATCTAAGTTCCTTTCCCTCCCCGTTGATCCTATTTTTAGATACATATATTACATTACATGTATATGGGAATCCTCCTGGGGTTGTCACAATTCGTTCTGCAAATAAAAATGGCCTTTTTTTCAAATTCCTTCAAACCCAGTCTTGCTGGGAGCCCCTTCCCTGATGTGGAACTGTTGCTCCCTGGTTGCTGCGTTGCTGAATCTGTCCCATTCATCACTAATCCCTTCAAAACACTGGATACAATTTTCTTTTTATTTTCTATTACATGTATCGAAGTAAGCCAGTGCTAAACCTTTGAAATATCAAGTTCCTGCAAAAGAAACTAATCATAGAATCATAGAATGGTTAGGGCTGGAAGGGACCTTCAAAGGCCATCTAGTCCAACCCCCCTGCAAGGAACAGGGATATCTCCAACTAGATCAGGTTGCTCAGGGCCTCGCCCAACCTGGCCTTGAACGTCTCCAGGGATGGAGCATCCACCACCTCTCTGGGCAACCTGTTCCAGTGTTCTACAACTCTCATGGTAAAAAATTTTTTCCTAATATCCAACCTGAATCTACCTCCCTCTATTTTAAAACCATTACCCCTTGTCCTATCACAACAGGCTCATTGTTAAACTAAGAAATTGGGTGTTGGCTCCCCTGGGAAGGTCAATCTGGCCAACGGTGAGAAAGGTTAATTTGGTTTCTCTGCTAAAATAAGGGATGGTGCCTCGCTCCTCACCCCGGTTTGCACAGCTCAGGAACAGCTCCCGGCTTTGTAAGGCAGGATCACACCCTTCCTCTCATTTCCTTGAGAAAGTACAACCTGTCTCCTCCATCTGCCGCTGCGATGGAAATAGCAGTGGGGAGCTCTCCTCCCCCTTCCCCGTGCGGGAAGCGTTACTCAAAAAAAAACCCTGAGCTGCATGTGGCACCTGCATCACGATGTGATGCACAACGGGTGCGCTCGGCACGGTCCTGGTCAACAGGTCCCCCCCATCTGTACGACAGCCCTCCTGTCTTTTGCAACTCAACTATATGATCTCTGTATTTTATTGTGTCTATATTTTGCTATTTATAGCTTTCTTTTGCATCATGGCAGTAGTAACAGCTCGCACCCCCTAAATACCCAGCCAGGCAAATGTGGTGTTTGCCACTACCCTCTCCTCTGCTGCTGGCCTCCTCCTGCGCTGCAAAGGGCAACGTGTCCCTCCAACCCACATCCAACCTCTGGTGTTTACTGCATGGACAGTTTCTCTCCGATGCTCTGGCTTTTCGTGCTATTGCAAGTAGTAGGAAAAAAGTGTTTATTTTTGGCTTACTGAACGTAGTACCCCAAAGTAATGGGTATGTTGCAAATTGTGGCCTTTTAATCATCAAATTAGCATCAAATCTCAAAGTTCTTTTTGCTGATATTCCTCGTATATGAATCTTTGACATTTCCTTTTGCAATCTAAGATCTTAAGAAGAACATAAAATAGGACAAGGTTGGTACGAGTCGGGGGACCTGCAAGAGAAATGCAGGTGTTCTCCTTGTCTTGCAGCAAGTCTGTCTCATTGGCCAACCTCTTGCTTTAGGGAGCATTTTCAGACCAGCTATGTGCTTGCTCACTAACCTGTTTGCTACAACAACATAAGGGTATTTGGTTTTCTTATTATTATTTTGATTGAAACCAGCTATGTCATGTAGTTTTTGCAAGGAAAATTCCCCAGTGACAGTTCTTCTGAGTCATCATCTTTTAGGAAGCAGCTATCGGAAGTAGCTATCTTCTCCTCCATTCCCACCTTCCAAACCATCTAAAAGAACTGTAATAGAAACTAGAATGAGAGATGAAGAAATTAAACACCACTCTCTCACCCCTTTTCCCTTCCTCACAGCTACCCACACATCTTTCTGCTGTACCTCCTACCTCTCCCGTATCAGCTCCTGGCTCCCTCTGAGTTTGGCACTCAGGAAAAACAAGGACCTGCGAGTAACGCCTGGATGGAGAAGGGAATTCATACACTTACACCTGGGTATACTCTGATCCTTCACTCTGGGATGGACAAAGGTGTTGTGTTACTGCTGTAGGAGGGTTATGTGGTTATTCTGGAGGTCTCTGCAGCTGCTTGGCCATTGACTCTTGGAAGTGTCTTTCTTACTCAATGCCATAGAGAGAATGATACTTCTACCTGTATGACAGATATGATCGATGTGCCCACTGAAAAGAAAATAATGGAATGTGGTGAAATCCCTCTGGATTCTCCACATCTTACTTCCAGCTGAAATACAGCACTCGTGGGTGCTCCGCCGGATGAGTTCGATCAGGGTGTCTTGGTGGAAACAACTCTCTTCTAAGGGTTGAAATGGTTTTTTATTTATTTATTTAAAATCATAAATATGAGCAGACGATATGCCCCCCCCTCCCCCCAACCCCATATGTCTGTAGGAGTCATGGAGCAATAATACCCTTCTGGTTTAGGCTGTTTTCCTGGCACCACTGCTGGCCCCCAGCAGGGAAATACATGGCAGGAGGCTGCAGAGTCCAATGGAAAGGGAAGGGAAACATGATTCACCAGGTATTTTGCAGCCTCGTCATTAGAAAACTGAGTAGGTGGAAGAGCTGGGTTTGGATTAGGAATTCCTCATCCCTCCCTGTGTTCAGCTCCCTTCTCCCTTTTGCCTCTGACTTACTCAACGTAGAATTCATTAATATGACTATGATGCATGGACAGATATTTTGTCTCTCCTCCCAAGTCAATCCTCCTTCCTTCCCTCCTGCTCCTCAGCTGCTTTCTTCAGCAGCATCCTTGTCTCACGTTCTGGGCAATAGCAGGGCCCCAAAGGGCTTTGGTGTGTTGGGTCCTATCTGGAACCCCTTTTCCCCAGGTTTTGCCAAGTGTCTCATCCATGTGGCGAATAAGCCTTACTTTGTATTTCCCTCCTCACCACTGTTTGATGGCCATTTCCTGGGACAACATCATCAGAAAAATAATTAGCAAAGCTCACAGCAATAACAAACCCTGAAAATCTTTGCCCTCCAATCCAACTGTTTGGCATTATCAAGGAGGAGAAATGTGAAATGGTAACGCTCTGTAATTCATTAATGTGTTAATTGATTTCACAAAATGTGTTTGCAGCCACTTAAAGCAGTCTCTCTTCTCTGCTTTTTATGAACTGCAAGTACAAAGCAGAATTATGAAGACCAGGCTGCCACTTGCCCAAGCAAATGAAAATACTGATAGAGTGTAAGTTGCCTGAAAGGAAAAATCAAATTCTTTCCTGTTCTGCTGAATTTGGTATGCATCAAAAATACAAACTTTCTGCAGTTCCAGTACTCTGTGAAGACGAAAAGGACAATCTTTTTTTCCCAATTAATACCAAACACCTGAGGGGCAATCAGAACAGAATAACAGGGAGCAGCCTGACGCGGCGCATTTATTTCTGTGTCAAAAAAACCCTCATCAATCTATTGTCATAGATGAATGGCAGGGAGAGAATTGGCACTTAGAAACGAAATGGAGTTGTTGTCATACAAAGCTGTCTCGTTTCAAAAACACTTCCAATGGCATTTATTTTTTGTATTGATTTCAAGAAGCTCTGGCTACAGTACAGGTCCTTTTTTGGCCTGAATGCTTCTCTGGAGAATATTTTCCAGGTGTTTTTTTTGAACACAGATGTAACGTTGGGAAATGAAATCAGCTTTGCAGCCAGCAAAGGGAACGGCTTCAAAGGTTAACCCATTGCCATGGCTTGGCATTACTTTCTCGGCATCTTTGCCTGGACATCTTAAGCTAAAGATGCTGTTGCCCTTGGGAGAGAAGAACCCTTCTTCCCACCTTCTCTCTAAAAGTCTAACACACATCCAGGAGATAAGAATGACGCTCCTAGAGAGAGGGAAAAAAAAATGCAGATTGCTCAATTTGAAAGAAAACTGATTTTTTTTCTCCCATTTTATTTGAAGTAGAGATGGGTGGGAAGGGATGTGTCCTCCCTGACTTCTGCTGGAAACCAGGCTGGATGAGCAAGCACGGCACTGACAGGCAGGGGGGGTGTTTCCTCACTGAAATGAAATCTAAATTTAACTTTCAGGGGTGTTGTTCCCTCACCCCACATCTCCCCAGGTATTTTTTGCTGGACAGCTGTCAATTGGCTGGCCAGTTTGGGTCATCTCCATGCAAAGCTTTGGGTTTGAAAAGCAGTTTGAGGCTGAAACGGGGCTGCACTCAGGGCGTTAAGGGTCTTCCTAACTGAGCACAATGGAAATGGCAGCCACGAACCATCGACCAAGGTTGTTTCTTCCTGTTGCTTTCTGACATGTGTTTGTCAGAGCAGTGTTGGAGAACAACCTGCGTTGATGAAGGTGGACGGACTATGAAGTACTGACACTTGTGATTATTGCTGCTGTGAAGCTTCCAGCTATTTGGGGTTTCGGAAGAGTTCAGGCATCTGAAAATGCATTATCTGAACATTTGGCAAGATGAGAATTTGGAGGAGAGAATATAAAAAATTTGCCTTCCATTAACACAAGCTAATGAAATCATTTAGCCAGCACTTCCAGTACTGAGAGCATGCAGCCATGAACTATTTTGAGGTTTCACTTGCTTTTCTGCCAAGTTCTAATCTCCAGACCAGCTTTATTTCTGAGTGGGAACTGAGGAATTTTGGACAATATGTCAAGCATCATCCACTGGATCTGCTAATTTGTGGCGAGATTGTGCAACCCTTAACGCGGGCGCCGTGACTCGTTTGAGCTGTGCCCGGCAGGGCGATGCGGGATGGCTCCGCTGGAGCACGGGCTGGAGGAACAGCCTCGGGCACAAGGATTAATTGTGTAAGAATTCAGCACAGTCATGAGTAAGGCTCATATGCTGGAGCCCTTTCTTTTAATTCCGTGGTGTTAATGTGAACTTTGCTGTAGTCAAGGGTTTTCTGAGAATATTATTTCTAATGCACTCAGTTCCTAAAAACCTTTTCTTTCTCAGTAGCAGAACCTCCCCCCTTCGGTGGTTTCAGCACACAGTCTGGGAAAAGGGGCTTTCTCCTGTTTTGTTGTGGACTCATCTCTTTGCCATTATCCTTCCCACATCTTTGTTGGATGTAGACTTTGTTTTCCTTTAATAAACTTATTTTTAGCTCCATAAAGTACACTTGAGATACCATCCTTCCCAGGCAGCCATGCTGCTGCCTAAGCAACCGTATTCTTTCTGGAGCATTTAATGTAGGATGAGGTTGGGGTTTTTTTTTCCCAGTAAGTAGTAAAGCTGCCCTGAAATACATGTGGTGCTTGGCCTGGAGTTTTATTTCCCGAGAAAGGCTGAAATCCTGAAAGTCAACAGTAAAACCCTGGCTGACTCTAGTGAAGTGAGGATGAAGGGGGAGCAGCCGGTGGATAACCTTGATAAAACTGGGAATATATAGGTACATCGCATCCAGAAGGAACGAAACCCAGACCCAGCTTCTCCCTGAGCAGACTGCAGATGCCAAATGCCTTTGCTCCCTGCTTGTCCCCCACTTTCCAGTGCTGGGCAAAGGCTGGACTGGCCGGGCACGAGAGTGGCTCCGACCCGCTGTGCCCAGGGCGGAACGGTGCTCCCTGCACCTGCATTGCCTGCTGGCATGAAAATGAGAAAAAAAGTGGAGAAAACAAAGAGAAATTATTGAATGCAAAGAGAAACTATTAAAACCAACAAAAGTTGAGAAAGGGCTGCTGTGCTCTTGCCTTGGCCATGGTTCCCAAGACATTTCGGAGATGACATATCTAGCTGGGATCCAGGCACCATCAGACTAATTTTGAATTTAAAATTAATTATGCCATTTAGTGCCCTCTCAGTTGCATTTGGATCAAACCATGGGACCCAAACAACTAAAGTTCCTTAAGGATGTCCTCAACCCTGGTGCCAGGTGCGATCTGAACAGCTTCTCCTCCAGCACTCGGGCAGTGGGGGACGGGATGGAGGGCTGGGGGGGAAATAAGAGGGTGCAGTGAGACCCCTGTGCCGGGCAGTGTCAGGACACCCCTCACGTCTCCGTCTGCTGATTTTCCTCATTACTAAAATGAAGGAGGGGGTAGGTGCCCCAAGCACAGTGCTTTCCCAGTCTGTACTGGGCTTCTGGGCACCGTTATGGGAATAACAAGAAATAATGTCACTGGAAGAAATGCTGCTGTTTAAATGGCTTGCTTGTGGCGTTGTTTCACCCGTTACAACATTGCAGAGCTGATGGCCAATCGCCAACGCTACAGCGGCGAGTTTATTCCTGTAATGTCATCGGGCAGATAATGAGAAAGAAGGAGTTTTGCCCGTAAATTGCAGCACATGTTAAAAATCACAAGTAGAAAGCAGAGGAGCTTGTGAATCACCTCACTGATCAAGGATTTACAACTCTCAGTGCTGGTCAGAGCAGGGGAACACGGGGCGGTGACAGGAGTCTGCATTTCTGAACAAGCTGTAATAGCAAGATGTGTCTGGGAAGGCAATGAATTGAATCCAAAAGGAAATAAAAAAAGCAAAGAGGGAAGGAGAGGAAGGAAAAAAATAGGGAGGCAGGACAAGAAGGGAAGAAAATAAAGAAGATAAAGTAAGAAGGAAAGAAAGACATCAATTTGTAAGTCTCCAGCTCCCCGGAGGATGGGAGCAGCACCCCTCGAGCTGCTGCCTGGGACATCCCTGGACGTCTGCGACTGCTACAGCAGACACTGGATCTCTGCACTGGATTCCCTTTGATCAGCTCCAGCTTTGTCCATTCTGTAAGCCCTTGACCTATCCCTTCCTTTCAAATCCTGCAGACATTTCCTACACTGACCTACTCGAAATGACATCCCCGGAACACCAGCCTCTTCCCCCCCACCGTAGTCTTCGTCTAATCATTCACCAGCTTTAGCACTGAGCTCTATTCTCGGGAGCCAAATAGTGGCAACACTTCTTCACGGGCAGCTTTAAGTCGATACGAGCCGTAAGTCAAGGGGAACAAGTTAAAAAAAAGAAAAATCAATATATTTTACTTCGACAAGCGTTGCTACGTCCTTAATCCTGCCTTTTTACAGCCCGCAGCCTGCAATCTGCCCAACGTTTGCTCTGCTCCACCGGACGGACAGCGGCTGCCAGCGGCTTCGCTGGCTCCTCTTCATGCTCAGGTTCACCTGGAGGGGCTGCGCTGCGATGTTGGGACAGAAACGCTCGGAAACGGGGTTGTTTATTCGACCCAGCTGTTCCCATTGGCACGGCGATGGCCCGTCGCAATATTTCTGTTGGTCGTCGGGCTCTTTGCACACCTGGCAGCGGCTGGACGTGTCCGCAGAGCCAAGCGGACACATCCTGCTGTTCCGAAGGGTTCGTGCTGGTCTGGTGCAGGTGCAGTGCCCCGTGTCTGCCACCTCTGAGCTCCTCATCCTCCAGCCTGGGCATGGCACAGGAATTATAACCGGGGAGGGGAAGAGGGGTTGGGATTCAAACTGGCATTTCTACAGCGGTTTGCATCAGCCTTTCTCTTCCAGCAAAAGCTTTTTGTTCATGTTTGGTGCAGGATAAATAGGGCCTTTGACCCTCTACATGACGGGGCATTACTAACACGCCTTTTCATGAGGAGCCAAAAGAATGACGGTGTCAGGGCAAACACCCACGCTGAGCAGTCTCCGCATGGCTCTTCCCAGGGTTGTCGCTGCCTTTTTTGGGGACCTGTCATTCCCTACCTGTAAAACATCCCCGATGGCTCCCGGCCCTGCTGCTTGTCTCTGACTCAAAAATGGGTCTGTCTGGGGAGCGTGAAGGAACATTCAATGGTGACCGTGGGCTTTGGTGGGTGCTGCCTCTTGGGTATGTGCTCTGATGTCTTTTTCACCCCCCCCTCTCCCCAGGAGGCAACTGGAACACAGTCCCGGCGACCTCAAATTCCGCAGTCCGGCTTCCCACGTGTTGGGAAGTCAGCGGGGTCAGCACGCCCGTGGTGCAGGAAATGGATGGGAAAACCCGACCGCCCGGTTCCCTTTGCCAGGTGAGTGGTGTTACCACCCGCTCCAGCGTAAAACCACAACCACCAACTTGCTTCTCCCTGTCCAGAGGCGCCATTAATGGAGCCCCTGGGCGGCACTAAATTACGTGCGAGGCTGAAACCACTCAGCTGGAATCGGGCAGCAGAATCAAACTTCTTTAATGGTACATCCAGACAGGAAAAATCAGGCCCGTGGAACTGCGCCCGCAACACGGATGCCAGCAGCGGGACGCATCCTGGAGGGACCCGGCTGCGCGCTCGGCTCCCCGCTGCGAGCCACGGGCACGCGCCGCTCCGCAGCCCCTTCTCTGCAGCAGACTGGAAATCTGGGTTTTGCCATCCGTTCCTTTTCGGGGAACTTTGGAGTGCCGCAGCAGGGATGCAGCGCGGGGCGGGTGCTGCAGGCGGGATACGTACCTGGCACAGCAAAGCTCCTTTGGCATCACCTTTGCGGTCAGTGGCAAACAGCAGCTGCCTCCGGGTGGCAGTTCGGCTTTGCGGGGAGCCCCAACACTGGCAGTCCTTAGAGAGTGGGCACAAAGTGTCCCGGGAGCAGAACCAGAGCCCACGGCACCCGTCTCGGCTCTCACCGCAGCTACGAGTATTTATTGTATTTGCTCCTAGTTTCTTTTCCTGGTCCAAAGACTCTGGATTTCCTTTGTATGGCGTGAAACCACCGCAGCAGCAGGGCTGGCCAGGGGCTCCTCTCTTGCTGCCCTGGATCTGTGGGGGAGTGAAACTTTGAGGAAATCAGTGTGTTGGTCACATATTCCCTCAAAAACCAGCCCGGAGGATAAGGGCTCTGTTAAGGCAGGTGCCAACATGGTTACAACTTTCATTGCCAGGACGAAGGAAGAACCCTCCCTGTTCCTGACCCACCTTGTGCCCACATACAGCACCCACCCACGGGCACCAGTGCTTTTGCCTGTTGGAGTTGGGCTCTTGGTGGCTTTTGTGTCACTCGGGTGTCCCCTGGGAGCACCAGGGCCCTCCCCAGCTGCCCCTGGACACCACCACAACAAGAACTTGGCTCCAACCAAACTGAAAAAAATAAATTGTGAACTACAACTGATGCGGTTTAGGTCAGATAAGGCAGAAAAATGATAGAATTTTTTTTGCATTTGCACTATTTGTGTGCAGTTTTCACAGAACCTCATGGGCCCGAATCCAGCAAAGGACGAGACTTTGCAACGAGACAAATTGCAATTTGGCCATCTTGTCTTCTGCTGGATTTGGGGAAAACTGCAGACTTTCACGTTGGCTGAGGCTGGGATGGGGAGTGGAGCTCTTTTTTGGGCACAGAAAAAGCACTAGTCTGGCTGCTGGAGAGTTAAAATACAGCAACTGGCACCTCTTTGCATGTATCCAGCTTCCAAATCAAAAACAAAGAAGTAGTGTGATAGCCCAAAGATGCACTTTAAGACGTGCAAAAAAGATCTTTAACTCAAAAAAAAGTGCACAGGAGTGACTGATGGTGGAAAAGCTATCAAATATCCAGGTCAGTTGGCATCAAATTGATATTAAAATGATTTGGGCAATATAGCTCCAGATTCGAAGGTGACCCTGGGTGGCTGTTGTACAGGAGAGGAGCCCTGGCCATGCTGGTGGGGCGACGGCTCTCACTTGTTTGGCATCACCACCCAGGGCACACCGTGCTGTGGGCAAACGTTGACTGCCTTCTGATTTCCTATGAACCTGCAAAGGCTTGAATGCACACACTCCCCCTCTGAGTAGTTCCTTCATGAATGAAAATGTCACAGCTTTTGTAAAAGCGAGCTAAAATGAGAAGCAAAGATACCAATATATTCTCTTACTGCTCCTCCAGATGAAAAAAAAGAGAATAGAACTCTCCTGAAGTCAACTTCCCCGGACTCCCAGGACCACTGGGAAGAGACCACTGAGGCTCTCGGAGCCCAAGTTCCCCGGGGTTATTTATGAGCCAGTTTGGTCCCATGGCTTACTCTGAAAACCCAGATCCTGGCAGAACTCCGTGTTCCCCTCCAGCTGCACAAGGGTAGAAAAGCCAGCCAGGGTCTAGCTGTGCATGTTACAGCTCTCTGCTGCGACAGCAACGGGGCAAGGTGGTACGTGTGGGCGAAGACCCGCGTGTGCCCAGCCCTTCCCTCCGCTCAGAACGCCATTCCCAGCTCATCCCAGCTGGGAGCCGCAGAGGGCAACTGGCGGCGACACACGCGCGACAAGATGCTGCAGCCCAGAGCCCCTTTTCAAGCCCTGATGGTTTCTTTATGAGGGCAGTGTTTCTGCCAGGGTTTACTTTTTTTATACAGTCTCCTAAATGAAAATTAAAAACCCCACAGTGTTCCTCTCTAGGACGTTTGTTGTTGCTGCTTTCACCACTTCTGAAAGAAGAGCAAAGTGCTCCGTGTCCCTCGGACACCGCGCATGCCCCCAGCCCGGCTTTGGCTGCTGTGTTGGCAGTGGAGGTGCTGGAGGGGGGGTTTGGAAACGGGTTCTTGGAACAGGGAAAACTTTTTGAGCCGTTGCCGCTGCACAGCCCGGTCTGTGGCAAGGGCTGAGCACAGAGACCCTGTCACACCTGCAAGAGGTAACAAATTACTGAGGCTCTGAAATGAGAAGGTGCACATCTTCACCTGGATGCATTTTTGCCTTGAAAGAGCTGGAAAAAAAAAAAGGATGTGAACATTAAAAGCATTTAAAAAATACCATCTCTCTCTTTTCCAGCGCCAAAGTAAGAGATTCAGTCAAATAACCACAGTTTTCCAATTTGTACCTGCAGTTGTAGGGCGCTGCTATTTGCAGTTAAACAGCTACTGTCCCTCCTTAGCAGCGCAGGACTGCGAAGCCCTCGTGGGCAGCGCTTAGAAACGCTCTCGAAAATGCCAGTTATTCCCACTGCATCCCCAGCAACGTGCAATTCCAGTTTGTTCTTTAATAACCCAGCACAGATGGTGCATTACGTGCTTTGGGGGATGCTGACCCGCTACTGTACCCGGCGCAAGACCTGGCGCTGCTTCTTAGCTACACAGCAAGAAGATAATTTATTGTTTGGGGTAGATTGGGATCCGTAATCCCAGCACCATCAGTCAGATTGAAAGTCCAATTCCTTAAAAAGGAAAAGCTTGACTGTAATATCATGGATACACACACACGGATAAACCAGAGATGGCTTTGCCGTACGGAGTCGTTCATACAACATTCCTGTCGTGTCGCAAACGTTATCAGCCTAAAAGTTTCACTCCTTCCATTTCAGGACCCTGACGCTGCCCACCGAGGCCACCAGCTCCGCGTGGTCCCGACGACTGCCCAGCACCTGCCCTCGGCCACACGGCGCGGGCACGGCGAGTAGGTAAAGTGGCACAACAGCCCATGGGAACAGGCAGAGCCAAGGGAGGTGCCCATTTTAAAGTCATTTCCCTCCCCATCACTGGCCGTTCTGAGGGGTGAATTCTGCACTTCAACGTGTAGGTCATAAATGCCATGGTGCAAACTGGGGGACTGGGACATTTCTTGGAATTTCTGGCTGAAGGTCTCAGCGCTCAGCTGGCACCTCTGTCCTGGTGTGCCCCTACTCTACCTCAGAGGGTCACTTTGGGCTCTTATCCAGAAATCCGGCCTAAGGAACCCCGCAAAACATGGATTTTAAACTGGGTTTCTTTGGGTTTTGGTTTCGCAGTAGCTGGCTGAACGCTGGGTGGCTGGAGGAAGCTAAAACCAAACGAATTCTGTCACTAAATTAAATACAGATGTCACTAAATTAAATACAGATGTCAACTGTCAACTAGAGGCTGCAGCGGTGGCGCCGGCCATGGATCTCCACTCCGGCCACCGCCAGGAAAGCAAGCTGCGGGTGGGAGCGTGCTGCGGGGCACGGCGGGCGGGTGCTGCTCCTGGCTAAGCGTTGGCAGTGCTCTTGCTTGCTGCACACAGGCTGGGTGATGGGGTTTCTTCCCCATCCCCTCTATCAAGGCCATTGTTGGCACACCACACGTCTTGGGTGACGCATATGGCTCGTGCGCTCCCTCACCACCCCCCCACAGCCCACATTTGCAAACGTGGGAGTGCAAAATGTTGGCCAACAACTTATTTGTCCTGCAAAGACAGTGGTGTGGGTGGGAGAGGTGTTCTTCAACGGGAGGTTTTACATGGAACTGCACTTTGGGTCTGCTCTCCCCAGCAGCAGCTTTCGCGAACGGCGCTGTGCCAGTCCTCCCGCGTGACTCCAGCGACGTGCTACAGGAGAAACGGGATCCTTTGGGATGTGAACCCCAGCATGGCACCACCGTCCCCATCATTGCAGGCAATAAGCAAGAGAACAAAGCTTGGCCGGGCGCTGCTGAAGCAGTGGGCAAATGTGAAGCTGTGATGTTTGAGGTCTGGGTGATGCTGCTCCTGAACCTGCTCGAGCTCAGGCCCCGCCGCAGCCTTGGTGCTCGCAGCTTTGCCTCTGTGCTCTCCCTCTCTCCCTGGCTCTCCCAGAGCAGAGCTGTTTGGGTTTTGCATCTTTTCGGTCCCTCGTCTGCCCGGTTTCCCCACGTGGGGGCTGCAGACGCGGTCACTCCGTGTCTCACCCCGCCGGGCACCACAGAACAGCCGGGAAGAGCAGGAAGTCAGTGGCACTGCGGAAAGCACAGCTCTTGGCAGCTGATGGCAGCCCAGGGTGTGTGCCCACCTGTTTCTCCGCGTG
Organism: Tauraco erythrolophus; assembly: GCF_009769465.1. Taxonomy (NCBI): domain Eukaryota; kingdom Metazoa; phylum Chordata; class Aves; order Musophagiformes; family Musophagidae; genus Tauraco; species Tauraco erythrolophus. The sequence goes on from NC_141477.1 coordinate 22,389,025, forward strand.
ACGACGGGCATCGCTCCCGACCACCGCCGGCTCCGGATGCGGTGACCCCACTTCTCCCGTTCTAACCGTATTTTTGGGCTGTCCAGAAACCCACCACTCGACTGTCTTACCTGTGAAATGCCACTGGGTTTCTGGAGAGGGGCTTTGCCTTTCCGGGCTAAAGCCCCCGGTTCCTCCGCCCCGGGGCACTCGCTCCCTCCACGCCAGGGAAAACCAGGGCAGGAACCTGCTCATCCGCGGGGCTCCGCGTGCGGCCGGGCTCCCATCCCTCGGAAACCATCCCCGGCTCTGCTGCTGTTGCTCAGAACACGTTTGGGATCAGGCATCCCTCCGGAGAGCTCAGGACCAGCACTTTAACCCCCCGTTCCCCGGTCCGAGCTCCGCTCGGAGCAATCCCTGCCGCTGCCAGCGCCTGCCAGGCGGTACGGGCAGCGTTGGCCTGCCGGCTACTCATGAATCATCTCAGTTCAGCTGGAGGACCCCAAGCAAAGGGGGGTGGGATAATTCCAGACCTATTTTTTGGTTATGCTCAGAAGCCTCAGTGTCTGCTCTGCTGCCAACCTGGAGCCCCATCCCAGCGATTCGTGCTCAGCCTTTGGGAAAAGAGTGAGACCGCTCTGAGGGAAATGATTTAAAATGCCTTCAGGTGCCTTTTCACTTCTTTTTATTTAATTCCATAAATATTTTCATAAGGCTCAGTGTCTTTACAACACTTTTTAAACACTTTTTTTTGTTTTATACACACAACTTTGACACTTGTTTGACAGGGTCAAACAGTCCAATATAAACAAAATAATAAAACTGGCAAGTGCGGATCAGCTGGGTTACCAAAATCCTTTTTTTTTTTTTTTCTCTTTTTTTTTTTTTCTCTTACTGTTAAAACCCCAAAAGCACTAAAATATCAGTATTTGGCTTCAAACTAGAATTTTAAAAACCTTTTTTTTTTTTTTTTTTTTTTAAATTCTCTGCTACAAGTCCCTGTCATCATAGTGCCTTTAAACTCCTACAGACTCTTCTTTTCTTCTTAAGGAAAAATAAGCTTGGTGATGCCATGCAGAACTTACAATAGCTACTAAATATACATGTTCCCTGAAATGTAGCTGCAATGAAAAGATGACAGAGCATAAAGAGAACAAAACCAGAAACCCAAAGCACCACAGTGTACTATCAATAACATTGCGATGGATGGCCGGTGACCATCCAGAAACTGAAACAAATTTCAAATATATTTCTCTATGTATTATTTTCTATTTACAACTGTTAGATGCACCTAGGTTGGTTCTTGTTTGATTTTTTTTTTTTTTTTTTGGAGAGGGTGGGGAGGCGAAAGTCTTGAATTTAGATCCTCTGTTCTAGTGTCTAGGCAAGGGGTAATGCATGTCATTTACCTAGGGAGGAGGGTATTTTTATGGTTTTTTATATATATATAGATTCCGCCAGACAAATACCGTGTAGGTTTGTTACAACTCTCTTGTTTCTGCGTATGGAATGGTAAGTGGGTTCCTCCTGTCTGGCACTGAAATGAAAGTCTGTATCAGATGCTCAGTCAAAATCGCCCCGATCTGATCGCATCTGCGCTGCTGCCAGCGCTCCCAGCCACACGAGGCAGCCCAGCCCTGCTCCCTACTGGGAAAGCCACGGTAGGCAGGAAAAGTGGGAACCCGGTGCTGGTTCTTCTTTGCGATAACGCTCCATCTCTTGCAGCACCTTGGCAATTTATGGAGGGGAAGAGCTTTCTTGAAGGCCATGCCTGAGAGCCAAGCTGCTCTTCCCTCTGGAACGAACGCCTGCCCCTGCCGTGCCCGCCGCCCGGCTTCGGCAAGCGCCGGCAGGGCTACTGTGTTTTGGCTTTCCGTTTAAGAAAGAAGCTGCGAGTCCAACAAGTGGCCTTGTCAGATCAAGCGAGTCTTGATTTATGATGCAAATAATGGTGTGGCGGTGGTGTTGCTTTTTTCCTAGTGCTGAATATTTAGGAAGCATCTTCTCATAAAAATTATGGATGTCTCATTCTCACTCTCTGAGGCACAAAACAGTAAATGAACAGGCTTAACTAACGTGCTCGTTACTTTTTTTCCCCTAAGCAATTAAAAAGGCAAAGGAATAAGTGAAATTTTCATCATGTCGCCCAACAGTTGGTAATATCTCTCTCTCTTTCTCTCTCTCTCTCTCTGCGTCTCTCCAACCATTCAGAAACAGTAAAACATTTCAGTTAACTTCTGAGAACCCACCTCATTCACTTCTTTAAATACCCATTCTGTTAAAGAAACAAAATAATATCTCCTACGTATTCGATATTAAAATCTGGCCATAAAAATGCAAAGATACAAAAGAGCATAAAAATAAGTTCCGGTATAAAATTGGGTCGCCTCCTATTTGGGATTCCCGGTGGTTCCGCTGCTGCCTGTCACAGAGGGGCCACTCCTCCTCTCCAAAACATTCGTCTGGCTTTGCTGGTTATTGATTGTTTCTGGATTACTAAAAAGTGCTGAGATTATTTTTGTACTTCAGTGAAAAAACACAGCCACTGCCTTGTAATGTGCCCTAAAATAAAACAGGCTCCATGGAAATACTGAAATCACACTCTCTGCTCCTCCCATTCTCCTGTATTTCTTAGGGGAGGGAAAAAAACACCCTGTGTCTCCACGCTAGTTGGCCTGGGGTGCTTATGGGGTGTATCAGATTCAAAAAAAAGTGATAAATACCGTGATCAATCCCTTCATCCCACATTTTCAAAGGAGCTTGCAGAATAGCTCTGCAAAGTTTTTAAGTTTGTCTTCTGAATGTGGTTAAACAGTCTCATTTGCCCTAGGAACAAAAAAAATCATCCTAGTGCACAGCGATTTGTTTTACGAGCTGAAACATAAGCTTCTGCGCTTGCAAACGAACGGACTTAAGGCTGAAATTGTAGGGAGTGTCTTTGAAAACAGAGCTACGAATCTCCAGAGGGAGAAAAAGAGAGAGAAAGAGACCTGGAGAGTTCAGCTAATCACTCCAGAGCCCACTGACACCGGTACCCCTCTGCTGAACCATCGATGCCGTTTAGATCAAACCCATCACTGATTTACATGAGGTCACGTAATCGTGGTCATGGGGCTAAACTTCTCAGGTGACATCCTTATCTTCCCTGAAAGGCAGCTCTCAACTCCCCTGCAGCTGGGGTGCATTAAAGATTGGGAAAATCCTTCCAGTTACTGAGGCAATGAGCCTGTGGCTACTCAAGTTTTGCTCCGGAGGTCAGTGCCCAAGTGAAGCCACGGACCTCACGCGCAACAGAGCAGAGCTGGCAGTGAGGGCAGTCGTGGTCCTCACTTCGGGGATCACTGCTCCTGAAAAGAGCAATTAGTGGTTCATTACCGTGGGACTGTGCGGGCGTGAGTGTGGCCAACAGGATGGGACCTTAGTTCCTGAAGGAAGAAAACTGGCCATTTGTTGGAGCTAATAGCCAATTTTCCTCGGGCTGGAATGGAGGGCGTGAAGCCATCAGGTTTTAAGCTTTTATCTTTGCATGGAGAACAAAGATAGGAGTGGGCTTTTCAGAGTCGTGTCTCAGCTTAAAAAGAAAATAAATCAAAGCTAACCCCGCTGAAAGAAAACGAAATGCAAAAGAAACAAAAGCCCCTGATACTCTTTTCTCAGTCTTACTCCGGGCGTGAACAAATCACACCGAATTGAGAAAAAGACAGTGCTTAAAGAAAATGCAAAAAAAAAAAAAAACGAACGGAGGAAAACCTGTCTCTCGCTTCCTAAATAGCTGGTACCCCTTCTGCTTATCTTCACCTGCCCACAACAAAACGATTAAAGCCAGAGAAATACTGCGCAGCAGAGCATGGTGCACGGGGAGCACATCCAGACAGGCACGAGTCAGACCAGAGAATGTGGGACGGGGACGGGGTCGATGCTCTTCGTTGAAATGGTGACTCCGGGGACAGCCAAGGACGGGACGGAGAGGGAGGGAGAGGGAGCAGAGATCTCCCAGCACTCCAAAAACCAAACGACACCCCCCCCCCCCCATAAATAAAATCAAATAAAATATACACCGATGTAGTCCATGAGGAACTTCGATGACGAATTCACACAAGCGAGAAAGCATTCTGGGATGCCAATGACGACTTGAATGGAAATGAAGAAGAAAAGAAAAAAAAACAAACCACAACAACAACCAGATGTCCGACCAATGGAATAAAATAAAACAAGTCACATGGTTGGAAATCATTGGTGCTTCCTAGTATCTAGTAGCAGATTGCTTCCCAAAAACAACAAAAAAAGTTTTTGGTCCTTCTATATATATACATATATGTATACATATTATTATTTTTAAAATGTGTATATATATATATGTATATATATTTAGTTGCAACAGTGCTTCTCCGAAAAAAGGTCCATCTATAAATATAATTTTATTTATTTTTATTTTTAAATTTTAGTTCTTTTAAGTTAAAATTCTCCATCTCTCTAGGTATTATTTTTTGAATGGTGTTAACCTGCTGAAGTTTTGCCAGAATGGTGCCTGGCTGCGTCTGGGTTCGGTGAACTCGAAGACCTGGGACTGGGATATGCCATCTGTCACCATGTATTGTCCCTGATTTAATGGATCCTGGGGTGGTGGGTAGGCTGGAGGAACCGACTTGGAGTAGCTCACACCTGCATCGATGATTGGGGGGAAAAAGAAACAGATCAGTCAAAGTGCAATTGGGTCAATAGTCTTTCTTCGTCATGCTATCGCTTCTCATCCCTTAATAACCAGGGTCCCAAACAACAGGGTGATGGGCTGGAGACGGCAAATCTACGGAGCAACGCAGCGGCTGCCTGAACTCTCAGCTCGGAGGCTGCCTACGCTAGACCACGAGTTGAAGATCTGGAAAAGATCCATGACTTTGGTCTTGGCAGAGTTTTGCCTGCCCTCATGGAAAAGTCCTGCGGGACCTGAGGAGGCACCAACGCCCGCCTGGCCGGGCGAAGGCCGACAACCACAGCGTCCAACCTGCTCGCAAATTTAACACTTGGTGTTTCCGAGCTCGTTTTCACCCTCCCTCCCAGCTACGCCTGGAAAGCAGTTCTGCCTCAACGTGCCCCGCTGAGCAGCCCCGAGCAGTGCGACCCCCCAGGACCACCCGGCACCGGTTCCTGCGTCGGAACGGAGCAGAGCTGCTCTGGAGGTCGCGCTGCGCTGCAGGGACCCGCACCGCTCCGGCGCTTTTCTGCCTATACGATGGACAACTCATTATTTTCTTTAGGAAAGTTTGTAGGACTTTTCCATAGGGTTCAGTTTAAATTTACCAGTCTGGTTTCAGCCAAAAACGGCTGCAGGCAACGCAGAAAAGGTTGATTTCTGCGCAACCCAAACTGGTAGCGATGGGTGGACTGGCGAGGCTACGCTGTCAGGTTCTCCATGCGTAATGCCCACATACACGAGTCACAGCTCCTGGGCAGGAGCGGGGCGAGGGGGTGCTGCCCTTGCAGCTTTCCCATGGAAAGGGGGACCTACGCAACCCGTTGTAGAGGATGGTGTAGAAAGGGTGGCTCTGGGTGAACGGAAGTGGAACAGACGGGAGGGATGTCACCGCCGCAGTGTAGGCTAAACAGTAATACAGAAATTCTGTATTTCCTTCCCCGCGACACCACTGACGAGGGACACTCCCTCCTTCAGCCTCAGGGTAGCGTGATCGGCTGGAAACCACAACTCCAGAGAAGGGCAGGAAGGAGGGAGGAGCAGGGCTCTGAAGCAGGTTGCTGTAAGCTCTGGCCATCTCTGGATCCCCTCTGCTGCATGCAGAACTGCTCTTCCTTCTGCGGGGAGGGCAGCCCCGGGCGTGTGATGGGTGGCAAGCTTCGCAAGGGCCAGCTCGAGGCCATTGCCTCCCCTGGTCTTAACCGCAGGAGCGAGGCGACTCTACCCAAGCAGATCAGTGTCCTCATCTGGAAAGCGGGATGGCATCACCCACCTACCTCACAGGAGGGTTGTGAAGCTAAATTAATTAATGTTTGTATAACACTTTGAGATCCTCGGCTGGGAAGGTGCTAGAGAAGGCAAAATACGGTGATTAGCACCCAGGTACCACAGCAACGGGTGTCAAAGAAATGCCAGCTTTGCGTTCGGTTAGCGGTTCCTACGGACACACAAACACATGCTTTGCGGGAGCGGTGCCGCCGGCCCGGGCACGGGGGGCTGCACACAGGCGGGTACTTACAGACAAAGGGAAAAGCCTCAGGAAGTGCACTCACGGAGCTCATCGACAACTTTTACAGGTGGCCACGTTAAAATTCGGGGCCTCTTTTAGACACAAAGCTGAGGCTTTAGGAAAGAGAATGAATTCGCTTCCCCTTGCGAGAGAATTTACCAATCCGGGGTTGTTAAAATCCTCAAAAGGTTCAGACCAAACGGAGATATCATCTTGACTATGTCTAACTGATTTCTCCTTCTTTACAGCAAATACCATCCAATGGTGCTGTCCACTGTAGGGAGTGACCGAGACCTTTCCTTACGGTGGACAAAAAATGCTCCGTGATTCATACTTATTAACCTTTAACAAATTCATCACAGTTAATATTTCAAACTTATTTGGAAAGAACAACCTGGAAATATTCTGCATTTGTATCTGCGTGCTGGAATAGTTACTCATCAACAAGGTTTCTACTCTGGAATAGTTACTCATCAACAAGGTTTCTACTCTGTCTTTCCCAAGCTCCTCTCTCCCACAGAAAGCCTGCAGAGCAGAGTGCAGCCCCAGAGCCCGTGCTGCCCTGGGGTCAAACCTGGAACAGGGTCAGTTCTAGGACACCTGAGACAACTTCTGTCCCATCCTTGTTGGTAGGCCCCGACCGTCAGTTCGAATTTACCCCACTATGTGACTTAAGCCAATGAAGTCCCACAAGGGTAGAGCATGGGCTTGAGCTCATCTCTGCCCTGCCTCTTCCAACCCTTCTTCTACCACGGTCCTGCTCTGAGTTGCCTTGCTGGAAGGCAGGTCAATGTGTGGGCAGTGTAACCAACCGCAGAGTCTGCTCTGGAGGGGAAACTCCAGCCCTGAACCCATACAAGAGCGTAGACATTCTCCAGGAGGCCACCAGCCTTTGGTGCCTTGGCCACTTTTCTCAGCAGAGACTGGTGAGGAATTGTAGAATCTGTGGGAAGGTCAGGATCTGGTACAGGTCCCTTACACGGCTAGAGTGGGAAATAGATCTTCTGTCCGGTCAGTGGTTTGGACCTTTGTCTGACCCAAAGGACCAGGAATTACTTCAAAGGCCAGTAGGCCTTGTGCCACCAAGATTACTAAGCTGTGCATCTAAAGCTGCTGTTAAGGGACAAACAGCAGTTGTGTCTAGCTTTGGAAGACCTTAAAAACCACATTGCTTTAATGCCACGGCCCAATGTCTTTTGCATCCTGTGGCTGCTGAGTAGCAGCCTTGTGATGCACCCGGGCTGCCGGGCTGAGCTCTTTGTTGTCACTAAACCCATCTTTGGAGGGTGAACTAATGTATGTTAATCATGATACAGAAATGCCAAAAAATCTCCTGGATCAGCAAAACGTTATGCGCTTGGAACGCTGAAGAAGTAGAGAAAGGACAGTCTGGCTGAAGTCCACTGACATTGATGGAGTTACACTGCGAAGAATGTAATCCATAGTCTGTCTTCTCCAAAAGAGAAAAAGGCAGACTCCCCTGGCCAGATCACTAGCAAACCCCACTCAGGTCTTTCCCAAATAGCCTTTTTGGTCCAAACTCCTGAAAAACATCCATCCTTGCTTGAAACATGCCCATGCACACATTGCCACCTCCCTCAGTAAAGCAGCTCAGACCCATATTCTTGGAGGTGTTTGTGTGCCCCCTCGAGGATCGAGGCTACTGGCATTAACATCTGAGCTGGGTGAACGTCAGAAGCTCCTGGCTGGTTCTGCTTGAAGGTTTGCATATTTATTGTATTTATCAAACGGCCTCCATGGCATCAATGATGAAGACAGCAGCTCTTTATGGATGAGGCTTTGGGCAACCTGGTGTAGTGGAGGGTGTCCCTGCCCATGGCAGGGGGGTTGGAACTAGATGATCTTTAAGGTCCCTTCCAACCCAAACCGTCCTGTGATTCTATGATTCTCAATGGCATGCATGATCACCGGGTGTTTGTGGGCATGCAAATAAAAACGTGTGTGCTCGGGCAAGTCAGGCTGATAATTCCACCAGAACACATTTTCTTGTGAAATTGAGATTTGTGAATTGCACTTTGCAATAGCTTGAGGTGCCCCAAGAAGGGCCTCTTTGGTTTTTTTTGGACATACCCACGTTCTTGACAAGGTGGAACACGGGAACTGGGAGGGGGAAGGAGGGAGATTCACCTGATCTGCACGTCTTCAAATCCTGAGAAAATGCAATTCTGGGAAAAAGTCTGCCAGGTTGGTATTTTTCTATTCTGCTCTGAAGTGCTTTGCTCCCGCATCAGAACTGGGGGCTGCTGTGCAAAATCATCTCAAGGGATTTTCTTTTTTTTTTTTTTTAATATGCAAAGCCATAACTCCACTGCAATTCAACAGAAAGCAAAGCGCTTTCCCAGCGCGATTCTGGGCTGCCTGGTGAAAAAAATTCCAAGTGCAAAGGGGAAGAATTGATTTCCAAGGGCAAAGGCGTAAGAAAGCAGCTGTTCAATGACCAGACCTGGAGCTCCTTCTGCTGGTTCGTGCATAATTCTGCACTGTAGCAGAACACAAAGGCTGCAGCTGCACAGGCAGGATGGTTCAGCGGGGTGGGGGTTGTGGAAATCTGTTCGGAGTGGGAAAAAGAAAACTCCAGGGTTTATAATTTGGCTAGACAAAACGGGCAAAGAGAGATGCTGCACTGTCAGTTGAATTCATGGCTTTTTTTAGTACTAGGCAACGTCACTTGGAATCTTTCGGATTTCTCAGCTCAGAAGAAAACAAAAAGATTTAAATCTGTCTCATTTTCCCCTTCTAGTTCTTTTTTTGAAAGCGTCTCATCTATTTGAGGTTGCAACACGACTTCAGTAGCACGGGAAGCTGTAGGAGCACGCTACTAACTGACAGGGGATCCACATGGACACGTGCAGACATGGCTCCAACACAGCAGGACAGCTACAATAACACTGCACCTTTCCAGAGCTGATACAAAACACACACAGAACACGCTCAGATTTGCCTCTAGATAGAACCACGGAAACTTGCCTTACAAGCTGTTCATTCCATCCTCGACCTTTAGGATTTTAGCTTATAAAACTTTGATCAGGAGCTATTCCATAGGCTTTTCTTCTACCTAGCTGCCTAGGTACCATGCTGTTCATTAGCGAGAGCCGAGTGGGACACAGTAAAACACCAGCACCTGCTTCCTCTGCTGGCTGCTGGAGGCTGCTGGGAGGGATGGAAGCAGTGCTGCGCTAAGGAACCCTGCATCTCCCTCTGATCGCAAGAGCAGCTGAGCCAACTCGCATCTTTCAGGAGCCATGCTCAAAAATCCCAAAAATTCCGTTTCCTCCTGAATATTGTGACCGATACACAACATGGGGTAGCCAGGAACACACCTCAAGAACCCTAATTGTTGTATGGTTAATTACTCCTGCAATAGCCACAAGTTTAAGTTAAAGAAATGAGCAGTCATGGCTGATGGGTACAGCCCTTTGCCCTTCTTCAGCACATTTCAACAGAGGATCTCAAAGCACTTCACCGCTACTCACGCGGTTGCTCTTACGTTTAGGGTTGGCAAACTACGCTGGGTCTGACATTAGTTCTGCTCCCTGATTGCAGACCTGCTCTTCACGGCGAGAGGGGGATGGCAGCTGGGACCAGGAAACGTCTGCCTCCGACGGCATTCCTGGGCGGCCGTGGAATTCATCGGTTTACGCTTCCAGGCTAAACTGCCCGACTCAAATTTTGTCATACTCGTGCCACTCGAGGAATTTAAGTGGTGTGTTAGCCATGGCTCTTTACACAGCTGGGGATCTCACTCAAGGGCCTGGCAGAGGTAGGAATTACCAGGGATGGTACTGGTGAGGAGAACATGCCTCAGCTCCCTCTTCTAACCACTGGCCCAACTTCAGGTTGGATATTAGGAAAAAATTTTTTACCATGAGAGTTGTAGAACACTGGAACAGGTTGCCCAGAGAGGTGGTGGATGCTCCATCCCTGGAGACGTTCAAGGCCAGGTTGGATGAGGCCCTGAGCAACCTGATCTAGTTGGAGATATCCCTGTTCCTTGCAGGAGGGTTGGACTAGATGACCTTTGAAGGTCCCTTCCAGCCCTAACCATTCTATGATTCTATGATTCTATGATTCTCTGTGTTGGAGGCAGAGGGAGGGAAAAGGACTAACTGCAGCTTGAGAAACGCGAAGGAGGAAAGCAGTAATCTCATGTCCTGGCTACTCCAGAGCCAACCACAGTATCTACAAATACTGAGGTAACTTGACCTTCCCGAGTCTATTTATCAAGTCTGTTACTGCAGCTTGATGTCATTAGACTGGACATTAAGATGATGATTCCTCATGTGATAAGCAAAAGCTAAGCAAGGCAAGATGGAAGAAATGATACTAGGGCTTTATCAATCAAAGCCAGGTGAAAACTAATTTATCCCATCTAGTATTTATATAGCCTCCCTCTCCTCCACCATTCTGTACACTGATAGCAAAGATCACTCTGTCTGGTCCATTGATAGGAAGAGATCAGGTCACCCATCACTGCCCTGAAATGCAGCCTCTTCTGGGGAGCAACGCTGCCCCTCACCTAAGATTCCTCAGCAGACTGAAAGTGCAGGAGTATCTGGGCTGACAAACTTATTTGGGCAACCTGGTGTAGTGGAGGGTGTCCCTGCCCATGGCAGGGGGGTTGGAACTAGATGATCTTTAAGGTCCCTTCCAACCCAAACCATTCTATGATTCTATGATTTCAGTTGGAATCTCAACATGACGCTGATGTCGACATGTTGGCTCTTCAAACGAGGGCCACCGGAAAACCCAAGAGGCCCGTTTCACATCTCACCAAAAAACTCCTCTGGAGAATTTGCTCCGAAGCCTGTGCCCACTGCTGAGTCACCGGCACCTTCCTTTGACATCTCCCAGCCAAGAATTTATTGATGATTTGCCTTAGCTCGTACATGTGACGGGACCTCAGATGATGCTACTGACCCCAGCTGGGTTACTGATGCCTGGAGTGAGACGCTGTCTGTCTATACTGCCCTCAGTGGGACCAGTGCTGCGGAGCCCGTGGCGGGCACTGCGGAACGCCTGCGTTTGGGAGGCAATGGGATAAATTCTGTGATTTCTCCGAATCTGTGGGGAAATACCACGGAGAACATGATTAGCTCCGTTCTCTCACCTCCACTGTGAGAAGCTCTGTGAAAACAGGGAAGTGGCGCTGATTCTCTGAAAATGCAAGTGCCCCTCTATGTTTTAAAGTGGTTACTCCATGTGTTGCTCAGCCCCTGTCAACCCCCCGAGGCTATGCCTACATGTGCCAACAGGATGAGGAAACATGTCGGGGCCACGTCAATCTTGTAAGCAACGGAGATGCAATAAAATCGGCTTAAACACTCGGAGAACCACGGGAGGGACCTACAGACTCTGGTACCTGCTGAGACCATCCTTGGCAGCTGGATGATGCCAGCAGGAGTGTGTGAAGGTGCAGCCACCTCCTCCTGCGTGGCGGGCTTGGTGGGGGAGCGCCCGATGGGCAGAAGCGTGAGGAGTCAGAGAAAAGCTGTTGGGCATTTGGGTCAGGGTTTTTATGACATAGTTGGCCGTGCGCTCAAGTGATCAGAAAGGAAGAAATTAGCAGGAAAATTCAGTGACTCAGAGGGTGTTTTACTGCAGGCCAAAGCAGTTCATGCTGGCTGGTGATTTAACCCCTGCTGGGTTTGCATAGCTGAGTATTTATGGGCAGCTTTAAGGAGGGCATCCTTCTAAGCTCAGGGCTAGGGGTGGTGGTGATTGAATACATGTTTTCCTCCTTCCCCAAGCCCCAGACCACCAGGCTAAAGGCTTCTCTGGGCTGAGGGCATCTGCTTTGGTGAAGCTGTGGCGCAGTGCAGAGGAGAATACACAGGACAGGGAGAAGGGCATGAAGAAGCTGGCTCATAGCTGGGTCTAAAGAGCTTTCCTGGAGTGGGAAACCCTCGCACCTAGGGCTAAGGCCACTTCTTTAAATTAGAACTGACACTTTGTTTGCCAAAATGGAAACATCAGTGGGAAACAGTGCTTTAAGAATCTCTAAATTCTAATTCCCTGACACCCCTGGCTGACAGCTTCTAGGACCATGAGCAAAAATCCCTTACACGTTCACGCCATCCTGCACGGGGACAGACGTGGACAGAGTTGGGGATCAGCAAAGTCACTGAATGTTTCTGAAAGCTGCAAACGCTGATGGTTGGAGGGGAGATGAAAAGCGGCCAGCAGAACAGAGGCCATCGGTGGACAGAGGCACTAAAGGAGCCTTCTGTTTTCAGACACTTAGAAATGGAAAAAGTACCCTGGATAACCCCGTGCCTGCGTTAAGGATGGACTGGAGATCCACAAGGGATCCATTTTCAGGGGAACTTTAGAGTTTCTGCTGCTCAAGCCAGTAACGAGCACAAATCTGGAAGTGCAACTCGATGCTATCGTAACGTCGCGCAGGTCCTCGGTGGCACCTGGACTTATCTGCAGCAAAGCTGCCCACTTGCTCGGCTGTAGCTTAAAAAGGGCTGTGGGTTTTTTTGTTGTTTTTGTAAGTCAAGGCAAATAAATTTCCCTGTTACTTTACCATTTCTAGGAGACACCACACTGAATTCTATTCCCTGTTACCACACTGACGCTGACAGAAGCTAAAGGGCAGTAACCAAGAGGCAAAATATTGAACAATCAATGCAAGAAGAAAAAAAACAACAACAAACGGCCCTTTTCTGTATCTGCTGGTAAGGTGCAGAGCCAACACTACCCATTTCCTTTATGTCTAATGGACTGAAAGACGGCCAAAAATTGGTTTAACGCTGTCTTAAGGCACCTGGTCTCATATCATTACGTTTTGCCCAATCCAATAAGTAGTGCAAATCCGAGTATATTGCTGAAATCTGACCGCGCGCATCATGACGTCGCTCTGGAAGGAAGCCTGGCACCGCGTGTGTGCCAGCGTGCCAGCGTCAGGAGGGGGCTGCCTCCAGAGGGGCCGACTTGTGCCCCACAGACAACCCTCATTTTGGGATCAAACACTTCTCAAAACACTGGGAGTTGCGTTCTCCCCTCATCTCCTGGATAAAGTTTCCATTAGTTTAAAAAGCAGAGTTTTACTGTTTCTCCTCCTGCTCTCAGCATCTCTCCCTCGCCTGCTGCAGCGAGCAAGCAGTAGTTCAGATGCTTCCTTCATGCCAGCCAGCTCCAGAGCAATACTTCTGGGAGGTGTGGTACAACAGTGCATGAAATAAATGGCAGTTTATACTATTTGAAAAATGTTTTTCTGCTTCACCTCTAACAAAGTTGATTGCATTTTCCATTTCACCTCCTTCACGGCTTTTCTCTCTTCCTTAAGTGTTCTGTGACAGGGAAATTACCACCGTCTCCCATTTAAGAGGTGGAGGGAACAACTGAGATAATCCAGAAACAAGTCTGTAATGGGCATCCCCTGGCACGGAGCGGGGCTCTCGGCACGTCCGGCCAAGCTGCTGAGCTGTCGAGCTCTGCTGCACCACTGAGACCTGTCCTGCCAAGTCCTAAATTTACATGAATAAATAGTTCAGTTGAATGCAGTGGAAGGATTCCTACTCCTAAAGGGTTTCACTGCTTTCCAGGTATAACTGATGCTCCAAAACTAACTTAAAGCCCCTTCCAACGCTGCTGGTGTGCTGCAGGAGGCTGCGGGCAGGGCAAAGGCAGCGCGCGGTGCCCGCGGGCAGCAGCCTCCCGGCACGGGCGCTCACCCATCTGCCTGCACCCAGCCCAAGGGCTGCACCTCAGCAACACAGCCCCAAGGTTGGCAAAAAAAATGTGGGCAATGTATGTAAAATGCATATGGAAAGGTTCAAAAAATCAGTCACTGCCAGCCAGCTCTCAGGAATTCCCTCCTACCTCCCTCTTCTGCACAATGCCACCAGCTCCCTGCTCCAGCAGCTTCGTGCCTCTCGTTGGGTCTTGGGCACAAGACAAACCACAGAGTGAGAAAACTGAAGAGTTTTCGGCAAAGCGTTCGGTGCTAGTACTTAATTTAATTAATCAGAGACTGGGCTATGATTACCACAACGTAGGACCAAAAGAAGCAGAGCTACTAATTTCATGACCCTATTTGTTGATTTTCAGATCTCGTGTCTCAGGTATCAACCAGGCTTCGCCTAACCTGCTGCTCGGGCTCCAACTGAATTTCTGTCTGCCTCGAGGACTTCATCTCACAGAAAGAACTGCCGGTGTGACAACAGCTCGTTCTTCATAAGGAAATGCTGACCGGTGGTTTAGGAGCTAATTAATTTTATAATGAGAGAAGCCCCCTCCTTTTTCATCTCAGAGAGAAAGAGAGAGAAAGAGAAAGAGAGAAAACAAGAGAGCAATTGCTGCGTGAGAAGTAAGTACGGTCAGGCGTATCGTGTTTGTCAGGATGTGAGTCCAGTGATTTAAGTGGGAATACTGGTAGACATGCCCAGGCACCTTTGAACTGTGTCACTTAATGACTGAACAGTACAACTATTAATTAATTAATGCCTTAATTAATTAACACTATAATTAACTGAACAGCAAATAATAATTGAAACTGGTTTTGTCATGGCCATCATGCAAGTCAGATTCTCTTAATTTTCCAGTTGCCAGCATCTCCGTGGTTGCTTCCGTGCTGAGGGACGAGCATGCCAGTGGGGAGGGGTGACTCTGCCAAACCGCGCTCGTGACGGCGTCGCCACTGCCTCGACTACGTGCACCCATTTCTGGGTGTGTGCATACTCTGAGCTTAGAAAATCTGGCCAGGAGAGTTTTTAGAGAACATCTTAGAAGACAACATAGGAAGTTAGAAGAGCGGAGAAGACTAATGACAATGGAGAGACACAGCGAACCAAAGAGTTTACGGCTGGCCTAGCAAACCACTACTGGACCAGCAAAGCCAGTAGACAACAAACAGGTGAGGCAGAAAGCAAAGAGCTCCTTCAACTTTTGCAAAACCCAACCCAATGCCTGTACGGAGCGAGGACGGATCTGCCTGGAACTGATGACAGCCAAGAAGTGACGAGTTCTCTCAAAGCCCAGTTACGGGCCTCGTTGTGCCATGGTACTTTGGCAACGGATCGATACGTCTACGACTTTGTGAAGCTTTGGGAAACGTGAAAAACGACCTCACTGACTTTCCCTCCGTATTTAGTATTTCAAAACCTGTAGCTGCAAGAGTTATTGCGAGAGAGAGTTAATGCTGGCTGCCTCGCCGGTTGAGACTGTGTTCAGTGTCTAGCGTGGCATTTATCAGTGGGCTGCAGCCTGCCTGGGTGGGGAAATGAACCTGACATTGGAGAGATATAATGTCTTTACTAAAGTACTTTATTTCCTAGAGCTGACACTACTGTGCTGTCCTTTAGAAGTTATAGGTAGCCCCCAGAAACATAAGTGTCCCCTTTCCAAAAGCAGGAAAGGGGTAGATCCCTCAGCATCTCCAGTATTTTAGCCATTTTTCTTTCCTTGCTAATGGGAGACTTTGGGAATTAGCAGAACCCCTACACATCTCCGCACTCACTCCCGTTTCAGCCTGAGATAAACAACTGAGATAGATTTCTGCCCCCAGGGACAGCTTCTGGACATCAGACTGGAGACAACGAGATCAAATTCATCTCTGGTGAAATTCCACTGGCTTCAGCCGCATTAGACCAGAGATTAATTTGGCCCACAGATACATTAAGAAAGGATACAAAGCACAAACGGTATTTTATAAAAAAAGAGAAAGGGGAGGGGGAAGTTCAAGGGGGACGCTGGATCCTAACCCAACAGGATTCAGCCCAGCCCGCTCCACCCTCACATCACCAGGCACAGTGCGTGTTGCCGGTTACCTTTTTGCTTACTGACTTTCTTTACTGTCATTGCCGCTTGCCGCTTTTGATTTTCAGAAATTTCAAAGCCTGGAAAAGGGAACACGGCAAACACAATTCAGAAGGTTGCTTACAAAGCCTCTTTGTCATTTGGGGAAGGGGGAATGTTCTGCACTGCTTGGCAACACGGGTGCCCTGGGTGGCAAAGCATCGCCCCGTGAGCTGGCTGTACGGGCAGGTGTTTTACTGAAAAGCAAATCCTCCTCGAAAGGGCTGGCCTCTCTACAATCTCCCTTGTGCAGGGGCTGCGTGAAAAGTAAGATTAGACCCATTATTATTTATACAGTATCATAAATATGCCCAGTGCTTTACAGCTGGGCAACACAAACTGAGCCTGAACTGACACTGGTTACAGTCGATTTATGGGCTGATGCTGAGGGAAGGGCACGGCTGGTAACTCCTACCCTGCATGAGAAATGCTGAATCAGAGCAGAAATGATGCGGCCAGGAGACTATGAAGTCAGATGGCCGAAGAATTCTTTCTCCCACAATACCTGCAGAGGTCCAGGCTTGAAGCTACGGGCAGAATTTTTTCATTGAGGGCCAAAAATACCAGTAACTGAGTTGGAAAGAGACCTATTTCTGCCTATGAGAGCAACCAAGGACCTTTGAACAAGGTTGAACTGTAATTCTACTACAAAAACAAATGTGGGCTTCTCCAACAGTTGGGGCTAAATTAAGCATTACCAACGACCTCCTTTCAGGTTCATTTCATATTCCTCACCTATCTTTTCATCTTCTTTTACCATCTTCCTTTCTTCTCTGAAAGCTCTAAGCCATCGTAACTTCTCCTCCAGTTTCTTGGCAAAGAATAAGTGCATTTCCTCAGTCTCCTTGTTATGAAGTTTGAAGGCATTCTTCATGCTGACATTGAAGTCATCATCTCTCCCATCTTCTATATCCACCACTTCATATTTATCCATGTCTATGCGACCTTTGTAATACAGAATATCTCTTCGTATCAGATCCTACAGAGAAAAAAGGAGAGATGGGTTGATCGTAAGATACTTACAGAGCTTGAACTCAGCAGGGAATTCATGGGAGGGCTGAAGAAAAGAAAGAAGTAATGGTGAAACCTGGTGAGATTCTTCAAGCCTCATCTGCTGTGAACACATTTGTTGCTGGCTAAACAAACAGAGTAAATGATAGGCATAAAAGAACAAAACTAAGTCCTCATGCTGCAAAATTTTGCTTGTAGGCATGAAGAAATGCCTTTGAGAAGGTAACATATTTCCATCATTTTCCATGATGGGAATTTCAGTTCCATAGGACGAGAAAATGGAAAATACAGGCCACTGGCCCGATGGGATTCCTGTGCTGCAAAAGAGGCTGTGCCAATCTTGAGAAATCAGCTCGGGCACGTTTGGCAGCGCAGGTTGGGTAGTGCAGGTCTCTGTTTTCCAAACACGTTCTCGGAGTCGGGAAGATGTGTCTCTGCCCCTTCTCCTTGGATCCCATTTCCCATTCACACACAACTCATTGGTAAGAAAATCACCCTGATCCTCAGTTCAAAGAACTCCTGACCTATTTCTGTCCCACTGCACCCTGGTTTTAACCTCTTGATCCAGCTTAAATATTTTCTTTTTCCCTCCTTAATGTTTACAACCTTCACAACCCAACTCGTTTGTCCTTATCTCCTTTCTAAGTTGATTACTCCTGCCCCTTGTTTTTCAGCAACAGCTCATTTCTCTGCATTGAGAAGGGAAAAGTAAACCAGTCTTCATTATTAATTTTTCATCATTCATCTGAGAACACCCACAGCTCCGTGGCTGCTTGACATGCCCAGCACAACCTCCGCTCCGTGCCGCCAGCAGCCGTGCCGCGGCGCGGTGTCGCCTACCGCGATGCCCCCTGCCAAACCACAGAGGGTGCGTGTTCACGGCAGGTGGAGGTGGCACTAAAAAAAAGTGGTGTGAGATCTGTTGTGTCAACTGCTCCATTAGAGATGTGAGATTGTGGATGCTGATAAACTGTAGTAAAAACCAGATAATTTCCTGTCTTCCTCCTTACCCTCTTCATACTTATTTTGGCTTTGCCCATCAAATTTTGGACTGCCTTTACTAGAACTGGTCCTGTTGTATACTGGTGTAAGAGGAGCATCTCTATGTCTTTACAGGAACAGATAATAACAAATGATCATCAGAAAACAGAATTAATAAATTCTTAATTAATTAATTAAGAATATTAATTAATATAATATAGTCCTGACCACGTAAGGTGATTCAAGTTACAAGGCAAACATACTTACAAAGACAAATCTAGCGACACATAATCAAGATTTCCTTCCTCTATCCACTCTCAAAACCCAACGTTTAGGTGTATTGCATTACCTTAAATACTTTTTGATTTTTGAGAGTGCTCTAAATGCTACATTAAAAGATTCATTCAAAAGGAAAAATAAAATCAATGTACAGCATTTATTCACTGAAATAAGACTTAGTGGTGTGGTTTTTTAAAGATGAGCAGTAGGTTATTATTTTAAACAAAACATTAATCTCGGAAAATAAATTGCACATCATAATTTTTCAGCAAACTTGCTCATGGATGTGCCAGACAGTTTTAACAATCATGAGACAGGGCACCGTCCAGAAGCTCGTAGTCTTTAAAACCTGGATATTTCATGCTGAATATGAAATAGAAGATCTTTTCTGTTTTGTCCTAACTTGGAAAATTGCTTCTTTCCTCTCCCTTGGTGTCCAGTGAAGTGCAAAGAAAAGGCTGTAAGCATCACACTAAACACGTTCAATTAAATCAATACTGTGCACTGTGTTTAAATCTGAGTCTTGGACTCGTTCTTAGAAATAGCATTTATCTTCACCGCATTCTCAAAACAAAATTGATAACAAATCTCAAAGGAAAAAAAAATGCACTCCTTAAATTATCTGTACCAGCAACTATTCTTCTTCCCAGAGAGAACTGACTCACTGCTGCTGAAACCTCCAAAACACAACACAGAGCAGACCGTCCTTGTGAGCGAGATGGGTGAAGAGGATCAAATGTACTTTTCGATGCAATATTCATGATTATGTAGAGATTTGTTCATAAAAGGTATTACAAGAATAAATAATCACAATCCTCCTTCTCACCTGGCTCTGGAAATACAAGGCTCTGCACATTAGCTTGCTTTCTTACACATACTAAGTACATCTTTTCCTCTCTTATCTCTCCTATTTTGTTTCAGAAAACATCACGAGCTATTTTTAATCGCTAATGCTAAGTGAATGTTTGTAACAGCTTTGTGCTGTCATTATACTTCCAGGGGACACCACGAGGGGTTGGGATGTGTCTGACTGAACTGCTCCACACGTTTCCCCTCCGAGGCTGCGGCAGGAACAAGCGCTGCCTCCCGCGAGGCGTCCGCGGTGCCTTGCAGGGGCTCCCGTGCTCGGCAGGTGTTGCTGAGTGTTGGATGGGAAGATAACGGTGTTGCCTAGGAGTTACTGAAGGAGCAACGAGGAGATAAAGGAATCATACAAGTGCTTTTGGAAATAAAACGGCCCCACAGCGTAGTATTGCTGATGAGAATGCAATAGCAGGAAAGAGCAAGCTCAGCTATCGAGGCTGCCTGCAGAAACCACCCGAAGAAGAAACACCATGGTTCTGTCCTTGGATGTATGGAGTAAGCACACGGCGAACAAGGGGAAGTCAGCAAGGGCACAGCTCCTGCCTGCCACTTTTCCTTTCATTTGGAGAAGAAACTTCCATAACAAACCTCGAAGAAATGAATCATCTTTTCTCCCATCGCCCTCCCCAGAGCTCTCAGCCTCCAGCTCAGCAGGAACCTTCTGGTGGAGAAACAGCTCCTGGAGTGGGGAGAGGCCCAGAGGAGAGAAAGGTGCTGACATGGAGAAGACAAAACCATTCAAGGAGGTACAGAAAAGGTAAAGAGCTCAGAGCAAGTCCATGCCTGGCGTTTTCCAAGTGCAGGACCCTGTGTCAGCAGTGCTTTTCCTTCGTACTTCCACAAAAGATACCCCAAGTTTTTAAGAGCCCCTTTATTTTTCGCAGAGTGGTAAAGCACATAAACATCTCAGTGAACAGCACGTGTCTGCACGTGGGACACACTTTGTGCACACCTGGTCTCAAGAAAGCTCTGTCCATACAGCAGATTAATAACGGTAACTGGATGATGCCATTTTAATAGGTTAGGCATTCCCTACTACCACTTCTCCTTTCTTCCTCTCTTCTTGCCAGCACTCAATAAAGGGATATTATTTCCTAATTAACTAAATTTTAACACTCATAGTATGGGAAGTATTAGGAAGTATCTAACTCATAGATGTTAGGAAGTATTTCTTCTCTGAAAGGGTTGTCAGCCACTGGAATAGGCTGCCCAGGGAGGTGGTCGAGTCCCCATCCCTGGATGTGTTTAAGAATAGGGTGGATGAACTACTTAGGGATATGGTTTAATGGGGATTAGGGATGG
Source organism: Tauraco erythrolophus (assembly GCF_009769465.1). NCBI lineage: Eukaryota > Metazoa > Chordata > Aves > Musophagiformes > Musophagidae > Tauraco > Tauraco erythrolophus. The sequence continues at coordinate 22,409,463 of NC_141477.1, forward strand.
TTGGACTCGATGATCTCTAAGGTCTTTTCCAACCTAGAAATCTATGAATCTATGAAACATAATAATTATTTGATCTGTGGATATTTTATCACGTGTGTTCCTACAGCTCATAAAGAATAACATATATTACTTAACTCCTTAGTGAAGCTTGGGTAAATACACTTGGCTTACACTGTGACTCATCTCAACACAATTTAGGAATTCATCTGGGCTACATGAGAGATGTACAGCAAATGAGGCCAAACCCCTGCTTTAAGGAGCTTTTTTTATGCATGTGGACAGGAGGATAAAAATTCAGGGAACAGGCAGGCCATGAAAGCAACGCTGCTTTGTGTGATTCCTGCGAGATGGGGCCGGAAAGCCCGCAGCAGCGCCGAGAAGTGAACCGTGGTGCTGTGCACACCGGCGGCGTCAGGCACAGGACCATCCTTCCTTCCTTCGAGCACGTAGGCTGAGCCAAACCAGCACACACGAGGTACAGGAAAGCAGATGTGTGGCTGAGGGTGAAAATGGATTGTTTAAACGGACTGGTGTAAGTGCTACACGTCGGAAGGACAAAGCAAATAACACACACACACATAAAAAGGAGATTTATCAGCTGTGTAAGGAGCCACACTGTCGAAAGGAGCTCAGGCTTAGGGGAGGGCAGAAATGGCAGTGGGGACAGGCTGCTGCCAGGACTCCTGATAATCCCAGGGACAGCATACAAGAGAGTTAGGAAGAAATTATTAAGCTAGAGCATCTACCCTTGTTTATATGCTGGCTATATTAGTGTAATATTACATATTAGCCTCTCCCCAGTTAAGCCAGGACAAGTAGCTGGTTTACACTGTCCAGTTTTGAATATCACACAAAACTATTTTTTGTAGTTAAATTGGGTAAGTGCATGAAAATATAAGAAGACCAAAAAAAAGACTCTCAAAACCTGAGCAGTGGGGAAAGGCCAAAGAAAGGGAGTTGTTTAATCTAGAAAGGACATAAATAAAAGGGAATGTGCTATTGGTATTCCAATGTGTGAAAGCTGCTTCTCTCCTAAGGAGGCTGGTGATCAATTATTCTCCATTTGATTGTGGCTTGGCTTAATTTACCACAAGGGAGAACAGGATTAGATACTTGGGAAAAAAAAAGAAAAAATCTTTCTAGCTATAAGAGTAGTTAAACACTAGAACAGACAAAATAGGGAAGTCTTGGGACAGCATTCCTTGGAGATTTTCAAAAATAAGGTTAGACAAACATCCGTCAGAGATGATGTGAGCATACTTAATCCTGCAAAGGGAATAGCTGATCTCCTGGGGTCCTCGCCAGCTCGGCACTTGGATGCTGCTTAAGAGGAAGGGGACAGATGGAGGAGAAAATGCCATGGGAGCAGGTAGGATTAGCCCGGACCTCGGGGCGGAGTGGGAGATGCCCCAGGCACAGCGCGGGCCAGCAAGCACGAGGAGCAGGACAGGAACCTGCAGTCTCTGCAGACAGCATCCAGCTTGCGCTGCGTGGCTCTTCAGGAAATTGATGCATCTAGGTCATTTCCACTTATTTGTCTAAATACGATCTTTTTTTACCCTCCAGCTTCTATGATTTCCTTTTCTTTCCCTGGCTGAGGTTAATTAAGCTCTTCTGCATAGCGCTCTGCAGTCTGTTCACGTAACGCCTGCTAAGGATTCGCAAGGAAAAGATGAAGCCCACAAAAGTCCTGTTTGATGGGAGCACAAACCAAAGTTGTGACGCGTTTCGCAAACCCGCCGTTGGCTTTGTCGGAGCTGTGCTCGGGGGCACGGAGCGCTCTGTGGCACCTGCTCAGGCCATCTTCTCCTGCTCTCCCCCTGACTTACATCTCCCCATTTCACTTCCCTCCTCTGAAGGGGGGAGGTGACTTTCTCTAGCTGCACTGGAAAGAAAAAAAATTGCATTTGTGACCATCGTAAGGAAAGCAAGGCTGGGCTTTTACTGGAAAACCTGAGGATCTGAAGTTGGGATGTGGTTTCCACAATGAATTTATGCACCTACCCCCAAACTGCTGCAGTGGATACAGCACTGATGGATAGGCGAAGAGCAACTGACATCATCTACCTGGACTTATCCAAAGCATTTGATACTGTCCCACACGACATCCTTGTCTCTACACTGGAAAGACATGGTTTTGATGGATGGACCACTCGGTGGATAAGGAATTGGCTGGATGGTCGCACTCAAAGAGTTGTGGTCAACGGTTCAATGTCCACGTGGAGGCCAGTGACGAGTGATGTTCCTCAGGGGTCAGTACTGGGACCAGTGCTATTTAACATCTTTGTTGGAGACATGGACAGTGGGATCAAGTGCACCCTCAGCAAGTTTGCAGATGACACCAAGTTGTGTGGTGTTGTGGACACTCTGGAGGGGAGGGATGCCATCCAGAGGGACCTTGACAGGCTAGAGAGATGGGCCTGTGTGAACCTCATGTAGTGGAGGATTTCTCTGCCCATGGCAGGGGGGTTGGAACTGGATGATCTTTAAGGTCCCTTCCAACACAAACCATTCTATGATTCTATCTGTAGAAAGCATTGCACCTGTAAATCAGACTGTTCAATAACTCTTACTATTAAATTGACTTCTGCTTGTCTCTGGTACTGCTTTCTCCGCCTGCTCTCTAGCTTTAATCAATCCCTTTTTTTCTGCCACGAGTACCCCAGGCCACAGCTAGGTGTGCCAGGCGCTGCCTTTGCACGCTGCAGTTGTGCAAGACCCTGTAAGGGCCAAACCCTCCCGTGATGCTGCAGAGGACGTGTAACACGGATCACGAGGAGGGCAATCTGCCTGTGCAGTTGACATGGCATTAGAATTAAAAGCTATTCAATGGCTTAAGCAGCATATGGCACATCGGGAGGAAATTGTCCCCTCCATCAGAGGGCACAGGGAAGCACCTGAGAGGACCCAGCCTGGTGTGTCCCAGGTAATTTGCCCCTGTTGGCTTTGCGTGCGGCCACCTTCATGTGTTTCAGAAACTCCGATTTATTTCTCAGTGGGTAGCGTGCAAGGAATGGGTGGGGGGGTCTTAAGCCAGGGTGATGATTTTAGGATGGCACATTTTTTTTCAAGTGCTATGGTTTATTCTATCCTAGGTCACACTCTGCTTCTCATGCGTAAAACAAATCATCTGTAAAGCACAAGTGGGGAAAGAGCCATTTCCAGCCATGAGTCATGAGATCCCTCTTACGAGCTGACAACATAAAAGATGCCAACCTCAGAATAATCCATTACAAGTTTCTCATTGCACATGTAGGTTATTGGTCTTCCTGGTTATTAAAATCCTGCATATTCCAATGGCAAAGTAGTTTCAAAATGACTCGGGGAGGAGTTATGCACTCTGAGTACATGGATGCAGTCAGGTCTTCTGAGTGCCGCTCCGGAGCCTGGCAGGGACTGGCTGCGGGCCTTTGGCTCAAACACAATTCCTCCCTCAGTCCTCCCCCATTAGCCCCCATGGGATAATGATATTTACCTATTTTACAGGGCAACTGGGAGCTGTAAATAAGTAATCAGTAAAAGCCACATTGAAAGCCTTTGATGGTGGACCTTCAACAGCTCAAAGCCGTGTAAGGACAGCTTTGTGTTACACGTGCTGCGGGACGTGGAGCTGGCAGAGCAAAGGGAGGCGGAGAGGGGGCTCCACGGGTGGCAGATGCAGCCCAAGGGCAGCGTGGGGCAGATCCCTCCATCCCTCCTGCGAGGCAAAGGGTGGCCCAAGTAACATGCAACAGGGTGGCTCTTCTGCAGGGGACTGTCACTCCATTCCCACCGCAGAAGAAGCCTTAGAGAAGATCATCCCAGAAGATGATCCGAGATGGGTAACGGGCAAAGTCACATGAGGATTTTCTTCCCTCACTCCTCCCTACCCAAGAACATGGAGCTGGAAGTCCTACACTGCATACACACAGGTAAAGCAAAGCCAGGGCTTGCCTCAAACAACGAATCCTTGAAACGTAACACGGACAAGGCAGCAAGGTAGCAGTGTGCTCAGTATAAAAAGCAGCAATCCCTGCAGACTATTTCTGCCCAGAAGATGATGTGTTCTTCAGGTATCAAAGGAGAACAGGGATCCAAGGATAAGGCTGGAGAAGACCAACCTACAGGCAAGCTCTACAACTTGGTCAACAGTTGATGTTGAAACATTTGAATAGTGAATAATTGATGCTGAAATTGGGAAAAGGCTAAACCAGAGTCCATAATAACTGCAGCCAAACACCAACCCATGATTTGGGAAAAGCAGAGGTTTGGAAAAGCCTGAGCTGTCTTTTGCACTAAGGTGTGGGTCTCAGAGCCCTCTCTCATGATTCCTCGTTGACCTGGGCAGTGACTGCAGAGCAGAATGGAAGAAGCAGAGGGAGTGAGCAGAGTTTTTCAATTTACTCCTGAAATTTGTCCTGATTTTCCTGCCTGCCTGCTCTCTATCTTCACTCTGCCCAGCCTGCCGTGAGCAATGAGAGCATGGCACGCTGCCACTTTGCCATGTCTTTGGGTATCTTTAGTCATAAGGGCTTTCAACGTTCTTTGGCTTTTTAAAAAAAGATTCAGAGCCTACATTTAAAAAATGTAATTTACCTTACAGCGACCCTTTGAAGAAAGCAGCCCAGCCTGCTTTTCATGAACACCAAGGACACAGTTTTGCGTGGCATCTGTTCATCTAACTTAACCCTGCTGCAGGCTGATTTTTGAGATGGGACAGTTAACACATGGTTTTCATCGACCTCCTCAAAGCTGAGCGCTTTGCAAAACTGCACCTCTCTTCCGTGCAAATGAGACCCTAAAACTCAATGAACCCTTCTGAACGTTTTTGTCCTAATTATTCTTGGTATCAGAAAATAAATCTAAGCCCTGCTAAGTGGCTGGATGCCAGTGACTGTGAGCTTTGCTATCAACCTGTCGGACACGGGGGTTTGGGCTGAGCCAGCCTTTAGGAGCTGGCTTTAGGGAAATGGGGTCTGCACAGCACAATCCGAAAATGCCATGAGGGATGGATCGTATTAGGAATGGGGATGTAACACCACCTCCCCAACACAACCTTGGCCACTCGCTTCCCACCACTTACTTCCTAGGATGGGTCAAGTTGTTTGTTAAAAATTTCCCCAGGGGCTGCCACGGGCAGAGGGGAGCGGAAATCTCTGCGATACCAGTTTACGTAACTCCTCCTTGCACAAGGACAGCTGTGCTGGGGAGGTCGGCAGATTCCTGCCAAATTATTCAGCAGTGTCTGTCTCCTGAGTTTCGAAAGAGACGTTTGATTCATCCTTGCCAGCTCCATGAAGCTGCAGTGTGGGATCCGAGTGGGGGAGGACTGGAGCTGAAAAAGCATTTCTGTGGAAATGCTATTTTCGTTCCACGTATTTAGTGGAACATCAGTGGCATTTTGATGCCTTGTTCCACCTCAAGCCCAGTCACATTGGCTGCGAAGCAGCCAGGCGAGGGCGAGTGCATTTCCAAAGAACTAATAGCACGAAGAGATGGGAAACCCTTCTGCAGACACATCACTTGGCTTCTCTGGTCTCTGCAGTTTGCTCCCAGGGGCTTCAAATTGTGCTGCTGAAAGGCCACCGCAGGAGGAGGGTTAGATTTTCAGCTCTTGAGGTTTCACTTGTGGGCCAAATTTGCACCCACTGCAATTACAGTGGTGATAAATCAGGCACAGAGTATCCTGTATAGCCCCTTGCATATCTGTATGGCCATGAGCGGGCTAAACCGGTTCCTTATGCAGAAAAAAACCCACAGACTGCGAAGGGCTCTAAATGCAGCCCTTTCTGGATTTTACCATTGAATTAGCAACTAACAAAAGTCTTCTCCTGCCCTCCTCCAGCTGGCTCCTCTGGCTCACCCTGATGTTTTTCTCCCTGTCTCCTGCGTTCCAGTGCCCTCCCTGGAGTCTGTGCCTCCCTCTCTGCTATGGCACACCGAGCAGTGCAAAGGCAGAACCTGCCTCCCTAAGACAGCAAAATTTTCACTATTAAAAGGACTAAATTTTCACTATTAAAAGGACTATTTTCAGGGCTATTTTCACTATCAAAAGGAATGTTTTCTTTTCGTGAATATGCCATATCTGAAAGCCAAAATACCTTTTCGTAACTGTTTTTAACATATATCCTGTCGATCGCTGGACCTTGCCTCCATGACCATTAGGACTGGGATTTAAGTGCTGACAGGGCTGGCCCCAAAGTTTCTGTCAGTGTAGGTGCTGGCTTGCACCATGCTAGTTCCAGAAGTTTGCTGCTTTTATTTTTGGACAATGTGGCACTAGGATATATCAAGGCTGCACCTTTCGTTTTCTCTGGGTTTTCTTCATGTGCTTTGAAATACCTTGCTGGAAGGGTGGTAAAACACTGGACCAGGCTGCCCAGAGAAGCTGTGGCTGCCCCATCCCTGGAGGTGTTCAAGGCCAGGTTGGATGAGGCTTTGAGCAACCTGGTGTAGTGGAGGGTGTCCCTGCCCATGGCAGGGGGGTTGGAACTGGATGATCTTTGAGGTCCCTTCCAACCCAAACCATTCTATGATTCTATGACTCTATAATTCATCCCTCATGTTCAGCCACCTGCTAGCCAAGGAGACTGGCAGGAAGATCAACCTTCCTTGCCATGCTCTACAATCTGGACCCACAGAACCCTCTGGGCATGAACACAGGGCTGCGTCAGTGGGGCTGTGGAAACACTGTTCCTTAAAAACATCATCTTCCACTTTGCTCTGGAGCTGTGACCAGGCCAGTGTGTTTTCTTTGGTCATCTTCATGCTCACTTTTGCTGTCTCCCTCACTCAAGCAGCAGCATGCCCTGCCTGCCAGTGCAGCATCCACCGAGTCCCTACCGAGCTGCTGCCTGAGAACAGTGAGACACAGCCTGACCCATTTTCCCACCCTGCTGCAGGCTGGACCCAGGCCTGAGCCAAAACATGACATTTCATGGACATCTGCGTTACTGGGAGGAAAAGAGAAGGGGTAGGAGGTGCTGCAAAAGTCAAACAGTGTTCTTTGTGGGTCAGAAAAACACTTAAGTAATAAGAATTGTCCCAGTGCTGCTCTGTGCTTGCAAACAAGATTTTCGGCTAGCCCAGTGAGACCCATTCAGCCCGTAATAAAAGCAGGGCCGTTGTTTTGGTGCAAAGATTACCCCAATGTTTTTAACAGAAGGGATATGGGAACTAGACCTTCTTACACTAAAAGGGCTCAGAAATGTCTCCTTTATCTTCCCATTTGGAAACTTGGACTGCAATGGAGTTTGACAGGATTACTTTATTTACTCTCTCTCCTGTAGCACAGCTATTTCTGGCTGGCTGGCTGTTGCTATTAAACTGGTCTCATTTTGCTTCTCCTCCAACCTGCTTTGCTCTGCGAGCTCAGGGGAAGATGGCAACAGCAATAAACCCCAAGCTGGAGCTTGCGTTGCCTCCTGATTACAAGAGACACATAAAAAGTGCAAATGAAAACTAAATGTGTTTCACGCAGTCACTGATCTTTCTGCGCTGTCAGAAAACACTAAACACGGAGCCCCGTCAAGGACTGTTCAACTGCTGGTGAAAGAAAAGCATAATTTGGTGCAGAAACTCTGTTAACCCTTCATACTTCGTACTGTCGTTTCCAGCCTAATGCCACAGCGCTCCCGAGCCCGTTGGGGAAATCCAAACTATTACCCAGAACGGGAAAAAAAAGAAGATCCTCATCTATTACACGATAAGCACCTCGAGCATCTCCCAACATAACAAGCTATGATCATAATTAATACTGTGTGTCACACTCCTGGATGTTAAGTACTATGATTTGCAAATTTAAAGCATCTCTGTGTCAAACTCTCTCAACTTCAGGGTGATAAGAAAAGTAGACCCTGTGCCTTTAAGGCAACATCTTTTAATGCCACCATCATCAAGGATTGACTTCATTTCTTGGTAATTACAGTTAGCATACTGGAATGTGCATTCTTCTTCCTGATTATAGACATATGGTAAGTCACACCGAGGCCAGTGCTTGCTTCCTACACAGTTTGTTCCCTTCTTCCTTTCCAAAAGGCATTTTTGCGTTAGGGCAACAAACTGACATCTCTTCTGAAGAATGTACCACGTTGTCCTCGTGTACACTGCAACGTCCCAACCTCTGGTTCGGGAAACACAGGCAGAAAATTCATTAGGAGGGTTTGTCATTAATCCAATGGCTAACGTTACTCAGATTTGCAACGAAAACCTAAATCATGAGCTCTCCCAGTGGTTCTTTATCAGGAACTGTAGACATCCAAACTAACTCTGTGCTCCCCATGCTCTTCCAGAAGTCCACAGTGCTATCTACATCCACTGGTATTTCAGCATTCAGTCCATTAACACTGAAATGGTTGACATGGTCATTTCATCCAATTAAACTTCTCACTTCCTAGCACCAGAAAATAATTCAGTGGTGATATTAGGAAGTGACCAGTGCTGTCTCTGACGGCAAAATCTAAGCCAAAGAGATTTATTTGCAAATCTCAGAAACCAATTTGGTTTGTTACAATTCTCCCACAGAAGGTGCTTTGCAAAATGGTTGCCAGAAATGGAAGCTGGCTACCACGGTGTCAGCTCCTCCACCTGCTGCTACTGCTCTTATTCATGCAGCCCTCGTAAATCTTACTGCAAGTTTCCTGCTTGGAAGAGACTTAAATATACCCATGCTGGCAGAGATAACATCTGCCAAGTGCATTTGAACGCGGCCGTTCACAGTTACTCATTTTCACAAACTAGGTCTCTGTCTGAAGTCCCATCAGTTATCCAAGACGTGGTGGTCATGGAAATGCATTCGGGATTTCTCAGTCTGAGGCAGTGGGACTTACACTGGCAACCAGGGAAGGGTCTGAGCTTTGCCTCTGGATCTGACCAGTGCCATCACTCTTTTCCTGACTGCTGAACTACGTTAATGGCTAGTTCATTACAGTCATATTAATACAGTCATATAGTCAATACAGTCATATTAATGACTATGCTAATATTTGGTCCTTTGTATGCAAACAATCCCTCAACCAGATAATCACCCAGCTGCCCACATGCCCATTTGCCCATTTGGACCCTTGGCTCAGCTCACGTTGCAAAAGCCCTTGGAAAAATCCTAGGAGGCGCAGCCTGTGTGGGAAGACAAGAAAGATGCTCACGTTCAAGGAGCTGCTCCCACCAGCAGCTCTCAGTCCATCCCACCCATCTGCTGAGCAGCAGATCACCTTTATGAGATGAGTGAGCAATAGGATACAAGGGAGTGATTCCAACCTGCAGACATCTGTGGACACCCATGATTTCAAAAGGCCAGGCAGATGCTGAAACCTTGTTTGAAATGTTTGGGAACAACTAATAAATACAGTTAATGTTGATCAGTGAGCTCCCGTCTGTCAGGTGGCTGGCCTGGCATTACTGATGATCTTCTGCAGGCGTATCAAGCGAGGGAACAACGAGGTGATAATCTCAAGAAGAATCACCCTGAGAATTATCCTCCCTCACAGAAATGTCTTGGCCAGATGTCCAACAAAAAAAGGCTCCATAACCTCACAACGTTTTCAGACATCAACAGAAAGGGATGGCAAAGCTTCTGGAAAGTAAGCCATATTCAAAGCAGACAAGGGTTTCTTTGGAAATACGTTAACTGCTGCTGAAAGCAGGTAGCTGGATACTAGAAATACCTCCATAGCCAACAGACCTTATTCCTTAGACACAGGCAACATCGATGGATGGATCAGCAGGAATAAGAAACACGGTAATTCTTGGTAGCATACGACAGGAGTCCTGCTGCAACCTTCCTAGGCCATCTGCCTGTAAAGCTGATGGCCCAAACCTGATCCAATAGAAGAACAGTAGAAATAATGATGTTTGTTGAGAATGTGGACTGTGCCTTGTCTTTAGAGCCACACAAAGGACACAGAACAGTTGAACTGGAGCAGTCATCATCGTTTACTAACTGATAGCAAAACTGCTATGAAGAAACCCAAACTTACGTGGGAGTAGAGGGGCATGTTACTTTGCACCCAGCGCTCACCTTAAATAAAGGGTACAAAAGGAGCTGCTACCTTGGCTATAGACAGAATTTTTTAATGCTCTGCCTGGGTTCAGCTGCAATACTGCCAGCCCAAAGGATCGGCAGCTTGCAATACAGACACGAACACGCACGTAGCGATGTGCTCTCCTGGGACTGAGATATCCTGCATATCGGTTGGCTGGAAGCAGAATACTGCTGGAATTTTTGCACCAAAAGAAAAACTTTCACTAGCTCTTCTCCAGATATTGCAGAAATTCATATACCGTCTTCCTGGACCTAACGTGCATCTACTGGTACCAGTGAATGCCACTGACGCCTCACCTGAGCCTACTGGAGTGAAGCTGATTCCAGCCAGTTTTGCCACATAGACATTATTTCATCTTCCACTGCATGAGCTAGTGAGCAGGGACCTGACAGTCTCAGCAACGTGAGCCCATGGTGCAACACATTTTACAGACAAGGGAGTTCAAAGGGAAGGAACCAACACCCAAAACTGTCACAAACGCCACAAAACACACCACAAAACGCCTTTTGAACACCTAAGGGGAGAGGACGGTGTCACGAGGACGGTGCCACAAGGACGGTGCCACGAGGACAGCGTCACGCTAACGCTGGCTGCATACTGGTACAACCTTCGAGCCCGCGGCAGCCCGCTGGGCAGTGCTGAACGCTCTCTGCTCGTACCGACGGCCACGGAAAGCCCAGCTCTGACCTTCCCAGGAGTTAAGGGAACACTTGATACCTCTCTGGGTCACTGCCAGCGCAAGCCAAACTGGATGCTGCCTTATGAATCGGAAATTCAGGGTCACAAGCAAAGTGCAGGAGGTCAAGATTAATAATTGAACCCAGCTGCGTACTTCCAGACTTGTTTTGACAGTTCTCTGAACATCTGACTTGTTGCTCTGTGGTTATTTTTTTTTTTTTTTTTTTTTTACAGAGCCAGGAAAGAAGCAAAAGGCACAGCAACGAGGAGGGGAAAAATAAGCACATGCATTCCAGAAGGTAAAATTTCAGTCGACCATGACTCAGGAGAAGAACGTGCCACCCACTGAACTGCACAGGCCGCAGCTCCGTGTACGGCGGCAGCGGGCAGTGATGCCACGGTGAGTCAGGAGCCACCCACGCCCCCACCCACGCCGCTTCCTGCGGCGGCAGGGCACTCTCGGAGGGCTGCCACGCCGCACAGGTCTCGCTCAACCTTTCTTTAGCTCATGAGATGTGACAGGAAGACAGCCCTGGTGTGTTTGGCCGGAGATGTCTGCAGCTCACCCTCACTCCTGCTTGAAGCCGGTCCAGGGGACTCCCTCTGCGCAGTTATCTGCGTCGCTGCAGTCGAAATGTCTGACAGCAGACAGAGGAACCCAGGACTTGTGTGCTCCATCCCTTCAGTTCCAGCAGTTGTGATGGTAACGAGCTGGGACCACCTTAGCTGGACTCCAGCAATACAGCTACGATGCTGCTGCTTAACACAGCTCACCTGCTGCTATTAACACTACGACAACACATCACCATCAGGATTCTTCACCACCTTCTTCTACCTTCATGATGGGTTTAACAGCAGAGATATGCCTTATAAAAACCAACACAGCAGCTACAAGAGGACGAGGCTCAAAAAGCATTTCACCAAGTGCCAGCATTTACACCTTGCTACAGACCAGGCTGCTGCCTGATATTTCTTCAAGGGGCAGCAAATATCATGTTACTGCAGTAACTGAATTGTCTGCCCAAGTGCCAGGCTTCATACCGAAATCCCAGAGCTATCTAATCCCAGATCATATGCTGCAGCCAAAACCCAAACGGAGAAGGGAGGCAACGAGCCAAACGAGGGGCGCATGAGAAAAAGGCACGAAGTGAACAAGTGGAGGCTGGATTCGCTACAAGCATAAAATCTCTCTATCACAGTATACTCACCATCCCATAATTCAGTATTTCTAGCACGTTGATTGCCCTTCCTCACTGCTATCCATGTCCTCTTCCGCATGTGTAGCAAACAGCCACCTTGCCCTAGAAACCACTTTGGACTGGGAAGCCTGTCCGCAGCATGTCCTTAGGCGTGCTGCTTTCTCCCTGGATGTCCTTACCTTCTTGCAGAGAACCATCTGGTGATCAAAGAGAAAGAAAACACGCTGCTGGTTCCGTCCATAAGGCTGGTAAATCCAGGACATCTCTCCCGTGTAGATCAGCTCTGAGCTGCGGTCCAAGATATCGTCTCCCTAAAGGGCACAGAGAACGAGGCTGAGTGGCAGTGGATATGTTTCTCTTTGCAGGATGGGGAGGAACAATAATTAAGATTTTGGCCCTTCTGCAGCTCTCAAAGCCGCCCCGTCTGACTTCAGACCAGAAACTGGAGATGGGGGATAATTCTGAAGGAAGGAAAATAAATGAAGTAAAAGCGTGGACGCTCGAAGCGTGGCCATTGTGGTTCACATCGCAACGACGAAAGAAACAGCAGAACTGCTGCTCCAGACACTGTCCCTATTCCCTCCTCTCTTTTCCAGGTACCAGCAGACCCCGGCTCTCCCTGCAGGTGCCAGTGGCATCCTGAGAGTGAAGCCCCTTCCTCCTGCTCACGGCAGAGCCACTTTGTTTTCAGGGTAGCAAATTCCCTGGCACCCCCTCCCTTTAAAACACCATCCCAACACACATCCCCTCCTGAGATCTCAGGCCAGCTACCAAAGTCCTCTACACTGGGATATCAATTCCCCCACCCGTGAGGATGCCAAAACTCACCCCTCCACGTTGTTGCCTCTCCTCCCACTCATTCAGGCAATTAGTCCCTTCTCCCATCTCCAAAAAACTGTCAGGACCACCCCAGCTCCTCTGGCAGCCTCCACCCCCCCACCGCTGGCAAGGCCTCCCCGGCCGGCTGCCAGAATGCCCTCACCCTTCCTCTGCCTCCGGCTAACGCTTGTTTTCCTCTCCCATTTTTTTTTAAGGATTCATGAGCAGATGGTCTTGCAAACACATTGCTCTCTCTCCCACTCTCTGAGAGAACAAATGCAGTCACCCTCCGCTAATTGGGATGAGCTGGACTTTTTAAAAAGTTAATTAAAATCTATTTATTAAAAATGGGTGAATTCAGCAGCACCTGCCCTGTGGGCATCTCAGTGTATCTCTCGCTCTGAAAGCCCACAGAAGGCATCAGGATGACTTCAGCTAAAAGGTAAGGAGCTGGATTCAGGAGCAAGTGAGAGAAAAGCTTTTTTTTTTTTTTTTTCCTTCCTTTTGGCTCTGAGACTAGTGCAGTTCTGCCTTTGATACCAAACTAGAACCAATTTCTGGGACAAGAGCATCACAAAATCTCAGCAAACAGCTTGTAAAGGTTCAGCCATCGAAGGGGGCATCCAGACAGACAGGCTTTCCTGGGACTGCTTACACTTGTAGGTGCCAAAGCAACCGAAAGTCATCCTCACTCCTAATTTCTTGGTGAGGATTTCAGGCTGCTGCTCAGGTGAATGTGTAATTAACCTCTCAGCATTGATTGGGAGCGACTGCCTGAGTCCCTGGGCCCTGTGACAACAGCAACTTCATTAAGTCGCTGCATCATCATGCTGCAGCACAGACTTTCAAATCGCCTTAGCGAGGTGTTTATCCACCTCTCCATCTCACTTCTGTGGCTGTGCTATTAGGGATAACTTCCCAGGAACACAGAGGGTCATTCCCAGAAGGGACAGGCTGCACATCCTGCAAGGTCTCAAGAGTGTGGTGTCAGGGTCCGATTTCAGCCGTGGTACCTCCTGGCCAGCAACTGGGGACCACGAGCTGCTGCGACAGCTCAGGTATCTGCAAGCCCTTGAACAAGAAGCCTCTGAAGAAAACACACCGTCGCAGAAATTGTGGGCTTTCCTGGCTAGATGTGAGCTTATACAAAGAAGATTCACACGAGGCTATGGATGGGAGCTTTTAAGAGAGGGGGCGAGCCTAGAAGAGGCTGTCTGCTAAAAATAGAAAGCCAGTTCTGTCTTTTGCTCCTGTGGTAGCATCTCAAGCCTGAGGACACACAGAGGACTCTGCAAACACTTCTACTTGATTAGCTGAATCCAAACTGTGTAGTCCCTGCAAGCAATACAAACCAAAAAAATTTAGATCTGAAATGATAGGATTTATATTGCATTTTCTATGTTGGGAAAACAATTTATATATACAGTCTATAGGCTAGAAATAGATGATTTCCAGTGCTGGGTTAGCAAATTTGGAAACCTATATTGCAAATAGTTTTGGACTAGCACACAGCCGGCCAGCCTTCAGCTCCCAGGAGCAGCATCTCCATGGCCCTGCCTGTTCCTCAAGCCCTCGGCTGCTATAGCAATACACCAGCCTCGCTGCGCTGCTACAGCCTCCTACAGCAGATGCAATGAACCTTGAAAGGCATTTTTTTCCCCTGACACAGTTATACCATGTCTTTGAACAGCATGAACTGTCTTCTGCTGGTGGAACGTCCCTACTGGGCAGCAAAATGGCCAAGAGACTAGATGCCCTACTGAGGTCTCTTCCAACCTAAGTTATCCTATAAGCCTATAATAAAGAACTCAGCCCTCCCCAGCCTGCATCAAGGGTTTGCACTGTGCATCCTGCTACATACAACGAACAGCAAAAAGAAAGCTGACTCCTCTTTTCTTCATGCAGTCCCAGAGTCCAACTACTTAGTGTGCAGTAAGGGGAGCAGAAGGTCACCCAGACCCAGGCTGGACATGAGCTTCATGGTCCCCCGAGCTTGCCAGCGCTACGATGATCTATCGAGTCCCAGGGCTAATCCTGACTGTCCCAGCAGAGGGTCAGCTCTGCTGCTGCTGCTACAGAAAGATGTTGACCATCAGCTCCCCAGGTAGGCTATAGGTGACCACCAATCTCTGCAAAGAGAAACTGGGAGGAACTAAAGGGTTTTCACTATTGTCATGAAAGAAGTGCCATTAGGAGCACCAACGTAACAAGGAAGGGCACGGCACTGCGAGCTGCAGCACGTTACACCTCCTGCTCCTTCTTCCCATGAGCAATCCCTGAGCAGATGCTGTCCCAGGCTCAGAAATGCTCATCAGCCCATCGGACCTGCTCCCCTGTGCCCGAGCCCACCTCCTGACACGGCTCCTTGCTGTCACTGCTGGGCACGAAATCCCCTTTCCTAGTTAACATTCAGCGAGCGGGGCTCTCTTCTGCCTGACACTGCTGTTCTTTAATTAGAGATTGACAGCCTGATTAGCACTCTGGGCTGCAGAAAGATCAGAAAAAGGAAAGCGAGAGAAACATTGTCCTTTTCATCAGGCTCCTTTTTTGATACCTTCTGTTGCTGGGAAGAAAAAAAAAAACAAAATGAAGAAGAAGAAAAAAAAAAAAAAAAGAAGGATCTGTTTCAGTCCCTGATGCGATTTTTTTCCCAGGAGGATTTCTCATCAGGCTGCCCTCACTTTGAAACCAGTACGTTGGTTGCATGCAGCTTTTTTTTCATGTCATTCTTGGATTCAATAACGTAATATTAGGCTGAAGCCAACTATCATCTATTACATAATTAAGGGCACCGAGTCTTGATTTAAAGGACCCGTAAATAACAAGAATGCGAAGAAATTTAAAAGGACAGTGTTCATTATATCTCCCAATTATATATATTTCTCCCTTCATGTAAATTTAACACTCTTGAGACCGGCCAAAGTGGCAACCCCTGGTAATCTTTGGTAGAAATATGTAGATATCTGCATAAACCAAAGCATCTGTTTAAATAGCAAGTTAAAACTAAGCCAGGCTGATGAGCAAGGCTCTCTCCTGTGCCAAACATCCTGCCACTAGCTTGAGGACCTCCACAGCTCCCATCCCAGGGAATGGGTGCCTCATTTGAGAAAAACCTGGTCTGAAAGGGAGGAAAGCATTGCTGGCAGCTGCCACGAGGGCCGGGGAGGGAGCCTGACACGCTGCAGCGATTGCTGCTTCGTTTTGTTTTGCCTTGGCTCGAGCGCTGCATGAAAAGGCACAAAACAGAGCAATTCTGAGGTCTGCCAAGGCGCAGAGCTGTTCTCCACCTTCACGTCATCTGTGACGGGCACTCAGAAGGGTGCAGCTGCGCTGGGGGCTGCGCTGGGCACCGCGGCCGTGCCCGCGCACACGCCAAGCCGGCAAGTCCTGCCCAGGAGCGAGCTGGGCACGCAGCACGCTCACCAGCTTGCCTCCCTGGCCTTGCAGGAGGGCAGGAGAGCAGTGAACGTGCTCCTCCGATGGCCGTGCAGCAAACCGTGCGCGGGGAGGACGGCAGGGACGCGCCGCTCCTGCACTCCCACTGCCTCCTCTGCGTGCCGTAAATACAGCGCTGCCCAGCCGGGGCTTGCCAGGACTCAGACCCGATGATGGGCTTTGTGGAAATAATCCCTTTAGAGAACTGCTGTGCGTGTATATCTGTCTAGATTCTACCCACTAACCTTTGAGATCTCAGAGGGCAGGAGCACACGAGGGACTGGGCATGTAAGGGCTGCCCAGGATGGGCTCTGTCTGAAGTCTGAGCCAGAGGAGACTTCCAGGCTGCTCTGAACCCGCTCCAGCTAACTTTGTGCGCTGGTTTTGTCCACCTGCCTTGAAATGTCACTGCTTTGATCTGAGCCTATTTAGCAACAAGGAAGGGGATGACGCTGAGCGAAGGAAAACAGAGGTTGAACATCAGGAAACACTTCATAACAACGAGAGCTCTCAGGCATGGAAAGGTCTCGGCAGGAGGTGGTGGAAGCCCTACGTTCTGCGCCGTTAACGACGGAAAGGACAAAAGGCACTAGAGAATTCGGTGCAGGCGGGGGCAGCACCTCTCTACATCTTTTTATATACTGGAAATTCAGGTTACAAAAGAAAGAAGTGAGTCGTACACGGCAACGGTCCAATCCAGGCTTTTCACTCAAGACCACGTTCCTACGAATTTTACAGGAACGCTTCTCAAAGTGATTGGGATTATTCCTAATTTACAGCAGTCAGTGAGATCAGAATCTTCCTTTAGGATTCTGCTCGGTCACTTCTCGTGCAAAGGTGCCAGTAATTCCTTAAACGTCACGGCCTGGCTGCGGTGGCACGGTTATCAGCTGCCACTAGAGCCACGCCACTCTTTCCTGGTCCCATTTGCAATTTAAACCTTCAGTTCCTGCTTACGTGACTTCTCAGAAAAAAAAAAAAATCTGGCCTTGGTTAACTCAAGGACATTTGCATTTTTCAAACACCGACCCTGAAGTTGATCTTCAAAGGGCCACGCAGAAAATCTTGAGGGATAAAAATGATTCCTGAAGCACACAGGCACGAATCCATGGGATCAGTAAAATCCCTTCTGCTTAAATCAGCTAGGACATTTCCTCTACTTTTTCTATTTGTTTTAAGATCAACAACATTCCAAATAACACCCTCTCCTTGCAAGAAAATGTGTACACACGCTTTGTGTACAAGAACATTTCAAATACTTACTCATTACATATTTTTTGTTTGGTTTGGATTTTTTCTTCTGCTTTAAAAATCTTTTTCTGACATCTCATTGCAAAACGTGGGTAAATTTAGAAATGAAAATGCAATTTCAAATCAGAGAGTCAACATCACTGGTCCAGAGCTTGGGTTTGCAATGCCTAAAGAGAGTATCTGCACAGATCAAGGACAGATCTAGGCATCTGGCACAGCTTTTGATCTCTCCTGCTCTCTTCCTGCATTACACTATGGCTAACTTGGGAGTATTTTGGGTTTTTGTGCATCCTTATGGCCACTACATGGACATCTGTGAAGCAGGGGCTGGATCTGATTCAGAAGTTACTGCAGAAGAAAGAATCAAGTAGTAAAGTCCTCTGCTGGATCTAACCCTCCTCCTTTAGTGTTCTCACCACAACTCTATGACTCTTCTTGATCCAAAATACAGAGTAAAAATGGCAAGAAGGGTGTTTTCCTTTGAATGGGGGCAGTACCTGTATTCCCCTTGGACCTCTGAGCACTAGCAACAGCAAGTTTTGCTACATTACGAGAAGTTGAAGGATGCTGCTGCAATATTGTGCTTAAAATCTGGAATAGTTGAAAAAAGCCTGGAAAAATGATTTGGCCAGTTCCTGAGGATAGGATGGAGATAAAGAATGGGTACTGCTAAGCAGGAGTGAATTATAAAGGATATGGCTAAAGCTAAACAGGAATGAATTATCAAGGATATGGCTAAATAAAAATGAATTATCAACTGAGCTAATGGAAGAGAGAAAGAAACTGCTATTCCACAAATCCTAGGTGGGGGTCACCTTGGCTTTCCACTCACACATGACTATTCACTGCCTTGGAATTGATCTGTCCCTAATCTAGATTTATTTACAATGAGGGTCTTGGCATTTCTTACAAATGACACACATTAGCTCATCCCATGGAATATACTCCAGGCTGAAGATACATCTGATGGGTCTGTGCCTCCTTGAGAGCAGTTTTCTAATTCTGAAAATGAGTCTGCGTGTCAGTAAGGAAGAGGTTTCTTCGCAGTAAACAACAATAAAACAATCAAGCAAATCATCTGCGTTCTCTGCTCTCACACCAGTCACAAGTTAAGAACCAGCTATGATTGCTGCATTTATACGTTTTATCAAGAGACCCAGGGCTGAATCCAGCCTTCGTTATAGCAACAAAACTAATTCAGTCAAGGAAAATACACAATAAGAAGGTGAGGCACCTTATTTCTCTCCCTCTTCTCACAGCCTTCCTAGATCTTTTCTGGAAAAAAAACCACCAATAACTCAATGATTCATGCATCTTTCCCATATACCAATTTACATAGTACGACTCCACTGACTTGAATGTGGAGTTATTCCAAATTGTTGTGACTGTGAGGAGGAAGAAAGGCTACTCCATCACTCTGAGTGTCCACTTGCTAAACACATGGATCGATGACAACATAGAGAGGGATTTACAAAAACATTTCTCCTCGGTCTGCTTCAAAACCCCTCTTTTTGTGGGTACTCATTTTAAATGTGCAAACAGCATCTCTAACTTTAGCTTAATGTATTGGCTTCTAATCATAAAGCACCCACCAGAAGAGTTTTCTCCAGTTTCTTAATCTGTCACGATTTTGAGGGCTTTTTATTACCTCTTTCCCTACTTCTTCCCCAGTGACAAAGCACAGAGCTGGAATGCACACAGAGTTTGATCCAAATCTCTCTCGCTCCCAGGACAACAGCACTTAAATCACAAAAGTTATTCCAGATTTCTATTGATGAAATTGGAACAGGACCCTAGATTTCCTTCAGAGTACCATTAATGTTTTACAACTTCAGAACCATCTCCAAAATCTGTAAATAAGTCTTCTCTGTCCCAAATTTAATCCCCGTTTTGGGGTCTTATCCAACCTATATCCAGACCATGTTGTGTGAAATGAACTATGTGGTCTAGGATAAGTCCAACAACTGCACAAAATTTACTTTTTCCAGGTTTATAGCTCCTAAACCGGGGCCGAGCGGGTGCTGTACCTCCCAGTCCAGAACGGAGGCCTGCCACTGAGCTATCTTGTCAATGTTCTCCAATCTCCGCTTCCGCTCGTTGATCTGTAGGGTCACGTTCCTCATGACGGCGAGAGCAGCAGCCACATACCTGTAGTCGCTGTTGAACACAAAACAACAGCCCATGAAACGGAGCCTGATGTGCAGGGGAAATGCACAGGGGTCTCTCGTTAGCAGCAGCATAATCCCACCCTCCTTTCCAAAAGCAACGCAGGCAGGATTTGCCGCTCGTTATTAGGACACCGTATTTTTTTCCATCAGCAATGTCTTTGTGGATCCCAAAAGAGCAGCTTGCTTGAAACTGAAGTTGTGTGTGTATGAGACAGAGAAACCAGCCAGCTCCTCAACTGGTTTGCATGAGGGGAGCCCAACTGGGAACAGCTGAGCCTCCACCGACCCAACAAACAACAGCGGGAGGTAGCGTTCTTCCAAGCCTTAAGGTGCTCAGCTGAAGAACATCCTAAAAGAAAGTCTGAACATTTTCATAGCCTATGTCTTTGGGCCTGGATTCTACCATTTTTAAAACAAACATTAGAAAATATTTTTTCTATTAGACACAAGGCCGGAGCCCCTTCCAAGCCGTAAGGTGACTCCACGAGTGCCACAGAGCATTCAGCCCTTGGCACTCACTCTTACTGCAGACTTCAGGTGAGCAAATCAAAGCAATTTTGGTTTTTTTTCCTGGACGGGGCTGTGAGTGTAATAACAAAGAGTGAAAACAGCCTCCCGCCAGCGCCAGCAAAGATGATGATCAGTCTTCTCAAAAAGTGATGCCGAAATCAATGCTATTGATTTCCACCCTGTGCCTTCTTCTCCATTCCAAGGAACCTTAATGTTCATTTCAATCGGAAAGACAGACAAGGCCAGCTGCCATAATGCCACCATAATATATTATTAACTTAAGGGCTGATATTGATTGCTGACTAATGAGAAAAACTGCGATCTCGGGCAGCTGCAGGGGGAATGGCTTTATTGATTATTGCTAAGAATTGCACTGGTGACAGCTGAAATAGGGGTGAATGCTGTGAATTAGATCCATTTCCCCATGTGATCCAAACAGGATAAATATTAAGACACAATCACAATATGATACACAACAGAACATTATTTGCTATTTTGCCATCCTTTCTTGGATGAAATCGAGATGCATGTTCAATTTTTATGCAATTCCTATGTCAAAATTCTAGCGCGGTTAAAAAAAAAAGCCTACAAATTCGAGAATATCAGGACTGGTCTTTCAACAAAGTAAAGGAAAATAGAGGATGGGCTGCCTGACATATCCATCATGATACACAACAAAGAATGTCTTGTGCCTTCCTTTGTGGGGCCATCTGTATGGAGTGAGTGCTTGGTTGTGTAAGGGAGAAACGGAGCGGTGCCAGAGAGACATTAGTCTGGTCTTCAAAACGTCCATGAGTTCTTGTAGGACAATAGCTGAGTCACTATGGCCAGAAAGGATCTACAGAGGTAGGAAGAGGTGTAGGGCTTACAGACAGTCACGAATGACCTCCTAGCAATTATGCCCATGCAAAGAAGGGAGGCTAATGTCAGCCCACCCATTAGCAGAGTCTTCTCCTCATGTAACATGTTCATACACTCTTAACTCCAGCTCAGTTCCGTGGCACGAATGCTCAGGACACTAGCAAGCTACACTTAGGACCTCCATATATTTAATTCATATTAAGCTGGAGTAAATCTTTAAGAGGTGAACAGATGTGGCTTTGTGAAAAATTCAAATGAACCAGTCTCAAAACAATAAACAATTGAAGGGAGCCAGGCTCTGAAAACATCCCCACGCCTGCCTCCATGCAGGCCAGTGCCAGTCAAGCTGGGTTTTATCTTGGTAATGTTAATTCACTAAATCCAATGTTATCTTTGAAGAGAAAACCCCATGCACATTTTTCTTTCAAGCAGTCAAGAAGGAAGAGCCATGACTGAACTTTTTGGGCTCCTAGCCCATGTCTGTGGTAGAGCTGGCAAAAACTTAAGAAGAAAAAATAACAGAAGCAAAGCATTTGGCCAGTGAAATAAGAATGGGACAGCACTAACTATGAAATTAAGGTAAATAAATCGTTTGTCAATTATATCGGGGCTGCAATGACCTCTTTCCAGTGCTCAAGCAGAATGCAAGTTCAACTCTTGCCAAATACCACATGCTGACCTGGGGGAGAGCGGTTGTTGTCCTGACCTGGGGCAGGGAAGACCCATAGTACAGTATAAGTGAAGACACAGAAAAAAAGAAGAATCTGATGTCCCACTGTCAGATGAAGCTAGCTTATTTGCTTCCACTGGGACTCCTGGTCCTTTCTGAGTTTTGCCTGACTTCATAAATGGTTCAACTGATTTAAAGGTTTTTCTACATATTAAATTCTACTCAGAGTGCCTAAGAGACTCCTAATTCAGCCAGTGATGACCCTGATTCCATTGCATTCGTCCACTGTAATTTTCCAGCTTCTGTTGCAGACTCACAATCTAACTGGGAGCACCATCAAACCGCGAGCGCGTGAGGACAACCCACCGCCTGACCAACAGGCGCAGCTGAAGCTCCCGTTGGCTCCTCAGTTCCTCTGGTTCCTGGCTGACCCTGATGGTATCCCAACCTGCAGGTATCTGAATGTGGGGATGTGGATGCCCCATCCCTGGAGGTGTTCAAGGCCAGGCTGGATGAGGCTTTGGGCAACCTGGTGTAGTGGAGGGTGTCCCTGCCCATGGCAGGGGGGTTGGAACTAGATGATCTTTGAGGTCCCTTCCAACCCTAACCATTCTATGATTCTATGATTCTATCTGGCTTTTCCCTATGTCTGATATTGTCACAACATGACATTCCCCAAAGATTATTTGCTTTTCCAATCTCAAGCTTTGCTCGTCTCAGCCTCAATCCCAAAGCCAGAATTACAAGAGGAGAAAAATATTTGTATTTCAAGCAGGCAACCACAGCAGTCTGGGTTTTCTGCACAGCCCCAGTGCAGAATCATCTGATGGTGAGTAAGACACATTCTCTGTGCCTCGCTTTTCCCATGTGTGGCACTAAGCTTGTCTGGGATGTCAGCTGGGTCGTCTGGAGGATCGGTCCCTCCCAGGTTCTCTGAACACTTGAACCGGAGGAGCTGGGCCACAGGGAATTGTGGTGTTACCCACCCCGATTCTGCATTACAACACCATTCCTCCATCAGTCAGTAAACTCTCCAGGCCATGCCTGCACGAGGGAAGTACACCAGATGCCAGCACTGAGATATGGCACAGGGCAAAAGCTGGCATGAGTTTTGTGTATGCACCATGTTACAGCTTCGGGGGGTTTACTCTTTACTGATGCAAGGCAAGAAAATATAATCCTGCTCTCCCTTTTCAGAAAAGGAAGAAAGAAGAGAAATGAAGTGTCCATGGCTGTGTCCTATCACTGACACAATCCAGTGAAAAGGAGCTCTCAGTCTGAATCAGCTACTTGTTGCTTAACCACAGGAAAGGTCCGAGTCTCCTCAGAATATGACTATATCTGATTACTTAACAACATGTTGATTTTAAAACTTCCCAAAAGAAAAAGGAACGCACTCCCAAAATAGTTCAACCCTCGTGTAATCGTGTTGTCCACATCCCCTTTCGTACTGCTACCAAATAACTCGGAGAAGGTGACTTCAAACACAGACCTCTTCTCTCTGAGGCTGCTTATGGCTTCCCACCATAAAGCCACATCTGAATTCACACTGTAAGCACTGCGGGGACATCACATGGCTGGGAAGGAAAAAAGCCACAACATTTGGGGTCTTGGAGCTGGTTTCTGATACTCTAACATTCCCATGAGTCCACTCCAAGTTTGATTTGGTCTCGTTACGAAGGGAAAACCAGAAATTGGATCTGGAGCCAAACGCATCTCCAAATGGGTGATTCTGAACTGGGCATTCAGCCGGTACGAATCGGTCAATTTGTGAACCGGGTCAAAGCAAACCAATGCATCTCTTTGCTCGTATCACGTCTCTCTGCACTTCTAGAGCTGGGTTTGGGGCAAAAATGAACCAAAAATTCAAACACTTGCAGAAGTTTCTGAAACATTTGCGGACGTTTTTGTTTTCTGAAGCACTTCCTTGTAAATGCATTTTGGAAAAAGAAAGAAAATTGGTGAGGCAGCAGAAAATCTACCCTTAGGGGGCCTGATTCTTCTTTCACCTTATTTTTATAGCAGTATATCACAAGTGGTATCATAGGTACTATTCCTGGTTTACACTAGGTCAGGGAGTCAGGTTGATTGCCCTCAGCAGCAGCAAAAGAGATCCTGGAAGTTTTGAGAAGTAATCAAACTCTGCACCTATACCCAATGGCAAAACTGGAGATGGAATCAGGCTGAACAGCAGAGCAGGTTCAGAATCATCCCCAAATCTGAGCACACTCAGGTTTCAGTTGCGGACCGTGGCCCTCCGTTTGCTATGTGCTGAGGTCCTCTTCAGGATAAAGGAATGAGCCTTTCTGACCACTGAATGCCAAGCAGGTAATTTTTCTAGTGTAACTGGTAGCACTGGAAAGTACATCCAAGGGTAATTAGTTCACACGCCTGATGATAACAGACATGAGTTTGGCTCCATTGAGAATCGGCGCTTTGAGAAGCTTCCTAACTGTCTGCTGAACCTTTGCCCTGCTTCAATTTACACAAGATGTCCTGAAGAGAAGAGCTGGACAGAGGAAAATCCCAAGCCCTGTGTGTGTGCAGAGGGGCCAGTACAGAAGCAGCGAGCGAAACCCTTCCCAGTAAGGAGAGAGCGGCGTACCTGTGGTCCTGCGCGGTGTACTTCAGCAGCTCCGCCAGCTGCAGAGGGTACTTGCAGATCTTCTGCACCGGCGTCAGAAGGAAACCGTCTATGGCAATGTCAATCATCTGCTGCAACAGACGACACGCTTCGAAGAAATGCTGGTACCTGCTGTCTTTCATCAGCTTGGAAAGCTCCATGCACGCATCCAAATGATTGTTACAGTATTCCGAATAGATCCAGAAGCCATCTTGCTGTGAGAGGCAGGAGAAAAGGGGATGCACACATCAGCCAAGTGCTGCGAGCAGCTGACCACCCGACTTGCCAACAAGAACACCTTACGACTAAAGCAGAAAGAACACCCCAAGCAGGAGGAGGAAGGGCTGATCCCGGAGTATTTTTCCTGCTCGGAGGAGGTGCTGCATGGTGGCTCTGGGGGAAAAGGGAGGCAGAAAGGGACCTGCACACTGACACATGGCCCAGGTCTCTGTAGGAACAAGGTGTGTTAAAGTGAACCCCTGCACAGCGCTGTGGGTGTCCTCAGTTTCAAACTGTGCGGTGGGGTTTTCTTTAGGAAAGGTGGAACCAAGCAGAGCTCTGGTCTTTGGTAATACAAGAAGACAACCTTGTTATTTCTAGATCTCTTTCCCTGAAAGATCATGAAGCATCTGGCAAATATTTAGGAGCTGGGTTCAATTCAATTTATTGCTGAAATTCCCTTCACCATCAGGGAACCCAAGGCACCAACCACTGTGTGGATTTCCCCAGGACCAGAGAGCCAGAAAACATAAAGACTGGAAAAACAAAGAAAAAAAAAAACCACTCACATGTGCGCCCACCCACCCTTTGCACTGCTCTAACAAGTCTTTTTGTGCTAATTTTGTTGGAATCTTTTTTCTGCTTTCCCTGACCACAGATGGGGCCATGGCAGTTCATCACCCTTAACTCAGGCTTGATTCCTCTGGGCCACATGGACACGGCAGATGAAAGGTCAAAGGAAGATCTGGAACGGAGAGACAGACACAAACTGGCCACCCAACATCACGCATCAACACTGTAGTTGAGACAGCCCAGATATAGGCCCAGGTGTTGTAGGTGAACAGCCTGAGATGCTACATCAGGTTGTGGACAATGAGTTACAAACTACAGAAAGGACAGGTTTTTTTTTTAAAAAAAATATATATTTGACCAGTAATTCTTATTTCTCAGCCCCATAAGGGCCCAACCAACCTGCCTTTCTGGGAACAGGGGAGCCCAGTTTCTTTCTCATCCCCACAGCTGAGCAAGAGCCAAGTGCCGACACCTCTCTCTTCCTGAGGCAGATGAGGAACAAGACGCTTTGCAGATCCATACAACAGGATCTCAACGTCCTCCTCCCTCAGTTTCCCCAAATGGCTAAATAGGGATAATTTATCAGGAGTTTAACAGCCAGCTTTCAGTCCCTATTTGATGACAGATAAGTGTCAAGATACTCCTCCGAATAACAGTGGCAATTCTTCCTATTGTCACTGCGAATGAATTGACAGCACAGCCTCGAGACACGACGTTTTAGCTACTGATTCTCACCAAGATTTCTTACATCTTTTTAGCTCAGAGGTGGAACATGATGCTGCTTCGGAAGGAAGCAGCGGAGGTCGCGGGCTCTGATTAAAACGAGCAATGTTCACGCTATCATGCAACTTCTCAAAAAGAAACTTGCTTTTCAACTAGAAGACCAACGATGCTTAAGAGAAGCTGTGAACCTTCTTAGGGATGCCCTGCTGAAGTTTCATGAACATCTATCGGAAATTTCTCTAATAAGACGTGAACTGTTGCCAGCTCAGCCTTGACTGTAAGTAACGAGGTAACACAGCACAGGACCTGCATCCCAGGTCGGAGCACCTCAGATACAGCGCTTCATTCTCCCTAGAAAAAAGCCTAAAACTGCAGGACTATAATTTTCTTGACCTTTCCTGACATATTTACAACACTGGTCAATTTATCAGCTCCTGTAGTACGTGTCCTGTGTAACAGTACGATGGGCTGGGCGAAAGGATCCAGGACCATATCATCAGCTAAAATGTCCTGCTCAGTGTGCACTTAGTGTGAGCGAGTATCTGCTGCCCTGCTGCCACCTGGGCAGCAAGAAGCACGAGCTGGCACCTCCCGACCCAGCCCAACAGCTCCGCAGGGGAAGGCCACTGAAGCCACGTGGGTTTTTCACCCCTGGCACACAGATCTCGGCACCGCAGTGAACAGCCCGGGCATTTGCTCTCCTCTACTTTTTTTGTGTAATGCACAATTAAGGCTTGTTTTTACTTCTCTGGACTCTCTTACCTCTTCCAACCTCCTGGTCATCCATGACCTTATTAGGATGGTCTGTGAGTGCGTTTAAGTCATATTCTGAAGAGCAAAGTAAGGTGGGGAGTAGGTGGGGGACGTGGTACCTACGTAACGTGAGTAAGAGTGGCTGCAAAAAGGTGTTGGGATTCAAAGGTACTGGGGCCGTTATCCAATTATATGCTTCACTTTGAATTCTCCCTACACCTGTATCTCACCAAGTAAACAGTGATGTGACTTAAACAGCACTGCTGCACAAAAGTTATTCTGAGTGGTTCCTGTCTCCTGACTTTCTCTGCTATTCCCCTCCTGTCCTCGCCGAAAAAGCCCCAAAACTCCCAAACAAAGATGCCAAATAAACTTACGTGTTCAAGGAAACATGGTCCAATTTCACTAAGATGGGGGTCTTCATTGTTGTACTGTTTCTCCAAGTCCCGGACAAAACCCATCTGAAATCTGTAGATATCTTCGATGTTACCGAAGATGATCTTTAGCTGTTCATCACTGA
Source organism: Tauraco erythrolophus (assembly GCF_009769465.1). Taxonomy (NCBI): domain Eukaryota; kingdom Metazoa; phylum Chordata; class Aves; order Musophagiformes; family Musophagidae; genus Tauraco; species Tauraco erythrolophus. The sequence goes on from NC_141477.1 coordinate 22,436,484, forward strand.
ACATATCCCTCCTCTTCCGGCACTGCTTTAAGTAACCCTGTAAGAAGTAAGACAGAACAATCCATAAAAGAACCCAAACACTTATCCTGAGGCTGCTCCCAGATTTTTATAGAGGAAGCAGCAAGTAAAAACAAAATCAGAAAATGGCTCTGAAAACAAAATCCACTTGTTACGACCTGACAGTCCCCATCACCTCCTGTCTGTGCGTACACACGCGCTACGCAAAACCCCTGCAACGCTCCAAGTCCTTTTTTTGGAGAAGTGACATCTCATTTGCAACTATTGCTCCCGCTGCAACCCACGGCAGACCCACAGCACTACTGCTGCTCGGGACACAGCAGAGCCGGCGCGCACAGGGCTCGCAGCCTGCGCCAGGAGGTGCTGGAGACAGCGTGGGCACAGTGCCTTGGGAGGACACTGCTGGGTTCTGCCTCAGTGTCCTTCAGCATTTTGCATGGATCAGTTTTGCAAATGAAATCTTTCCCCAGAGATCTCAACCAGCACAGCCTGAGACGGCTCTGTCCCTACATGTTCCACAGAGAACTGCAAAATCTGGCTGATGGCTCCGAAGAGGTGTGTTACAGTTCCTTCAGAAATCCCTGCCTCGCAGTACCCAACACCCTGGCTAGCTCCTACAAACATTGCTTTTCCATGTCCTCTTCAGTGGCACATGGCACAACAGAGAAAGCTGTGAGAGGCTGTTTGATCATCTGCCCGCTCTGATTTCTCCTTTTAGCCCCAGTAACTGGGACAAGGAAGCTGATAACCATGCTGAGAAATATCGTTATCAATGTGTGGTTGCATGTGCTTGGTCTAGGAAGACAGTATGGAGGGTGTAACCACCCCAGTTGTTCCAGCACCAAGTGAAATGTTGAAGGAAAACGCTTTTCAAGTGTTCCCTGACTTCAGAGGCAACATGGTTTATCCTCCCAATTATTCATTTTCCCGAGTCCGAGCCACAGGTGGGAGCGCTGCTGTCCTGGGAGTGTCCTGGCAGGGAAGCCCGGAGGCGATGCGGGAGGTTGGCAGGTGTTTTGGCTCGCCTGAGCAAGGGACCCCGAGCTGCTGATCATTGCCATCGAGGGGAAAGCAGCATTATTTTAATTTTGTTTTCTATACCCTCCATTCCATTAGCACAAATATGCTACTCCAAACTGTGAAACGAGGGGAGAATTTTTCTGCTGTGTTCTCAACTACTGTCTTTCATTCCTTTCTTCCTTTTTTAAGTGGGTCCCGAGGAAAAGGCTTTGTACCCTTTTCTGTACAAACATCAGGCACCCTTACTGAGTCTACAGACATTGAAGTCAAATGGAGAAAGAGAGAGGAAGAGCTAGGATGTAGGTAGCTTAAAGAAGTTCTCCAAAAATCACAGAATGAATGTGCAGTAGATTTGGAAACGATTCAGTTCTCCTGTGTCTTGGTCCAGTGCAAGATCCTCCTTGCTTATTCATCTGCTCATGACACCCACTGGTGCTGAGCCTGAGCTTAGCTGGACATCATACAAACACAAATCACAAAGCACTGCTCTGAAGATGTCCTGACCTAAAAAGACTGAGTGGATCAATATTCTGGCAAAAAGTGTAACACCCCAAGTTCTGCTCGCCTCCCTGTTTCGCTGACCCTGCCTCATCCATGGACTTGCCATCCTGGATGCCGCTGAAGCATGAGGACTTCTCCGAACACGCTTGCACGTGTGGTCCAGGGGATGGGTTGACACATGGAGGCTCTGGATGCCTGGGCTGAATTTCTGGCTCTGCATCCCCCCGGCGCTTCGCCTGTCCGGAGGGTGTAAACTGGAAACGTCGTGAGGCCAAACATCAGGAGCTACGCTGGGCTGGGCTGGGCTGCAGCCTCTTGACTGAAAAGAAACAGCATGGGGGTCATCACGAGACGACTTTGCCTGCCTTTCTTATATGGGAAGAGAAAAAAAAAAAAAGAAGGGAAAAAAAATGCCAACAGCTCCAGTTGAAGGGCTATATTTGGGAACTGGAGATGCTTAGTCACACAGCCGAACCGCCAGCTGGTGACACGCAGCTGCTGGTCCACAATGCGAACTGTTGGAAGGCTGTAATAAACTGTCCTTCAGCCTCACCATGTGGTTCCTGGGAGGGAGAACTTCCAACAGATGAATGATAAATGCAGCTTTGGCTGACCTGGCAAAGAACCGACTTCTGTGATGTCCAGCTTAGCCAGAAGGACGCCGTTACCCTGAATTTGCTGGCTTTTTCAGCTGGGAAGCTTGGGTTACGGAATACCTTCCGCATTTACCAAATCTAGGTCTCTCTTCTTCCAGGAGCTCCTTGATGACTCATTTCCCTGGGCTTCCCTCTGTCATTCTTCAAGGCCAGGAGGAACGGGAGCAGGCTGGTTCCCACGTTGCAGGACAAATAAAAATTCAAACTAGCACGGAATAACGCGGAATATCTTTCCATGCTGCTTTTCATGTTTACCTGCTTATCTCAGAAGAGCTTTCAAAAGTAAAAAAAAAAAACAAATCAGAAAAAAAGATGTGCACCTGCCCCCGAGGTCAGGCTCTTTTTGACACTGGCTTTGGGGCTAGCGGCGCCGAGGGACTGCCGCGAGCCGGGTGCGTTCGGACCCTTCCCCGCTGCGCGCTGCGGGCTGCCTGCGAGCCAGCCTCCCCGCTCGCCTCCTGCTCTGTGGAATCAGTCACTGGATGATTTATGTGAACATCTTTCAGCCCTGGGGTTGCTATTGGCTGCGACTACCGGCTTGAATATTCCCCGTCCTCCCAGTGCTGGTTCATCACTTTGCCTGAGTCAGGAGTTTCCGAGAAGCTGAAGCAGCACATTTCTGTAGGGGCACCTACAAAACCACGGGGGAAACAAAAGAACACGCAGAGTTCCCAAGCCTTATCCTCTACCCAGCTTGTGCGTTTGGATGGTTGGCTTCCAGCACAAGCCAGCAAAGGGGAGACTGAAGATTTATATATAATAAGGAGCAAGAGCCAGCTAGAAGGCTGCTGCATAGTTTTTCCAGTAAATTTACTTCTGTTACATAAAACAATGTCATCCTCCTTCTGCTCATCCCGTCAGGTTTGCTCAGAGAAGGGACAGCTGACTGATGAGCAGATGTTGGAGAGTGTTTTGCTCACTGAATACCTAAAAATAGCTGTCAAACTGTCTCTCTTTAAAGTACTTTTCCATGTAGTCCCTGAAGTATAGGCCAAAGTTGGAAAGTATTTGCAGGAGGTTAAGTGCTAAGTTTTCTCCACCCCAGAGTGGGTTTAGACAGTCAGGAGAGGTGGCCAATCCATCCATCCATCCATCCATCCATCCATCCATCCATCCATCCATCCATCCATCCATCCTTCCATCCATCCATCCATCCTTCCCTCCCTCTTCTTGTCCAGTTGAGAGTAAGGTGAAGGAGAGAGTGAGGAGATGATAGCCACTGCAGGCTGTAACTTCCAAGGCAGTTGTGAAGTCCTGCAGGAATGCAAGCCTGTTCCTCAAAAGGGCAAGAAGTAGCCAGCTCCAAAAAAGAAAAACAAGGTGTGAACAAGCAGGCTGTGAAAGACAGCTACAAACTGCGCACTGGGGAATACGTGTCTGTAGTATCCATACATCCCCATTGATCCAAAGAGCTTTCCGCAGAGCCACCCTCTGGTCTGGTATCCATGGACAAGAAACTGGTCACACGAAGGGGCCAGCAGCTCCTCAGATGTGGTCCTCTGAAGGAGGCCCACACTGCTGCCAAGAAGGTTTTACGCTGCTTCGCTCTGAGGCAGCACAAAAAAATGGTTTTTATCCATCTCCGAGAATGAATCAAGCTAACCCCACGCACACCACGTGAAAACCTGTCCCATCAGCTCTGCACAACAGACACAGCTTGACACACTAAGCTGCAATGAGGATGTTTTCCACATGGCATTCAGAGCTGTCCTGGCACCAAAGTGAAGCTTAGGTGGAATTCAGTCAACGTTATTAATAAATAAATTCAAAGGGAAATTACTTGGAAAAGAGCAAACCGCAGCACTGGAAGTTGGCTGGCCTTTCTAACCTCCCACCCCCAAATTACTCACAACACGGAGGTTTCCTTTGATCTCCCAATTGCCTCACTGCCTCCAAGCTCTGTCACTTCTCCAACACCTCCTTAAATTCAGCCTTGTCTTCCTAATCCATGTGCCGATCCAAATCCGGTTCATTTCTCAAAGCACGGCACCCCGCTCTTTGTAGCCCTCCTGCATCTCCTTCTTCCACCTCTGCTCCCCACCGCACGCTACAGCTCCAACCACCTGCCTGGCCCTCATCGAGGTACCTGCCCTGACCCAGCACCGCGGCTGCTCTGCCGGTGCCACCGGTGCCACGTCACGGACAGACCCTGCGCCCTCCTGCATCCCCCCAGGAACAAACCCCAGCGCAGGGGGTATCTTCTCAAGCCTGGAGATGGCCATGCAGGTACCTGGTGCCTTACAGGACAGTGAGTAAGCAGTGAGAACTCCACATTTTACCCCTACCAAAAGTCTTCCCAAAACCGTTTCACCAAGCAGCAGTCAGTCCTTCGTAGTCTAAGCCAGGGCACAGCAGCAGCAGCCACCAGGACGGCGTGGATTTGCTGGGATGGGGAATTCTCCTCCAAGCCAGCTGCTTCACGCAGGCCTTGGCTTGTGCAGGTAATTTTCATTCCGGCGCTGGCTGGCCTGTGAGCTCCTGGCTTGGCAGGACTAGTGCCATGGGTATTATGAATAATGACATGGTATATAATAATATAGTGGCAGGGAGTGGGAATACATTCTGAAGCAGAAAAGAGCAATTGGAGGGCTCTTAATCACCTAGCAGGGGCTGCGGTCCTCCGCTAACAATCACACATCTTCAGGTGCCTCACTGGTGTTCGGATTTGTTATTCATTATAGCCCAGCAACAAGAGGATAACACACACTGCTAAACTCAGCACTAAATCAGGCTCAACCTTTGCCACCCAGTCAGAACCCCTCCTGCATCCCCCCGCCCCAACACATCACATCGCTGCTGCTCGTCCTGACACCTCGAAACAAAGAGCAAAGGCAAGAGGGGAACTGGCCACTGTCAGCAGCACTTCTGCAGCCCAGCAGCGGTCGTCTGGCGGCCGCTCGCTCTTCGGCACAAATAAAAACCTCTGCACCAATTCGCCCAGTAGCGCCGGGAGCAGCTCGCGCCGGCCCGTGTCTCTCCGTCTCCAGCCTCCCCCCTCTGATGCACAGACACAAACGGTCACGCCATGCCATGCCGAGATGCCTGGCATGACTGAGCTGTCTCCGAGCCTTCTCCAGGCAAACGGATTGCTCTGATTAAAGTGAGCACAATGAGGCTCTCTCCAGCAAGGGACAGCCCATCATTTTGCAGATGAGAATGCCCATTTCAGTCCTCCTCTGTGTTCAACAGAGGCAGCTGAATCATGTCCTGGTGCTCTACCTGGAGGTAAGGTTTATCCCCTCAATACCATTTTGCATCATACAGAGCAAGGCAAGAGCCTCAGAGATCTTTTTCGTATCTGTGACATATCATGAGGTGCTGCAAATCAGTGTTACCCCACTGAAGCTATACTTATCTGTACCTCCTGAGAATCTGATTTGGCAAAAGCATGGACACAGCTGGGAACTGCAAGTTAAAGTTTATTTAGTTTTTCAACATAAGAATGCAAATGCAAGAAAAGGAACAATACGTGGAAAAGTTCCTGCAGTTCTTCCCTTCTTCAAAGCAAAGCTCTCTGACTGAAATAGCGCAGCGAAATTAAGATCATTTGTTTCCAAACTGAAATCCCAAGACTCTTCCGTATTTGAAAAGCGTCATAGATGCTTTTTGGATGGCTGCTTTGCCTTGTCGATAGAAAAGGAGCAAGTATGAAGGGAGGAAGACATTCCTCTAAGCAGAATTCACAGGGGGCTTCAGCACATTGACTCTGCAAAGACTGGGCACAGGCTCGCTAAATCCTAAATGCTCAGAGGGATGAGCTGAAAGCATGGACTTTGATTTTAGGGCTAACAAACCTCTGTCTCTTAGGGATACGTATATGCTCTATGCACAATGCCCACGCTGCCCTGCAGCACTCTCCGGCGCAGCCGTGCGTTCTCCTTCCCAAACACCTGGCACCATGTGCACTGCACTTGGGGCTTAGCCTGTGGCACTCATTCTGTGTGCTGCAGGACTGTGAGGGGGTGTAGGGGTTAACTGGAACATAATGAAGAAGAACCAAGTTGAGGATGCAAGGGGTCAGTCATCAAAGTTCGCTTGTTTGGTGGTTCCCTTCCACTGGATAAATGTCACACACTTCATTTCCCACGATGAAAACATTTTGCTCTCAGTCTCACTGTAAGAAAAGGCAAACGGGGGCCATCCCGAGCCAGGGGAAATTGTGAACCCAATATGAAAGACACAGATGAAATGGGTAGCTGATTGGTTTAATTGCAACCTAATTGCCTCAATCACAAGTTCAAAAGTAGATGGCATTGGGTTTTAATTAAGAGGACTGCTTGAAGGATCTCAACTCCATCATTTTTTCAGTCAAAGAGGTATGGAAAAAAGGTCAGAAAATTGTACTTTTAGTTAACACAAACTCAAGGTAATTATCAGATCCAGCAGAAAATTCTCAGAAGTATCAATAACTATCGACAGACGCTGAGCCTCTATTAGACACACTACTTAAACACACTGCATCTTTTCCCCCGTCACCCAAGGGCAATCCCAGTCCTCAGCTCTCAACAGCCCATCCCGTGTCCTGCTGCAGCACCCCAGCGTACCTCGCAGATGTCCTTGAGGTGCTTGATGTAGTGGCGCTCCGTGCTCATGATTTCATTGATGACGTTGGCTCTCATCTGGTCTCGGTTCTGAACGGTCCTGCCGAGACAGAGGCAGTCGGCGCTTGGATCCAAATGGCCATTCTGCACATCGCTGGTTCCCTCCTCCACACCATCTTCTTGGTTTACCCATAGCTGCGAGGAGAAGAGAAGCAACAGGCTTGTTCATAAAAGCATCAGGAATTCCCACACGCCATCAGCTGGGGCTGTCCGACAGGAAGAAACCTCTGGGAGGAGGGATAAGCCCTTTACAGGTGTCTGATTTAAGAAAGTCAAGATACGTCTGGCTCAGAAATCTGAATGAATGTGACCATCTCCTAAATGATGGGTGATAGAACAAGAGGAAATGGGTATAAGCTTAGTCAGGGGAGATTCAGGTTGGATGTTAGAAAGAATTTCTTCTCTGAAAGGGTTGTCAGCCACTGGAATAGGCTGCCCAGGGAGGTGGTTGAGTCCCCATCCCTGGATGTGTTTAAGAATAGGGTGGATGATCTACTTAGGGATATGGTTTAATGGGGATTAGGGACGGTTGGACTCGATGATCTCTAAGGTCTTTTCCAACCTAGAAATCTACGAAATCTATGAAATAAAACGGGGGGGGGGGGGGGTTGCTGAGGGCAGCTTTGGAGGGGGTGCCAAGCACCCCTGGGCACTGAGCACTCTAAAATGGGGACAAATTGCGAAAAGCAATGAAAAAGGATCACCGCGTTTTCAGCGCACTGAATGTTCTTTCCATCATCAAATAAAAAACCACACGTGGAACTTGTAAACTAGAAGATAAGGCTCCCTCCTGATCTGTGGGTCTTTGAAGAAGACTGTGCTCTGCACACAACGTACGGATCAAACGTCTCCTTTTGATACCTTTTCCCCCAAATTAAACCCACTGAAAACAACTCTGATCAACTCAAATTGGGCTCCGTGGAGTTTATGAACAAACATTGAATAAAGCAAAAAAGAGGCAGAAATACTGTTATCTTACACAGGTCACCTAAGCTGTTACGTAAATGAAGCAACTTTTCTCCTCTGCATTTAAAGCCCTAAATATCGGAGACTTTCAGATATAAAATATATCTGAAAAGTATATAAATAAAATATGTAGCTATAAAAATACATCTACCTATAAACACTGAAACTGTCCACACAAACAGAGCAGCATCTGGAAAACAACTGGCATCGACGACCTGATCTTTCAGTCTTCTTTTCAGTGTTAATAGTTTTTAATACTTTCCCATTATTCAGCTTAAATTCGGGTTTAAATAGATTGTGAAGGGCTGTGTTCCTGTAAATCAGTGAAGTAAAAAACCCCTAAATGTGCCCATGCTCCTTCCCTGCTTTCCTAACCAACACCATGTTTTGCTAAACCGCTTCTTGCAGCTCCCACGTTTTCTCAGCCTACAGTGAGTTACAAAGGCCAAGAAGCCGAGATGGTTGGAGAAAACCCATCTCTTCTCTAGCAGAATCTTAACGATGCTGCCAACTTAGGGCACTAAAAACCCCCAAAGTGATAAAAAGTCGGACTTTTCACCCTGCTCACGACTGTGCCCTGTGCCCGGGAGATGTCGCGGACTTCACACAGGGGCTGTAGGGCAGCAATGCCTCTTTAAACCACATGATGCCCTCTTTGCCAGCAGTGGGGCAGGACCTGCTACGGGGATCAGCCTCTGCTGAGCATTGCAGAGCCCCAGGCTGTGCTCACGCCACGTCCTGGCAGCGCCAGGCACTTCCCAGGGCAGGAAACCCAGCGCAGAGCATTTGCCTGAATGAGCGAGTGGCAGAGCCGGGGTGGATCCAAGTGTCCTGCCCGCTCTGCCCACCCGATCTCCTACCTGTCCCCCACCCTGCACTGCCAACGTGGGACCTCCTTTGGCACATCAGGAGACCAGCAGGACACGCCGAAGCCTGCCAAGGAGGTGAAACAACCCCTCCTGCCACCTCGGCACTGCTCCCACTGCACCAAGGAGCCATCCTCAAAGTGCAAAGGCTGCACACCTTTCCCTCAGACAGCACAGCCAAGAGTCACCTGAATGTCCTGTGTGCCAGAGCAGAAGCAAAACCCAGCGAATATGGCTGTCAGCTCTCGTTTCGTATGTCCTGATGCATTCCAGGGGCAAGGGGTGCACCCAGGCACAGACTGGCGCACGGTCCTGCGGCACTGCCAGCACCCAGGGGGGCTCGGCTGCGCTGGGCTGGTCCTAAGGGCCAGCAGCCCTGCGTGCTACAGAAGGGTGTTTCAGTGATCCCAGCCAGGTCCAGCCATGCTGGTTTGGAGACAGGGGGAACCCCTGGGAGATGCAGGATGCCCGGGAGCAGCTTTGCATGCCTTTCCCCAGGCCCTTCTCATGGGATGGGGCTCTCCATCACAGCGTCTGCTGCAAAGATGGACTAGGTCATGCTGTCTCCCAACTGTGGGGCTGCACACGGAGCTCTGAAAGGGCTTTTTGTAGGATTTCCATCAGTACTGGGAGGCCTGGTTGAGCTCTGGGTCACTGCAAAGGAAGGCAGTGAGCTGGTGACCTAATGGCGCCCAAATCTACAGGGGTCCAGCATGCGAAACCTCTCCTGGCACACTGAAACAGATTTCAGAAGAACGCCACTTGTTCTGAGAAAAAACCCAAAAGCTCGTTAGAAAACATGCCTCTTCCCACCAAACCCCACTCTGCCCTGGAAGAGGTTTCAGTTACGCTGAGGCAGAGCAATGCTGCACGCACACAAGCAGCGTTTTATGCTGAAAAATAAACGTCCAAGTGCTGCTTCTGAGTCAATGCCACGCCGGCGTAATTCTGCCAAAGCCACCTCAGGGGCCAATTTCCCCACACCGCTGACACTGGTTTTAGTGGGGGCTCTGCTGTGAAAACCTGGGAGCCACACTCAGAAGAGAAAATGGGCTAGACCTGGGAAGGACAGAATTGCACGGGAAGTCCTTTGAGGGACACGTCCTCGTGACAGCTTTATTGGCATTCCAAACCAAAAATGTGGAAAATCAAGTAGGACCCATGGAGGTATTAAACCCTGTTGGCTGAAGTTTAAAATAACTTCCCATCCTACCTTCCTGCTGCTATGAAAAGGTATTTTGCAGCTCTCCCAAACCCAACCAGAACAGCTTGTTACCAAGTTTCACCACACAACCGCCAGTTCGGCAACAGAAGGTATTTTTAAAGCTCTACCTCCTGGAGTCAAGTGATCATGAGAAAAAAATTCAATTTTCATTTAAAAAATAAAGCAGGAAAGATCTAATCATAATAATAGGGGGAGGAAGCTTGAAAGCATGAACCCTAAAGGCTTTGAAACTCTAAGGCAAATAGCAAGCTTGCAAACTTTCATGATTTCTGAAAACCTCAGAATTTGGTCTGCCTTTTGTGCGCTGCAGGAACGCTCCCTGCTTCCAGGTCTGGGAATCTCAGGAGTCCTGCTTTTTTTCCTTAATGAAATTTTTGCTCCTTCCTGCTAGGATTCATGTTCCCAAAAGGAAAAAATTACAGTTCTAGCCTAGATGACTTCTGCTTTAGATTAAAACCAAATGCAACGATTTTATCGGCAACAGGAGGAAGTCTAATGTGCCTTCCACCCCGCGCTCCAGCGTCGGCTGCTGCAAGGATTAATCCCACTGCACTGTTCAAACATTCCTGCTTTCTATCTTACCCACTAGAGTTCTCCGTAATTCAAGCAAGGATCATTGGAAGTTTGGACCATGGCTCACAAAACACGAGGTACATTGGCAGCTCTGCTGCTGACCTTGGGCCAGTTCCTCAAACTGGCGGAGGTTTTCCCCATCTATAAACGGGGACAGTCTACCTGACCAATGGCATTTTTCACAAAAATTTTTGAGGTTGACAGACTTTACGTGGAAGAGGAGGGCACAGAAAAGCTCATGTGTGCTTTGAAATATGGACTTAAATGCATCACAGTGGGCTCGCCGCGCTCTTGCGCTCATCCATGAGCAACCACGTGGCTAGATGGACCTTTGATCTGACGCACCATGGTGGGTTTGGCAACTTCAGCTCTCAAATCCTCTTGTGCCTGTGCTGAGGAGGAGCTGGGTGGTGCTGGGGCAAGGCAAGGCTGCACTGAAAGTGTTAACTGTGTCCTCTGACCCAACACCACCACCCCAAGCCAGATCCTCTTGCTTCGCTGACCTGCTTGCTCAAACCGCAACGACGGTGTGCTGCAGGCGACAGTGAGGTGGAAGAGGCAAACTGGGGGTGACACTGTTTTTTCCCAGTAACTTTTAAAATGTCATATTTAGTTGATGGAGACAATGCAGCAAAGGTTCCTTTTAGCCCAGCCCACAGTCACCTGTACGTAGGGTGTTCGTTCCCTTTTAGACACGTGACTCTCCCAAAAATGCTCTCCTGCCTGAAATGCTTGAGCTCCGTTGCTGTGGATAACGGCTGAAATACCACTAATGGAAACAGGGCTCTCCCTTCCCCAGTTTTTCCAACATGTGCTGGACACAAACGCACAGATGTACCTCCCCCCCAGTGCAAACATCTCTTTTTCTCTAAAAGAAACTTCAAAACTCTACTTTTCTCCCAGTTTCGCCTCATCTGCACAGTCTTCCCTGCTCAGGATGAGGGGCTGCCAGCCCTGTGAAGTTCCTGTGGGGCTTTTCCACAGGGCAGAGATGGGATCAGTTCCCTGGCAGCTCCTCAGCTCTGCTGCTCACTTGGATTTCATGAAGTCTCTCCAGGCTCCTGTCCTGTCCTCAGCAATTAGGGGCTGTGGTTTGGCACAGATGGGGGTTTGGGATACCAGCCTGAATTACTGCATCCAATGCCACTTTTTTTTTAAAAAAAAGAATAAATAAGAACAGTTGTTCAGCAATCATTAACAACCCTACAACAACAAATGAGCCTTTAGTGCCTCTTCCAACGCCTCTGCAATGCAAAAAAGCATTGGGCTCTGAAATAACACAGCACTGGGTGGGTGTCCCCCACACCACTGAAAAGGTCCAGCGTGCCAAACAATGAAGTCTGCCCTGAGAACCATTTCAAACACTTTGTTTTAAGAATTAATTAAAAGAAACCAAGAAAAACTACAGGGAGAAAAAAAATCAAGTTGCATAATGCTAGCCCTAAATGATGTTTCTCACTGAAAGGCCACCCTACACGTGGGGAACAGGCTTATCACAAGGCTCACAGTCTTATTTCAAGATTCAACCCTAATTAGGAAGTCACGACCAGCTCCTGCATAACATAATAATTTGCAGAGGCAGATAAAAGTAAAACAGTCAAATAAAAAAGCCCCTTTTGCCTAAGGACCCAGTTTGGGAAGCCAGAGAGAGCTGATCATTTCATTGTGCTACTTAATATTATATGTGATTTATATAAAATCTGTAGAAGTGTGATGTATCAATTTGCAGCTATACCCAGACGGTGCATAAAATCACCAAATGGCACCGCTCCAACATTAGCTGACCTGTAATTATTATATATTTAGACTGCTGAATGCATACACTGTATAGAGAAGACATTTTACTTGAATAGGCACTGAGGGCTGATAGTCTCATAATAATCAGAGAGCATGATAAAACAAACATTTTACCAGCCATCTGGATTATTAATCTCCTTCCATTGGCTATTCACGAGGACAAAACTAGCAGATAATGTGCCATCCTGGATTCTAGCTCACAATTAAATAACGTGGCAGATTAATGATACAGGCAGATCCTTCCAGAGAGCTGGTGCCATTCCACTGAATCCCTGCTCACCAGCAACTTTATAACAAATACCAGTGAGCGCAGCCCAACTTTCCCCAAAACCTGGTACCAGATAGTGGTATTAGCTCCACTGAAAGGCAGTGGAGCAGATTCCAGCAACCCTACAGGAACAAGCTGCAGCACAGACCCTCAGGACTGGTTCCCCCCCCACCCTTGCCATGCTGCCCCCTGCTCTGCAGAGCTGTGGGGTTTGCCCCCTCGCCCTTTTTCCATAAAAAAAAGGTTAGTGGTTAGTGAGTGCTCTGCCCTTGTTTTCAGCCACGTGCACTGGGTTCTATGCATGCTCTGTTGGACGCTATCCTGCATTAAAAAGATCACTTGCTTATTTGCAATAAAGTAAGGCTCATGCTGCAGAGCTTTGCATAAGTAAAACAACCTCAGCCTCTGCGGGTCACTCCAGCGATCCGGGCACAGCCTCTCTCTGCCCTCAGGAGGAAGGACAGACTGTCCTGGGCTCTCCAAACACCCAGGAGCAGACACTTCTCCCTTCCCTGCCTTCAAAGAGGAGCTAAGGTCCTGGCAGGTGGCAGAGGCACAGGAGGGATGCACTGCCCTGGGCAGCCCCAGCCTCGCTGCCCTTCTGCGGGCAAGCTGCAGGCACAGGGGAGGTGTGGGACCGTGGCTGGGATGCTGTTCGCTGGGAAACACTGACCATCTTCTCCCTGTATCCTCTTCCAGGATGAAGAATAGGACACTTGGCAGTAGAAGCAAAGGCAGTGGAAGGAAGTTGTTCTTCCCTCCTGTGGTCCCTACCACTATTTTTTTCCCACAGCCTGAATTTTTCCTTCTGTAATCTGGCTCCTGCCTCACCGTCCTTCACTTCCCCCCAGTTCACAGCCTCTTTGATACCTTCTCTTTCCCTTCTGCAATTCCCCAGCTTCAGCAAACCCACTTCCAGCTCTTCCTCTTCCCCTCTAAAACTCTCCACTCCCAGCCTCAGAAGTTGCCTCTACCCAAGGTGAGAAATACCATTCCCTCATTTCTGGAAAAGGAGAAGACCGTGTACTCTATAGGGACAGCTTCAGACTCTGTATCCATGAAAGGTGAACAAAAATGGCTCCAAAGAACTTGCCCTGTGCTTCCTCCCTCTGTTTCCTGCAGTCTAAAGGCACAGACTCCCATGGGCTGGAGCTCCACCACGCAGCATCTTGCAAAAGCTGCGTGGACACTGTGATAAACTGGACGTGCTACACTAATCCACCAAAATCCTGTGAGTTAGGGCTCAGCCCTCCGCATTTCCCAAAACCCAAAAGCCTCTGGTGTGTGATGCTACATGTGATGCACAATAGGGAAGAGCAAAAGCTCAGCTGCTCCAGCAGCTCATTGCAGGAACCCTGGCAGGTCCAGGAAGCCTCATTCAGGGGAAGGATCTTCACCATCAGCTTGGCAGAGGGCAGGGACGGGGCTGCAAAGATTTGTGCCCAGTTTGCTTGATTCAAAGAGTGGTCTCAAGACACTGGTTTGTACCTGCTGGCCAGCTCGTACGAGGACGGGCCCAAGTGCTGGCATCTGAACCTTTGGGGATCTGACAGATGCTGAGCTGGGTGGCAGGAGTTGTCACATCAACAGCAGCTGCAATTAGCACAGGCAGTGTTTGGATGCTAAAATGCTACTTGACTTTAAAAAAATCCTCCTACAATTTGTCTGCAGTGCATCCTGTCGCGGTGGAGCGCTGCTCGCGCCGTGTGCGATACCTCTACCAGAAGCTATTTTTATGCTGGATTTGCCACAGGAGAATAAAATCTCCTTTACGAGGCACTGACTGCAGCAGACACTGCAGCACATACTGTTGGGTTTGTCCAACAGGTGAATGCTACTCCAGCACCATCCTCTTTTCCCGGGAAGATCTCACCGAGTCGCCACCGCGACTGGCGCTAAGTAAATGCTCACGCAGTGACTGCAGCAGATGGAAAAGCGGGTGAGTGATGTGCTGTCCTATCAAAATCCCTACACATAGAATCATAGAATGGTTTGGGCTGGAAGGAACCTCAAAGATCATCCAGTTCCAACCCCCCTGCCATGGGCAGGGACACCCTCCACTACACCAGGTCGCTCAAAGCCTCATCCCACCTGGCCTTGAACACTGCCAGGGATGGGGCAGCCCCAGCTTCTCTAGACAACCTGGTCCAGTGCCTCACCACCCTCAGAGTGAAAATTTTTTTTCTTATATCCAACCTAAATCTCCCCTCTTTCAGTTTAAAGCCATTTCCCCTTGTCCTATCACTACGTGCCCTTGTAAAAAGCCCCTCTCCAGCTTTCCTGTAGCCCCTTTAAGTACTGGAAGGCTGCACATTTTAAAGGAGAAAACAGGCAGACAGGGCAGCAGGATGTGGCTGGCTCCTGGACCAACACCTGCAACAGAGAGCACAGTCACGACTCCTACGAACAGACGCTGAACCCACCCACCCACCCACCCACCAGCGCGTCCCAGCTGCGAGGCGCTCAGGCAGGACTGGGGTTTAAAGCCCCCTACTGAGCAGTGCCTTAACAGCTCACACCGATTTATCTGGCACTTCTCCTTTAGCAGCAGCAAACAAAGTGGGTCAAAGGCAGCTTTTCAGCAGGAAAATCAATCCCAAATTACAACACTTGGGGAAACCCAGGCAATGATGAGAGAGAACAAGGAGCGCTGCTGCACCGACCTGCCCCTGCGTTTTCTCCTTCGTAGGAGGTACGGACCACGAAGCATTTACACCCATCTTTGCTCGAGCCTTCGGAGGGCCGTTACCCTTCCTTCCTGCACAACAACTCAACAGTCACTGGGCACTACGAGAAGTTGTAATAAAAGCTCCTGAACCCCAGATTTGCTCTTCAGCTTGGCTTAGTAAATACAAGGAAGGCAGATTCACTGCCGTTGAGGTGAGAAGAAATGTATTCTGGCAACTCAGTCTGCCTCTTGGTATCCAAAGAGATTGAGGAGACCCTCTGTAACAGGGTAAGTCTCCTTCTCTGCCCGGGATGGGCGCAGTCTGCCGTGGCTCTTCGGAAAGATTTCACAGCACTAAACATCCACACGCTTTCATTTTTTTATTTCTTTTTCAGTGCAAATATGTCAGAGCCCAAACACAATGCCATTTGATTTCCTGTGTTTGGAGTGCTTGAATCTCACATGGGCCATTTTGGAGACCTGACGCTGGGCTCTGCAATCAAAACCTTGTTTTGAGAGTTACTGTGTTTTCTAAAGGAGACCTTAAGGTACAACTATTGATCCATTTGCAGTACCAGAGTATTATTCTGTGCTGTAAATTCCTCCCTACAAACACTGAGCCTATTTTTTTTTGAGAGGAAGTGGATGCTGGATGTGCTGGTATGCAAAAACTCATTTGTACCACATCACATAAAGACAGCCCAAGGCTATGCCATCCACAAAAAAGAGCAACAAGTAGCATCACCGCTACAAGGATGTGAAACCCTGGTTAAAACTCCTGCTTTTTTTCCAATTGTACCTCCCACCTTCTCACACTCCTAAAAGTTGACAGAACATTCAAAGACACTGTGCAGCTAATCACAAGACTAATGGTTGCACTCTGTGGTTGTCCAGCAGGCTCCCTTGATAATATGTGCTAAAATACAACATAGACACCTTCACCTGTCCTAAACCCAGCTCATCACTCAGCCTTAAACCTATTTCTGGAGTTCTCATCTGCCTCTCTAACGACTTACAAGTTTTCAGAACTTTCTCCCCGAGCACAGCAGCTTCCTGCAGGAAACCACTCACCATTGCTTACTAGCTCCACAGTTCACTTCTCCTACATGGTGCTTTTTCTCTTCCCCAAAAAGCGCTGCTTTATCATCCAGTTTCTTCTTGAAATTTCCTGTGCTCCCAAAATTCTGTGGCCTTCCTCTCTCCTCCTTTCTTCTAGCCAAGCCTCGAGCTACTAAAAGGACAACTGCAGGTGTTGTGCATGGAGACAACAATTCCTGCACGTGCAGGCAATTCAAGTGCAGGTTTTGTTTGCAATCCCTCCGACGATGCGCATAAAAGAGGCCAAGGGAATCAGCAGGTTACTGTTTCCCTCTGCTCTTGCAAATGGTGAATTTTTCCTGCTATGAGATTCTGTGAGTGCCAAACGCTTTGCCAAGGATTTTCATATGATCTGGCTGGAGAGCCAGAAGCGTCAGACGTCTCATTGTAAACTAGGCTTCCAACCCAGTTTTGTCCTCAGAAGTGATCCAGGTGACTTTTAGAGCGATCTGATTCTGCAGTGATCTTCTGCTGCACCCCCTGTTAGTACCTACCGGAGACCTGCAGTCTAAAATATCCTGAAATGAATCCTACTTGGTTTTATACCTGTCTGGTCTGTCCCGTCATCCCTTACTTGAACCGCTTTCCATCCTCTGCTATGCAACACGTTGTTCCTTTTACTCCTGTACTTGCATAAGGGGAATGCAGATATAAAGGAAAGCAACTATTTTGCAAGTAAAACTAGAACCACTCAGGCTAAATCAGGCAGTTTTCTGGCATCGTCTTAAAAAAGCAGGGCTCAGAGTACAACAGAGAAAAAACTCAGCCTCCTCATTACAAAAGAGTGATCAGCTGAATAAGAAACACAGGGGGAAAAAATGGAGAGAAGAGCAAAGTGGAAAGCGTTCGGGTTAAACAGTCCTTGACAGGACCCTGAAGGAGCATAAACCTGCAGCAATGGTCCTGCAAGCAAAAAAGGGGCTACAGGCATCTTCTCCAAAGGCCCCCAAGGCTTTGCAGGCATCTGGTTCAAATTACTTACCAAGAAAGACAGAGAGTGAAGGGGGTGGGGGGGATATGCAAGAATAGAAATGCAGAGGCCAGCCAGCCACCTCGGCCAGCAGAGGAGAGGAGAACACGACAGCCCGAGCGGCGGTTGCTTTCTCAGCACAGGACAAGCGGCGAGTGGGCTGCTCGTGGCAGCACACCGAGAAGCGCTGCGGGGAGGAGGCAGCTCTGTTTTGTAAACCCCAGGGGCAAATTTTCCCCTGCAGCCTCCCTTGCCGAGCTGCGGACAAACTGTGCCAGAAATCCCTTGCCTAATTTTTGAAACGCCTCGTACTTATTTTTCAATATTAATTATCATTCATGGCAGCAAAGCCATGCAGTTTCCCCTCTGGGAGAGCATCCTTTGGTGCCAGGGCAGGTGTCTGGTCCCATCCCGTGCTGAAAAAGTGTCTCACAGATGGAATACCTGATCCGGCCTCTTGCAGAGCTGATGGAGGGATTGATCTTGTTGCAATAAAATCGAGCTGTGGGGTTGTGATATTAGACAGAATGGGCAAGAAACTTGCCTGGTAAGGCTATCATGATCCTAAGCATCAGACATTTGTGTACAACAGTCTGAGATTCATTGATTACTCTCCTTTGTTTTTCCCAGCTTCTAAAACCATCCTCCCAGCCTTTGAAAAGTGTAGGGAGAGAGGGAAAGTTCAGCCAAGCTGAATGATCCATGGTTTTGGGCCTTAGAGTAAATGGACTTGTTTGTTTAGTTGTTCTGTGTGTTTTTTTAGAAAACAGGATAAGCACAAAACAAGCCCGTTACTAAACCCACCATGAACAGCACATTTATGACATCACACAAGAAAGGATATTAAATCTTTTCCTCTGAATCACAAAACAAAACAGCTCTGGTCAATGCACTGAAAAGTTAAACTGGCCCAGAATATTTCAGTCTCCAAATTAAGCAAAAAAAAATCAGACACATTTCTCCAATTCACCCTTTCCAGCCAGCAACAGAGGAGATGTGCCAGCGACACAGGTGAGAATATTTTCTGCAGTAAGGTTACCATCTCCATCACACCTGACACAAATCCATTCTCCAAACTCATCGCCTCCCCTGGCTGCAGGGTCAGGCTCACCGTGTCCTTTTCAACAAAGTACTAAACACTAGTTGTTATTCTGGGCCAGAATAACAGCACAAACTTTTTCATGTGGGCAGCCCAGGCTCCAGTTCCAATCTCTGACCTCTCGCTCTCAGCACTGGCCAGACCAGGAGAAACACAGGAGCTGCGTCACGAGTATCGCAGGAAGCAAAGCCCGTGCACTGGGCAGGCAATAGTGAGCAGAAGTCTGGGTGCCCTCGTCGTGGTCATCCTACATCACTCAGAAAACATCAGGTCACACATTTTAACTCAATTTTCCTAATCTATATGGCTGTTTCCCAGATGAAGTGATGGAATCAAGCAAGGATGCTGATGATGCAGGGTTGCCCAAAAGAGGGAGGGTAAGACAGGCAGAGAACCAAAGCAAACGTGGCATCTCCTCGGGATGCACCACGGTCTTCAGTGTGTGTTTCAGAGAGAACAGTCTTGCCCTCGACTGCCACGGAGCTCGTCAAACTGCCTGGGAGGCTCAGAGGAGAGAGTCATCTTTCACACAATTTTACAAGGCAAAAGAAATCTTCATTTTTTGAACCACATCCCCCAAGCTTCTAAAGGAATTAAATCTCTGATCCTGCCTATCAAACCCTGTGCAGAAGGGAGAGGGAAGTGCATAAGGTCAAAGCCGACGTCTTGACTCCCCGAGGAAGGCTCGAGAGCGCCCAAATAATGTGGCAGGAGCCAACGATAGTGAAAAGGGCATCTTCTTGTCCCTTTGCTTTCTTAACATATACTGGGCAAAAAAAAATTAAGTGCTCAAATCCTTCTTATTTGCGAAAGGCCAGATCGCCGCTGGAGGTGGCTGGGTACAGCAAAACCTGCTTCAGCAGAAAAACAGAGACAAGCAAAATGGTTCCTTGTGCCCTTAAAAAAAAATAACCACAGCTGGTCACGGACTAATTAGCGAAGTAATTTTACATCCAGAACTGCTGAAGAGTCAGAACGCGGCGCTGCTTTTGGAAAGGGGAGGGCTGACACCTCCCCGTGCGACACGCGGACCAGAACGCTGTTCCCAGCGCTGGTCGCCTGTAGCTGGTGTGACCCATCGGGCCCCACCACATCATCTAGGACAGCCTGCAAAACACGGACTGGTTTTCCAAGGAACTGCTTAAGGAGCGAGGCTGCGACACGGTGAGACACACAGGAAAGGCCCCTCCATATCCCAAGAGCATAAACAGCAGAGCCAATACCTATCCCAGCCTCCCTCGACTGCACTCTTGTTTCTTTTGAAAGTTTTTTTGCTCCCCATTTTTTGGAGAGAAAACAGACACGCTGGAAATAAGCATCAGTGATAACACACACAGTAATCAGCTCAGTTGATTGGCCATTCTGAGCAGCGCTGGCAGTGATTCATTATAGCAGTAAAAAGAAGAAAGTCACTCACCCTCACGAAGCTGGCGGGAAACCATCCTTCTTCATCATCGATCTGACCCCACCACCAGTCCTTGTTGGAAGCATCCAGGACCTTGATAACGTCTCCTGCTTTAAACGCCAACTCCCGGTTGGCCATGGTGACGTGATCCCATACTGCCTCAGCACTTACAATAGAACCACCACTGATCAGCTTGGAAAACAGAAAACCAGCAGTCAATAAAAGCCCGGTTCCCCAACGCAAGCACATGCACAGCAGCAGCACAGAGAAAAAAAAAAAAGCGCTCAGCCAAAGTCAGACAGTTTTCCTCCATCCCAATCCATCCCAATTTCCCCCTCACGTGATGGAACCCAGTCTGAGACCGTCCCTACGCGCCGCCGTTCTGCTCCCAACCGAGCCACGCAAGCGGGCACCGCGTGTGGATGCGCAGCACCTCCTGGGCCCTATGAGCAGGATACACAACACGTCCCCTGGCACCGCCGCCCCGCCGTCAGAGCGGGCACGGGTGAGGGCACGTGGCGTTCAGGGACAATTCCGTCAGCGTAACGTAGAGCTGGGAGTTGCCAAAACCGGCAAAACCAAGCGATGGTGTCGTCCTGCAAAGGGATTTTCAGAGCAGGTCTGCTCAGTTGAAGGAGCAAATGTCAGCTGGAGGCTCAGAAGGCTGTCCATGCAAATCCAAGCAAAGCTTGCAAACATATTGAGAAGAACACGTTGTTTTGAAACTGAGAGCTCAGTGTTTGTTTAGTGCTGGTGATGTACTGACATCCCCTGCTTTGGAAATCTTCAGGCTACACAGCAGATAAGAAGGGCACCATGGCACCCTGCTGACCTGTTTCAGACCTGCCCTGGAGCACAGCCCAGCTCCACGGCACGTTCAAACCTCGCTCTGCCCACGAGAAACCAGCCTTCAGGGTGCAGACACCTGCCCACTAGAAACTGGACTGAGGCCAGACTTGCGTCCAACAGGACCTACTGAACATCTCTTCACGTGGAGCACATGGTTGCCTTGCAGCTGGACCAGCACCACGGCAGGGACCCAACCAGTTCTCATTTTCATCACATGCCACCCAGTTTTACATATATAAAACTTCTGCTTAATGCTTGTAGGAAGGACCCATCCGAACACCAATGCTTGTGCACCCACAAGACAAGTCATACACCCATGCCCACAACATCTGCTGCTCCTCAGAACGTGTCGTGTTTTTTAACAGAATCATGAATTGTATTTATGTTTTGTCCACTGCAGGAATTCTGCACTGAACAGTAGGACTGCCCTAGCAAATAGATGCTTATTAGCTTGTCGGAGCCATCCTGAACCTTGTTCATTAATTCTGCCGTCGGAGACGCACTGAGTATGCACTTGGGCTCGCCTCCAAACCAGGACTTCAGCTCACCAAGAGCTCAGCACCATTACAGACCTGCCACATGGCAAGACTTTAACAGCCACAGACACCCTTTCACTTCAGGCAAGCGACACAAAGCAGAAAGACGACGACCCGTCACGGCGGCTGCGCACGTGCCGCAGCACTGGCGATGGTCAGGGAGCACTTAAAGGCTCTTCTTTAAGTCTGGCCTACCGAAACGCCTGCTAAGAACTACCTGCACAGTAAGAACTTGCAGTAAACATTCTAGCACTGCTGCAGGGTTCTCAGCACACACCTACAAGAGCCTTCAAGTCCCTACAGGCAATTCAGTCAACAGATTAAAAGATCTGATTTACCATTTTCCTTGAACTGACTTTCCTTTAAGAAATCAAGCTCCTTAGCTTTGTGACAATTACCGTTGCGGTTTCAGCTCTTGAATTATTGGAGTCAGTTGTACACAAAGCAGCAAGATTTAAGAGAGCCTAACTTGACACTTAGTGCCTTTCATCCTCAAAGCCGAGATGTATCTAGTCAGTGGACCTCTCTTGTTCCCACGGTAGATAAAGTAAAACAATGTTCTTCCTAGTTCCATTTTGACAAACCAACCTTTCTAATTCAAAATCAGCTGTAAAAGAAACATGGCTTCTTTGTAGGTCACACTGGGGACTTCTATGCAGGAGCCTCACAAGATCACTGGAGCAGACTGAAAACAAAGGCACGGGTGGCCAGTTCTCATGGAAGAGTCAAGTGATGGACCTAATCGATCTGCTGGACTTATCAAAGAGGGCTTCTACTGTGTTAGCGTGGGTTCATCTCATCTTTAGGCTTTTGATACAGAGCTGCAAGGAGCTGGGCACCAGAGGATCCCATCCAAACTAGTGGTGGCTAAGGTCAGATGCTGTAGGACCCTCAGTTCACCCCAGCTCTGGGCCCTCACTTACCATCCAGGTAGCTACATCTGGAAAAATAACAGTTCTAAAGATTGATTTCTGATTCCAGTGCAACACCTGAACGTTCAACCCATGTGCTATGTTTCAGTGCTTCCTCACGGCCCCTTGAATCACTATAAATCAAGGTTTCTAGGTGCTTTTCATAAATATGAATGAGTCTCAATAAACCACAAGGAACCCCACGACAGATCTAGAAGGAAGGAAGACTTCACAGGCAAAGAAACCCCCTCGATATATTCAAGACCAGTTAAGAGTCATCTGTTCTTCTGCCAGGACTGAGCTCTTCTCCTTCACTAGTGCTTCCCCTTTGGCTTTTCCAGGTTAAGCAAGTTCTGCTCTTCCAGCCTTGTCTCGGCAGAAGGTTCTTCCTTCCCCTGAGCATTTCACCAGCCCTTTCAGACATCTAGATATTTCGCCTGCATCTTTCTTGAACACAGATGACTAGAACTGTAAATACTATTCCCAAAGAGACCTTACCAGAGATTTGTGAAACAGCATGAAATATTTATTATAGTGTCACAGAAATCTTGCAGCAATACATAACATCTCCCCCTTTTTGCCACGGCTACCTCCCACCAGGGGCTCATTGTGGGTCTTCCATTTAGTTTATCTAAATAAATGACGTAGAGTACATTCTCTTTGTCTAGAAAATCAGTTTTCTAGTCAAAAAATAAATCAGGTTGGCCTGACACTCGTTCCTTTTGTTAAAGCTGTTGGGTATTTTAGTCCATTTTTCAGCAATGATGAACCAGGGATGAAGCTATTACGCAGAAGTCGTGTTTCTGCTTTTTCTGCTTCGGCTGACATAGACTTTGCTGTCACTTCACACACAGGCAGTTCTGGGCACAAACTGCCACAGAAACGTCACTGAAACCAAACTTCAGAGGGATTGTGTTTTAGAGCCTCCTGGCCTACTTTGCAAAAAGTGCATTTCTGAGCCCGAGGCACAAAATCCCAGCTCCAAGGAGCACGGCTCGGCCAGCGGCAAGGGCTGCCAGGGACTTGCAGAGGGCCAGAAAAGCAGAGGGGGTGTGCTCAGCCTGCTTCTGCTGTTAACACAAAGGTCTGGAAGATGCTCTCAGTGGATGTCAGGAGCTGAGGTGGCTTTGCAAGGTGTTTCTTGACACTCAAGGAGAAAGGCTGCAAGTTCTTCATTTTCACTGTCTAGTGCCACCAGATAGAAGAAAGGCCCCTTTATTAGCTGGTCCTTTCCAGCCCCTGGTCCCTATCATTAGCCCAAGAAAGGGACCTACACACCAGGAAGCCTGCGAGCGAGCCTTGGCCTTCCAAAATACCAACACAGTTCAGCGTGTGAAAAAGGACGGCAGCGGGATGGCAGAATTCCAGTTCCAGCCATCGCACGTGCTGGGTCCATGGAGAGAACGTCAGAGCCTAAAATTAAAAGATTCCGTTTAATTTATTTTGCAAGACATCTTGCTGCATCTGTGGAGCTATCTGACTCAGGGCAGGGTTACAGAGACAGAACCTGACATCTGCAGCAGGAAGAGATGATGAACTAGAGAAAGGTCAGGATGAAATATTATTTTCTGAGAGAATCCAACGTAGGAGCTCTTCACTCCAGAAAGTTCACGTCTCTTGTTTTCAAATCTGGGTCTTAGCACTGCAGTCAGACGTACTCAGCCAAAGACCTTGAATGGGACTTATCTCCTGTAATTTTAGATGTCTACCACACAGCATCTGAGACTCTCATCTGGACTCCTTTACAACCAGTGAAGAGAAAGAGACACATCTGGAGCGTGATTCACCTCAGCTATTTCAGCTTCTACCTTCCAGTGAGGTGAATCATGCCCCAGAAATTACTATTTCCCTGTGTTTAATCAGGTGATGCAGAAGTTTACATTTCCAACAGCTTGTGTTCATCCCATCTACGGTTTGGCCATCACTAAAAAGGGGAACAAAGAACTGGATTTAACCATAATAATCACAACAGGAACCGTCGAATCTTAAATCACACTCTCCCAGACACAGCCATTTCTCAGCACACAAAGCTTGTTGTAAATAAAATTATGTTCTCTGTGCTCCTTGGAAGAATTAAAAAAATCCCAGCCCTGTAAATTTACAATAATGAGGAATTAGATATTTGGGAAAAGTGTCCTACTCGTAAGAAGAGGGAGGCCGTTAGAAGAAGTGCAGTAGGTGATGATGTACGTTTGGTTCTGACATCCCCTGAACACTGCTTCCCAGGTGGAAGTCCTAGTTCCTACTCAAATCAATTATTCTTGGCAGTTGGTTGTTCAAACTGAAGAGCCCACAGAGAAAAGTTCCTCGACGCTTTCACCATGTAACATCAGTGCAGGAGAAATGCCCAAGAGCATTTCTTAACAACAGACCGGAGAACAATTTTTACTGTTTTACAGGAGACTTCAGAGCACCGCCAACCACCTTCTGCCTGGGGTGAAAAAAACTTTCTCAGTGTGCAGAAGACCAGATTAACTACCAGGATGTTGAGCATGGTCTAGGGACCAGAGTCACTGCTCATCATGGGTCCTTCTTCACCTCCTAGTGAACACCTGGTCATGGCCGAAGAAAAGGACCAGGCTAGGTAGAGGAGGGGCCATTTCTGTGTCCCAGACCACAAAGAAATTTATTTAATGAGGAAAAGAAAAAGAGGATAAAGACAATTCTCTCTCTAATTACACACACATTTGACACGTTTCTGGAAGACACTAAGAGCAAGAACATGGGGTGTTACCACTGTATCGCCGGGATCGCATCAGCCTCTCCAGGGATTTTCACTGAAGGTTTCCAAAGCGCTCTGTAAACCTCCAGTAATTCAGTCACAAGCCCTCACTCTACAGATGCTTATTTAAGACACTCCTAACACCCATGTCCAACAGGTGAAATCTGTCACAATAGCAAGTAAAGTCAGTGGAAAGGAATTAAATCAGTCCTACTTAAGGTCCATGTGGATTTTCCTTTCTCTTCCAGCCTGGTGTTATTTCCAGGATGGAACGTGGCCACTGGAAATACCGAATTACATTAGAGGCGCTGCCAAAATAAAATGACAACAACAACAAACAGTACAAAAGGGTTTCAGAGGACTCTGCAAGTCACAACCCCCGGGATGCAGTGCCGTCGGAGCGTGCCAGCCGAGAGCTGCTGACCCTGGCACGCCACGGCGCGCCACAGCAGTGATGCTGAAGGCTGTCCCACGGCAAACGCACCGTGGCACATCGTCACAAAACCTCTGCCGAGCTCACCTAGCCATGCTCATCCTCACCAGTGTTGGGAAAGCTCAGAAACACCCATCTGGAGAACGATCCCGACTGTCTCCTCCTTCTCTCACGCTTTCCAAAGGCCGCAGCCGAAGGGGAGGGATTGTCGTTAATGCCACGGGGGGAAGCTTCCAAGGAATATAAGAGATGCTCAAACTCTGGATTTTTCACATTTTTTTTTCCGGCCATGGCTTTGTGACACTGCTATTAAGACAAAATAACTCTCCCTGCCAAAGTAAGCAGGAAAATAAAAAGTAGAAGGAGCAACAGGAAGAGCACCCTGTTACACCCAGGAGAAGGTGTCCCTGCCCATGGTAGGGGGGTTGGAACTAAATGATCTTTAAGGTCCTTTCCAACCCAAACCATTCTATGATTCTATGACCATGGAATCATTCTGCCTACAGCCCATTACTAAAGCAAGTCTGGAGTAAACTCGTATGACCAAGAGGAGAGGAGAGGAAAGGGGATGCCATGAAAGACCCTCCTGCAGCAGCAGGTCCCACACACCTTGTCACTCCCCACCTCGCAGTCTGTATCTATAGCAAATACTGATCAAAAAAGTTCAGGATCACTGCCTAGGATGTCTTCCTAAAGTACATCTCAGAAAGTGACCTCTACATCAAGGTTTACAACTTCTTCCAGGTTACTGCAGGGTTTAAATCTAGTGGCCATGAACCGGCTGTATCATTGCAAAGGGACTTTGCTCCAGCTCTACAAGATAAGGCAGCTTGGAAGAAGAGTTTGGGGAACGGGTGAGCCTCTGCCTCTGACCCATCTGGTGCGTTGTCCCTGACTTTGCTCACTTCCAAAAGCCACGACGCACAGTTGGAGGCCAACATCTGCTCCTTCTCAGCAACTGCCCGCAGAGGCAGCCAAGTATGAAACATGTTTTAGTGAAATCAGCCACTACTGCAAAATTTTGCTAAGTATTCTCAACTAATCAACACTTACTGCCTTCTTATGGGCTAATTTGAAAAATAAATCAGGAACTTACTGGTCCCTGGAGACCGAAATGGGCACAAAATAGCAGAAATCTTTTCGAAGAGGTGATTTCGGTCACTACTGTCTATCCATATCTGTTCCAGGGATAACCATTATTAGCTCACAAGATTCTGCATTGAGTTTCCAGCACAGTTTCTCACCAGTCCAAAATCCACTTAATGAAGAGCCACCTTCCCAAAAAAACCCGAAGAAACGCACCATAGATCACCATCTCCTCAGAAAACTCTAAGAACCTACAAAGTTGCTAGGACCATGACCTCCAGGTAATATAAATAATCTTAAGGCAGGGATATATTTCTCTATTAGATCTTTTATTTATGCATCAATAAAGTTATAATAGCAAAAAATAAAAAGCTCTGAGTAGTTGCCTTTCGAATCAGCGTTAAAACCACGTACCCCTCCGCAGGACGGCAGGAATAGGGAGCAGGGGAGATGGAGAAATGTGGTGAGACTGTGCCATTTGTTCAAATTGTTCTTGTACAGACATGCCCTTTATCCAGACAACATAAAAGCTCTGTAAAATAACAACAGCATTTCCCATTGTATTCAACAGGCCCTTCCATAACGGCAGCAGCCAAAACGTCTTCCAACAGGAATATACAGAGAGCTGGCATTCAGGGTAAAGATGCCAATGCTCCCAGTAACCCCAGCAGAACAGGAGACACAAACTATCTGCAAACTCCCAGCCAGATGAGGATCCCGCTTTGCTTCCCGTGTTCCCAGAAGAAAGGCATCTCACGCTGCTTCACCCTCCTGTGTTCGAACTGCCTGGCTCCCTCACGAGCAGTAATGCTTTACAGCGCAGATTGATCGGGCCGCGAATCACGGGGCCATTTATTGCATCAGCAACGTTGTCATCATCTTACAGATTTCCCACGGAGGGCACTCACGGCTCTGCTGCGATCCACTCGCGTGTCTCCCCCATGAAAGCGGGAGAAGGACTTTTTACAAGGCCATGTAGTCACAGGACAAGGGGCAATGGCTTTAAGATGAAAGAGGGGAGATTTCGATTGGATCTAAGGAAGGAATTCTTCCCTCTGAGGGTGGTGAGGCACTGGCACAGGTTGCTCAGAGAAGTTGTGGCTGCCCCATCCCTGGAAGTGTTCCAGGCCAGGTTGGATGAGGCTTTGGGCAACCTGGTGTAGTGGAGGGTGTCCCTGCCCATGGCAGGGGGGTTGGAACTGGATGATCTTTGAGGTTGGATGGGGTGCTCACCCGAGCTGCGCAGATAACAGAAGCTGCAGCCCGTGTTTCAGTCCAACATCTCGGTGGTTTTCACAACTAGGGCAGGTTCACTCAGCTGATGGAGCGGACAAAAAGGAAGCGTGCAAGAAAACGTCACCCCACCCCATCATGTTGTACTTTCGCTCTTGTGTCATCTCCCAATAGCCCCTTTGATTGTGTATTTATTTTTAAACCTCTCGTCAGAAATTATACAAACTGAATAATGCCAAATCATAGTGGATTCGCCGCATGGCTCATTCACAAAACAAATGGGAGGGCATTGCCACTTGATTTGCTTATTCTCTGAAGAGGTGCAATCACACAAAGGTTAAGCACGAGGCAAAGAATTTCCCTTTCTGCTTTCAAGCCCTTTGATGAATTTGACTAATGGCTGGATTTCAGCTGAAAGAGGCTGATTGGAGTGAGAGAGCCTCTGATATCCCCATATTCTGGAAAGACTGTCACACTGGGCTGGAAGCCTTATCTATACATCTAAAGGTGGAGAATCAGTACGGACTTAAGGGTTCATTAGCACTGGGTTATTGTATTTTTCATTGATTTAAATTTTCTTGAAAAGTTATCACCTGGCCCACTCGAAATCACCTGGCCTCATCCAGGATACAGCAGTAGACTCCAGGGAACAGTTATTAGTCTTAATCTCTTCCTCATCGTGGTTATTGTCCATGTCGTTCCTATTAATAATAGGAGCTGCAGCACAGAGCTGGCGAGCTGAGAGTGCCCACAAAACCAAGGCAGTGATGAGGAAAAGGACTGGTAACGAGACAGTTACCCCAGTAAAGCACTGCCCATGCAGTGTTAATTGGCTCTGGAGCACCGGTGAGCTCTCTGCTTTGATGGTGCATATGTCACCGTAATTGCTTCCCAGTCCCTTTTGCGTACTGGACACATTAAGCCCTCCCTTGCCTGATGACATAGCTTTCATGTACAGTAATTACAAATAACCCACTAACCATAATCTTTTAACTCGGATAAATTACAAGATGGGTTCCAGGACTCAAATTTTAAACTGCTTTAAAATTTTTGACCAGAGGGCCAAAGCTCTGCTTTGATTTCTGCCCAGTTTAACCTCACTGGGCTGAGCCTGAAATATGCAGTACAGGTCAGGGGAGCAGCCAGGATGCCCAAGGAATGTTTCCAGCATTAATAAAGCATCAGCCCAGCCTCGCTGCTCGCTGCAGCAGCAAACGTTGTGCCGGATAACATCGAAGCATTGTGTACAGACCGCTGCAGGACTCGGGAAAAGATGGATACAGTTATCTCTCAATTACCCAAGGTGCAGAATAACACAGACAAGCAACACGGATATTACAAAATAGATATAAATTAGGCTCTGGGAATGTGCAGTGAGGGGCAAGATGCTGCTGTGGAGTGCTGAGCCCTGAGCTAAGGGACCCAGCAAGGACGTAGGGCAGCGAGTGCTCAGCTGCACGGAGATCATCCTGAGCACCACGATGCCCGTGGTGCAGCTAATCCACAACCTCGAAACCCCATTCATGGATTAACCAAGACTTGACTGGAAACGTCAGGAATGCCAAATCTAGACTCATTTTACCCAAGAAGCCTGTCCTTACTGAAACTGGAAAGCAAAAGGCTTCTCTCCCACGGAGCAGACTGACTGGCTGTAGGCAAACTGAGCTCATCCGAGCAACTGAATAGTTTTTGCAGAGAAAGGAAGATAAAATTGTAATTGCTCTGAGGAAGGCAAGAGCGCTTGATGGTTTAGAGATTATTTATTTGAAAACTTACATCACCTGTTACTCTGGGGCATGGGAGTTTCCAATGCAAAAAGGAATTAAGGAGCAAATCACACAAATTACTCCCAGTGGATTGCACTATTCAATACAGCTACTCAAAGAGGCAACAGGAGACCGATCTGTAAAGACGTGGGGTCTTTACCCCAAAAGCTGCAGGAGAACTGCCATCAGGCACCACAAAGCTGGTGAGACGAAGCTAAGGTGTCCCAGCTCTCTCAAGCAGGGGGCAATGGCACCCAGACACACAGCTGCATGCCCACAGGCACATACACCACCACTACCAAGTGTAGCAACTTCACTCTTCCAGAATCAGGCGTTCATAGTGAAATGAATAAAGTGACAGGCCCAGAACTAATGAAAGCATAAGTGGATACTTTGTCCTAGAAAAGCTGACACAGTTGGCCAAGGTCTAAAAATCATGAAAGGAAATTAATTCAAATGTAGGGCTGTTAATACAAATCAGAAACATTACTCCTGGATGGCCAAGTACAAGGAGCAAGCAGCAAGAGCCCCTTCATGATATCAATCACAGCAATGTGTTTTAAAACACCTTTAAAAAATGAAGCAGATGCCTGGATTATGTCACTTTAGACCACAATCTATTAAAACACATCTTCAGTAATAGGCTTAATAATGCATAATTCCCATATATTGGTATTGTAGTATGATGCCAAATTGATAACATTAAAGAGAGAGATTTTTTTAGTAAGCGATGAGAACTTGGAACTTAAAAAGCAGTGGCTGTTATTAGTGCAAATCAGTGCCCAGATGTCTGAAGTCCAGATGAACGTGTTACACCGATTACATTCACTGCTCAGGCCCCTTATTTGCTGTTCTGATCTCCTGATTTCTCGGTGCGAGTCCCTGCAGCTCACACCAGCACCGCCGCGGAGCGGCGTGTCGGCAGATGAGCACAGAGGGGAACGCCGTCTGCGGGTTGTTCCGCAGAGCTGAGCTTACAGAGAAGTTTAATGAAATGCAAGCTCAAGGTGAGGAATGGTTAGAGAAACAGCACACGACCCCCAGAAGCCACCCCTGACTTCGGGTGAGCTTGCAGGGGCAGTAAGAGCCCCGGCTCGGCCGGCGGACTGCCAGCCACGGCGGGGGAAGCGGAGTCTGTCCAGCAGCTCTCTGCAAACCAAGTGCCATCCAGGGAAAACCCCACTGCTTCTGTCTCAGGCAGCAAGAGGAACAACCAGGACGAGCACCCAGAAGAAATGGCCAGACAAAGCCTCTAGCCCCTAAATGATGATCTTCAAGAGAATTATTCCAGCCAAAAAAGCAAGTCTTCCTCACGTCTTTCGGTGACCAAAAAGCAGCGAGAGGCACGCTGAGCTCAAAGGAAAGACCTGGGCGAGCAGCCTCTGCTGGCCACCACCCCACGCGTGCAATCAATGACACAACACAACGCAGGCAGTGAGACAGAGCTCGAGTCGTTATAGCAACCACAGCTTGCATTTACATCTCACCTTTCATCCCCACCGACTCCCGAGAGGGCAAACAGGCAGGACTTAAAAGTACACGATGCAAAGCAGCTTCTCCCCTTGAGACGCTCGTTGAGCCAAAGCCCGGGGTGCTCTCCGGCTCTCCGGTTCTCCGAGCCCGCGGCCGGGGCTGGCACGGTGCCCCGGCTTGGCCTCGCATCTCCTGCCACACGCACTGCATCGCTCCTGGATTTCCAAAGCACTTCATGTACCTGGTGCAAACCCTGCCGTGCCCACTGCTGTTGGGGAAGCGGCACACGGGGTGACGGGAGGAAGAGGGGTGGCACAGCGGGCTGGGTATCGCAGCACCTACCTTTGCTCCTTTGGTTTCAACAGAGAGATACCAGGTATCTGGCATGATATTCTTATTCCCATCGAATTCACTTTGCATTACCATGGTCTTGTCCTCCTAAAAGCTCAACGGACAATCCTGGATGTAAAAGGCTGCCTCGTCAGTAAGGTCATAAATTGATGCTAGTTAAATGTGTGTAACTCTCCTGCAGATTGTCATCAGACCCTGTAAGCCTATTACATGGATTGGCCAGATCAGGACGGGGATATGCAGCCTTCCACCTCTAAGCTGCTTTTCTCAATTCGGGTTAGGAGTGAAGGAAAGTCACTGTCTGATGGCTTCTCGGATTTTATGAAAAATTGCCACAGCCAAAACGTCCTCTCCAACGGAGTAATTCAAAGCAGACACTTGCCACAACCCTCTCCCTCCACCGGACCGCAGCTTGGACCTACGCTTCTCATCAGAACAGGGTGGAAAGCCCTTTTCTCACGCCATCAACACCCGTTCGGAAGCACCAGTTACCACCACAGCCTCGCGGGCTGCTCGGGGAGACGGCCGCGATCCCAGCAGCCGCAGCACCGCCGTGCCCCCGCGCCCCCTCCCATCCCACGCCAGCCCGAATCGCCCGCGCTGCACCCGGACCCCTGCGCAGCTCGGAGTCACGGGCAGGAGCTGCGGGAGCCCCGGAGCAGGTACCACCAGCTTTGCCCCAGCACCTGTTAAGAGCGAGTCGAGCCAGTGCCATGTTGTTTCTTATTTTAGTTTGTGCAAAACGCTGCTGCCAAAGCGCAGCAGAGCGCCAGGCGTGATGGGCGGCCGGCTCCACCGTGCCGAACCGGGGTCACCTCGTTGGTTGTATAACCGGCCCCTTCCCCTCCCCTCCCAGGTCACGCTGCACAAGACACGTGCAAGTCCCCTCCCTATCCTGTCCGTACCCCGTGTAACCAAATTATCACCTGGATGGCGCTGAGGAAAACGGTTACGTACCAAGATAATCCTGTTCCAAGTCTAGAGGGCAAAGCTGTCACAGATGAAATATCATTGTCTATTATCTGTTGGCAAACACAGTACATAATGGCAGCCACTCAACTTTATGGCGTACGTTCCAGCTTCTTCAGACGAGCCCATCACCACTGTAGGTAATCACAGCATATATTTAAAAGTGTAATTTTCCTCCGAAAAGACCATAGCTGGAGCAATATGACTCACACAGTTCCCTGTGCATCAGAAAGCATGTCATGAAGACTGGGAATTTGTGAGCCAGTTACCATCTGTGTATAAATTAGGCCGTGGACACGATTCTTCAAAGCAGTCGATGGCAAACTCTGACACAAATGGCAGTTTTGAGGCTGCTGAGACCCAAAAGCCAGACCCTTTACCTCTGCACCCAAGAGAACAGAAACGTTTTCTGAAGTTGTATGTGAAATAAAGGGATGCAAATATTAGAGAGAAACGCAACGGAATTAAAAGGCATCTCTCCCCATATACCTATTCCAGCACTTCAGAGCTGAATAGTTATAGCTGCAAACTCAGTTTCATTTCTGCCGTAACAAAATCATCTCCACAGCATAATTAGTGTGTTCATGTTAAAATGGGTCCAAATGCCTGGAAAGAGGCATCCAAATATGATTTGTTTTTCAAGACAACGTGATGTTTTCCCTGGCTAACAGACTCGATTCATTAAGGAACAACAAGAGCCAAGCAAACTATTTGCAGCAAACGTTTGCTGATTTTAGCAGCCTTTCCTCCTCGGTGAATTATCCACGGACAGACTGGTTTTCACATTATTATTTTTCACCTGCTATGATTTGACAACCTTCTTTAGTCTAACTTGACTATGCATTGTTTACAAACTATCTGTTCTGTAACCGCTGCTGAAAATAGTAATTATTCCTGATTTCCTTAATGGATCAATTAAGTCACCTGGCACCACTCTGTCCCTGGACTGGATGACTATCCCATCCACGCACAATTTTCAAGATAGCTGGATTGAACGCTCATGTGAGCAGATATTTGCACTAGGATTTGCAACACTATCTTAAGGCAAACACCTGAGTTGTCTGAAGGGCTTTTGAATGAATAATTTTCTGCATTATTCACCTACCTCTAGAAATAACGCTCCATCTGTTCATGGAACAGTTCCTTTTTCTTACTTAGGTAAAATGAAGGTCACGCAAGTGAAAGAAAAACTTGCACATCCCCAACGCCCTACAACCATACACATCTACACGGACGCAGGCGTACCTGGTCAAGGTCATTAACCAGTCAAAGCAAGAAATACAGCTGTCAGGTTAAGGGTGGTGAGTAATCACCTAGCGCATCATTGCTGCGACAAGCACCCCAGGACACAGGCTGGAGTCAGAACACGTCCTTTGCAATTAATCATTAATCAGGACGCGTTACGACAAAGAAGTCAAACGGCAACTCTAAAGGTGAACCAAAATGTTACTTTAAAAACACCTACGCTTCAAAAAAAAAAAAAAAAAAAAAGTCAACTCTCAAATCTGAGGGGAAAGGCAAATGGAGTGTATATAAAATCCCTACCAGCCTCTGGGTGGAACACATCCAGCTCATACTGGGCCATGATTCACCCCAGAAGAGCTGGCAGCAGTACAGCTCATGTGAAGCTAATCCCTGGCACAGTGGGCTTTGCTGGCATGGAAGATCTTTCCTTTCCCTGGCCTATGCCATGTCATGGACCTGCAGTGGCCTGGAGCGAGTCCTGGTTGCTCTGTATGGAAACAACAGGGCATTGCTCGCACCAGTCCTCCCCAGTTCCTCGCGCAGAGCTCCTGCTGCGGCTGGGCTCTCTTATCTCCGGCATGCTTGGGATAACCGTTAGAAACAACAGTCATTTACGGTTGTCAGGTAACCCTGAACTCACGTGCTGAGCACTTACAGTCACGGTTGGCACCTGAAGGAGCAGGTTAAATGCAAGTCCTGCTCTGGCGTCAGCGCTCAGAAGCAGTGTTCAAGAGCACAGGAGGATCATGATCACCCAGGCTCATCCTCCAAAGAAAAGCAAACAACTTCTCAGTGCAGATCTTCAAAGCAATCTTTTCTTATTTCTCCATAATACTATTCTGCCTAATCGTGTGTTGAGCACAGCCAGCCTCATTTGTACCATAAGGTTCTGTCCTTGCTCAAGTGAGCAGTGACACCAAAGTCAACGGGAACATTTGCAAGCCTACGTTCAGCAAATACACTGGGTTCTTCCTTCAAGGAACACATAAACCTTGCATCTGATGTCCAAGCCAAGTTCAATGCTGCTTTCCATTTTCAGAGGAAAACTTTTAGAGCAAAACCAGTGTAAAATATGAAAGACAGGCCAGGGAGATCGCTACGCACAGGTACAGATAGATTTGAGGGCGCATGATGACAGCCCAACTTGGATTTGGATTGAAACTTGGCCAAATGGAGCTGTCATAATTAAGTTTTGTTAGAGTCCATTAGCCCAGATGAATTCTCATCCAAGGATCTGCTCAAGCTCAGCTTCGGCTATACTGTATATTATTTGCCTGGTAAGCAATCTACACTCAATTATAGCCAGTATATAATTACTATTCATTTCAGAAATAGGTTTTCCTGACTCAAACCGCTTAAACGATGCCTTAAAGGATTGCTATTTTTAGAACAGAAATTTTCAGAAAACAGACCATATAACAAAGGTGGGAGATTGTGAGCTAACGGAAAATCTCCAACCCTTCTCAAAGAGATTTTTTTTCAGCTAAAGAAACAGAAGTCGAGGGTGTGGACTTCCCCCAGACATCCTGCGTGGTGGGCAGCTCGTGTCAGGCCAGTATCACGGACCGGGTAAGCATGGCAAAGCGCTAACGGCGACGGAGAACGATGAGTACGAGAGACGTGTTGTCTAAATCTACATCAACTGCGACGACACGGCACCTAGAAAGGTGGTGAGCAAACGGAGACAAAATGTAAATGCTCAGGTGTTGGCTACAAGGGCTCTGGGATCCACCCAGGGAATTCCCGGGGTTTTTGCAATGAACAGTGCTACATGAGACGGCATTAATTGGTAGGGAAATATGCTCGAATCTCTGAAATAAAAAACCTTAGGTAGAGCTATTTTGACTAATTGCTGAAAACAAGAGTGTGGACTCCTCACTGACCTGCAGTCCGCTTTATTTCTCCTTCCATCACTGGAGCAACTTCCAAAAATTCCCAAGGCTTTAAAAAATGCTACAACAAGCCTTGTCCACACTATCTAATCTAGCGTCGTTAAGAATTGATAGTGGTTTTTGAAGGCATCCAAGATGTTCTCTTTGGGAAAGTAGTTGGTGAATATCCTCCTGAAGACATCTGGGAAGGAATTTTTACTACTAGCCTAGATATGTACTCCACCTAGAAGAATTAAGTGGCTCTAAGGAGCTTTTAGTCTAAGTAAATCCTCATTTAAACAAGCCCTGTGAAAACGGACAGGAACTCCGATTGCCTGATTTGTTTTTGATTTATGGCCCGCTCGGAGAAAAAGAAACGGGAAAGATGTGATGTGATCTGTCTCTCACAGGTTTCCATTGCTACTGCACACCCCACATCTCATTGCTTTTCCCTCCCGTAGCACTGGCACAGAAATAATAAATTATCTCACGCTCACAAATTTTCACATTTGTTTTTACGGCCAGTGTTGCTCAAGACGGTAGCTGCCTTCTCTCAAAACTGCCCAGCTGGAACAGCCAGGAAGTGTATCCAAAGGGAAGAAGCATGGGAAAGAGCTGACACAGTAAAGAAATTTGACCATGGTGGCAACGCACGCGGCCAAAGGGTGCAACACGCAACAGTGCAAGCGGCACAGAGGGCAAGCACGATGGGTGAAATACCTTTCTTGCTGTTTCCTCCATAATGGGTGGAATCAGGGAGAACCTGGACATCCCAAAACCATGTAGAGATTTTTCCTTGGGTTTACGTTTGGACAAGGAAAGACTGTGAGATAAAGTTCAGCTCTAGCTCTCAGGAGTTTGGCTTTAAAGCTGTGGTTCAGCTGAACAGAGAGATGAATGTCCTCCCTCATCAACTCACCCGTCAAGGGACTTTGCCTGGGAAGCACCTCGGCTGGTGGGAGCCCAAACAGTAACAGCGCCAAGGTAGGACAACAAATTCAGGTTGAGAGACCTACAAATGGGCAGGAGGTGGCTGGTTCAAACCCAACTCTAGAGAAGGTCAGAAATCTCAAAGGTGTGCTGGATCATTCCATAGCTCAAGTCCTACTTTTTTCAGACCTAATAATACTCGACAGAGGAGGCTGACCAAAGTCTGCCACATAGGAGAGTGTGCCATTTCTACAGTAACATGACGGAAAAAAAGCTAATTTCCTAACCTGGAGATCTGAGATTGAGTTTGTTGTCACACAGGCTTAGGGATCCTGCGATACAGAGCAAAGCAAGAAAAACCAGGTGCAAGAAACTGGAAACGGGACTCAACGTTTGTTGCAGTCTTCAAAACCTTTACATCTTCATCGCAATGCGGAATAGGTGATCTTATTCACTAACATTCTCTGATGATCTCAAACAGGAGAACCTTGCAAATATATCTGAGAACTGCGAAATAAAGCTAATAAACAGGAGGCAAACTCATTCCAAACCCATATTCAATGGGAGAGATGTTCACAGGGCAAGGAATCACAGGAGCACCAGTGGCAGGAAATCAGAGAGGAGCCTGAAATGCACTGAAATGAGAGCAAGATCTGTAAGATGCTGCGACGGTCCCTCCTCCCATGGCTTGTTCTGCACGAAGCAACTCATTTCAGACAGATATTGACAGCGTGGGAGGGATTCAGAGAAAAGCAACAAATTTTATCAGAGCTTCTGGAAGGATTAATACCCAGAAAGAGATTAAACCTGTTAAAAGCTCAGCTAAACTACCATTTCGGAGACTGTGCTAACACAGTTTAAATAGGTTCAGGAGAGGTATTATTTATGTATAATGGGGAAAGCTAGGAGTCTGAAATGGAGCAAGGCTCCATTTTAACTATCTGAAAAATGAAAACACCAACAAAGGATTTAAAACAAAGGATCTACAAGGTGAGGACACCTTTGAACAAAAAGTAAATTAAACAACTTTACCCAAAAGGAGGAAACAGCACAAGAGCAGGAGCAGCCCAGGAAAGGCAGGAGGGCAACACAGAAGCCCAAGCACAACCACAGCAGTGCAAGCGTGCAGCAGCAGCCAAGGGGCCTGGTAGGATGGAAGAAAGCCTCTCCAAACCATGAAGAGCTTTGGACATGGATGTCTCGCTTCCCAAACGCAAGACTCAGACTGTGGGTTTTCTTTGCCAGTGCCAGCAGCCATGCCCAGGTGAGAGCTATTGCACGACAGGCTGAGCAGGGCTCTTTTATGACTTTGCAGTCCAAGCACAGACCGCTGAAAGTCTCCTGGGCGACGTAAGGCAAAGACCAAAACCATCCCTGATGCCTACAGAGGGTCCCATGACGGCCTAAATAACGCACCGACATACGTGATGCCGTCGCTGCTGCCAGTAAGGGGACAGTGTTATTACAGCCCAACAGCAGCGCTGCCACAGCAGTAGTATTTGTTCACGTATCTCCAGTAAGAAAACACTCAGAGTGCCTAGTTCTCCCAATCCACTCAAATACGTCAGATTTGAGCCAGGACAAGGGGTAATGGTTTTAAAATAGAGGGAGGTAGATTCAGGTTGGATGTTAGGAAAAAATTTTTTACCATGAGAGTTGTAGAACACTGGAACAGGTTGCCCAGAGAGGTGGTGGATGCTCCATCCCTAGAGATGTTCAAGGCCAGGTTGGACGAGGCCCTGAGCAACCTGATCTAGTTGGAGATATCCCTGTTCCTTGCAGGGGGGTTGGACTAGATGACCTTTGAAGGTCCCTTCCAGCCCTAACCATTCTATGATTCTATGATTTTGGAGAAAAACGTTCTTCCCTTCGAACTGCCGCACACGGAGCGAGGCAGAGGGTCTCCCAGCACACGCCGCTGACTCCCCGGGCCAGGTCTGCCTCGCGGCAGGGCAGAGGAGATGCCACCATCCTGGAGACCCGCACCTCTCCCACGGCAGCCCCAGCCTCCTTGCTGGAAGTAACACGGTGCTGCTGGAAGGTTTTAACCGCTCCTCCAGCCCTGCGGGATCCCGGGAGGTGCCATCCAGCAAACTCTAGACCCTGCCAGTTTGCAGGCTCTGCCCCGGGGTACAGCGGGTTCGCGGGGTGCTTGCTGGCAGTTTTGCAAAGAGACACTTAGCAGCATGGTGTCCTCACTTCCAAAAGTGAAATCTCATTAACCAGCAGCTAAAATAGACTCATTATTTCCCTAACACCACTTTTCCGTGTAAGTAACTGCTGCAGCCACAACAGGACGGGAGGTGGTCGCGAGATCGCCGGTCGGATGACGAGTCCCTATTAGGTTGTGGCCCACACGACACAGAAGTTTGTGAGCCACAGCTCGATCTAATTAAAACTGCAGGAGGGGAGGATTCGGGAAAACTGAGGACAATTATCCAAGTAAGAATTGAGCCAGGACACTGTGACTTAACCCATTGCCTTGTGCACAAAGTGCTAAAGGAGCTTAATTGCCACCGCTGATGGGAATCTACCTCTGTGACTCATCCCCAACACACATCAGAAAGTTTCATAGATTTCATAGATTTCTAGGTTGGAAAAGACCTTAGAGATCATCCAGTCCAACCGTCCCTAATCCCCATTAAACCATATCGCTAAGTAGATCATCCACCCTATTCTTAAACACATCCAGGGATGGGGACTCAACCACCTCCCTGGGCAGCCTATTCCAGTGGCTGACAACCCTTTCAGAGAAGAAATACTTCCTAACATCCAACCTGACTCTCCCCTGACTAAGCTTATACCCATTTCCTCTTGTTCTATCACCCATCACTAATGTAAAGTTGCTGGGTTTCTCACTCATG
Organism: Tauraco erythrolophus; assembly: GCF_009769465.1. Classification (NCBI taxonomy): domain Eukaryota; kingdom Metazoa; phylum Chordata; class Aves; order Musophagiformes; family Musophagidae; genus Tauraco; species Tauraco erythrolophus. Next base: position 22,475,454 of record NC_141477.1, read on the forward strand.
ATTTACGTTTGCCAACGTGCTTCCAAGGCCACCGCTTCGCGGTGAAGCTGCATTTGGTTCTCCTTCAAACTGCAGAACAACAGACAGAGTCTGTGGTTTCGTTCGGGCTGGTTTCTCAGCAGCTACTGCCGACCGCCCACGTGCGCTGCTGGGGGGACTCGAGCAAGAGAGAGCAGAGTGGGTTGAAATTTAGGAGGAGTCATGAGGAATTGTTTGTTTTTTTTTTTTTTCTGACATAGAATCATAGAATCATAGAATGGTTAGGGCTGGAAGGGACCTTCAAAGGTCATCTAGTCCAACCCCCCTGCAAGGAACAGGGATATCTCCAACTAGATCAGGTTGCTCAGGGCCTCGTCCAACCTGGCCTTGAACGTCTCCAGGGATGGAGCATCCACCACCTCTCTGGGCAACCTAATTCTAATGAATTTCTAATTTCTAATTCTTCTAATTACTTTCTAATTCTTTCATGCATTTAACTTCTCAAATTCACTTTGCTTTTATTTAATCTTTGGAACACTAAAAAGGGAGTTCAAGTGTCTCACCAAAAAAAAAGGAACAAAAAAGCGTAACCGTTTGCGTTATGCTCTTAGACATTTTTTCAGGGTAATGTTTTTCCTTCTGAAATGCAAACCCTTTCCAAATTGCGAGACAGATTTCAGTTTGAATGCTGCGAGGTCAGAATAACACAGACATATTTTTCTTTTTCCCAGTTATTCCCCTTCTAAGCAACGAGCGGGCTCACGTCCCCGCTCTACACCTTCGGAGTGTCTATTCAGAACTCTTCTTACCATAACTGCCTTGTCAAATTAATTCATCATTAAGGATAGATTTTTTCCCTCACCACTGTGTGTTAATTAGCGAAAGGGTTGCCATGGAAACCCAGCAACACGAGTTAACACCACATAATTTACCAGGTTGGTAAAACACGGACTAGAGCCCTGCAACAGGTGCAACAAGAGGCACCAACGCCCGGGGTACACGTTGAAGCCAAATTTGCTGTTTTGATGGAGGCTTTGACATCTCCTTACTCAATAAAAGTTGGAAAAACTTATAAAAACCTGGACGATAGGATGAGTTATTCTGTGTACAAGCCTGAGGGCAGGCTCCCATTTTCCTGATGTTTTCGCCAATACAATTTTAGGACACTGGTAGGAACCAAAGTGAAGCAATAGAGGTTGAGCTGAGCAGGTATGAAAAAAGCTAAGGCACATGACCAGAGCCAGGCACTCATGCTCAAGAATTATCCACAAGCCACGGCCAGCTTAGAGCCTGTGGCCACTAACTGCTCCCCACAGCTGTGCGAGCCCTGGCGAGGCTGCACTGGAGGGGTCCCAAACACACCCACCCGCTGCCATGACTGTAACTGGGATCTCTGCTCTCGAGCCTCCGTCCTGCTGGGTTTTTACCCCCGTGACTCCCTAACGGAGGCTGCTCCACCACCACGCTCGTGCCCCATGATCAGAAACCACCTTCAGACCAAGAGCCTGTATTTTGCTTTGATCACCCGATACCTACTCACTCTTTCATCCTTCATCTTAAGCAGTTCTTCTGCCCAGCACGTCTTCATCCTCAGAGCATCTGTGGAGACCAGCTACGCTCCTGCTCAGTCACTGCTTTGCCAGGCTAGAGAAGGCACTCTGCAGCTTCCCCCCCTTCGCAGGCTGATCCTCCATTCCCCTGATTGTCCTTGTTCCTGTTCCAGTCTGAATTCATTTCTGTTGAATATTGGCAACCACACAGCCTCCTCTAGTCCAAGTGAGGCTGCACCACTGTCTGGTACAGTGGCATTAATCTCTACTGGAAATTCATCTCCTAATATATCCTTGGATCATACCTTGGTTTTTTACGGCCGTATCACACTGTCAGCTCATCGTCAGCCTTTGATCACCCTGATACAGCTCAGCCTTCTTCCTGCACGCACGACAGAAGGCTGCAGCAGGCACTGCTCGCCCTGCGAGCCACATACTGCTCTCTGCTGTTGTGCACTGCTAGCAACCTCAAACCTGCTGGCTGGTTATTTGGTTTCCCTGGTAATATTCCATATCCTTCTCTGCTAATATAAGAAGAAGAAAAATTCAAGCCTTAAACCACTTCTTTAAATAGTCAGTTTTCACTATCTGGGTAAAATTAGACCCAGATCTCAGCACCAGACTAATGGAGGTATTTCAGAAGCAGAACAAAATCACAGCTTCCCCCAGCAAACAAAACCTGAAATAAAAGCCGGGATTTGTCCGTGCCTTGCTGAGCCAGCTCCTGAGGAATGCGAGACCAGGCGCTTAGCAGCAGGTCGCTTCAGTGTGTCAACCCAAGGCAAATTCCCCCTTCCCACACTTAATGGAAGAGAAACAATTCTGGCTATTCCAACCTCTGAAATACTGGAGACCACGGGCAGAGCCCAACTGCTCAGAACCCCCCCGCTAAATGCACTGTGCTGAGCACAGCCACCTTCCCCCTGCACGTCCAAACGCTTCACTAAGAAGGAGGTGGCCAGATCTGTCTGGTTTTTTAACCCTTTTCATCTTCTTCCACTCCAGAGGGATGCACATAGCTCATGTCAAAGCTGCCTGAACAAGGAACAGGGAACTGGCCCTGAATGTGCTTCTGCAGAAAGTCCTCTTGCTTCACACAGCAGCAGTGAGAGATGTACCAGGGCAGTGGTTTCCCACTAGTGATGCACAACGATCCCATCTCAAAACACCTCCTCCTACTCCAAGACAGGATTTCTTCCCACACCAGCAGACCATCCTCTACTCACACCTCAGCTTCAGCTGTTGCTGAGGCACATCTGTGTAATGAGCACTAACCTACATCATCTCTGTATTTTAAGAAAAAGAAAGGGATGTTCAGGTTCACAAGAGCAGGATATGTAGGGAAGTTCAGCCTCTCCATGAGTATCCACATTAAGAAAACTGAATTTGACAAAACCATTGAAGAAAAGCTGAAAAAGATGCCTGCTGCCAAGTTTCTCCATCCCTTCACATCATTCTAGCAATCCACCCGCAGAATTTTTTTCTCATCTTGAATAAATAGTTATTTTTGCACTTAGGGAAAGATGGAAACATTTTCCGTACTTCCAAACTTTCTCTGGCATCACCATCAAGCTCAAATCCCTCCTCAAAATACCTTTCAAACATTTGTGGCTTGTGCTAAAAGCTCCAGAAACTTTCTTTCACAGGCTGATGTTTCTTCAGCAACTTGTTTTCCTGTTAAATAAGGGCCCAAAAAAGGCATGAACAGCGAGGAACAGAAATGCTAAACCAAGGCTGGCCTCCAAAGCCCAAGTGAATGGACAACCTGAAATGAGAGAGACTCAGGCTCTGGAATGACAATCTATTGCCAGAAGAGACAGTCAACAGGATGTCCCAAGTCTCAGCGCCAGCACACGCTGGTCTACCTTCAGTCAGAAGAACATGAAGCCTTCAAGTCACACGCTGAAAGCAGAGAGAGCTTTCCTCAAACTAAGGGCACTAAGCTGATCTCATATTAACGAAGGCTCCAGGTCAACACATCTCCATTAGGCTCAAATTGCTGTTTCCTGAATTCATAGGTCTCAAGTCCAGTTTCAAGTAGACAGGAATCCAGAAACCACCAGCAGAGTTGGGAAATCAATGCCAATATGCTAAGATTTCCCAATTTCCAATAGATTTTATTTTTGCTTTATATGAGTGTGAATGAGATCAGGATGGGATCTTCTTGTCCCAGGGTAGGACTGGGCTACCTTCTCCTGCAAGATTTCTGCTAAAGGGAAGAATATTAGGAGGAGGCCAAGAATTATGGGAAACGAAGAAGGTAGACAAGTAATCCAAATTTGAGAAAAGGTATGATTACACTTGGATCATTCCCAGACGTTTCTGTGAGCATCCAAGCCAAATTTGCTTCTCCCCTTACTGGTAACAAAAGAATAAAAGCCATGTGCAGTATTCCACAACGAAAAAAGCAGCAATAAATAACAAACCTGCACACACCCCAAGGTCCACATACCTGCACTCCAAACCCAGTGCACTCCCACGCAAACGTACAGGTACACACTCACACACCCGGGCACACACTTCTGCAACTGGCTGTATCCAGATGTTTCACACCATATCATTCCTTCATACAAAGCAGTGCTTAGGGACTTTCTAATACATCTTTTGTAAAAAGATTACCAACAAACTTTTATACAATTCTGTGACTCTGCTTAGTGGTTTGTGCAGGTGTGTGGTTCTGTCCCTCAAAGCCAACACTGGATTAATGCAAGGGCTGGCAGTTTCCACCAGCAAAACTTTGCTCTAGATACGCTTCACTGTCATCTTTGGAGTCAGCTCTTTGTCTTGTCCACAGAGCAGTTATCCCAGATTTAACTGCTGTGATTGAGGCCAGGACCTGGCCCAAAGGAAGGGACAGGGAAAGACTGGCAAAGGGTAAAGCAGAGGAAACACAATGTGAAGAGGAGAGCAGAAGCTAGAGGGGCCTTCAATTGCAGTTCAACAGTCGTTCGGATCAAGTGGCCTGACGCAACACAGCTGTTTTGGTTTCTCAGCAGGGATTTGAGGATCTGCATCCAAAAAGAAATCCTCTTCCCGTGTGTAACCCGCTGGAAAGCTGGCTATTTGATGAGCACTCCTGTTTTCAGACCAGCTTGGGCTACCACAGCTCTGGAACACATTTAAACAGGCAAAAGACCTATGGCCTGTCATTCTCTTCTAGAGGAATGATTTTCGCTCATGTGTCCAACCTGAAAACATTAAATACCCACCATTACTAACCAGCCCTAGGAGACAGGAACATGCTGCGGGCGAGAGCACCAAAACACAGATGAAGGTAACGCAGCCTAGCAAAACCAGCCATGTGCCCCAAATGACGGACCCTCAGCCCTCCTCAGCACTGCCTCAACCATCACTTCTGCTTCTTTGTTAGATTTACTGCGTCTGTCAAGCTCTAGGTGCCTCCACTGCAACCCTCCTGGATAAGAGATGAAAAACCCTCCTGATCCTTCCCTCCAGGATTTAATCCCCCTTTATTTTGGCCAGGTTGGATGCTCCACCAGTCTTTTCTCCCCTCAAAGCCCCCAGTCTCGGGCAGGCACGGGGAGGGTGCAGAGGTGATGCTCGGAGTGCTGCGTGCCGACAGCTCTGCAGCTCAGACGCTCTCCTTATCTCCCCTCTCTGCTCAGCGCTCTTCCTCCCAGTCTTTTCTCCAGCTGCTTTAATTTAAGCATTGCCTTGCACTAGGAGATGCAGTACTCTTTTTGACGGAGCTTTACTGGGAAATTCAGACTTATCCTTATGCATGCAGATGATTCGAGCATGCAGAAACTTGCTTCGGACATAGCTGGGAGTTTGCTTTGCGAGGCTGCTCCGAAAACGTCACTGTAGAGGATCTAAACTGGCTAACTCCACCAGTTCCTCCCTCCCTAACACCACCAAGGTTTGTGCAACGCTGCTTTCACCTTGCTGAAAACACTCACAAAAGAGTACGTCCACCCCAGCGATGTCACCGTCTCAAGGCGAACGCCCCAGCGCTGAGCCGCGAGGCAGCAGCTCCGTGGTTGTGTCTGGCCTCCCTGGGGCAGCTCAGAGCTGGGCTGCAAAGCATCACTTGTCCATGGTTTCCCCAAAAAACACCCTCAAATTTCTCTGTGGTGATGTAAAAGGGGATGCAGGGGGTCCGTACACAGCTCACCAGGTCTCAGATATATGCACTGCTGCTGACCTTGCATTTTAAGCTTCTAAGCACTTTACAGCGTCTCATCCCAAATTCCTTGCTTCAACCAGGATGGAAGCTCTTCTCTAACAGCACAGATTTTTAATAGAAATCAGGCTCAACACAATATAGCACCCCCACACCCTAACTTGCTCTTTTCGTACTGCAAATCCAATATAGCAGAGCTTAGGAGCACAGGATGATCCTAAGAATGCTAAAGAAAAATAAAGAAACTGAAGAAAAACTAAAGAAAAATGAAAATGAAAACTGGATTCCCCCGTCTGGACAATGAGAAAGCACCTGCTGTCCATGGGGAGAACTGCTGGGCACGTGCAACTCCTTCCACTGCAGCGCCCCAGGCAGTAACAGGAGCTTTTTAAAATTACTGTTATCTCAACCATCCGCTTTTTATTTGTGCCTTGTAGAAGGGAGATTCCTTTCTGTTATTGTGAAACTCTGCTGCTTGATACCTTAAAGACTACAACCTTCTCCAACAAGCCGGCCGACCGACGGCTCCCCAGCAGCAGGATGCTGCTCTCCGGGGAGGCAGCAGAGCCCTGCCTGGCACCAGTGCCCAGAGCTGCCAGTCCTCCTGCGGCACAGCTCAATGGCTCCTGCTGAAAAGGTGCTTTATTTGCTGCATTTCCCATCCTCAGTGCTGGAAATAATGCCAGACTAAGGGGGACCTGAGGGATATTTTGCAGAGAAAACTGTGGGCAGCTGACACATCAGGGTAATTCTTGAACTGAAACCTAGAGGGAGTTTCCTTCTTCATTGCTTTTTTGGGGTTGGTTTTTTTTTTTTTTTTGGTGTCCTGCACGGAATTCTCTTTCTTGCAGTGGTGTTTCCAGAAAATCAGCAAGCAAGGTTTGCTCTGAGCTTTTTTGCTTCTGTTGCTTTGATTGATTTCCAAGCACTGATACTAAGAAGGTCTTTGCACGTGTGAGTGGACATGGGCACAAGTGTGCACGCATTGCTTCTGAAAAACTGCAAGTGGGATGAAGGCCTGTGCACACACCACAACAGTAATTCCTCAGTCATCACCCACTCACTATTTAAGAGTTTTACACAAAATACAATGAAGGCCCCAAAACCTCTCTGTTGTCAAGATCAAACACCTCGGCTGCCGCCTTTTGCTGGTTAATGACAAAAAAAGGCCATCACCTTTTTTTCTGCAGCAACTGCAGATATTAGCCACAAACCCGGCGAGTGGGGACCAGTGCAGCCTGGCAGGAGGATTAGCATATTAACGAACCCAGAGCAAACCAAGCATCAGACTCAGCTGGGGGAGGAGGAAGGACAAGGAGACAGTTGGGGGGGACAGTCGGTGTGGTTGCCTGCCAAAAATGTCAGTATTTCGGTGGCTGCGGCGAGTGACGTGCCAGGCTGCGAGCACACATCCTCCATGAGAGAGGAACAGAAAGCATCTTGATGAGGGCTAATTGCAGTTTAAGATTGATCTTCCCAGATCTCCATCACCCACAAGATCTCACTGAGCAACTCTCCTGGCTGCTCAGCCCCCAAACAACCCAGCCAGTAGATTTTGCTGGGTTCTTCGGGTTTTTTAAAAATGTAACTTAATCCTCGCTTCCAAACAAAGATAATTGCGCAGGAGCACAGCTCCCTGGGACAATCTGGCATTCTGGGATTGTGCCACTGACTCCAGAGCATGTGGATAAATCCCACGGCCAGCGCAGACAAGTTAACACATCGGTACGGAAACACTGGGGTTTGCAACAGTGCCCGCATCCCCTCCTACCTGACAGATCCTTTTCTCTCAGGAAAGCATTTCTACCCTAAACAAGCTTCAGACCAAGCCTCTCCTTTCCATGCCATCTTCCAAACACCTTGACATAAAGGATATCGAGTTAACTTACAGGTAATGTGAGTGGTGCCACTGCATTTCCTACCTATGTCCTTCTGCAGGTGGCCTCACGGCGCCACTGAGAACATCAACATCTGTCCGAGCAGCTGTGGCTTCGGGATAACCACGTGCCAGACCTGAGCTGGAAATCACGCTCCCTTCTTCTGTGTATCAAGACACCTCTTGAATTTCTTTGACTTAAACACGCACCAGTCTTGAGTAGCCACTACTAGAGGCTGAAGGCTGCTCACCCTTGGACTTTGCAAGGGACCAGTCTCAGGAATGGAGGGTTTGGGGCAAGAAAGTATGATAGCAATTAATTCTCAGTTCAGACTCAACTCATCAGGTTTTGGTACTCCCTGAAACTCCCAAGTAACAGCATATTTCGTTATAATGGCCACAAATAACCTTGAAAACATGCAAAGACTGACAAATTCTGACCTTCTTCAAAATATCGTAGTTATGACATTACACTTTGTTATTCCAGCCACGGACAAATGGTTTCGATAAAATATCTGTCACAAACTAGTCCCTAATGCCCAGACTACAACAATCTAGTTTTAGGAACTAAAAGGTTCGGTTAGGCCGTTATGAACTTAATTCTAGCCAGAAAAGAAATGGAAGAGCTGGAGCACCAAGGCAGCAGCTATTCTTGTTAAATTGGTCTCAATTTTTCAAGCATCCTGTTGAACATTATAGGGGTCGTACCCCTAAGCTGCTATGAAAACATAAGAAGTCTCTAAAAGCTGCAGAGTTTAATAAGGAATGCTATATTCCCAAATCGCCTCAAATGTTTTACAGGGTATTATGACTTTCAGTTTTATAGGTCCAAAACACTAACCAAATAAAACATCTATTTCTTCCCAATTTTCAAGTTTCAATTTTTAAAAGGCCAGAAGCACAAAAGCAGCTCCTGTGCACCAGGGCAGCCTCAGCCATTCGCTGTTGCCAAAGACACAGCCGTCTCTCCCAGTCCCAGCTGGCACGTCCTGTGCTCCCTGTGCACGAGAGCTGCCCGTATTAACTTGGTGTCATTTACTTTTTCTCTTTCCCAACACAGAATCATAGAATGGTTTGGGTTGGAAGGGACCTCAAAGATCATCCAGTTCCAACCCCCCTGCCGTGGGCAGGGACACCCTCCACTACACCAGGTTGCCCAAAGCCCCATCCAACCTGGCCTTGAACACTGCCAGGGATGGGGCAGCCACAGCTTCTCTGGGCAACCTGTTCCAGTGCCTCACCACCCTCAGAGGGAAGAATTTTTTTTCTTATATCTAATCTAAATCTGCCCTCTTTCAGTTTAAAGCCATTGCCCCTTGTCCTATCACTACACACCCTTGTAAAAAGTCCCTCTCCAGCTTTCCTGTAGCCCCTTTAGGTACTGGAAGGCTGCTATGAGATCACCCTGGAGCCTTCTCTTCTCCAGGCTGAACAGCCCCAACTCTCTCAGCCTGTCTCCAGAGCAGAGGTGCTCCAGCCCTCGGATCATCTTTGTGGCCTCCTCTGGACCTGCTCCAGCAGCTCCATGTCCTTCTGGTGTTGGGGACTCCAGAGCTGAACGCAGTATTCCAGGTGGAATTATAAGCTAAATATTCTGAACTCTTTCCATTCTTGAGGCACAACTGTTCCTGAAAAACTAAAATAACCCGTCACAGGACCCTTCTGACTGAACAGCATCACACACCACACCTTAGCGCCACGTGTGACCACGCCGCCCGCTCCCCCTTGTCTTTACATGTTCCACGCATCTCCTACGTGCACGGAGGTTTGCATTTCCCGTGAAGCACGCTCCGAATTGATCGCAGTGGTTCATCCTTTCCTTCCTCTCCCTCTCCCTGCCCTCACGGACGTGCTGTTGTCCTGCTGAGAGGTTGCAGCCCTGCGACACGCACACGACACGCCGCGGCCCACGGTTGCACCACACCAATTTACTGATGGATACAACAGGGAATCTCTGGGGCTCGAGGCAGCTCAGGCGTTGGCCTTGACAACTCTATCTGCAAACTGGGCCATGAATTATGGTGGTGGTGGTGGTGTGGTTATCTGTCCAGCTGGACCGAAGCTGCAGCATTACTTGGGGTCAAACAGTAACGCTCTCCAGATGGTACCAGCCAGGGCTGGATTTACGCTTTTCATCTGCTGTACGTCAGGGTTGTAAAATTTCATCTTTCTTTCCGTGCTGCCCTTCCCTTCCAGATTAAGTTTATTAACAGCTCTTTTTATGAGCGCTATAAAACGCCGTTCCACATTTGGGTCCCTGTTAAGAGGACAAATTTCTACATAGATCTTCTGTTATCCGCGGGCAACTCTTCAAGCACACTCCGCATTTCCCCAGGTTCTTCTCACTGGGTGCCCATCATCTCTTTGTCCCCTTCAAAGGTCAAACCAATGGCACAACTAGTCGAGGATTGAAATATGGCAGCTGGTTTCTCTGAGGTGCACATACTGCACATTATTACTCTGGAAATGTAGCCAAGGACACTGAGGACCTGTGGCCTTCAGGTCCCTTGGGTTAGCTCAGATCAGCTGCTGGAAAACCTAGGTGAGAGCTACTTTTTTCTGATTTACACTTTTCTTTCTTCACTCATGTTTCACAAATAAAAACCAATGTCTTATTTTCCACTGAATGACAGTGCAGCAGTTCAGCCAATTAATAAAATCACTCACCAGCTCTGTACGTTGATTACTCCCTCTCTTTTGTTATGAAAGAAAATGTCAAACCCTCAGACCTTTAATTTGAGTCTTTCAGAAGCGTTTGAGCCGTTTAGGAGCAGCTTCTCACCTCTGAAACAACCGGCTCACATGGGCTGCTCCATACTCAATCCCAGATCTAATTCCCGATTTCATCGCAGCCACACACCAAATCCGACCAGGCTGACTCCCAGCACAGCCCAGTTTCGAGCAGTGAGGCTGAATATCTGCTGTCTGGGACTGAGATTGCTGGAGACCGTGCTATCAGATACGGAGGCTTCAGGCTTGATTTTCACCTTGATGCTGAATCACGAACACCAGCCTTGGCTAAGCCGAGCCCTGAGCCCGCCGCTCGCCCAGAGCTACCTAGCGGGCAGCTAAGGTGCTTAGGAGGCATCAATCACTGCGGTGCCCAGGTGCCAAACACTGCAGCTAAGATTAACATGCCAAGGCAGGTCAGCCCTGAGCCCCGGCACAGCTACCTGTGCTCTCCTCTGCAGCTATTGGATGAACTACTTAGGGATATGGTTTAATGGGAGATTAGGGATGGTTGGACTGGATGATCTCTAAGGTCTTTTCCAACCTAGAAATCTATGAAATCTGTGAAATCTATTCCTGCACTAGCAGTGAGGGCACCACACATTTTGTGCTCTCTTTGATCTCGCCTGGGCCGTTACCTTCCTCTCCCGAGTGCCTCCTAGCAGGCTGTCCGCAGCCGCGTGTCTCGCGCCGAACATATTCATGAACTTTTGACGGAGCGCTCGAGCCCTGCCAAGCCCAAGAGGATGCTTTACAGAACGCAAGTGAGACCATGCTGGCGGCCAGGGGCTGTGCAGCGCAGCCCTGGTGCACGGCCCTGCCACTCAGCAGCAGTGCCAAGGAACCAGAGCCAGCAGCACAATCCTGACAGCACCACTGCCTCCGCCACCCCGTGCCACAGCTCCTCCCAGAGAAGCCCATCCTCTGCTGATCATTCGATACGAATAAAATGCTTCTCGTCTTGCTTTCCAAGCGCTCTGCTTCATTAAGGAGCTGCACATTTTCTCCAAACCGCATACAGGCACGCTGCTAAATGTTTAGCATCTCACTCCCTCCTCCTCTCCCTCTACCTCTGGATTTTTCCTACTTTGTTTTAGCCAATCATACAGGGGAAAATTCTAGCCTGAGCCTCATTAATATGAGATATAAAAATAGAAGTACATTATCTTTTGTAGTTCTCTCCGTTGATTCAGCAGCAGCATGAAGGTAAAATAATTAAATGTTTGTCTAGTGAAAAAAAACAAGCCCAAACCCACAAGAGAGACTGGGTTTGTGCTTTTCTTGAACCCAAGCATGGAGATTTAGGGTCTCTCGTGATACACAGACTTTGCCTTCCCCACTCTCCATAGCTATAAATGCCTGATGCTGATACCTCCCTCCTTCCCTCCTCCTCAGTTCAAAAATAAACACATGACGGAGACTTCAATTCAGGAGAAGCTGGCAAAATGTCTCTGCTGTAAAGCACAAACCTCCAGCAAATCCCCTCCAAACAAAACTTTTCCCCAAATCTCCCCAAATCCTGCCTGGCATTTCTCCCAGCACCTCCCAAAGCTCTCCCAGAGACAAGAGGGCCAGAGGAGCAGGCGTGTGTCTGCGTGGACCAAGGTCAACACAGGAGATGTTCAGAAAACATTAGTGAGCTGACTTGATCCTTCATCAAAATACTTTTTGCTTTTCCTTCCTAACACTTCACTGCCCACGACATGGCAGGCTGAGCCGATGTGACAAACTGTCGAAACACATTTTTTTTAACAGAAAAAAAAAATTAAACCTAGACTTTAAAGGTAAAACTGGCCCCTCTAGCACACGTGACATTCCTGCTGGAAAAACCAAAGGCTCTGAGACAACTTGCTGGGAAAAGGCTCCAGCAAACTGGTGAGAGCTCCAGTCTGCAGCAACAGGACTAGCAGCAGCAATCTCCGAGGTTTCATCTTGGTTTTTAAGCTCACATTAGTTAATAAAAGTAACCACCGAGGTACAAAAGCACCTGAGCATTTGTCGATTCCCAGGCACAAACCATAAGATGCTCTTCATTGATTCCATAAAGTAACACGCAAATATCACCTAAATCATTCTGCTGGCACTAGAAATAATATCTGCTACCAAAGAAAAAGGACCACAAACCCCATCATTTCTAGCTCCCTAAATTCAGACATTGTGGTTTATTACTGCTGTTGTCTTAGAAATGACCTATTGACCACATGGCCATCAAGGGTGTCAATTCCAAACCGCCTTGTGTTCCCTGCCGGAGTCCAAGATCGCTATCGATGAGCTTCACAATTTGATGAGTTGGTTTAAGGATGCTGGTGCTCTTTTTGGATAAACGCCAGGCAATTTTTAGAGAGAAACTTCAAAGCAACAATAAAATACCATGGATATAAGTCAGAGTGGGCAGGCATCTCCATGTAAATCCGTGAGCAGCTGAGGTCTGTCTCTGCACATGTGATAATTGTACATATATAAGAATCCCATGTGCCCGGACTTGTATGCGGTAATGTTTATGTATGTGGCTCTCTGAAGCTGCACACAACACAACTCAGGACGTTTTGCACGCACAGAGGGTCACCTTTACATCACTCTGCACACGTGTGATGACACGTCCACATGCCCACACCACCCGTGCAGGTGAGTGCAGGTAATTTCTGATGGGGGTGGCTGCAAACGAATGTCTTGTTGCACACTATGCATGTTTGTGAGCATGCAACAGTCAACAAGGATTCTATATTCTTCGCTTTTAATTACATCAGGTAGTGAAAAATAGCTTTTTCTTGGGGTTGGATGGGTAGTGAGTATGTATAGAAAGCACCTGACAAATGCCCAGGGATCAGGCAAATGCCCGGCCATATTCATTAATACGAACTCCAAAGAGACTAAATCTTTACGTTTTTGTCCAAAAACTGGTTGCATCTTTGCTATTATTTCAAAATAACTCTCCTGAAAGTGGAGTGGATAGGTTTAAATTACTGATATCTTTCTTCAATATATGATAGTCTAAGATTAAAAATTAAAATCTGACCTCTACAAGAAGCTTGTGACTTCCTAACAAATTTGGAAAGCCCAGAAGCTGTAGTTGACTGAGAATCTGATTCATGGTTTCGAAGGTCTTGGGCTCATTTCCAGACTCCCAGAATCCCTTCCCAATGTTCTCGCCCATTAAGTTCATCAGGATTTGCAAGAACCTGGAGCTTCAGCTCACAGTTTTAAAACGGCTGGTGCTACTGCAGGTGAAGAAAATAGGGAAAAACAGCCTGGTCTGTGTTTACGCATCAGCGTAGAGAGAGTTTATGAATAAGTAGCATAGGATGGCACAGAACTACTTAAGAATTAAGGTGCTTTTTTTGTGCTAGAAGAAGAACCCAGTGCTCTTGGCAATGAACACAGGAGCCTATTTAAAACTAAGATATTGAAGCTGCTGGACACAGATAAGACCCTATAGCCCTGTCTCTCTGGCACTGCGGCTGACCAAACACTGCCTGGGCTCTCTAAGGTCATCCATAAATCCAGGTGACTTCTAACTGCACCATAGAGATCAGGAAGGTTTGGGATAGGCTATTGAACTGCCAAGATAAATCCTTTTCTTACAGTCAAATCCACCTTTACCAATCTTTCAAAAGCAGCAATCAAAACACTGATTCCAGCATATGAAATATCTCACTTATTCGTTGTTTCTTCTTTAGGACCGGTGCCAAAACCAAGTCTTATTTGCAGCATAAGCTCCATGCACCTATAACCACAGCCTACACCAGTATCACCACCAAACCCAACCCTGACCTTTTACTTAATCAGTCTTTTCAGGTTCACAAAGCATTGGTGGACACAGGACCCCACGGCCAGCGATGGATGGGACCGATCGGGCTCCAACGCCCAGCTTTCTAGCAGAGACAAACTGGCAAATCCCACCATCTGTTTAAGGCTTGAATCCACTCCAGGTAATAACAATAAAATCTTCCCTTCCTCTCTGCTCCAGTGGTACCAACGGCACATTTCCAGACCCCTTCTATTCGTGAATCCATCTGTCCTTGGGAGGTCTACTGCTCCTCCCTGCAGTTATCATTAGAATAAACTCTATTTTGTGCAAATCCTGCTGGTGCTGCCCCTTCATTAAGCTGTGCTGCCCAGATCTGCCAGCACACAAGGAAACACCGTGCTCCTCGCTGTTAGAGGGCTCTGTGCTTGAAAAAACATACTTGAATCATCTGGTTTGCTCAAAGCCAAAAGGAAGACTGTCCCCTTGAGTACCTGTTCCTGGTATTTTCTCCATCTCATAAGAACTGTCCCACGTGAAGGTACATCAGTTATTTTCCAGAAATACAAATCCATGGCCTAGTGGATTATATTTTCTGCATGTTCTAATTCGTCCTGATCTCCAGACCCAGTTTCCCCTTTATAACACCACTCCTCTATACTTAGTTTTACCTCCTGCGTTGCATCCTTCTCCTTCTTTCATCCACACTCTCTCGATTTGGAACCGCCTGCAATCTCCCCTTTCCTCACCTCCTTCTCAGACCACGGATGGCTTCTCTGCAACACAATCTCATCAGATTCATCCTGACTTGCTAAACCTACAGCAAAGCCTCTTTCCCTTTCTCTCTGTTGCCCCAAGCCGGTGATTTAAATGTGAAAGCGTTCACTACCCTGTCAGCAGAAACAAGAACGAGCGACTGCGTCTGTCGCTGATGTGGAAAGGCTCGTTGGCCAAACCAAGCTGTGGTGTCCCACGAGGGAAATGTCCTCCTTGCCCAGGCAGGGAGGTCAGCAGAGCTCCCGCTGAGTCGCAGCGTGCAGCACCGTCATTCCCCAGATGGGATGGAGCGGTAACGGATACGCGTCCACCGGGCACGTAAGGATAGTCCCAGAGAGACCAGGCGAGGGGGACACACTTGGAAGCGAGGAGGGAGGTCAGAGGAGATGTTGTGTATCTGGAGTCGATTGCTTATGTTTTGGGCCACTCTCCTGAAAAATCTTTCTATGTGTCTTCCTGTCAGGAAAGTCTCCCGTTTCCCTGGTTTTCTGTCTCAAACCCTCACCTGTCTGCAACACTGATTTCCAAAGAGATGTCTGATCTTCAAGGAGCCTGGTTTGCCTCCCAAATCACTTGCTTCTTGCCCCACTGCTTGAGTTCAGCTCCCAGGACCGCACCCCAGGCAGTACAAGAGGCAGGAGGAGACCAAGTCTAAAGGGATGCTCTGGAAGCAGCCAGCGAGTGGTGGGCTCCCCGAGTCCCTGACGCACAAAGCAGAGACACGTAGTCAGCAATCTGCCCAACCCAGAGCCAAATTGTGAGCCTGGGTGAGCAACAGCTCCCGAAAGTCCATGACAGGCAGGGTGAAGCAGGGTCTACCTCCCAGGAGGAGAGGGACGTGTGTCCCGGGTGACAGGGTGGCCTGGCAGCAGAGCTGAGATGCTTTAGTCTCTGCACGACGCTTGCCAAAAACTGGGTTCAATGCAAATCACCGTCAGCAGCTCCGAACGCTCAAGATGGACAAGAAACAAGGTCAAACCTCCTTCACAAATGCCACCAAACACAAGAGAAACGTCAGGTGCACCACGCTGGCCTTTCAGGAGACTGCTGGGAATGACACTGAGGACATCTCTTAGATCCAGGACTTATTTCTGCCAAGACAAACGTACCACACCCTGCCAGATACCAGAAGCCTTTAGCATTGGTGGACTTCAACCAGTCTCCTAAGCAGGCAGAGAATGTGAGGCAGCCCCCACAATGCCTGTGTTGCACAATCTGCTCAGATGTATTCAGAAGAGGTGATCGGAGTATCTAGCACAGTGTGGCCCCACTCATGACTCCTACAGAAGTATTGTCTAGGGAAAACAGGAGCTCCCTGTGTGTGGGCAACAGTCCATCCTGACCGCCTCAGTCTAGCCTGGAAGACAGCGTGGTCCTCTCCAAAGGGAGGGTTTCCTATGGAAACCCTGGAGCTTCCACCTTCCAACCCACCGTGCTCATCAGTACAACCACCTCATGGTGTTTCTCAAGAGATGACAAGAGGGAAAGTTCAGAGCAGAAAGCCCCAGGACACTCCACTTGCTGCCCACCTGCACACAGCCAGGGAGAAGGCTTTCCGTGGCCACTGCAAGGAAGAAAGGATTCAAATAAACTGTGGGAGGAAGCTGAAAATAACAATCCAGAAAGCTGCAAACATCTGGAAGACCAATGCTTTGATCTACAATTCTGAATTGATTTCTTGCCTCAAATAGACTTCTAGATAGACTGCAATTAAAATGAGTTACACAATGCTGTAAAAACGTTACTCGTTTCTGTTTCAGATTTTATTTTTGCATCTTTGCCTTCTAGATCCTTTTGCATTTCAACAGCCACTCCTTGGATTTCAACTATTTTTTTCTTTCCACTCTTCTTTCACTCTTCTTCTGGCCAAATCGCTCTGCACCCATTTTCATGGTTTATTACTACAAGGATTATGCTGGTGGTAGCTTATACAGCCCTGTAACACTTCCCAATAAATAGCTGGTCCGTGGTGAAAATACCCACTGTGAGCATTGACTACAGCTGCTGAGAAAGCTCATGGAAACCTCTGAGCATTTATCAGAGGCAATTGTTTTGTGAGCTGCCCTGAACCCTCAGGATACCCTTGTCACATGCCTCCAGGACAAAATTTCCATCTATTGTCCTGATTCTTACTCATAAGCCACAGGGAGAGAGGATAATGGTGAGAAAGGATGGACGAAGGGAAAACAAGCTTTGCTTTTCTGAAAAGCTTGTGAAGCACGTCCAGCTACCACCGAAAAGGGCAGCGCTACCACTAGCCCCACTCCAGCCACATGCTGGCCATTGTTGAACAGGGATGGACACGAAAACAAGATGATAAAACATGGGATTTCCAGCCAGGCCAGCAGTAGGAATGTCAGACACCAAGCCCAGCCCTCAGTGGCATCAGGGTTGAGTTTTACAGATGTGTTGGGCTCTTATCAGCATAGCAGTCCCTTTGCGCTTATCCTATACAACCCTACTCTTGATGGATAATGGAGAAAACTGCCAGTCGCCCCTAGCCTTTGATCTTCATTTGACTTTTGAGGGTTTTCAGGCACCCATTTCCATTTTTAAATAGAAAAAGTACTTGAGTATTTAGAAATCAGAGACTTTTAAGTAACCCAACTTCAGAAAATATTTTTAAGACGCTGGAATGAATAATGTCAAGTATTAGTATTAGTATTGCTTGAATTTCAACCTGACTTGGAAAAAACACCCACAAAGGTAAAACCGTCTGCAGTAGAAACAGAAAGGAAAAAAAGGAAATAAAAGAAACCTAAACCCACTGCTAGTGACGGTGAGATGTTTTCAGCTGTGGGAGAACTGTTCTAAAGAAGTTTTCCATGACCATCTGAGACTAACCACTACAGACATTTCCTGCCAGGTCTGACAAAACAGGAGGGAATGTGCCCCAGGGAACAACCTTCCTTTTGGGGAGAGGATGGCCAAAGACAGAAGCTCTAAAAGGAAAGATTTGGGAAGTAAGTCTTGAGCTCATGTCACTTAGAGACAGCACGTCTCGGGAGATCCCACCATCCGGAGCAGGGCTGGGCTGCCTTGGGTGGCTTTTGTGCCATTCCTTTGTGCGCTGGGAGCCTCTCCTGCCTCTTATCGCTGGCTACGAGGCGAGGGTTCCTGGCTACCCTGAATGGTTCTGCCCTGGAGCTCACGCCACGGAAGACTGAAAAGCTACTGCTGCAAAGCTACTGGTTTTATTAGGTATTTCTGCTTAATGCAGATTAATTTCTTAACCGCACAGAAATACCACAAAAGGCTTAGAGAAACAAAAAAGCCTAATTTGGATCAATTAATAACACAGAGCAACTGTGTTATTAATGAGCAGCGATGGCAGGCTCTGAAGGGGTATGGAGACCTTATCAGCCGAATGCTGGACATAGTACGGACGCAACCTGACGGTGCGTATGCAAAATATTTGAGGCCAAATTCATCTTTGGTGGAACCCTGCTGACATCATTTGGCATCTCGTCTCCGTTGGGATCTCAGGTGCTTTTAAGGAAAGGAGGAAGCAGCCTGGGTGGGAGCTCTGGGCTGCCAGAGGCCCCCTGCAAAGCCCATCTCCCCCTCTCTTCTTCGCCTGCGAAGGGCAGAGCGGCATTTTTCAGCAGCCCTCGCTCTGCTGTAATCCCATCTGCCTGGAATACAGCACTTTTCATCCTCAGCTGTCAAACCATTTAACAGGAAAGGGCAACTTCCTTCTGTACGTTTTACAGAAAGAGAAACAAAGATGTAGAAAGACCAAATGGCCTCTGCAGCATCACCCATGGGGCTGCAGAGAGGCCAGAAGTGGGGGGGCAGTTCCCCCCAAACCCCAGCCCCAGGAGCACCCAGTCATTCCTCAACTGCTCCAAACACTGGGCAGACACACAGAGCTCAAACTGGCCTTTTGAATAAAATACAGAGAGCCCTGATGGACGGTGGACTGAAAAGCACATCCCTTCTGCTGAGCTCATGAGAATTTCCTGGTTACAGCAGAGATTTTTGTGGTTTTAAAAATACAGAAGATTTAAATTCTCTTGTCTCCCAAGCATCAAAAACCCACGAGCTAATGGGGGTGAAGACAGAGTGCTCTGGATAAACAGGTTATTCCATCACCATCAATTATTGTGTCTCTCTCAATTTTCTCTGCAGCGTGTGTCTCAGACACTGTCCCAGACAGGGCACGGAGCTGCTTGCACTCCTGGTTTCAGCCCGCACGGCACCTGACTGCCTCCTTGGGAAGGCTTTGATGGTCTAAAACCACAACAGAGCTTTCTCTTTGCTTGAAAGGCAACCGCTGGCTTCGCCACAGCGGAAGTATTTGCAGTGCCCTGGGAGATGAAAGCAGTTCAAAACCTCTTGGTTTTATTGGGCAAATGAAAAAAATACACAAACAAGTCCTTTTCTTTACTTCCTTTAACTCTGCTACTGTCCATCCCCTCCCGGGCTTTCGAACTGTCCTTCAGAAACGCAGAGATTGGACTCAACAGCCTGGAATCCCAGAGTCACAGAGTTAAGCCTGGCATTAGAGATGGAGAAACCGAGACATGGCACCATCAAGAGGACAAGAGCACCCAACTACCACGCTTTGCTCATGTCCCACTGCTTCCTGTCCCACCGCGTGTGCCACCACACGCAGCACCCGTTGGAGCCCAGGACGCAGGATTCAAAGCCCTGGCATTACTGCTGTCTGACTGGAGCCAGATCCATCTTACTTGTTTTTTTGTTTGTGCTCCTCTGTCTCTCCATAATTCATGACGCTCCCCAATCCCTGCGATGCTCAGTGAACAAGCAGCAAACCGCACGGCCTCTCTCATCCCCTTACGTTACGGCATGTGATAGCACGGCCACCGATGGGCCCACACAAGTGCTCTCACGGCTGCAGAAGCCATCAAGATGGTGCTCAGCCCCCTCCGAATTTCACCCTCTGCGTGCACGGCAGGCACAGCCGCCGTGCTCTGCAGGGCGTTGGAAAGGAGCTCGCAGGGAGAAGCTGCAAGAGCAGGAGAGGAGGGCTAAAAGTGGATGGTGACTTCACTCTCCCATTTGGGTGTAGGCGGTGGAGGTGGGTGGCCGTGAGCAGAGGGGAGGCGGAGGGGGCAACGTTTATTTCCAGCTGCACTCATGTGCGATTTCTCTCCACGCTGAGATTTTATAGAAAACAGCAGGAGGTGGGGAGTGGGGGGAAGCAGAAAGCGAAATCGCAGAGTCTTTGCAGGAAAACATGTTAAGGAAGAGGAGAAAAGTCGTTATCATCATCACAGCCCTGAGACCGCTATTGGTACTGTGGGGTTTAAAAATATAACAAAACCCAAGGCTACTGGGACTGCATTTCTGCATCAGACACCACTGTGTACGATGGAAATAAGGCCACTTGACCGAGAGGCACACACCAGTGTGTGCTAACAAAATGATGTTAAAAAATGCTGCTTGCAGAAAGCCTGCCTCCTAATAAACTGCAAGGTTCTCTTCGCTCCCAGAGATTATGTAATATGTTCTTGCCTGCTGCTGACTCATATTTTCCAAAACACATCTAGGAAGGAAAACATACACACATGTGGTTTAATCTAGATGTTTCCCCATATGCGTAAAAGGAAATCTATACGAAGATGCACAAATGCCTGCACACGCATGCACGTTGCAGCATGCGAGGACAAGAGAGAGGGACAGCCTGGCATCTGCTCTAAAAAGGCACGCTGGAGATAGATTAAACCATCACCATTTTCTGGGGCAAAACACAGCAACTGTTTAACACAGGGAGTGTGGGAGGAGAAGAAGAAACGGGGAAGGTACAGCGGGGAGACGGGAAAATAAGAAGCACCGGGAACGCGTTGCCTGCAACCTCCAGCCAAACCTGGGCTCTGGGGACTAGACACAGGCTCCTACTGAGCTTAAAATCGAGCTGGAAAAAGGGCTTTTGTGACAGTTGGGGCCACTGGGACAATTTGCAAATGGCAGTGGGCTGAGAGTGCCATCCCATCTCGGAGGGGGACGGTACCAGCTCCTGGCTCGTCAGCACCCACTTCTGCAGCGGGCACTGGGTGCAGCAGGGGGAGGTGCCAGTGCTGTCTGAATGCCATAAATCAGGGTCTCGATCCTCTTGACGCCATGAACACGCTTCCCCGGTGCCAGGTACGCACTGAAGAAGCCAGGCTCCTCCTGGTTGAAGACTTATCATCAATAATAAGACTTAGGCATATTTGTTCCCAGCCTGCAGGTTTGTGAGGTTTAGTTTTTTGCTCTGAGTGTGTGTGTGCTTTTTAATTCTTCAGGAAAGACTTTTAGACGCTTCTGCAAAACCCTCGGTGTCCAAGAGATGGGATCGATCTGCGGCTGGGCATCGGATGAGAGATTCATCTACCTTGGACCAGAGGAGACTGAAAATCCATCCAGATGTCAACTCCTGATCACGAAATCAAGGCAGACACTCTCCACCGATGACAGCTGAGTTTCCTCGCCACCCCAGCACGGGTGCCCCTGCTCGTGGCGCCTGGCAGGGGTGGGAGCTGCCCGCAACGACACCGCGGCCCCGGCGAGCCCCTTCCTCGCTGAGAGCGAGGTGGCTGCACCAAATGGACACAACCATCTTCCTCCCACCACCTCCTCCTCCTCCTGCCTGTGCAGAAGCAGGTGGCAAGTCCTCAGCACAGCACCCTGTGTCCCCACAGCCCTTCTTGATGGCACAAGGCAGAGATACGAGAAGCTGCCCCTGACCCTCCGCACCTTATTGTACCTATGGAGAGGGAACAGTCCCTCTCCTTCACTCCTGTATCAGACAGGTACACACATATACACACTCCTACATACGGGCACCATTACTATTCTCTGGTTTATGCAGTGTGTACAACACTAGAGTAATAAAATTCTCATTTAATACCTAAAACCACATCACAGCCACCTGCCATTTAAAGGATGCTCTTTCTTGTTTTATAGAAACTTTAAAACGTTTCATCTGGATTCCAAGCCTGTTCTATAATTGTTACTTTTTAACTTAATTCTCATAAAACTTTACAAAAGACCAAACATCCAGCATGTCTAAAAGGCTTTGGAATAAACCTTAAAAACAAACATTAAAGATTGATCGCACTTTTCCAAGATTACACTAAAATTGACTGAAGCTCAACTAGATAAGGAAAAAGAGTTGCATAATATTAATCAGCACCTTATCAAGCCAGGAAGAAAGAATTTTAGATAACAAGCCTTCCCTAAATTTGTATCAGAACAGAAACTTCAGTGCACAACCTATTAAGAAAGCCTTGTCAGATATACTGAATACAATACAGGAGAGTGGAAGCATCAGAAATAGCACAGGGAATGTGGTCCATAGAAATCCTTTGAAAAAAAACCTGTTTTCTGATAGCACCAGCAAAAGCCTGAGGCTTTTTCTCCAAATGGAATAATTTTACTTGCCAAAACTTTTCTACAGATATGCCCAGCAAATTAGCCCACTGCTCATCGGGGTAAAAGACTTGATCCTTTGGGTATTTCTCTAAATTTGCATTTGTGTAGCTGGGGTCGGATTGCATTTTTTTCAGCTTTAAGAAACACCCCCTGCACAGTCAGGATCTTTGCTGCTTTCCAAATCCTCGTAGTTTGGCCAATTCCTCTTCCCAGCATCTTTCAAGTGTGAGCTGCAACCTGCAACAGCTCTCCCAGCCAGGAGCTCCCAGCTCCCTTATAGCCGCTTAACGACCCAAGAATTGGCACCAGGAGAAGCTTAACCCTTCAGAACCAGGACCCTTCAGAACCAGACACTCGGGGCAAACATCCTGAGTACCGAGAGGGAGCTGATGCAAACAAACCCCATCAGCAACATCCAGGGATTTTTACTTGCTGCCTGGTGAGGCCGAGTCAGCTCTCTGGTGGCACAGGGCACCCCCAGGATGCTCAGATACCCCCCTGGCCATGCTACAAACCCGGTGACAATTCTCCTCATCATTCCAGGCAGGACATGCTCCGCAAAGCTCAGCACAGGAAGCAGGTGGGGAGCAGAGCTGGAAGCAGAGGCCACAGTCTTGGCAGGCATTAGGATGGTTGGGCACGCTGCTGTCCCCACCAGAGACAAAGCGGGATGGACCACTCCATCCGCAGTCCCCCACCAGCCCCACGGCAAAAACACAGACCTCCCCGAAGGAAGAGGTGGGGGACGGTGGGTGCCATGGTGGGGCACAAAGATCATCTAATGACAATAAATGACCCAGAAATTAACTTTAGGTTTTATTTTTAAAAAAAGGGACAGGCTGCCAGGTCGGGCTGCCTTACCCCATGCTGTGACAATGGGGTGATGCCACCTATGGAGACCGTTCTACCTGCTGCGGCAGGGTGCCTGCTCTGCCCCAGCACCCATCGGGGCTACGACTGCAGGTTGCAGGTCCTGGTCAGGTCCTAGAAGGTGGCCCAGCTAGAGAACAGCTCATCCCAGAGAGACTTATCCAAGATCGCGGAGCGAGGCGGCTCGCAGCGCAGCCCTGCTTTACTGAGCCGGAGATGCTGCCGAAAATAGCACCACGCTGGTTGCCAGCACTCTATACGTTACGTTATACACGTCTCAGCTGCTGGGAAAGGGGCAGGCACTAAGCCACATGGGACCTTCCACACGGGCACAGCCGGACTTGTCTGCTCCCGGAGTCTGCTACGCTGGGAGCTCCGAAATCCCCAAAAAACGATCCTGCACCAGATTGCAGGCAGCTCGCTCCACGGCTCCCAGCACACGCCTGTCCCAGCACGTCGGCCCGCCCGGCGTCACCCAGCGTGAGGAGGAGGTAGCACGGCAAGCGGGCAGAGCGACCCACGGCCCCCGAGCTTGCTCCTGCTCCCAGCTCCGCTACTAACCCCCACCCCACCGCGCGCTGCTCTCCCACCACCACCTGCCTCAGTTCCCCTGGCTCCGTGATGGGAGCCGGGGTACTTTCCCAAAGTAGCACATTCCTATGAAATTCTGTGTGAACAAACCAGAGTCAGTTGAAATCCAGATCGAATTCTTTAAATACCTTCATGCAGGTGCTCCTTCACCCCCTAAAGCCCTCTTGAATTCGGGTGGCAAAGCTTCCAGGCCTGCCCAACGCGTTCATCAACAGGAGACCTCTGAGGGCTTCCTGCCCCGAGCTCAGACGTCCCAGCAAACATGCCATCAGTGTGGGGTTTCCGAAAACCTGGAGCAATATGCTACAAAAACTGGAAACAGCCAGTGGAGGCTGCATGGACCTTTGCTGGTGAGGAGCTCAGCAGGGTTAGTGACAACCTGGCCATCCGTGGGCTCTTCCGGATTAACTCACTTCCACTCAGGAAAGAAATTCAACCATGACCAATAAAATAAAAACAAAATAAAATACGGCTCCTCCAGCAGCTCCAGCTCCAGGAGCATCTATTTTCAGTGGGAAGCCTAGATCACTACAGCTTGCCATCCACGACAGTCCCACCGGGCAAACCCCAGCTGTGCAGAGTGGGCCAACATGGCACACACGTTGTCCAGCTGCACTGCCATTCCCCTGCCATGCCACCTGAGCGGAACAACAACGCTTTGCAGCTACAGGACACTGCAGAAAGGGGAGAAATAGGAGTCAACTGGTTTTGGCTACACCTGGGTAATGGGTGATTTTACTCTTCTACAGCTGGGAAAGAGGAGGCACAAGGCGGCGAAGGAACATGCCCAAGGCCACGCAGTAAACCAGTGGCAAAACAGGACCCAGCAGAACTGCCCTCTGCCACAGCCGTGATCCCTGAACAAACACCCTCTTCCCAACAGGACAATTCCTACACAGTTATTAACGTCAGGGAGTTTTCCTCAAGCTTCCTAACTTCTGGTCATCGAAGATTCTGCACGTAAGAGCCAAATCCCTGCATTTTATCAGAATATCTCTCGCGACGCTTCCCTGGGAGATACACACTGAACACGATCATCACACCCAGTCGAGAAGGACACACTTTGCAAATGCAAAACAGAGAACATCTCCCCCCTCACCGACACGGATGCGCTAAGAGCACACAGCACACACAGCTACAACACACACCACACACAGCTACAACACACACAGCTACAACACACACAGCTACAACACACACCACACACAGCTACAACACACACAGCTACAACACACACAGCTACAACACACACCACACACGTACGTGCAGGCGAGCGAGCGCCGTACACAACGAGCACCGCATCTCCCAGCACAACCAGCGTTCACTGAACATAGAAACCAAAGAACGACGAGAGAATGAAATGAACAACACAGAAGAGGGGTTCTAGTCACAAATTAAAGCCCCCCCAAAAAAAAACTTACATGGATTTTTGGCAATTTTCCTTCAGACATTATACGCAGCAGTTGGGCTGTGTACTGAACACCTGATCCAAAAAGAAATACAACCACATTATGCAAGCGGACGGGGGCAGGAGGCAGGTGAACACGCAGCTCTTAACAACATTCATCCAGGGGATGAGGCAGCACCTCGGCGTGCCCGGAGACGGGCTCGAATCGGGGCAGATCTTCATTCACCACAAAGCATAAGCAAGCGCTGCGCTGCTGCCATCCCGGGGGAGAACCCAAATGGCAGGACAGAGAAGAGCCACCACATCAGAGACCTCTGAGCTGTCCCGTCCCCCTTGTAACTTGTCATGTGAGGTTTAAAACAGAGGTGGGAGATAGCCAGGGTGGGGGAGGCAGCCTTTAAAAAACGGAAAGGAAGCCCACTCATCAGCATTAAAATCACCGCGAAGGCAGGACTAGCAGGGACCGTCTGACACGTATGCTTTTTCCCAAGCACCCAAAGAGGGAGAAACCCACCCTTTCCCCGTGGCAAGAAGGGTGCCTGAATCCTTCAGACGGCGGATTGCCACTCAGGAGGAACAGACTTTTTATGGACTGTGTGAACCAGGGTTGCTATGATACAGTCAGAGGCATTTTCACGAATCCCGTGGCAAATAACATCGGATCCTGCTTAAGCAGAAAACCAGCACGGCAGGTCTGCCATCACCCAGCCTCTGCAAATACACAGGAGCAATCACTGAAAGAGATTTGATGCGTTCTAAACATGCTATTTGCATACAAATGAATATTTTTTTCTTTGGGGCTGTATTTTCCAGAGGGTCAGTGCTTTGATTTATTTAAAGGAACGATCCCTCTTCCCTGTCCCTGGGCTTGAGCATCCCCCACGAACACGAAGAACTCAACGTTCACAAACAGGGGGGGAGTTATGGGGCCAAAGTATCTCCAGGGATCCGACTGCGACCAGCCACACGCGTGCCCCGCATCATCCCGCAGAGCTCGGGGAGAAGGGAAGCTCCACCACACGTAGGTATTTTATAGGGTGCGAAGACATCCATCCTCAGCCTTACTTCCTCTCTTTCCCACAAAAGTCCAACGGGAAACCTCATACAGCAAGAACAGTGTTGCAACAATAACAAAGTTATCTGCTCCCAACTTTCACGCTCTGCATAAACTTCCTTCCTGTGACTCCACCAGCCTTTGGGAGAATAGGTGAGAAAGTTGTAATAAAATTACATCAACTCTCTCAAGCACGTTCCATGATGGAAAAAAACACGCTCCCAGTGCACGACCCCCTCATCCTCTCCATGCACCCCCCCAGCCACGCACCACTCCGCCGATGGAACCAGAAGGGACTGGCAGGAAGCAGCAGCTCCCAGCCCACCCAGTAACGCACACCGGCGTGCCTCCCAAACAGCACCTGGGAAGCACAAGCTCCGGATCACGGAATACACTTTGCACGCACCAGAAAACCATGCCAGGCACCAAGCATTCCTCGTAGAAATCTTACTGAAAGAAAAACCTTCACGGCAGAGCGCTAACCTTGAGGAAAATAACCATTCGGACACAGTTGCATCCCATTTTTAACTTGCTGGTTTGGTTTGGTTTGGTGTTTTTTTCTCATTTTTCTACCCTTACTTCTCCAAATCACTCTGTCGCTTCAAACTCTTTCACTGAAAGGATTATTTTGGCTGCTCATTGATTGATTCCCTTTCCATGGTGATCTTTCCTCATTTATTATATTTCCAGGAGATTCTGCAACCTATAAAACTAATGACGTATGACAGCTAACAGGAAAACAAAGCAAATTTGAGCTGCTTAACAACCCAAACCATCCTCGGCGTCAAATTTTTTATTTTTTTTTTAATAAAAATCAGACTCCCCCTCAGTCTCTTACGAAGTGAAGCCGATGCCTCTTGCACAGACAGCTACAAGTGAAGAGGGGAAACAGAGCCAGCAGGCACCCGAGCATCTCCGCTGGGCTTGTATCCCTGGCTCTTGGCTTTTCTACCCATTAAAGCGGGCTGCTGCCACTAAACACTTCTTGTCAGCTTTGGGGACCGACTGTTACCACCCCAGGACTCAGGGAAAATTTTTTTTCTCTTTTATTTACAGCTAAAGCCAGTTGGAAAGTGCCAGATTCGCAGCATTTACCTCAATTTCCAGTCATGCCACCAGCCAAAAAAAAAATTTAAAATCAGCTCCTAAGCCTAGCTATGCATTTAAGTTGCAGCAGACGGATTCCCACACGGAAACAACTATCCGTCTCCATCTACAAGCTCCTGCTACGTCTTGATGAATCAATTACTTTTTTTTTTTCCCCGATTAGTCGAGGACATCAGATAAATAACAGCTGGAATTAGCACGAACTAGTCAAATTATCAAGGCAATATAATTCCAATGAACATTAGCAGGAGATGTAAACATATTCAAGCTGTGATTTTTTTTTTTTTTTTTTTGGTGTTTTGAGCAATTCTGATTTTTCCAGAGGGGAAAATAATATATTAAAAATCCTTAAGATTTCTAACAGAAACACAGTACAGAGACATATTTCTAAGGAAAAGACATGACTCTTTTCAGGCATCCCCTTTGTATTCTCTCTAAACTTCATGCTCTGACACTCGAACCCCCCAACCAGCTCTGCTCCCGAGCTGTAAACATTGCAATTTTCAACAGAAATTGAAATTGCATCGACAATTTTCAACCAACATCTTTCAACAGAAGGACCTCTAACTAGCAGACACCTTTTCAGCAAGCCTATAATATACAACTTAGCACTTCATTTCCAAGAAAATCAATGTAAATAAAGTCACGCAAAACAACCCACCTCAAAATCTTGTTATCCATGAGGTGGGCAAACATTTTTCTTGCATGCATTATGAAAAATTATATATATATTTACACACATGAAAGAAAAGAAAGCCAAAATAGATTTTCTAGAGAAATCAAAGCAAAACCCAACCAACCCCTCCGTATCTGTTGCTTTAGCAAAGAAAAACCAGCATGCATTCTCCTTTTTCTCTTTGATCCCTGCTTCCCAGTTTGCAGAGATACAAACCACATACAAACAGAAAAAAAAAACCAGCAGGTTATGTTTTGGTCCCTCTCGCATCTTTAAAGAAAGGAGCTAGGCTACATCAGTGGGGACATAGAATCTGGAGGCTTTTGGGCTGAATATTGAGAAATCAAGTCAGATCATCAAGGCAACGCAAATAAATTTCTCTCTCTTTTTTTTTGTGGCTGAATGTTATTTTAGCAAAGATTTAATCCTTTAATAGGATTTCTCATCCCCCCCTCAAAAACATCCAGAGCTCGATTCAATTGCACACACCACCACCTCTCACCTGGCAGCTACATGGTTACTCTCACAGACACTGCACATTAACTGCTTGCTAGAAATTCCACACAAAATGACTTCTTATTAATCCCAGTCTCTATTTTAAAGGAAGCAGAACAACACAGCCAGTGCTTACCACAGAAAGATATTTTCACTCTGCTCCTAACTAAACATGGATAGCTCCATCTCGCTAGCACACAACGATACAGGAACGGCTCACTCTTATTTATCACATTTAAAACCCAGGCAAAAGCAGCTACACTTACAGGCATACTTAAAAGACAAGACATGACAAAAGATTTAGGGAGAGATAATATACCAACGTCATACATATCACAGCGAGGCCATGTTGAAGCTCAACGCGTTTCCCCCCTCAGTAAGAAATCTCTCTCTCTCTCTTTCTCTCTCTCCCTCGCCTTTTTTTTCCTCTCTCTCTCTCTTGCTCTTGCTCTCTTGTTGAATTGCTAGTGGTAGTAGTAGCCCCCAACAGCTCAGGAGAAAAAATCCATTTAACGAGTGCCCAGGAAGAACATGAGTATGACATTCACAAGCAATAGCACCACAATCACTGCAAAAACGACCACCGTTTGAACATCCAAGGTCATGGTGCAATGCAGAACACTGTAGTGTTCGAGATGTGGGGCTGGCAGATTTGGAGAAGTCAACCTCTGCTCTGTAAGACTGTCCATACATCCACCATGCTAGAATAGAGGAGAAAACTGCTCCCGGTTTTGGTTTTGCTCGCAATGCTTTGTGGTCTGCTTTGAGTTTATCCCCCTATCTGCTGTCTCTAGCTCACGCTGGAGCCCGCTACGTGAAGCATCATCGCAACCAGCGAGCACTCAAGGCGCAAAATCCGTCCTTTCGGAAAAGCGGGCGAGCGCTGTCTGCGAGCTTCTCTCTCTCTGTCTCTCGTCCCCCCTCTGTCTCCCGGTCTCCCTCGCTGGCTGCCTCGCTTTTTAATTCGTCAGGCCAGTGCAGATAAGGAGCCCGTGCGAGTGTGACAGCTCTGCAAGCTGCTGCGGCTGCATCCCTCGGTGCGAGGCGGCCCCTTCCGCATACTAATCAGCTCCGGTGACCAGGCAGCGAAGGGATCCTGGCTGTCAGTCAAACGCGGAAGGAAGCGCTGGCTCCATAAATACGCCAGTCTTCCGCCCGCCGTGACGGCGAGCGCCGCGCAGGCATGTTTGGCCCCTCTGCTCTTGCGGCGGTTCGGAAAAAGAGAGTGGCGCGGGGGGCCGGGATGCCGGCGGCGCGGTGGGATGCCGGGGGTGCGGTGGGATGCCGGCGGTGCGGTGGGATGCCGGGGGTGCGGTGGGATGCCGGGGGTGTGGTGGGATGCCGGCGGTGCGGTGGGATGCCGGCGGCGCGGTGGGATGCCGACGCTGAGCTGCGGGAAGGCGTCTCCGGGCTTTGCGTGCGACGCAGAT
The DNA here is from genome assembly GCF_009769465.1 of Tauraco erythrolophus. Lineage (NCBI taxonomy): Eukaryota > Metazoa > Chordata > Aves > Musophagiformes > Musophagidae > Tauraco > Tauraco erythrolophus. The sequence continues at coordinate 22,505,266 of NC_141477.1, forward strand.
CCCGTTCCTCGCCGCCTCGGTCCGGCGGGGACGCGGCTGCCCCGGCTGGACCGCCTGCGCTCGGCTCCGGATGGAAAATATGAAACGCCAGCGCAAAGAGTCAGTGCTGCCAGCAGCCTGCTCAGGCCAGGAAGGGCAGCAGGAGGAAGAGCGGGGAAGAGAGGCAGCCGAAGTAACAGAAAGGCAACCCCCGGTACCTTGGAAATTCCTTGTGAGCCTGGAACGTGGGAATTTTGCAGGGGGAATTGCTTTTTAGCTCTGTACAGTACTATGCACATCATCCCATCGTAAATCCATCGCGCAGCCTCTCTGCTTAGCGCTGCACGGGGTTTCTCCATGCTAAGGGTTAAATCGAATTCTGATTCTACAGATAAAGTATAAAAGGCAGGTGGGGGGAGGACAGGATGGGGGATTTTTATTCCTTCTACAGCAGCCAGAAAAGCTCATTCCCACATTAAATGCACTTTCACACTCAGGATTTATGGTCCAGGTGCCAGCTGCTATCCCAAACCTCCTTCTTAGATCCCAGAACCAGCAGTTACCTTAGAGAGGCACCACACACACACACACAGATGAGCTCAGTTGGAAAAAGCAAATGATTTTACAGACAAAGACAAATCTAGAAATGTTGCCAATGCATCTGCATTAGGGACTAAAACGTGCATATAGGGGCTGATCACCAGCACCTTCCCAAAAACTCGCTCCTTTGAACACACCTGGGACACTTGCACACAGACACAAGGCCAACATGCACCAAACAAGCACTTATTTTGTTCTCCAGTGGCAAACAACAAGAGTTCAGGAGGATTTTAACGTTTAAACCTGAACAGGCAGGGCCTGGAGTCGGCTCTGCCAAGGAGAGGCAGCCTCCCTTCCCATCGCACCGTCCCTCCAGGGCAGGTATTTTTTGTCAGCAGCATTTGGGGAAGGGACAGGTGGGATGATGCTCCTGCCCCACCTCACCACTCAAACTGATACTAAACCCAGCTGTTTACTGCAAGGCTTGTTTTACTTTTCTTCCTTTGTTACTGGGGTTGCTGGAGGGCTCCCGCAAAAGGAGCAGGCTTTTTCTGTATCCATCTCCAAACACCATCAAAGGAGGGACCGCGGTGGGTGGGTGAGGACTGAGTGTCCAGCCTCCACCGAGATCCAGTGGTCTGTGCAAGACCAATGCTTGTCCAACACACCGTCCTCCTTGTTTCTGACCAGCTTTGTAGCATGTGTGGGCCGTGACGTGTTCGCAGATGCAGAAGGTGGGTGGTGTTGAGCAGCGTTCGAAATAAGCACAGTTTGCGTTAACTGGGTGGTTTCTTTTCCTCTCTTTTTTTCTCCTGTGTGATAACTCAAAGCCAGAGGCTGTCTCCAGCAACTGAGACCCCCCCCCAGCTCTGTTCAAGCAGAGAATTTCTCATTCTGGAGGACAGAGAAAGGTGATTCTTCCCCTGTGTATTTACAAGAAGCTGCTTTAAACCTGCCCCAGGCTGGCAGCCCGGCTGCCCCATTAGCACACGTGCCAGGCTGTGCCCAGGTGATGGGTCTGCCTGTTCATCAGCTTGCATTTCCTACCAAGCATGCATTTTTAGGACAGTCAGTCTGATGCAATTTTAGACTAATCAGAGGAGCAAACATATAATAGATGTGGAGTATTTACTACTGTTACCATCCTTTCCCAAAACAATGCAGGTCATTTTTCAAAATCCAAGCCCAAACTCCCACAAACCTCCAGGAAATTCCAGTTCCAGTCTCGGTAATAACAGTGACCTCTCCGAAACACGCAACAGGCCTGAATTTCAAGGCATCTTTACAGCCAGTTAATCTTCTCCTCTAAAATGCAACGAGCACAGAGGGTGCCTGGGTGTAGACTCCAGCCTCAGAGTGAGCCTTACTTTTACAGGAAGCACAGTGGAGATGTTCTACCTGTGCACGGCAGCCCCCAGGGCTGCAGACACCTCCACGGACAGCCCGTCCCTTGCCTTGTCCTGCGCTGTCTGCGTCCTCTCAACACCCCGACTGGGAAGCCACCAGTAGGGTTTCAAGGCAGACTCCTCTGTGCCTTTGCATATAGACAGGGGGAGCAAAAATTGGACGGGTAAAAGCAGCAGAGGCCTATGAAATATCCAGAAAAAAAAGGTGCAGCAGCTATCACACATGCTCAGTAGCTACTTCCGTAGCCGAGAAAGAGGATTTCATCAGGAGCAATGTGCCCGGCAGCTCTCAGGCAGTCATTCTGCAAGAGCTGAGCCACTCACAGCACAGGGGAGTGCAGAGATTTATAAATAGAGATGCTGAAGCCAGCCTCCTGCCTGTGCCCGCCTGCCAGCTGCAGGCAGGGGGTCCCCCGCTATCCGTACAGCCTGTGCGTCACCAGCAGCTGCAGCCCGCGGGGCGACAGCGGCGGAGACCCCACTGCCGTCCTCCCGGGCTGCGGGGGCTGGGGGAGAGGCATGGGTGCTGCTGCAGCCCGGGGGGCTCCGGCCGCAGCGCCCGTTCTCCCCAGGGCACGCTCCGGAGCGAACGCCCCAAAGGATGGGGCAGGAAAGCGCCGGGTGCCCCACCAATACTGGGCTCCAGTGCAAGCTGAGCGTGAAAGAGCTGCGGAGGGTGATCAGCACAGACGGATTTACTGCACAGAAGCTTCTATTTAAATGATATTCACGGTATTCCCAACAGTACTCGCCGCTTTATGTAACTTCCCGTGCCTTCTGCGGGTACTAAATGTTAATTTTACTACGGAAACGGACGGTGCTTTCTCTGAGAAGCCTCACTGAAAAAGAACACTTAGACATCAGAGGTTCTGAAAAATTTAGTCTAACCTTCTTCTAAACCGAGGGAGCAGAAGAAAAGGTTTGTGACAGTTACGTTAAAGCCCACCTCCCATCAAAGCACAATCCGTAACGCCGCATCAGCGACGGCTTCTGGATGAGAAAGCAGTTTTGAGCTTCAGCCAGGGCTTCCACTGCTACATCACAGACATATGTACGTACAGATGAACCTGGAGATACACACAGACCCAAAGAAAGAGTGTATTCCAGACACCCGGACAGCAGACAAATCAGAAGGGCCACGACAATAACATTATTAATTACAATATGGTAATTTCGAGGCAAGCCTCTGAAGCAGATGATGCCAAGTCTTGATTCCTCGTGCGCGCAATCCGTGGGGCTCAGCCATGTGAGCGTGACTCCCTCCAACGGATGGCTCGAGTAATTAGCACAACCCGCTGCTTCCAGCTCAACAGGGCTCTTGCTCAGGAGTGAGGATTTCTTATCTGAACGCTGAAAGGTCCTGCATCCCACTCCCGCCGGCCGGCACGCTGTCTCCGCACGCGCCGGCGGGATTGTCCCAGGGCGAGTGGCACTACAGGGTCTCAGCTCCAGCTCCCCGTTCTGCCATGGATCCCCTCTGCAGATTAACAGCCCCCACTGCAGCCATCTCTCTGCCATCTATGTTCTCCTGACACATCAGGTCCATCTCCCACTGCAAGAACGAAGCACTCGAGCCCGTAACCTCCAGGCAGACCCAGTGAATTCTGTTCATGCCGCTGTAGGAAGCAGCGCGGCCAAGATCTGGGATTTGGCATGAAGGCTCCAACTCCGCCAGGCCAAGAAAACCTGCTCAGCAGTTGGTCAAAGCAGATAAATCTTCTGGTGAATTTGGGAAAATTTCAAATAAATCCCATGGCGGCTTGTGATTCCAAGTGGGAATAAAACTATGGTCGTGTTGGTCCAAACTGGACAAAACCCATGGCCAAGGGGGAAAACGGCGGCCGGCGACCATCGGTCCTGAACTGCTTCGGTCCTTTTGTATTCCCTCTTTGAGCACAAGCCCCATCTCAGACCTATATGGCACCACGAGAGAAGTTTATAAACTTTTCATTTGAACTAAAACTGCCCCCAAAGAGGAACAAACACCAACGGTACCCAGCGACACGTGGGCAACTGCTCTTCTGTTCCCGTGCCCAGCTGCTGGGCACTTCCAGCCGGCAACGCCAGGCACCAGTGTGGGGTTTGAGTCACAGACTGTGTGAGAGATTATGAGAAGACCACCAAATTCATTATTTTTTTCTAAATCTAGCCAGGAATTAAGGTCAGGGTTTCAGAGATTAAATGCCAGTGGGATTATGATTTGCTAAGTTTCAAAAAAAGGAGGATTTTCTTAAACTGGGAGTTGCCTTTTTTTCCTTTCTTTTCACAGTAAGTCTGACACAGAGCCCTCTTCTCCCATCCTTCGTCCAGGGGGGAGGTGCCAGCCTACGAGCTGCTGCTAAGGGCATGTTTTTTCCTCCAGAAACTTCATAATTTTGTACGTTTATAGACTGCTTCACAGAAAGCTTTGAAAACCCCCAAATGCCTAAAATCCCTTACCCAAACTGAGTGTCATGCAAAATGGCGGAATATCTGTAGAGATTCAAACTCAGGGCACTGATTTTGGCAGTTAAATTTTTTTTTAAAAATGCAAAGCTTCCTCACTGTCCACACGAACTTGGGACTTTCTTCCAGTAACTTCTTGTACTTCCTTCTTTTCTCCTTCTTCCTTTTCCTTGCTCTACATATCTCCCTGAGAAGCTTTTATTTCACCTCTCCCTCTGTCCCAGCCCTCCCTCCCACAGCAGCTCAAGTGTCCTCTGCCAGAGAGACAAACAAGAAAAGGAAGTGGTGGGGTGGCTGGAACAAGCGGCGCTTCCTCCAGCATCTTCCACATTAACTCCACAACACACTTGAGCAAACTCACCGCGCAGTTGGACAAGCGATTCATTTGCAGAACTCATATAAAATACGATTACAGGAAGACAAAGGGGAAAGAAAGAGAGGTGGGCAGGGATAAGATGATCATCTCAAAAGCTGGTGAGGCACAAAGAGACTTCAGAGGAAGAACTGCATAAGAAAAGGCTGAGCTGAGAGCCTGCAGAGCAGTGAAACAGGAGAGAAGATGGATGGGGAAGAGAGCAGAGAAAGACCCCATGAAGCAAGCAAGGCTAAGAGTGCTGGTAACCAGAATAAGTCAAGTTTTTGAGCTCACTTTTGCAATGCACTGCCAGACGTTGAGCTTGCTGCACTGCATGATCAACTGGCCACAGGCATTATGGAAAGCTCAGAGGCTGCGGGGAGAGCCCCGAGCATCTCTGGGTCACTGCTTTAAGCATTGTACGAAAAAGGTAAACGAGAATTTCGCCAAAAGATGGGAAGCATCACATTGACCTCCACAGCTTGACTCTTGGTAGACGTACTATGCACTAAGACAGAGCTCAGGCAAGCTGTAGTAGGTGAACTCTTTCCCACTCTTCACCAGTTCTAATTTTATCTCCGAAAACAAGAAGTGATACACAAAAGAACTATGTTCTCAGTGTAGAGATTGATTTATTTATAACCATTTCATTTAATACTCACAGCCAGACAACAATCAAAGGTAGGCCAGGGAGGGTGCAACATGGTTGTGCACCAGCCCTGGTTAACCACCCTCTTGAAAACAAACCATGTTCCAGATAAACACATCTTAACCCCTTGAGCGAAGGGTAGTAGTGACATGTCAGATAGGAACCAAGGCTGGCCTTGGACCACATCTGGAGACCTCTATTAATCTTGGTTCCTTCTACAACCAGAGCCAGCATCTCAGCAGATGGTGCTCTTCCCTCTGTCGAAGAGTCAAAGCACTCGCATGATGCTGCGAGGGGGGGAAATAAAGCCAAAGCCTTGTCACTGTTTTCTTGTAAGATGCCCAGATGCTTCTTCCAGAGCACCCTGACCAGGTGTCATCTACATCCCAGCAGGGCTTTGTGGGTCCCTGCTAACACCCTGCCCTCAGCTGCTGGGCTGTGCCACACGTACCCAACTGCAAGGCTCTACCCCAGCGCTGGCTGCGCTGCAACAAGGAGTGATGTACTGATACAATCAGTTTTCATAGTTTTTGTAACACCACAAATCATGCTGAATGGCACGGAGTGAGAGCCTGTCCGGGGGTTGATTCCATTGTGCTTGCCTGGATTGCAGTGAGAACAACAAAACTGCTATTTTTAAGTTTATTTGAACTTAAAGCATTAAGATAGACTAAAATCTCATGCCCCTGGCAATCATGTTGCAAGTGCTTTCTCCTTGCATCTGCTCCACACCCCAGCCTGTACTCTAGAAGCATCCTCAGACTCCCAATTTTGAAAAAGAAAAGAAAAAAAAAAAAAAACAAACCTCAAATCCAGTAGAAATCAGATGTGGTAACACCAATTACCCTGGTCACAGAGAAAGACTTCAAAACCAAGAAAGGTCAGCTTAAAAGATGACCCATCAAATTCATTTGTTCATTTTAACCTTACATAAGCTCTCTTCTATCTGGAAAAAAAAAAATAGCCTAAAAAAAAATACATATATATTTACGTCTAAATTTTATTTCTGAGGGCTTACACAGTTGAGCCTGAAAACAAGGTAAAAAAAAAAAAAGCCCAAACTGCAGAAAAGAAAAATCCAAGACAAGTCCCTTCCTTGCACTGCTCCCTCCAGGCACTCTAACAGGAACTCCAGAGCTTCTGCTCTCATTTCTGACATTAAATTGCAAAGATCTTCACACCTGCACAAAGTGGTAAGTGAAAAAAAAAAACCACGAGCACCCACTAGAAACTACCTTACTAAACCAGGGTCAGCGTCCCCAGTGTGGTCCCTGAGAAATCCAGCTGCACAGGCACGGAGAAGAGAAAGCTCTTTGCTGTGAAAATCCCAGGGTGTTATTTTGGCTTTGCCACAACACGGGGAGGTCCTCTGAAAGCCAGTGCATCGCATCTCCTACGCAGATAAAAAGCAAATCTAACAGAGTATTTTCATCTGCTGAAGCCTGCGGAGGTCCAGCAATTAGCAGTGCAAGAGATGCCGGGCAGAACGGAAGCAGCGTGATCCATGATGCACATACTAAACAGGAATGTCAGAAACTACTCAGGGGAAAAGGCAGAAAAGAAGAAAAAGTTCCTGGTTCTGCTTCGTGCCTTTATTGCCTGCCCTTGCAGAAAGCGTGGGTTTAATGAGCAGCCCTCCCGCACAAGGACTCTCCTCTCTCCACCACGCAGATTCTAATCAGCTCTGCTATGGGCATGACCAAACCAGGCCCTGAGAAACACAAAGGTTTATGAATTTGAAAGTCCTGATGGAGCACACTCCTGGGGACTTGTTAGTCAACTTTCTCCTGCTGCTCTGTCGGCCTGAGCTTGCTCCGATGGAAACACGAAATGATCCACCATGTATGTATTAGGAAAGCAGAGCCCAGACACGGTCCCATGATGTACTGAGAGCCACGACACAACGGTGTGGCAGATCATAGAATGGTTTGGGTTGGAAGGGACCTCAAAGATCATCTAGTTCCAACCCCCCTGCCATGGGCAGGGACACCCTCCACTACACCAGGTTGCCCAAAGCCTCATCCAACCTGGCCTTGAACACCTCCAGGGATGGGGCATCCACAACTTCTCTGGGCAACCTGTGCCAGTGCCTCACCACCCTCAACGGTGATGGGAGCAGGAGCCACGGTCCTGCTCATGCAAGAGGGATGAGGATGGAAAGAATCACCTGCAGGTCCTTGCAGCCCTCCTCGGACCCCTCTGCGACACTGGTGGCGTTGGTTTCCCCGGATTTCTCCTTGTCAAGATATTGAGTAAAGAAAAAAACATCTTATTAAGATGCTGACCCATGGGTCTCATGTTCTTCACACAAATTAACCTAGAGAATTAGATGTATTTCATATAAATCATCTTCTCCCCTTCTCTCTGCCTGCCAAAAAAAAGGAGTGGGAACAGCCTATTGAATCTGGCACTCTTTTAATGAGAAAAACGACGCAAGACAACCTAATGAAGTAGGAATTCCAGCTGGATATCAGTAGATGTATGAATAGAACATAAACCACTCATTTTTATCAGCAATAATATCAGCATTAAAAAGGAAAAAGAAGTCTATAGCTTTTTTTCCCCTTTCCCTTTCAAACGAATGCCAACAGGATCTCATTCCCCATCCCGCCCTGACTCAGTGGGATCGCTCGCACAGGCTGCGGTCCCCGTCTGATGCTCCGCAACAGCCTTCCAGGAACGGCCAGCGCTGCCCTCCTGCCGACCGCTCGCGACAACGGGCGACTGCGGCGAGCCAAAGGGGCACCGGCTGTGCCGGATCACACGGATAAACCTGCTCGCTGGAGGGCACGGGCTAAACACGACGGGCGCGGAAGAGAACCTGGCGTTGCGTTGGCTTCTTCAAGAAGCACGAATTGCACGCCCTGCATCGTTCATCGGCCACACCAGCACAGAGGCTGGGATACAGCACACGGCACTGGGACGGAGCCGAGGTGCACTGTGCTATCCCAAACACGGCGTTTCATGAGTTCGGAGAGTTTCGGTCCGCAACCTAAAAACAACTACGGCAGAGAAGGTGTGGTGTGATTTACTGCATGCCCAACATCATCTTGGGTTAAATCCAAGGAATTCCATAGCAGAGCTAGGGAGACAGAAGCTGGGATCCCCTCTGACCAGAGCACTTGTGCCCATGAATACACCTCTCTGGGTTCAGTGAGAGCTCACCAGAGCTCTGGACCGGCTACTGGACTTGACTTCTCACCCACACCCTCCCACTAGACCGAGTTAAGAGATTTCACAGCCTGAAACTGGCTCCCAGATATGACACTCCTGCCATTCTCTAACAACACTTGTCTTTTCTTTCCCTGCCCACGTTACATAATAGGCAACTTTATTTATTTTTTCATAAGGCGTCTTTTCATAACAATAGAAACTACTGGAGACCGAGATAACTTGACGAATTTTTCCTATTATCTGAAAGCTTAGTCACTCAGGGAATTAGTCATGTTCAAAATAACAGCCAGGCGCAAAGAGATTCAGAGCAACCGTTCTGGAGCAGAAGCAGCTAATGTCATAAATACATTAAGATGTTAGCTTGAAGCATTTCAGAGATTTTTCAAGAAATGTTTAAAAAAAAGAGAAACCCTTTGACTGGATACAAGGAAATCAGGTTCCTAGCAGTTAAAAAACCACTGCAGTTTACCAAGCCTGCTGTGCTCAAACACTAAAACCCTGAACACAGGAGGGACAGATGGACTTTGTGACCCCACGGCGCGTGTGGTTTCCCAGCGAGTGCGTCCTGTTCCATGGGCTACGAAATACTGCTTCATGTTTCTATGGCACCCTCCAAGCAGCAGTCTCAAAGGGTTTTCCGGACATCCCCGATGAATCATCAGGACATATCTCAGGAGACAGGCAAGTCATCAGCATGTCCGTTATCCAGCAGGTAGGAACTGTGGCACAGAGCCACGGTTTGCGCATGGGACTAGAGCCAGGCCTCCTCCTAGGCACTCTTGGGATTAAAAAAGGGCAATCGTCAGCAGAGATCAGGTATTTATCCAAATATTTTTATTTACCATAACATCAACTCCTTCTTAACCTGCATGTTTTTTGTGCACTCTTATAGCAACAGGTGTAGTCGGAGGCTACAATTGAAAGATTACAGAAGCCCCAAACTGAGAGTGAAATGGAAAACAGAACAGAAACTATGTGGGTGAGAAAAATCCCACAAAGAAACGCACTTGGTAGGACTGACTTAAGGCTTTGGGAGCTCTTACGGCATCGCAGCACACACAAAATCCTCCAGAGCTCGTTCAACCCAAGTTATCAACCTCCAGCGCCAGGAGATGCCAGGATGAACAGGAACAAACTTGGAATAAGCCACTCTCTGGTGGGAAAAGGCCCTCCTCGCTGAGGCTGCAGGCTACGGAGATGACAGACCAAAGCGCATCCTCTGAGGACCCAAACTTGTTGCCCTGAGCAACCTGATCTAGTTGGAGATATCCCTGTTCCTTGCAGGGGGGTTGGACTAGATGACCTTTGAAGGTCCCTTCCAGCCCTAACCATTCTATGATTCTATGAAACTGTTTGGCAGGTCACCGCAGCTTCCCCACGTGCTCCGTTGCAACTTGCTCCATCAGCCAAGCCAAGTGCTCTCAGTTCCCTTTGATCTCTGTGGGAGTTCAGGGTGCTCTGAGCCTCTTAAATCCCATTTTTCTCTAATCCCTGGATCCTTTTTCCATCCCATCCTGGCCTGGCTTCTCCCCACCACCTGCGTTTGCTTATCTGAACTCATTCAAAAATGGAAATCAGACCAAAACTGCTTTCTCCCTCTTCTCTTTTTCCGACTTCACATTGAGCTTTTCAGGCTTACGGAGTGCAAAGAGCCTTTGTGCTTTAAATATCCCATGGTTTGCAGACTGACGAGTGGAGAAGAATCAGTAAGGAAAAACGTAAGAAAGCCGCCTGGCCGCTCAACTGCTCTGCTCAGGAACATCTCCACCACTTGCAGTATTTGGCCCTTTTATTCACTGAATTCCATTTCAACACATTTTAAGCTACGACGATGTACAATAGTTTACTTTTTGTTTATGACAGCAATGTAAAATATCAACAGATCGATTTCAAACATTCAAACAACAAGCATGGCAAAAACGTGGCTATATATGTCTGTAAAAAAAAAAAAAACAAATAAATACTGGGACTCTGCAGCTATTGAAGCTAATGACTGCACTCACTTTCACTTTCACAGGCACAACATTAAGCCCAGAATTAGACCCTATGTGAGGAAATACCGAGGAAGATGCACATTTGACTTCCCTCTAACAGCGCCAAAGGCTTGGGGAAAAACTCTGCCCTTGTCAGATAAAAAACTGCTCCAGAAAAGGCTGTATTATGGCATGATTTAAACCAACTGATTGCATTCTCCTGCCGGATCAATATTCCCCATGAAGAATGCCTAACCAAATGATCGTCGCACTTACAACACCGATCAGATGCGCAGATTTATTCTCATCGCTACCCATGACAATTAGTTTCATCTTTCTGGGTTAGAAACAGATACTACCAGAGTTTAGCAACTCAGTACCAATGAAGCGTGTAAAATACCCTCATGGGATGCCAGCATAATTGGCAAAAGATTAATTGTTTCAAAAACAGAAAGCAGCACATGCAAAGGAGAGAAAAAAAAAAAAAAGAAAAAAGAAGTCCCAACAGCTTAATATTATGGAATAATAGCTAAGTTTAAGGGGCTGATTTAGAAATAAAGAGCCACCTGCCACGAGAACAAAAGGTAGTATTCACTTGTAAAATATTAGTGACGTGCTTCTTAGAGATGACTAACTCTGAAAGGGAGCGGGTCTGACTCTTTAACCCGACGCAGCGCTGAGAGCGCCAGAAAACAGCACCTTTAACAAACCAGTGCTGTGCAGAACTTTGGAGAAATCAGTCTAAAATCCAGGTTCAGACCAATGTGCCTGCGCAGAACCAAGTCCAGGGATGCTATCCAAAATAAATTTCTGCTGCTGGTCTTTAGTAGATACACAGAAAATAATACCAGAGTAAAAAAAGACGGCTGAAAATCCCTAACAGAGGCTCAGTGCTCATGAAAATTGGTCCAGTGTTGCTCTAGATGGAAGGCTGAGGTTCTTCACCATATGGTGGGCAGCTTAACGAGCGTGAGTGCATCAGCCAACCTTTGCTTAGGAGGAAACTGAGCCATTTTATATTTCTGTAGCACATTTTAGCCAGTAGACTGAGGTGATAATATTCACACCGATGTGCTGAAATGCAGCCACTTCTGGTGTGGAATAACTCATTTGTTTAGCGGAGTACGTCGATACGATGCAACGTTTTAAGTGCTAAAACTGCAAGTAACTTAGCAATGAGAACTGCAGGCAAAACCTGCATCAGATGGAATGTAGCTGTCTGCACGGGCATTTGGCCAGGACATCTGGACCAATATGCCTTGTCTTGCAGAAAGAGAGCAGAATTAGTATGGACCAAGCATCAGCAGGACCTTGGCTTTGCAGCACAGCTGTCAGGGTGCTCCCAGCAGCCCAGCTCCTCCAAGCACAGGAGCGCTGTTGGCCCATCAAATCCCTCGGACCACAGCCACCCATCCCCGGGCAACCAGGCTCCTCGCTCACAAGTGATGGCAAAGATCTCTAATGGATTTACCTTATTTGGTTCAGTTTTATTTTGTTGTTTTGTAATCCTTTTCTACCCTATTTTCAGATGATCTAGAGATACATGGAGTATCTTCAGATGCTGCTGAGGATGTTAAACTGCTGTATAAAATACAGAAACCACAGCCCTCTCTTTCATTTCTTCCCTTATTAGAAGATGCAATATTGGGAAATTCCTGGGTAGAATCTGCTTCAAAGTCAATCACTGGAGTTTCACTTCCCCCCTCAAACATTTTAAATTACAGGGTATTCAGCAACCACTATAATTTCTCTCTAAGAGAAGGCAAAGATTAGACTAATCAGAACAAAATAACAAAGTCTCCCTTATTGCCAGCAGCAAGAAAGGAAGCTGGAAAGATAAGAGGGCGAGAAAGTGTCAAGTCTTGTGCTACGTCAATTAGAAAAGCAGTTGGCCCTGCACCACCTCCCCTCCCCACCAGAGCTCAGCAGTCACTCGGGAGGCAAGGAAAAAGGATGAAAGAGCCACATCCAAGCTTTCCATCCCCACTTTTCTTTCAGCGTAGTCATCTCCGAGAATGTAAATCGGCGAACGGGCGAAAGGCGATTTGTGTTGCTTAGACACCGGCGGAGAGGGGGAAAGTGCTACGCTGGCATGCGTGCGGGGAGGCGCGGGCACCGGGGGGCAGGGGAAGGAAAAGCCTGGATGCTCAGCGGGTGGGAGGAGGCAGCAAAACCCCCAAACTGTTGCTGGGTGGTAGACGAGCCTTATCAGGAGAAATTTGCTCCCTACACCCCCCCAGTTACGCTGCCAGCACCGGCTTGAGGGTCTTTCCGAAGCAGAAACCATTAAGCTCCTGTTTGTGTAAGTATCTTAGAGGGGATGGAGGGCAGGAGCAGGCTGCACCGGGCATCACGGAGCTGCCAGCTGGGCATCAGGAGAGAACGGGCAGCGACTTCTGCACTGGCTCCAAAACCGTCCCCGCTGCCAGTAACATCTGCTGGGTGCCCCCAACGGAGCCGAAACGCAGGGGCTGAGCCGGGTGACGCCAGCAGCCCGGGGGGCCCGATCCTGCCAGCCACCCGGAGCGGGTCCATGCCACGGGACCAGCCCGTAGGGATGCCCGAGCCTCCCCGCAGGGTGGAAAATGCCCAGAAAAGGGCAAAACAAAAACATAAAAACCTGCAAAACCCAGCCCAGCGCAGAGGGAAATGCCGTTGCAAAGCAAAGCTGTACAAGGAGAGAGAGCTGGGGAGGAGGAGGAGGAGGAGGAGGAGTATCTCGATAACAACCGCATCTCTTCACAGGGAAGTTTCTGAATGAGAAACAGAGATCCTTGCTGAGATGGGGGAACTTCCCTGGTTTCCCTGCCGGCAGATACAGCCCCTCAGAGCTGAGCTCCAGGCACGGTGAGGGCACCCAGAAATGGGCAATTTTTTCAATTTTTTCGATTTTTTGTAATTAAGCAGAGCTGTCACTGTTCGAACCGCTGCTCTTCAGAGGAGCGTTTCACAGGCTGATGCACGCGCAGGCAGGGATGCTCCGGCTCAGCAGCACATCCAGGCTCCCCCCGCTCCACAACTCATCATCCCCAGGAGGGGCAGATCTGACAGGTCCCAGCGGCGGTTCCACTGCCGCCAGCCAGCACCCAGCATCCCCGCTGCCGCGCTCCAATCCTTCCAGTCCTCTCTCCCAGCTCTTACACCACACACCCCACACCCGAGCACCTGGAAAATCCTTTGCTTTCCCCTTTTCCTTTGCAAACCCACCACTTCACCCTACCGAAACCCACCTCCCCAGCCCCTGCCAAGCGCCGCTCCCCCCCTCCCACGCCCCAGCACATGCACACCCTCCTTCCTTCCTTTTAATTTCTTCTTTTGCTCAGCAGTTTGGGAATGCAGAGTCCATAAAATGGCTACAGAGTGATCAATGGTTTCAAGGACAGGGAGTAAAGGAGGAGTCAGGAGATAGGACGGAGGCTTATTTCTCCATCAAACTACTGCAATAAGAGGAAAAGAGAAAGACATAGCTACCTGAACTCACCATTCCTGATCCATCCCTTAGCCACTGCATCTTGCTTCTGATGATGTCCTTATTATCAGGGAGGGGAGGAAAAAAAAAAAAAAATCCCTACTGCCTGGCGAGAGCTGGCAGGGAAAAAAAGCAGCCCCCCACCCCCACCCGAGCCCGGAGCTTTCAGGCAGACATCCCTCAGCCCGGCAATCCCGTGCCTGTCAAGAGCACGTTATCAGCAGCCTCCTCGCTACCTGGGACTGTAGTTATTTATTTCAGTCACAGACCGAGGGATTTGAGGGGAGGGGGATGTCCTTTTTTTTTTTTTTTTTTCTTCCCCCCCCTTGCCGTGCTTTGAAACTCTGCAGGAGGAGAGGGGAGGGGAGAGAGGGGGGGATCTACAAGAAGTTCTGGAGGGTCCCCGCAGGTGCTCAGCACCCTGCCCTCGCTCCCGGCACTACAGGACTCCCAAATCTGCAGAGCCAGCACATGCCTCCATGCTCAGCAAGGGGCTGGGTATTTTGCTGACATCCGAAGGGCAGTAAGCTCTCCCTCTGCTCTCCGCAGGCAGGATGAGCCCCCTTCCCACCGCAACAAAACCTCCCAGCCCAGAAAAGTGCTGCACCTGCCCAAGGTTATCCTGCCCCGGCACCCGCGCTCAGCTCCCCACTAAGGGTTTCAATCCCCTACCCTCTCCCTTTGCTTTTTCCTGGTCAGAGCAAGGAAACAACAGCCCCCCGCACAGTCAGAGAAGACAAGGCACTCATTAAGCGTTCATCATCAATACGGCCACCCACCACGCCGGGGTAGATGAGCTCAGTCTGTCTGGCGCTGGTTAGAAGAGGCGGTGAGAGCATATGGGATGTGCACAGCCAACTGGAAACAGGACTGAAACCTCCCGAGTCCTCCAGCTGCGACACGTATGTCGACGTGGTTCTCCCCATTTTATGGAGGAGATGTGGAGATCGGAAGGAGTTGGCCAAGGCCGTTCAAAGGGGCTGCTGCCACTGCAGCCCTCTGCCATCCTCCTGGAGCTGATCACCTGCAGGAAGGGGCAGCCCGTCCCAAGGACTGGCGCACACCTGAGTACAGTCAATATTCCCCACCAATATTCCCAGTATCTCCTCTTTGGCAGCTGATGAAGTCCACAGCTGACTTCAGAGGGAGGAGAGGGCAGGTACAAATCGTGGAGACGATGTGGGAAACGGCTGACATCCTGCTCGGAATGTCAGCAGTTGGGATATACATACACTGGGTACACTGGATGAACTGGATCCATATAGAGGATATTCTGCAAAACCTGTAGGGAAGCTCCAATCTCCTCTATTACATTTGCAGAGGATTTTAGGGTTGTGTTTGACTGTGTTTTTTTCCATGCACTCCTGCCTCAAGGGCAGGAGGGCATTTGAATCTTCTGCTCCTGACCTCCAGAGGAGTCAACGTTTTTCCTGCAGCTGGAGATTTTGAGTCAGGAAACAACACGCAGCTCCTCGTGACTGCCACTTTCTGCTAGTCCTGCGCCATTCAGCAGGATGCGCGAGGGATCGGAGCCCGGGTGGCTTCACTTATTTGTTTAAATAGGACAGAACACAAGTACAGGCAGGAGTGGAGGGATGCTGCCCAGCATCTCTGCATCGCTTGGGCCCCACGTAGCCTGCTCTAGTTACATCAAGCCATATTCCATCACCTTTTATACAGGCACTGACAGCCATCATTGTTCCCAGAGACGGCTGACAAAAGGAAGAGTCAGGAGGCAAACACAGGCATCCAAACTCTGGAATTCTGCCTAAGCTTCCTATGTTAAGTGACAGAAACTCCAGGTGAGTTATTTACATCCAAAGGAGGACTCTGGTCTGAAAATCCCACCTTTGAAAACCGTTCTGGAATGTATGTGTTGTCAACGTGGGTCTGCTCCTCACCTTCCCTCCCGGGGAGAGGCCAATCTCCCATGCGATGGCCACGTCTTTGTGCAGCCCTGGTTTCCACGGAACTCACGGGTACATTGTCTGTGTGGGATGCCAGTCAGACCCAGTGCAACTTCACCAACTGGTTCAAAAGCTGTAGGGGTTGGGGAGAGCTGGGACCAAAGAACTGATGGATAGACATCCTGAACACACAGGCATTGTTTCCTTCAGAAAATTGGACTAAAAATAAAAGCAGTGTTTTCTGTAACTGAAGGGTCAATGTTTTTTCTACATGGAAATATTAAATGAGAGATCTGCATCACTGTCAAGCACACGCACAAATAATACCAGACAGACCCTCTTAAGCACAAGAGCATCCTTAAAACACGCACTGCACCATCCCTGTAACTTCAGTCGAAGTTACACTCATCTTAACCTTGGCAGTGCAAACGGAGGGAGAAGTTGTCTGGCACATCCCACCCTGTTGCTCTAACTGGTAAAGTGGATCTGGAGGAGGAGGAAGACAAATTTTGTTGGGGCTTGTTACGCACAAGCAGACGTTATACCCGTTTCTGCCCTCCTGCTGTCAGCTGCTGATAGGGCCTGTCAATAAGGCTAATATTCCACTGTCTCACTTCCCATCCCTTGTGTAGACCAGGCTGATTTGAGAAGCAAACCAAAGATTGCCAGGTTAATTCTTGCTCCCTGCGAAGGTGACAAAAGGCAACAAGGACCAGAGATTAGCCAAATCCCTGAATCAGCATCATTCTGCACACAAATCCAGTCTTGCCCGGATCAATGGGGCAGTGATTCTCTCTGGCATGTGCAATCTCAGGGAGAACCCAGCTGCATTTCCCTTGCCAAAAAAAAAAACGCACTTCTGTTGCCTCACTCTCTATGCAAAGCATTTTGCAGCCAGCCAGCAGGCAGGGGACCGAACCCACAGCGGGTGCAAGAGGAAAAGCCAGCTCCTCCACTGGAGCAACCCCACGAGGGAGGAAAGCACCTGCCTCCCAGGAAAGGGCACTGTGTCTTGGCTCCTCTGCCAGACATTTGAGTGGGGATGTTGCAACCCAAGGCACAGTGGGTGACCCCACCAGCACACATCGGACACGTAGTAGGATTTCAAACGACACACCAGAGCTGCGAGTCACGCGGAGCACTACGAGTGCTATGGGCACAATCCATTGCCTAAGGGGTAACAGAGGCAACTTTAAGAGTTTAGTATTTAGGTACAAAATTTGCACTGCAGGCTCCTGCCCTGTGGTTCAGCTGACAAAAAAACTGACTTCCACTCCCAATGATAGTGAATAATTCAACACTGCTTGAACTAATTTGAGGAAATCCCTCTGTTTCTAGAAAAGCACTGAAGATGCAAGCAATAGGAGAAGGTCCTTTTAGCTATCCCTTCCCCACACTCCATTGGCCATGGAAGGTGAGGATGTGCCACAGCCACAGGTCAGCACACTGACGGAGGTGTGCCCGCGCGGGTAAGTCCCCAGGGGTAACTCGCACACCTGAGGCAGCACAAAGCAGCACCCAGTCCCACTGGGGAGGCGAGAGGGGATTTTGTTTTGGTGAGCAGAGGGGGTCCTTGGTTTATCTGGGGGACCACTCCAGAAGTCCCCTGTTAGAACGCGTACGTTTCTCCTTGACAACACCATGTCCCATTCGTTCTCAGCAGAACGGCTGTCTGGTAACGTTTTACCTGTCACAGCCTCTAAATGTCTCTTTCCCTACAGAATAAAGACCAAAACCAGCTGGTTTCAGCCTCTGGATCCCTGTTGCCTGCACAATTCCTTTTACCACACTCTTGGTCTGCATCAACCAACTTTTGGGATAATCCAGCCACTTGGTCTAAATCTGCACAGACTAATAAAACTTCTTGCAGCTTGGAGCATCCTTCCAACCCCCCCTCACCACATGCCCTGCGCCTCCAGCCCGCACGGACCATCCCATGCATCTTCACATGCAGTAGCTGCCTACAGGCAAGGTAATGCCAGCTCATGGGAACATCTTCCCTTTGACAGTCCAGTCCGGTTTGGGATCTACTGCAGACAGCCAAGTGACTGATAACGTGTAATAACCTCACAGGTGAGCAGAGGTGTGAAGGCAGGGCCAAGGTTTACCTGGAAACTGCTCTGTAGGAGCAGCTGTGACTGATATAAGGACTATAATTATTATATCAATGCCACTTTTCCATGTGTAACATTTTTCTCCTAACTACGTGCAGCTGGAGAGCGATTCAAAAGCAAAGCAAACGGGTATGAGCAGGAGGACACTTACTATCACACCGTGCTGCTGAAAAGCAAAAAGTAATCCCCAGCCTTGTACCTCATCCAATACATTCAGAGTCATGTAAGTGACACACGTGAGACTCCCACGACATTCCCACTGCAATCCGCTGTCCCATCCAATATGTGCAGACACCCACCCTGCTCTCCCACCGTTATACACCATTATGCTGTGGCATCGCAGGGCAGCTTTCGGGTGCA
This sequence comes from Tauraco erythrolophus, assembly GCF_009769465.1. Classification (NCBI taxonomy): domain Eukaryota; kingdom Metazoa; phylum Chordata; class Aves; order Musophagiformes; family Musophagidae; genus Tauraco; species Tauraco erythrolophus. Next base: position 22,523,637 of record NC_141477.1, read on the forward strand.
GATCCCTACTTTGAGACAAACAAAACAAAACACAACACTGGGATCCCAAATTCAATGGTTAATTTTCCTGTAACCTGCGAGAGCAGTACAGGAAGTGCAGCAGCCCTGCAGGATTTTACCTGCCTCTAATCTCTTTTCTTCACTCTATTGTGTTACCACATCACCACTGAAATCTCCTTTAGATCTTCAAGGCTTCCTTTCTTTAATCTCACCATAAGAATACTGCTATAAACCACTCTCTGGATGTGGAACTTTCTCCCAGATGCTTTCTCTCCCTTCCCTGCTGCTGCCTTCACAAGGGCATTTCATAGATTCATTCACAGATTCATAGATTTCTAGGTTGGAAAAGACCTTAGAGATCATCGAGTCCAACCATCCCTAATCCCCCATTAAACCATATCGCTAAGTAGATCATCCACCCTATTCTTAAACACATCCAGGGATGGGGACTCAACCACCTCCCTGGGCAGCCTATTCCAGGGGCTGACAACCCTTTCAGAGAAGAAATACTTCCTAACATCCAACCTGAATCTCCCCTGAATAAGCTTATACCCATTACACCCATTTCCCTTCCTTTGCTTTTCACCCATCCTCTCCTTCCTCCCCAACTACAACGTTCACTGGAGGTGTTGGAGAACATCCCGCAGCGAACAGCTCTCTTTCGAAATTCCAGCCCTGAATTGCCTCATTCCAGCAGGAGCCTGACAGTGCTCTTTGGGGAGCCCTGTGACACCACGTCATTTGGTGGCTGCAGAAGGCAGATGTTCTTCATCGCACATTAGAGAGCACAAATGTGTTCTTGCAGCCATTGTCTCTACCGAACTGCAAAGAAAAGGCACCAAATCCTACAGGTTAATTAATGAGAAAGGAGGGGAATTTGTCTAACCTCTACTAGGAATTATCCAGCCTGGCTTGGTAAGCCAATCAGCCACGCTACACAGCTACGAAATACGTACGTTCCTTCAGGAAAAAACCCCGGACCCTGTGGAATACTTTTGTAATGGCCCAGTGCCTCTCAGATTAGCACAGCAATAACGCAGCGCTGCGGGCTCTTGCAAGGCAGTATTATTATTTATGGTACATTACAAGAGAGCTTGTTTGTTCTTTAATAGGAGATGACATATTCACAAACTCCAGATACAAGTGTCCTCCTGAACTAACTCTGACACGAAGATGGTTATAGTCATAAATTACAGGACCTGAACAAGTGCATAAAAATCATTTGCTCTGATGTAAGCAATCGGGATCGTGCTGTTTACCACAGAAAGGGACAAAGATCATCATCTCCCTCTTGCAGCTGCAAACCAGGGGCACAAGGTCCCCCCCTCACTTGGCCAAGGTTACACATCAAACCAGTGTAGGAGCCCAAACTTGTCTGTCTCTGCTCCAAACCACTTCTCTGGTGGTAGATCAGCTACGTGTATGTAGACTCTACGTGCTGGCATAAACTAGAGTCATTGCTAATTCAATTATGCATATTTGGCATTATTAATTATTCGGTATGTTTCTATTTAGCAGTCACAGCGCAAACAGACGCCAGGCTAGCTCCAGGCAGAGGTGTGCAGCACACACAGCTTGCTCTTATGGCAAAGGATGCCAATGATGGAAAGGGCCACAGTCACGCTGGCCACAGCCTGTCCTCAAAGGACTTCTGGTTTGATTTTACTAACAAAGTGACAGTTTCAATTTTTGAGAGGCCAAAACCAAGCTATAACTTCTATGAAAGCCCTAGTGGAAAACCACAGTTTGGCAACCTGCTTTTAAAAGGCAATTTTTTTAAGGAAGTGAACTATTCAGTTGACAGCACAAGATCTCCCACAGACACAGACGTTCCTGCCACCCCTCTCCACGCTGTCCCCGGGATGGCCGGGGCGAGCCAGGCAAGGCAGCAAAGCATGCAGGTCCCGTACCTGCCGCCCTTCCAGAGCTGCTCCTTTGCCAAGTTGCCTCCACGGTTTGCATCCTGTTTACTATTCCTTTTTCCTTGTCACCCCCGTCTGACTGACAAGACGACTCATGCCTCAGCCCATTTGATTTGCTAATATCTTTCAACTTTTTCCAACAGTGGCATTTTTAAAACTCCCACACCTGCTTTAATTAAGCCATGGCAGTCTGTTGCCAAGGAACGCGCTCTGTTGCTAAGACCTCTGCTTTAGAGGAGAAAATTAATAACCTGCAGTCAAATTAAATTCCTAGGGTGATGAGGGAAGCACCCCAGTTCAGATCCCCAAGCCCGTTAAAAGCCTCTCCAGCATCCGAGTCTTCTTTATGTCCATCTGTTACTAGCGCTGCCCTAGTTCTGCTTATTCAGGGAAAATCCTATGGAGATTAGAAAAAGGAATAAAACTAAATTTGAAAAAGAAAGAGCTTTACAAGTAGCACAATGTTCATATATAAATGCATTTCATTTGTGTACTTAAGAGAGAGAGCTGCGGCCAAAAATAGAAATTTTTTAAAGAAAACTAGAGCTTAACATTACTATCCACAAGAAGATCTACAGGGAAACAACAGATGCTGCCCCCAGGTCGTACATTTTGAGGTCAGAAGGGACTGGCAAAGCCATATACCCTGCAACTGTGCTCCTCACTCTTGCCTGGAGGGCTGTTCCCTTGCAGGACCCAAGGACAGAGCCTCCTGGCCCACGGCATGGCCATGACTCATGGCCTAGGGTCTCTTATAGCCCTCCCTGTAACAACATCCAAAGCTAGATTCCCAGCCAAGCTCCTGCCTGTCCCCGCTCCCCCACCAAAGCCAGTGGGGATCCCGCTGGAGCTGGGTGCCTTCAGACAAGGCATCCCGTCCTAGTCCTACACCCACAAATATAAACTAAACCCTGGAACAGAAATGCTTTTCCTCCCATTGAGATATGTGCACTGGCAGAAACCACAGCGGTGAGCTGGCACGGTGTGATCCAGCCAAGGCAAAGCTCCCACCAAAGTCCACGGGATTACTGCCTGAGCAACAATTTTACAGCTTGGCTCTCCACACACAAAGCCATCGCACAGAAAGCAAGTCGCTTGGACTCCTAAGACCTCCTATCTCCACCAGGCAGGTGAAGGCTTCACGAGTAGGTCGTATTGATAAGGTTATGGCCACAGTTCATCAAAACGCACGGAGCGATGCGGACGAGTTTCACATTCACTCATCGCTCCTCCAGCTCTTTTATTTAATCCACGCTGTGACCTGTGGCCCTGGCTGCTGAGCTTAAGCAGCTCAGTTTGCAGCCACGTTCTCATGGCTTCAGTTGGTCTGAGTTACAAGTACGTGGCCAGAGTCCCTTAGCCGAGGAAGGTGAGGAGCACACGCCAGAGCAGGCAGGGATCCCGGAGCAGCCGAACCTCAGCCCAGCAAGTACGAGATGTCCAGTGACAGACATCCAGGACAACAAGGAGCGTTCTGACCGTCTTCTCTAGGGTGATGTATATTTAGTCCTTACACGTGTATTTTTCTAACATGCATGGATCAGGTCAATCTCAAGACTTCTAGGGCCTTCCTGCACACTTCCCTCTCTGCTTTCTCGTGCCTGCCATCAGCTGTGCCAGCCAGGGCGCAGCTGGCAAGTGAAACAGGCAGGGAAAGGAGCAGCTGGGACCAGCCCCAACCTCACCAGGAGAACTTGCGCTGGAGCATCATCTGCAGCTCCAGTCAGCGTAAGGAAACCTCTTTGCTGAGCCCCTTTGTTAACTGGAACTATTGACTTTGAGAGTGAGGACGATTACCCAGAGAGATGCTCTCCCTCAATACTTCAGGCTGCTAAAGGACCATGAGGTTTCCCTTCTGAGAGAGCACTGCCTTGAGTCACCCACTGGAGTCAAAAGGAAGATAGAGAGACTCTCTGTTCCCCACCCACCATCTGCAGAGGGATGTGAATTCACCTGATAAATAGTAACGTAAACCGAAGGCTGCAGCTCCTCAAACCCACTGAGCATGCTGCTTTCATGTCAGGCTACTTTTCAAGACCCCCACCGTCCCCTCATCAGACCTTCTTTGACACAGCCAGTCCACGGGTCTTCCCCACCGAGCTCAATCTGCAAAAGAAAGTTTCCATCTTGTTTGATTTTCAAAAGTATACAAAATTTCATTTTCCAACACTGCCTTTCTTAAAACTTCCATCCCTGTTCCCCTCCCTAAACCTACAACTCATTGCTGGTGTCCTTTGAAATTGCTGAAACCCATCTGCCGACAGTAATTACCAACTCAATGGTTTAATTCCAAATGAAATGAGATCCCTCTTGGGCTTGTTTTATTATTGCAGAGGAAAGAGGCCATAGGCTCCAAGAGTCTCTGGCTTGCCAGGAAGAAAGCAGTCAGTAGGAAGGGGCATTGCTCTCCTGCTGTTCCCACGTCTTTCATTTCTGCATTGCCACCCTGATGTGCGGCCGTACCAGTGCAGCGGGGTGTGCAGTAACAGGAGGAGACAGGCAGATCCAGGAGGAGCCAAAGGTTTCCCCATGGAAGCCATTTCACAGCAGGGATGCACGACAGCAAATACAGGGTGTAAAACATGGACAAGGATCACCTAACATCTTCCAGAGCATTTACGATTTTAGGTCATAAACCAACAGAAGTCTACAGAGGTCCAATCTCAGGAGCAGTTACGAAACGGCGGTCAAATAAATAAAGGGGTTAAACCAGCTACAGTACTGCCTGGAAAGCCTTTGTGTAGAAAAGCAATTCCTCTATTGTGTGCACATCCACGCACACGTACGAAGCCATAAATATGTAGCATTCTCTCCCTCTAGTGGCTGGAGGCTTGGAAATTAGAAGGATGGAAAATGACCCTCCAGTTCTGGGAGACAAATGGAGTTGTCCCAATCCATCTGTCCCCCAAAACCCCAGCAATCACCCCAGCAGGAGCTATGCCCAGGGAAGGTATTGCATCCTTTGCAATAGTCACTCCCCATCAGTACTACGCAGAACAGGATGCAACAAGCTGCTGTCTAAAATTCAGCTGCTACAGGTGACTGCATCAGAGTCACTAACCCACATGCTTTGCCTGTGTGTGCGTGTTTGCTTCTCCACAACGTTCCACTTGATAAGACCAGTACCTGCACCACTGCCAAGAGCGTACAAGAGCTGCTCCGTACTTATTCTCACCATATCATCCCACACCAGCCAGTCTGCCAGGTCTGCTCACACCTTACAACGTCAGCGTGCTTGTAGTAAAGCATGAGGCACAAAAAAAAGTCACCCAGAGATGGTCCGACCGCACAAAGAGAGCGCTAGTGAGACAAACCAAGTGTGCAACTTGAGATGATGTAACACGAAAAGCTCCCCGACGAACTGTTTCTGAACATCCTTATCTTAGTGTTAGAATTGCTCAAGGATTTCAAAGATGACAAAATTCCGAGCTCTGTACCACGCTTTGGGCTCCCAGCTGTGGTGACATGGCTTCTCCATTTTATTGTGAGAGTGTTGGGACTTGTGTTCACAGAAGCCTTCTGCCACTCAACCCATCCTCTACGGATAACTAGCATGGCATACGACATTCATTTTAAATAAATGCAGCACTGTTTAGGAGGACAGCATTCTTCAGAAGACGACACTACAGCAACACCAGTTTAAGACAGCTCCTTTCCACTAACTGCCACACAATTCTACCCTTTCATTTATCTTAGCTAAAAAAAAAAGTTACACTCAATAACAGGCATCATTACATCAGCACAAAATATATGTGTGGGGGTATGAATGCTGGATGAATATTCTCAACAACAGCAAAAACGTTCTTACAAAAGGCTAGGGAAAAAGGCAGAAAGAGGTGAGGGACGCTATCCAAGTGAGTTGGTGGCTTTGATTCAAAGGTAACACTTGCAAATATTCTTTGCTGGTTTTCTAGGCTTGCACGCCAATCAGAAGCATACCTGGGTGTTTCCAACAGCCTTGGGAAAAGGGGGTGAGTTTGAAGTGGGAAGGTCTCAAGCTTTGCACAACCTGGAAAAAAAACCATCCAGAAGGAAAACCTGTTCTGAACTCGCCTGGGACAGGTTAACAGAGCTCCCTGCAACACCACTGGCTCTCTGGCCGTTATCTCAGCCACTTCCCTCCCAGTGCCCCTGAGGAGATGGGCTGTGACAAGCCTGGCAGGGGCTTTCCAAGACCAGTCTCGTTGTATGACCGTAATCATTTACGTGTTGATTTTTAAAAGAGCGGATGCAAACCAGAACGCATTCATCCAAGCAGATGCCTGTAAGAACCAATGAGGCAGACAGATGTCAAAAACCACATTTATGCCGAAATCCCATTAAACCATATTTAATCCAAATCCCCTTAAACTATCCCGGCCTTTTCCTGCATCTCCTGCCCAACGACTCATGATTCATGAGAGCCAGGTCCACCCTTCGCCTTCCACAACTGTCCTTTGCCATTTGGTACTTTGATTGGCAGTGAAGCTTATAATTAGGTCCCAAATGTGCCACGCCATCACCGCTGAGTACATGGATTATAGAGAGGTAAAGACTTTAAGAGCCCATGTGATGTGAAGTCAGAACACCATCCTTCGCCTTCCGGAGTGCTAAATATACCCATGTTTTACTATATGCTTGTCTACTTAGCCGTCTCAAGAGCAGCCTGCACCAGTCCCTAAAAAAGGCACTTTGCTATTTATATAAAATGTGCTTAGCAATTTTTGTCACTACAGCTGCACAGATACGTGGGGCTTATCACCCTCATAAACTTCGACATGGGAAAAATCTACGCTACGAGCCAATCTTCCCGGGTTCTTAGGAACGGATGCTGTCAGGCGGGATGAGCGTGCCAACGCCTCCGAGAGCGGATTTCGTGCAAACTGACAATTTTAACAATGTGGAGAATGTGGCACGAGAAATAAGTTCTACAGGCAGCCACTGAGAATTTCCATGTATTCCAGCTATAAGAACGGTAGATTTTTGTGGTTTACTCTAGATTTTCACAATATGAAGATGCATATGAAGTCTCTCAAGAAAGGAACATATAGCATCACTTGCATGAACCAGGCAGGACTGCAAGATCATCTTTCCAAATTTTTCCCCAAATCTAACGCTTCTGGAAACGCAACAAGCAGACACGTTGACTCCCACGGCTGAAGACAACCACCAAGGCTCCTTAAAATCTCCACTGTGAAAAAACAAGATCGAACCAAAGGCACAGGGCTAAAACAAACGCTGGGGGGGTGACCTTTGCTTGCTTAAACTCTGCCAGACGGGACCCGTAACGGCATTTGAAGCACATGAATTGCACAAGACGGTTCGACTGAGCTGCACCGGAGGCTACAAACGCAGCCAGGAAACATCTCTCGAGCGTGCTGAACCGAGCGGGCTGCTTGCCATTTACCACCTGCAGCTTGCTGGGGTATTTTTTTTCTGGAAAGGGGTGGGTTTGAAACGTAGAGGATTGGTTATAAACCACAATTTTTCCCCTCAATTAAGCCGTGTTGTGAAAATATAAAAATAGCATTTTGGGGATAGCAGACTAACTGCAGAGGCATCACAAAAATATTCCTGGGTGAAGTGAAAAGGTGTGAAATACATGTTCTTACAAAGAAACGTGTGGCTTACGCTTTGCTCTGCTTCCACTACGCAGCCATATGTTGGCTGCTGTGTTCAGTGCTCTGCCATGATCCCACTTGGTGCCTGGGTAAACACGACTGCTGCACAATTTTGGGTTTGTAAACACTTAATGCTGATACCTTCAGTGGATAGTGACACTCAGGCGTCAGCTTTGCCATAAAAAGCATTTGATTAGGTCTCCTGCAAACTGCTTTGTTAAGAACACACTGATCCTATGCCTTTTACAAACAGGAAGAATCTGGGGGCTTCCTCTGCATCCCTGATCGGCTCTGTACTCTCTCACTGATATTTGGGCCTTTTCATTGTAAAGACACAGAAAATCACACAGAATTTCCTCCAGCTTTGAATTGCAGCCACATCTTGGGTGGGCAGATTGTCCCAGCTGCCAGTTGGCACAAAGCCACGTGAACATGGAAAGTAACAGCGTACCTGAGAGATGCACCTCATGGGCAACCAGCAGCTGATGACTCACATACCAGGCACTGCACAATTCCTTAAGCAATTTCTTCTTTCAAAGTAAAACGTCCACGACACATGGTAGCTCACTGCTAAATTTTCCAGCACAAAGATGCTTTCACTTACAGCTGCACAACCTGAGCTACCTTGGTCGTGCATCAAAACTGTCAGCCAGTGGATCAATACTAACCATGAACTCAGTAGGCAAATAGCTTTTGCAAAATTTTCATTTCTGCTTTTTTAGGAGTGACTGTGTTTAGATGTCTTCAGAGCACTCTGCCACACACCTGGGCTAGTTACAAACTCACCAAACGGGACGCAGAGCTGCACCAGTGAGGAGCTCTTCACCGCCCGCCCGCTGACGTGAAGCAGATTTTCACGTGGGAACTGCTCAAAACCACTGGCCACAGCGGTCTGAAGGCAGCTCGAGCACATGCTGCAGCCCCAGTGATGGGATATTCTCCCAAGGATGGCAAAATCTTGTGCCACAGGAAACAGTATTATCTATTTACCCAAAGTCTGGGGCTGTGACCTGGCTTCACCTGTATATATGCTCTTTACACGGAGATAAAACGCATGTTGCTTGAAGCCATCACAGGACAACACAAACTGGTAGTTATTGGCTGACTATTTTACCAGCTCTTCATGTCCAGTCACTCCACGTGTTGGAGAGAATATGACTTATTAGGAAAGGTGGAGGATTTAACAGAGACACTGATATGCCATGAGAGCCTTGTGTGCACACTTGGTGGCTGGAGGGCACAAGAGATGTTTGATCCTGTCTTGGATGAAACATACTGAATGACTTTGATTTCCCTCCTGTTCTCTCTGAAAGCGACCACAGCAAGGACAGAACGCTGCCGTAACATCCTTCTAATCACATTTCTCATGACCAAGTGATATTGCTCTTTCCTAGACTAGAAACAAAAGAGTTACCTTCTACAAGGAGAGGAATATTGTTTAATCCAAAGAGTGAGTTAATTTTTCAGACTCAAAATAAAGTAGCTAGTTCTTTGGCCAAGTTCTGATCCAGAAAGCCTAATGATGCTCAGGTTTACTTGGTTACACTTCCTCCAAAACATTTCCCGAGTTTTCTGAGCTTGCAAAACTTTATTGGAAGCCAAAGAAACACTGGGTTTTGGCAAAGATTCCCAGAATTGCTGCTCATTAGGGAAGATTTTTATTAAGTGATTTGCTTTGACACCTACAGTTCCAGCTGGAAAGCAGAAAACCATTTTGCTGAGTACTTCAGCAACAGGAAGGCCACGCTTTCAGGAGGGACCCAGCACTGAGCAATTATTCGTCACGAGTCTTATCCTTTCTCCAAAGACCCCAGCAGTAACCTAGACTTTCCTCTCTGACTTTGAGGTTTTAGAAGAAAAACAATGGGAAACCTCTTTCAAAAATCACTTCACAAAAAACACAGCAACACAAAATGGAACAAGCACTTCTTGCCCTGGATGCATCACATTCGGAACAGCAAGCCTGGGTTTGACATGGTTAGGCACCACAGTACATCTGCTCAGTCTTTCTGGTCTACCAGTTGTTCCATTCATACCTCGCACTCTTTCAAACCTTCCATGATGCTCAGGCTCTATTTTCTGATGCTCCATAAACCTCCCAGTATCATTTTGGCCCTGGTAGCTACGAAAACTGCATGAGAAGAGAAAATAGCTCATTATAATCTCTCCACTCTGAAAGGTTTTTTTCTCTTTTATTTTTTCCCCCCTTATTTCTTGTATTTCAATGTTATTTTTAACATGTAATAACAGCTCTGTTCCCCATCCCAGATGGGCCAACTCCTGCGACACCCCAGGAGCTCTCTGCACCCACCGACTTCGAGCCTACATAAAACAGACCGAGCAATAGGGCTGAGCTTCAGTGGCTCTTAAGCATTCACTTTTTTTGTAACATTCTTAACGCTGAATCTTGCAAGACCTCAAATCATCTTGCACTCATTTACAGGAATTACATACCATACTCACTTTCTCTTTCACCGAAACGGAGCTAGTTGTTGAAGGCAGCCATTATTTGACAGCCCACAGAAACGCTGCACAATAGATGAAGCCCCAAAGTAAAGAGCGCTCAAACGCACGCTGCACCACAGCCCTCGCGGAGCTCATCAGAAAATTGTGGCTTCTGCACAAAATGCTCACAGATATTAAAACAGGCTTAGGTTGGGGAGAGTTTCTGTTTAGTTTTGGGGTTTTTTTTTTCAGTTTCAAAATTTTCAGTTTCAGCTAAAACCTAAAAGCCAAGCGTGTCAACGGAGACATTCAATTAGGGTTCAGCACCTTAAAACTTTCTGATTTTTCTTATTTGAGCCTTCATCCTCAGAAAGAAGGGAAAAACTTCCAGGTAGCAGCACAAACACAAAAATTGGTTGTGCATCTAGTTTTCTGACCAAAACCCACAATCTCAACGGAAAACATTCAAACAGCCCTTATTTGTTCCCTCGAGGAGATCAGTGCTTTCTCGAGCTTAGGAAGACTATTGAACCCTGAAAACTCAGCGTACGTGAAGCTTGCTGGAAAACTACCTCTGCTATGTTCATACAGCACTCTACATGCATCATGTTGCACGCACCATCTTTCAGCACATTAAATTGCTTCTCCCTGAAAGCTCTTCTCCCACTGAGTCTGCTAATTGTTTCTGCTTTTAAAAGTTACTAATGAATTGAGAGTTGGGTATAGATGCTGGTTAAATAACCTCCAAGACTCCAAACAGGTATGGGATAAGCATAGATCATTCCCCCAAAAAGAGGAGAGCACCAGTTCATTCCTCATCCTCCTATGGCACTGCCATAATAAGGCCAACTTCAGCCCCAAGGTAGGGCTTCACCCACCTCCTCCTGAGAGCAAACCAGCTCCTCACTGACATGAGGACACCACGTGCAGTGCTCCCAGACAAGCACTTCCAGTCACCGTCTGTGCACAGATATTGGTACCTGGTCAATTAGACAGGAGGCACTAACGTTCCCCATCACAGAAGAGTTGCCAAAAAGGCACAGTTCCCTCTCAGCTTTCCCTCCTCACCAGCAAGCTGGGCAGGACAAACAATTCAGAATGAAACCGTTTCTCAGCACAAGCCCCCTGAGCCATCTGTGCCACCCACCCCTGCTTATCATTTCCAAGAATGAATCACCATTTCTTTACCCTCTTACCCTTCTTTAGCAGCGTGGTGATGAACACATCCCATTCCCCACCTGCCCAAGCTGTAGCAATTGTGTGACATCAAGCTGGAAGTCGCTGCTTCCTTTTCTGTATAGTGGGAAGACTTGACCTTGATTCCTCATCTAGACCCCTTGCTCTCTCTCTAAAGCCATTCAGTAAAAGCTGAACATTTAGGGTCAAATGTCGATGTTCCAGAAGTGCTTTCAGGCTGAAAACATGTCCCACAATATCAGTTCCAGACTCTGAGCCAAGCTTTGGGAATCCTAAATCATCTCTGGGGTCCCACTGCTTCTCCCACTCTCATCTGTCTACTCAAGCTGCTCTTTCAGAGATGAGAAATGTTGTTTCCTTTTACAAGGCACATTCTAACAAATCAACAAATCCTCTTCTTTTAACAAGGCTCTTGCTCTTATTCCCAGACGTGCATTCATGTACATCTCCTCCTGCTTTGGAAATCCCATTTGAAACTGCACACCAAAACGTTTTTAAGACTTATGAACTGATATGGTGGGAGGGAGAGAAGAAAAAAGAAAGCTGTTTGAATGTCTTTGACATGATGAAACAGCAGGACAAATACTCCCAAATGCAAAAATTTCTCCAGTTCAAACAATAATTGAAAACTACTTAATAGTTCCTTTGTGTCTGGTCTAAAATAAGAAGTGCCCTGGGAAAGCATGACCATGCAAATTGTTCCCCCTCCCAATTCTCTGACTCATCCTCTCTAAAAAGCTAGCACCACATGAATCTGAATGCAGCCCCTATGCCACGGGCAATGCCAACTGCCACTGGGCACCAGGGCGGGCTGTCCCAAAGCAGCAACCCTCAGTTGGGTTTGCAGAGAAACCTCGGGCGGATGAACAAAGAGGTGCTCCGACCATCCGGACCTCCCGGGAGCCAGCAGCCAGGTCAGGAGCCAAGGAAGGGATATGAACTCTCACACTTCTGTGTTAACCTTCAGCTCTCCTGTATGGGACGTAAGCCACTGTGAAAAGCATTTCATCCCACGTACGCCTCCCCGTAATGTGGCACAGGGCACCGCCAGCAAAGGGGCACCGCGGGAAGCTGGCTGCGGTCTGCCTGTTTGCTTGTGCAGTAAACGACAGCATCTGCAAAAAGGAAGGCTTTAACTTCTAAAACCAGCCCCCATTTTTTATAGAAGTAATTCCCTTTAAACACAGCCACAGTGTTCTCCTAATTCCAGAAAGCCAAACGCAGGCCAAGCTGAGTCCGAAACGCCGTGTGAACACGACAAAAACCTACGCGAGTTTGCAGCAGGAGCAGCCCCTGCCTTAGCTATGGGCTGAGCATGAACACAGAAGATGCTGTCCACCAGCTCTGCTGAGCACAAGCTCAGACTCCTCTTGAAGGAGAACCCCCCGTTGCAAAGAAAATACCCTGATTTCAACCCAAACCACAGCCGCAAACAACCAGTGTCCCTCCCAGCGGTGCCGGAGGACAAGGCGCAGGCACCCGCTCGCCGTGGGGAGCACCCACACCAGTGCCAGCAAACAGCAGGTCTCTTGGCAAGGCGGGTGCATGCCAGAGAAAGGAGTTTCCAACTGGCAAACATCAGCAAATCTCTCGATACGTGCGGTAAGACGCGAAGAACGCTTCTCCGGTGTCGGCACGTACCGCGCCAGGATGATCACAAATGTGTAAAATACCTCATTTTTCGGGGGGAAAGCAAGAGAAGAGGGTTCACTGCATCAGAGCCTTGGCAGCGCATGGTACTGACGTTTCCTTCATGCATAATATTAGCAGCCAAATTCCTGAAAATCAAGGCACGGACACATTCTCACCCCGAAAGGAAAGCAGGTGAACAAAGGAACGTGTTCCTCCGCTAGTCACGTCTTCCACCTGCCCACCCGGAGCTCAGTTCAATCACACTTTTTTTATATCAAATAATTAATGCAGCAGAGCTGACTAAAAGCTAAAACGCCACACAAAACATGAAAGCCATAAAACACCTTTCAAATCTACTTTTGGCCTCTCACGTATGGATTAAGCCCATCTCACCGTGCTCGCTCCGAAAGGAGACCCCCAGATCCTCGGAGCGAGCGCAGGGGCTCGTTTAAATGGCCAAGGATCCTGCAGCGTTCCGTCAGATGGTTTTGGGACTCATGGAATTACGGCCAATCCAGTAAAGACAACTTGGAATATTGCGTTCAGCTCTGGAGTTCCCAACACAAGAAGGACGTGGAGCTGCTGGAGCAGGTCCAGAGGAGGCCACAAAGATGATCCGAGGGCTGGAGCACCTCTGCTCTGGAGACAGGCTGAGAGAGTTGGGGCTGTTCAGCCTGGAGAAGAGAAGGCTCCGGGGTGATCTTATAGCAGCCTTCCAGAACTTAAAGGGGGCCTACAGGAAAGCTGGAGAGGGGCTTTTTCCAAGGGTGTGTAGTGATAGGACAAGGGGCAATGGCTTTAAACTGAAAGAGGACACATTTCGATGAGATCTAAGGAAGAAATTCTTCCCTCTGAGGGTGGTGAGGCACTGGCACAGGTTGCCCAGAGAAGCTGTGGCTGCCCCATCCCTGGCAGTGTTCAAGGCCAGGTTGGATGGGGCTTTGAGCAACCTGGTGTGGTGGAGGGTGTCCCTGCCCATGGCAGGGGGGTTGGAACTGGATGATCTTTGAGGTCCCTTCCAACCCAAACCATTCTGTGATTCTATGACTTCAAAGTCTTCAACACAAAATCAAACACACGCTTTAGAATTTTGGGGTTTGGGGCCTGTGTAGTAAATGTAACACTAATGCTGACGACACACTTCAATTACAGAGATGTGAAGACATTGCCAACATCAAGAGAACTCATGCCAGTACAACAAGTGCAAGGAAATAATTAGCATTTAATATTTCATCAAAATGTTTAATTTTTAAACATTGAAGTTGTCAGTGCGTTTTTTTTATTATCAGTTTTAATTATTTAGCTGGTTTTACAGCATCTTTGAGAATTTTTCTCAGCGCCTCAGACGGCACCAATGCCAACGGCTCACCAAGTGATGCCACACACGAAAAGACAGCTGCTATCAGTGAGCTTTTCAATGAAAACCTCTGGTCCTGACTGCCACTCATGTTTTATTCACGAGGAGAAGCACCTTCCCCTGAGCTTACACACTCCTGGGACAGACCAAGCCCTTCTTCCAGGTGTCTCAAGGCAGCGATGAGGTGGACCTGGCTCTTCCACACCTTCCCTGGCCTCCACTGACACTTTGGGTTTGGTGCCTCTCCACAAACAGACAGCAGTTCCCTGAACATTCAAGCACTGTTGCCAGCAAAGAAGCATCCTTATGGACCACACAGCCAGTCCAGGTAGAGAAACATGCCCAGCCCATCCCCCTCCTGGCCCTGGTGCTCCAGTCCCACCAGTCCCAAGGGCAGCCCCAGCCATATCCCATCATCTCATCCGACATCACGCCCTGCTTTCCTTTCCTTAGCCCAAAGACAACTCATCCCTCCTTCCCCACAGAGGCTGCCGTGTCTTTCTCCACCTCACCAAGGGCCAGAGGAAGGCAGAGGCAAAGCCTCGCTTGCTCCTCTCACTCCCCAGCAACATCACAGCCTTGGGAGGACGAAGCCGAGTTGATTCTGACCTGTGTCTCACGACAAAAGCAGCAGCTGAAGGCTTTTTTTAACTGGTGATGTTAAAACGGAGGAGGAGCACGCTTGTCTGCCAGGTCCCAGGTGGAGCTGCAGAGTGGCAGCCAGAAGGATCATCCTTTCCCGGTAATCGGAGCAACATTGCTATGGATGTCACTCAGGGAATAAACGTGAACCTCTGCAATCCCTTTTTACACTCGCTTCCCCGTCTCTAATCTAGCCTAAAGCATCCTGAACACAATGGCATCCAAAGCGTTCGCACAAGACACCCTGTCAAGCCCTGGATAAATATCCTGCCAAAATTCTGACTTCTAGAATTGAGCCTCTACTCAAACCATCCCAGGACCTGCTTTCTCACAGCAAAAAAAGGCAACCATGTTCCATGACTACCTGTCTCGTGCCCAGGGAAGGCACGGAAAGTAACTCTCAAACAGTCTGTCCCTAAGATTAAATACATTGCGGAATATTTTTAGTCCCTCTCACGCTGCCACTTCCACAATCGCCTATTTCAACGCCTCCCCTCACCAAGGGCTGGTGATGCAAGAGCTCATCGGGGGTTTCAGAGCCAACTGTACGGACCAGCCATCAGTTCACCTGGAAACAAGGACATTCAATCGGATTTTTGTTTTCCCAGTTTCTAAGAAAGAGATGGGGGGAGCTAATATTAGCTCTTCCAGGAAGAGTTAGGTGGCTAAAAAGAGAACAAAGGTGATAAAATAGACTGTCTGCAGCAGCTGAAGGAGAGGTTTTATTCCTCCAGCCTGTCTGTTGTTATCCCCATGGCCTTTGCCTTTTGTTGTCACTTGATGGAAGACCTGGATAAAACCCCCGGGTCAGCTCCGCGACACCCACCATCAAAGGGCGACAGGATTAAATGCACATCAGCAAAAACTGATCACACTGGTAGGTCTGAGTCCTCTGGAAACAAAGGTCAGTTGATAAGGAAGGAAGAACCTCTGGCCAGCTCAAGCAGCTCTTCCTATCTGCTTTATTAAAGACCATAATGCTACCCGGAGAGACAAAGGTGGGTTTGACCCAAACCACAGCAGCCCACACGCAGCTGGAGTGGGACCCCGAGCTCCAGTGTCGCCTCTCTGCAACACGGTGTGTTTATCAGACATTCAGGCTCCTGCTGTCCCCTGTTCCTCATTTCTGATCCCACCACACAGTATTGAACGTGGGATCAAATTAATGCTACCCTTTTTGTGCATCAGCACTCCCAATCTCTTTCAAATAAAACTTTTTAAATGAGAAATCACCTGACGGCTCTATGTTCACTTGTTGTTCACCCTGGCCAGGAGAGAGGAAGATCCTACTCCACAACAAACGGAAACGAAGCGGGTTAACTCCTGCCTTGCAAAAGCCCTGCTACGACTAAGTTAGAGCATCAAAAGCCCTGAGATGAAATTCCTCCTGGATGTTTCACTTTCAACGAATTGGGTACCAGTGGGGAACTGCATAATTCGTTTCCATTTTCGTGACTGCGTTCTGCCTTTTTGGGCCACCACCAGGCCTGGCTTTAATGGCTTGCAAATTGCACACAGGAACAGTCATAAACTGTACCCAAGTACTAAAGGACTTTTTTTCCCCCTTCTCGGAAACAAAGGCTTGACATATTGCTGCCTTATTAAGCCTATCATGAATGTGCCTGCTTGGATTACTATAATTACGGGAATTTAGTAGAGTCTTTTGTTTTGTTTTATAAGCTAAAAAAATGGGGAGCTGGAGGAAATGGAAAATAAAAGACCACTGGACGCAAAAAAGTTTTCCAGGAACCACATGAGTGAGAGTAAAGAACTACTGCTTGCAGAAACACGTGTGCTGGATGGGGTTAACAGTGCTGGGCAGTCATTCAGCAAAGAGCATCCCACAAGCAACAGGGCTACAAGGAAGATGCCTGGGAAGCACGTTATATCCCATAGCCTCTTCAGTGGCACAGCTCGATTTGAGCTCAGGGGAAGGTAAGGCTGCCAGAATCACACCCAGACCATCGTGCCCTGGGCTCTAACACACCCAGAGCACGGTTTTCCCAGCAATGCCCTCCAGAGTCATCTTTGACTCCCACCGAATAACATCTTTCCAGCACTCTGCGGGCAAGAACAAACCCACCAAACCCACGGTGGGTGAAGGTGGAGGCTGCACTGAGTGTTGCCTTTAGAAGAGCTGCATCGACTGCTGTGCACATCTCAGCTCCGAGGAGCGCTCCGGGGGTGGGCACCTCTGGCCAGGGCAGAACCTGCCGGTGAAGGCAGTGACTCGGCTCAGCGGTGGCCACCATCGTATACCCGTGCTGATGTTGGGTCCCATGAGAGGAAGGTCTGCATTTACTCTTACAGCATGAAAGGGAGGCAGCAAAAGAAGCATTTCCAGCACCCTGAACAGGGTGAATTTACTCCATCCATAGCATAGACTGGATTTCTGAAGGTCCTCAACAGCAGGCTTCAATGCTGTGTCCTCTCATTCCCCCAAAAGCAACCAAGGAAGGCAACACCTCAGAACGGAACACGAATTATCACCTTCCAAATTACATAGCAACAACACCAGAAGCAGCTTCCAGTGCCTCATGTTAGTTTATTTGGTGTAACCAGAACATCAGCTATGGGATGCAGTCCTGGTATCAGCCATAATAACAGCACAGAGGCTATGGCAGAGTCCTGACATTTGGGGAAAGGCAGATTTGTGACACAAACAGAAGCTTGGGTTTACTCAGTTTTGCATTCCTGCAAACTGCACAGACTTTCCCAGATGAGCCCCGAAACTCAGAAGCCAGCTCCTGCCCCAGTTCCTGCAGAATCATCACATGCAGACCAGGAACGTCTGCCTGCACAGGTATAAAAGCTAATAGCTATTACAGAATAAAACAGCTTCTTGAGTTGTAGTTTTCCCTCGCCAATTTGGACAGCTGAGAGCAAATAATGGCTTGTCACTGCTGTGTTTTCCCTGCAAGGGGAGCAGGCCTGGGAATCCCACAAGGAATGCGTGGATCTGATCCTGTGATGAGTGTCTGTTTCAGATCAGCAACCAGCAAGGTACCTGGGTGCCCTGTGTGCACATCACTCCTCCAGCCAACCCTCTGCATCTATTAGCAGCATCTGCTGCTAATAAACAAGCTACCAGCTCGCTGCTATTTTTGGATTAGAAGCCTGGTTTGAAAGCAAAGGAAATTTCCAGCTTTCACAAAGGCCTTTAACCTTCTTTATGTGGGAAACTACCTGCTGTATATTCCCATCAGGCATATACTCACACACGGATTCTTTAAATTACCTGCAATGCTATTAGCTTAATTTCCAAATCAGCAGCTAAAGCACGCTGCCAGATGAGAGAAAACAGGTTATAAATTACCATTAGCCACAAGTGCAACATAAACCCAACTCTATGCTGCTGAGGTGGTGAGAGACAGATGAGCCATCAGTGGTTCACACCCAAGAGCACCGAGCAGCGAAGGAAGATCCCTTTTCCCGGGCCACCGGGGGCTCTCGGAGCAAAGCCACACGCTTGAGATCTGGGCAAGGAGCATTTGCACAGTCCATGCCATGACAGCCCCATGGAAGCAATAAGTTCAGAAAAGAAGCAGTGCTAAGGGTCAAAAAAACCTGACATCTGACATCTTTACAGACAGATTTGCAATAAAACAACAAGCTCTCCGTCCACTGCAAGATATCACACGGTGTAAGAGCAAAATAAGCACTTCTGTCGCAATCCTCGGGGCCAAAAAAAAAATCATTGCAGATTTAAGTTGAAGGAAGGCAGTGGGATTATTGCTGTGATGAAGACAGCACCTTCTCTGGTATTGCAACCAGCCCTGACACTTTCCTCTGACTAATCCCTATAACAGATATAAATGGGCCTCAAGCAAAACCACAGATCTTTAGTAGCTCTTTGCTTCAAACTCAAGATCTGTTACTCAAGCTTTTTATTAGCACTGGGAGTTCCCAGTAGAATTCTGCCAGCACTTGAAATCTCTACACGTGGATCTCAAGGTACGGAGGGTTTTGAAGCCTGGCTCACGTCACGGATCACCTCCAAGTCACAGCCTCCTCGAATGATGCTTTTTAATGCCTTTGCATCACGTGCCAGCAGCCAGCATGTGCCCAGTGTGAACAGAACTGGAGGCAGGGGAGCACAGGACCGAGACACACGAGCCAAACGCAACACAAAAGCTCCTGCTCAAAGGCCAGTTTAAAGAAAGAACTCAACACTAACATGTTCCTTTTATTTCCATTCGAAACAACGATGCAATTTTTCTCACCAGTGTTATAATTTGTGGGTAGGTGGCGAGGACTGACTCAGGACTTGTGAATGCTCTGGGCTGGCAGTGCCACAGGGATGGGGGAAACCACCATTAAATGCCCTTTCTTCTCAATCCTGGAGAAAATCTTCGCAACTAGAGGATCAAAGGGCTGCAACAGCAGCAAGGGACCAACCTAGAGATGTTCTCCTGTGACACACTGCTGCTTCCCCTCACAGACACAAGCCCAGCCTCTCCTACCTGCTCCAATGCCCCCCCCGTGCCCTCCCTCCTCGCGTGTCTTTGCTGCATTGTGTACAATGGGGGCCCTGAATATTCACCCTATTTCCAAAACCATCCAGGCTCCGATTTGGGAACGAAACACACATCACTGTATCTTCACATCAAAGCCCTTGCAGCCACAGCATCTGCAGGGATGGGAAAGGGAAGGAGCAGAAGAGAGGTGACGGCAGGGACTGATTTTGCGTAGGGGGAGCTCCCCATTGAGATTTTTGCCAGAGTGTATTTAAAGATCTGGGAGGCTGCAGTTCCTCTGAGCTTTCATAATTCCTGCTCAGCACAAACCCAGCTTCACCAACCCTCCGCCCTCCCCTTGCAGCCCTTCTCAGAATCCAAACAAAGTGTCAGCGAGAGACTGATGGCAGACTGAAATCTGCTGGCACAAAGTTGTTGTTTTCGCATTTTTGTTTTCCACTGAAGTCTGCATTATCCCCAGCAACTCGAATATTCAGATAGCTCGGATGACAGGAACCGATGTCTCCAGCATGTGCTAAAAGGAGACTGTCAGAAAAGAGAAGCCAGTCTCTTTCAGATGCCCTGAGAAGCTCAAATCTTTCTGCTGAACAGCCAAGTCCCATTTTTACCCCTCTTCCCTCTTCTTTGATATAATTACCAAAAAAAAACCTATTCAGATACTAATTTCACCACCAGACCTTCTCAGTCTGAATACATCCTTGCAATCACTCAAACACCTTCTGCACCACCCCCAGAAAGGTGCTGGGGCTGTCTCTTTCCTGATCCTCGTGAAAATCTCCCCAAAGCTCAACATTGCCAGAGGAGTGCAGCTGTTAGTTTAATTTTGTCTAGATCTTTACAGCTGATGGACTGCTCCACAATGGCCAGAGCAGCCAGCTCGATTACAGGTGCCTAACCCAGTGGTATCCAGACAAATTGGCTTGTAGAGCACTAACAAGTTTCCAGGGAGAGAAGCACGGGGCAATAGATCACTCAAAGATGAATTTAAGCTGCCTGTTCTTTAGACTCACTTTTCTTGGCTATTGTTTAGAGATCCCTTCAAAGCAGCACGTGGAGCACAGCTCAGGAACCACTGCTTTAACTAATACCCCTGAGACACCAGTTGCTGGAGCACACCTGAGACACCAGTTGCTGGAGTTTGCCAAGTTTCCACAGCTTGAGGGCTGCCCAGCAAGCCTCAAATTCCCTAGAGAGAATGCCTGGACGAGAGAGAAGGGTCAAGGCTTAGGCTCTGACCTCTCTTTGGGATGATACCCTAATCCTCCCATCGGTTATCTGGTAGTGCTCCACACACTGAAGTGAAGAAGCCACTTACTTCAGACGCACGTGAAGAAGCCCGTCTTCCTCCTGTGCAAACCACTGCAGAACTTACAAACACCGAGACGCTGCAACTCCGCGACGTACAACCGATCCCACCTTCTTCATACTTCCACGGAAAACTTCCAACCGCTCCTCTCCGCGGATCTGACAGCTCACGGGTTTCGGCAGAAGCAGCACCGAAGGTGGAGTGCAGAGAGGTGATGGGACTACCTCTGCCCTGCCCACGCAGCCAGCAGCATTCCTGCAGCCTCCCGATGCCACGCCAAAGCCTTCAGACCATGTCACAAGAGCGTGCTCGCTCATCGGGTGACTTCAGTGACTAACCAACACAGTGTGAACTGTAAATGTCAGCTACTACAGTCCAAACCATGGCTCAGGCTTCCCTTTGGGAGCATCCCCCTGCTCTAGAGATTGATATTTATCCTTTAATGAACACACGACTGTGGGCATTCATGGGGATGCAGGAACAGATCAGAGCAGGAGCGTGCACACATCTTAATTATCACTTCAATCTGGTTTCTAATATTTTGTAGATTTTTTTTCCCCATCCTTTTCACAGCTCCAAAGAATAACTCAAAAATAAACCCCAACAGCTTCAAGCTATAAATAACCAAGTCAGACATGTAGGATTCTGTAAACTCCTATTTTCACCATGCAAGGGCAAGCAAACAGAAAAGGCAAGGAGAAAGGGTGGAATTAGCTCTTTTTTTTTTTTAACAGCATATTGCTGTAACGACAGATAATGCTTATATACAAATGTTGTGCAGATTGCCAGAGCCACACGTGTGAGCTGCAGAACCACAAACCAACCAAGATGCCCCTGAGCAGCCCACAGCCAGGAGACACAGAATGGCACCAACTGAGGGCTTGCAGCAGGAAAGCCACAGCACACGGAGCTGTGTGACAGGCAGCTCGACCCTGCCAGCTCCCTTCTTGCCTTGGAAAGGCTCGATTTCCCCCAGTCATCTTTTTCAGGGCTTGAAGAGGGTCGTCAAAGTGCAAAGCGCCGTGACTGAAGCACTGGCAAAGACGGGAGGAAAGAGAGGACATTTAAAAAGAAAATCCATGCACTCCAACACTGACATGATCACCCATCTCCAAAAACCCCAGAATTGTGCCCCACTAAGTTTGCCAAGTCTGCAAAACTAGAGGATTACTTCCTGCCTACCTAAACTCTTCCCGTAATTTCTAACAGGCTGGCAAACACCAGCAGCCACCGCACAGCCGACCCGCTCCATCCCCTCAGGAGGTGGTCATGGAAGCCCCTCGAGGATGTTTAGGTGTCCCCCTCACAGGAAAACATCTCCATGACCAATCTGAATGGACCCATTTGGGTGGGTGGGATTTGGTCAACCCAGCAGCACCACTGAGGGATCTCGATGAAGCGAGCCGCTAGATGCTGAGGACACCCCAGAGGTCAGTGATGCTCAGCACCTCTCTTCGGCCAAGAGGGCTACCAGCTTTCTGTTGTGGCATCTTAGCTCTCCACGCTCAAATACCCTGTAGGACACCTTCAAAAACTCAGTACCTTTTTCCCTATTCAATCCTGTTCCTGTTTCTTAATAAGAGCTTGCAAACCTCATTTTTAAAATGATGGTTCTCATCATATTCAGACATAACTATTTTTGTTTAGGGAAGGAGCAAAGAAATGGTATAAATTATGCTTAAGAAAACCCTTTGGCATTTTAACAGACATTAGAAAGAGCCAATTTCAGAACAGTGTCTTAGAGTGGATGTCTCCATGGATACCTCTTTGTCAGCACCTCATTAGATAAGAGTCGAGACGTGTACGAGTATCTTCTCCTGCATTTCAGAAGGTACCTCAAAAACACTAATTATGCAAATCTCCATCCTCTAACTGATGGATACTTGTGAGTTCAGGTGACAAAATGGATACGCTGAGCCTTGCTAGGAAAGGAAGGCAAGATATTTCATTTAGGCTCTCTTCTTATGACTGCTGACACTTAGACAATTACCAGAGACCAGGGAACCCCTTTAGGCCACAAAACTGTTTTTTCCCCCTCCCTCTTTTCTTTTTAACAGTAAGAAGACAGAAAAAGAAGAGACAAATGGAGAAGCAGAATTCAGAAAGCAGCATCTAGGACACCCGTGGTGTTTGAAAGAAAGCAGAAGAGTCTACGTGGCAGAACCATCAGCAGGACTAGTCAGGACCTGGTAGCCAGAGAGACACAGCCCAGAGGAGGTAAGACGAGCACTCTTTGTAGATACCACACAGATGAGTGGCTAATTAGTCTCCATAAGGACAAATACTTCAATTAAATCAAAAATCCAGCTCTGGTAGAAACACAGGAAGCACAAAGCTAGCTTGACTTTCAGAACGGTATCGATGGCACTAGAAAGACAAAGACAGCATTGAGAGCGCCACGCTACCTGTCAGCTAGGCTCAAGTTAACAAAAACTTCAGAAACAAGGTGAATTGTGGGAGATGGGTCCCATTGGGACCTCCAATTTGTTCTTCCATTGCTGAGCACAGCAGAGGTGCTGCAATCTCCCACTCCTGAAGCAGCTGGGAGCCCACTCGGATCCTAGCATGGCTTCGAGCTGCCGCAGGGAAGGGCTTTTCTCTATCCCTGAGCAGTCACTGGAAGTCAGTCTAATTCACAGGAGAAATTCTTTGGACCACTCTCAATTAGGCTGATGTGCAACAGCCCCCTGGGATTATCCACCTGCTGGGGACTGCTGGCATGCTGCTTCTTGGCTGCACCACCTTCCTTGCTTCCCAGGTGGGAGCAGAGAAACAGGGAGCTCCGTAACAGGGGACAATCTCCCACTGCCAGCCAGCTGGCTGTTGGAGCCCCTTCCCATGGCACCACGACAAGGCTCAGGACTGAGCCCGCAGGGACAGCCTCCAAGTAGAACAAAATCTTACTGAATCCTTAGGGGGATAATCCAAGACAGGAGCTGCCTGTTGGAAGTAGTTTTTACTGGAGACCTTCCTGTGCGGTGTTTCTATTTCAGGCACAGCTACTTTGAAAGCTCAGGAACAAAGTAGAGCCCTGCCAGATTTCTCACACCCAGAACAAAGAGAGCTCACCTGAGAAGCTGTCGCTGCAACGCCTTAAAGAGGAATTGGGGTTCAGTCTTACGACGGGGGAATTTGGATAAGGTAGAAAGCTGGATCTGTACAGGTGAAAAGTCAGAGCTTAGGAGCGCTGCTGTGTCCCCAGTACAGTTCTGACTGGTACTGGCTCAGACCCAGCATAAAACAGTTGAGACTAAGAGGTGGATGGGAACATCAAGAACTGTCCAGGAAGTAGAAAACGCTGCCTGCAATTAAAGCTGGGTGATACGCAGAGATACGAGTTATTGGGGGGGGCTGCTGAATTACAAATAGTTGCCCTCCAAGCATGGTCTTGCTGGCAACTCACACTCAGGCTTGCTCACACCCTTCTCCAAAGTTCATATAAAGCCCAGATTACATGTCTCAAGTTCAAAATTAAAGGTCAATTCTGAGTGTCCGCAGTATCCATGCCTACGATGAGGACACGGGCACTTCGCCATTCCCACGGGAACGGTGTGGCAGCCTGTATCAGGCAGACACAACACCAGGAGACACTGCAGACATGTTACATCACCAACTTACTACACTTTGTTCCTTGATGGACTTTTCATCGAAATTCCTCTGCTGCTCACTTGCAAAAACCTTCTTCAACCCCTGAGATGTCCAGGGTGTTGATGGGAGAGGCGCACCAAAGCAGGTCAGTCCCCCTGTTAGCTGTAATAACACCAGTGCTCTCCATCACCCAGATCACTGCGCCACCTGATCCACAGCCCCCCTGCCTTCCTCACCTGGCCGAAGCCATCCTCAGCTCCCACCGCACCGGCCTTTCACCCTAAGGCACACCGACGTGGGCACGGGAATTGCAAACTCTTCTTTCTCTTCCTGCCACATGATTTTTGACCGAGCAGTGAGTGTACCCCCACTGAGCAGACCAAATAGTTCTGTTTCATCTGTCAAACAAACACCAGTGGATTTAATTAGGCAAGAGCTGGCTCCCTTGTGGCCCATCTTCATCATCAGCCCTTTACCTGAGGGTGTGTGAGCAGAAATATTTTGAGTTTTTCTAATGACAACTACTTGTATTTATATAGTGCCAGTCATCCCAAAGAATCCCCCAGCACTGTAAAAGTCAGGGAGCACTTTACTTATCCCTGAACTGGAAGTACCTCAAGAGTGCAACATGGCAGCTCTTTAACATCCACAGCGATCTGGGCATGAAAGGAGGACAACCAAAAAACTTCACACGGTGAGTTTCTCAGCACTGAGACCTTCAGCACAGCCCTACCACATCAGCCAGCCCCTGCAGGACACTGCCACGCAGACACAGGGGCAGCTTTTCAGATGCACAAAGAGAACAGAAGTTCTCGTGCTCTGGTGGTGTTGAAAACAGATTTTTTTTGGGTAGACCTTCGGGCTGGAGACAGGTACCCTAAAGCAAACATCGACGTCCTGCAGCCTACGGACAGCTCAGAGGAGGTTCAGGCACTTCTCAAACACAGGAAGGAAACAGTGCAATTTGCAGAGAGCACGGCAGCACTTCAGAGTCTCAAATGCCACTAATTTTTTCAAGGGCAGACTAATGCAAACCTGAATTTTGAGGGGTTTTTGCACTTTTTTTTTTTTTTTTTCACTTTTTCTCCCAACTGTCTTCTCTAGAAATCCCTCTCGTAGAACAAAGCCTTGTCGAGCATAAGAAGAAAGATATAGCCATTCCTAAAAAACCTTCCTTATGTAAGGAAAATTCACTAAAAGATTCCTGGCTCCCACCTCCGCTCCACTCTCCCGAGAGTGGCAAGCCAGGGCTTCCAGCTACCAACCAAGCACCATTACACTGTGATTTCCTGAAGATTCGATTGGGACAATTATTACACTCATGATAAGTGAGGTAGCAATTTTCCTCTAACCATCTCCTTTACAGCAGAGGTGAAGAAAGTGAATGGCTAAGGTTAACCAAAGGCAGGTTCTCGACATTGAATACGACATCGGAAAGTTCGGCGGCTGAATAAGAAAGATGGCAACCTATACAGAGGTCAGGGAGTCAAGAGCAGTTAATTCCTTTCTACCACAAACATCCTCCATGACCTGGAGGAAATCATATGGCTTTTCTGGATCATTTGCCTCTTCAGCTGCACAGGAACAATAGCTGCGAGTCGTCAGGGTGATGGGAGGAAAGCACTCTGACAGCAGACGTGCCAGCTCCCCTCCACGTACACTTCTGCGATACGACACCCTTTTTGTCAGAGGACTTCTTTTTATTCTTCATGAATTTCCTCAATAACTACAGCTTTCGGAATACATTTTAAGACAAAGATACGCTTGAATATTAATGCTATCAAAAAATAATGGGAGTTGAAAGTATGTCCTTGATCATGTCTAGACAGAACCAGATATAATGGATTTCTAGTATCTAGGTAGTAGATATAAATAGATTAATATTACTCAAAGACCTGGAACATCTCTATGCATTATCCAGAGAGGAGTGATCCTATAGCACAAGCCCTTCCTGAATACCGTGCTGTCCCCTGCAAAGGGGGATTTGGCCCCAGGTGCATCAAAACTACTAAGGGCAGAGACAGCACCAAACTTCTACTTCTTCCTTTTGGAAAGGATGACATGACTCCGACGAATTTGCCCCAAATTTCTCCTGCACCCACTCCTCCCCAGCAGTTAGCTGTGATCCTCAGCAGCCTTGCATCAAGCTCACCGTGCTCAGCTTCTAATTTCTTCTTTCATTGAGAAAAAAACATCAGCAGGGACTGGCAGACTTTTTTTGGGAGACTTGGCTGGCTTTGAGGTGTGAGCCAGAGCAGCACTTGCTCCCCACCCAGGCTTGAGTCCTGGCACTGTTGAGTACCCCAAATGTTGACATTTGCAGTAGCCAACAGGGAATCTCACATACACCTAGCTGTTGAGGAACAAAAACATGCAGGAGTCCAGGATCCCCGACCATGTTTCAGACAAGCCCTATTCCCATCGCGTATGTCCACAAATTTGTTTCCCCAAGGGTGGCACAGAAATGCTTATTTGGACTCAGAGCAGGTTTGGTAAAAGCAAGAGAGTGTTGGGACAAGAAGCATTCACACTTAGTCGGGAGTTCAGCAACATGAAGACCTTTGTCAAGAAAGGGGAAAAACTGAGAAAGAAAAAAAAAAAAAGAGAGCAGGAGTGGGTTCGTCTATGAGTTAAGGCTGTTTTAGGTGTAAGCCTGGGGGAATTAACTTTAACACTCCATTTCAGCTTCTTTTTCCCTTCTCTTTCGCACAAACTTGCATCTCTCTCTCCTGTCAGACTTTGATGGCTTTATGTAACTGTTTAAAAATTGAACAAGCTTCTTAACTTAGGTTTAGCAGAACACACTTTTTTTGCCTCTCTCTCTTGAATGCACATTAAGAATAAAGATTTCCGGAGAAAACAAGACCTTTTCCATCCTCTGACATCAACCACTGTAGCACACAAAGCCACATCCTTGAGGACTGTAGTTTTTGTACATTCTGTTCCAGTACAAGCCGACGCATCTGCATCCCCAGTGGGCTTTACAACTGGTAGCTGGAAAGAAAAACTCATCCCAAAGAAAATGCACAGGTTCACCACCACGGCAGCACCCACAGTGCAACGCTTCAACGGGGAGCAGAATCCTAGAAAGCAGTAACGAGGAAAGAAACCCAAAAGCCTTGGCAGCAAGGTATGGCACCAGAAGCCCTGAGCAGTGGGCAGGGGCTTGCCCCACATTACAGCCTCAGAAAGAGTCTGTGACCTGCTGCTACCATGAGAATAATTTTTCTTTCTTCTTTTTTTTGCATACAACATTCAACAGCAAACGCACAGCACGGGCATCTCTCGCTCCAGCTGCTCTGCCCCTAGTTTGGAGCTAAACCACTGGGCTGTTGGCAGAGGGCTAAGCCTGCAAAAGGCACCAGCCACCGACTTTGCCCAGCTCTGATTTTGGAAGACAATGAGGAAAGTGCACCCAGTTCTGCTCCTGGTCATCAGTGCACCACCCCGGGCAGCCCATCTGGCACTTGGTGCTCATCCTCCACTCCCAGGTGCTGGGCAACTCCACAGGCCATCCTGAGCAGGTTCTCTGCTCATTAACCCTGAGCACCCCTGGACACGGCGGTCCCAGCCAGCAAATCCAGTTCGTGCTGCACACCAACACTACTGGCCTCCCCACAACGCGACAGCGCTGTACTTCCCCCAAGTCACAAAAAAATCCCAAGGGACACAACTGCATCGAGCACTGCGATCCCAGCAGCATAAAACCTAATTAAACATTTTGATACCCAACATCTCTTGCACCCAAACAACCAGGACGTGACAGCCTCACGACGCTGCTGCGCAGAGGCCAGAGCTACTGCTGCCCCTTCTAGGGATGGGAATGCCGAAGTCCAGCCAAAGCTGAGTTTTCCAGTATCACACAGTGAGTCAGGCAGATGATATTAAGGAATAGGACAATTCTCCCTGATTATCTGCTGTTAATCTCCTGGCTGTATGGAAGCTCTAACCCACGCCTGCCCGCACCCCCAGCAGCATGTGGGGTGGGCTGGTAAAGTCTGCAAATGAGCTACTAAAAAGGCTGCCAGTCATGAGCACTGTGGTTTCTTCTCCTCTGCTGCTTTTGCCTGCCACATTCCCACTCCAAGTTTCACACATCCCCAGCGTGATGCCATCCCTGGAGGAGGTGGCCTCGACACCCACGTAACCCCACGTGCTGCCGGATACGCGCTGTCGTGTCCATGCATCCCAAGCTGGTTTGTGGTGCATGTGGGCAGTCGTGTTGGTGTGTCAGCATCCCACAGCGGACAGGAACCAGCTTTGAGGGTGCAGCCCAGCCCATGGGCCATACGTGGTACAGGTTTGTCTTAGGAGCTGTCCAGGCACAAAACAGAAATTTCAAAGTACAGACCCAAAGTTGACACTGCAAGCGGGACCTTAGAGTCGAAAAGCCAGGCGGAGGAGCCACCAGACCACGGGTCCAGAAAACAGAGCTGTGTCTCAAGGAAAATCAGCACATTTTTAGAGCCCTGACCAAAAGACTGCAGCTCCACAAGGTTTCTGAATGTGGCCTGCTCGGACATCTGCACTGTGCATCCGGAGTTTAGCACGTGCATCTAACCAGGCAGCAGAAGCACCATCAGCGAAAGGAACGCCTAACGCAGATGGGCAGAACGTGTTGCAGCCACATCAGGCAAAAAGCAAATAACGAAATAATAATTGGAAGAAGATCCTGACCCTGCCATGGCTCTATGGTGCAAGCAGTGGGGCTGACAGGGTGCAAAGGGAGAACATATTTCCCGCACGGCCCAGGGCTCATCCTTGCACGGACGCTGCTCCCCAGCGTGTCGCAGGCGGCTGCGGAAACGGAGCACGATGCTGCCTTCCTGACAGGGGCTGCAATTGCACAAAGCCTGTCCTCAAACCAGGCTCAACTGCTCTCAGCCATCCTTGGGTCCATCAGTGGGTCATCAGTGGGTCTCCTCACCCCCTCTGCACCGAGCCCCGAGGGATCACCGCCCGCCCTCGCGGCTCCCGCAGAGGCGGCTGCACCACGCTCCACGCCACGGGGTGACCAGCCTGCACGCCCTATCTGCAGCACATTATATAAAGCCATATGGGAGGCAGCTCCTTTGGCACCACCACTGGTTACCTGGTTAACCCCGAAATCACTGCAGACCCATAGCTGCCTGTAACGGCACCACTCAGCTCTGCTGCTCCGTGTCAAGCAGGAGTTTTCCACCACCAAACTTCTGACCTACTTCTGGGTTGTGCATCTTCTCCCCCTCTCTGCTCCTGCCCTCAGTCCCCAATTAAATCTGAGTGAGATTTCCTCAATTATCCTCTTCCTGCTAATAGATGTGGAAAGAGGATGCCATAACAATGTATTCCCCTGGCAATGGTTCAAAATAAATCTCCGAATTAATGGTGACAAGTGCAGGATGTAGGAATATTTTAATTAAACATAAACGTATAGAAATGAGCAGTTGCATTTAAGAAAGCTGCTATTTTGCTGTCACCACAATACTTAACCTCTCAGCCATGCAGTGAGAATCTTAGTGCTCTTATTTAATTGACAGAACAATAAATCAGCACTAATCTCCCCTTTCTGCGAAGCTGTGCATGCTGATGTTCCGCTGAGGTCAGCTATTTCAGAACTCAACTGGCACAACCTAAACAGCAGCATGCATGGGAATCCTCCCTGGAAAACACTCAAATTTAGAAGAGGCAAAGCATCCTAATGCTTGAAACAGACACATACCTATAACAGAACTTGGAGGGGGGACCCAAACAATAAAAATCTGTGCCTGGAAATTTTTGCAGCAGAAAAAGTTTATATGAACCTTCGGCAAGAGGAGGAGTAGGAATAGTGAAATTCTCCTTGAACACATTAAGTGAGCTATTCTGGTAGGCACTCACAATTCTGCATGAATACGGAGATAATTCGAACAAAATTTCTAATTGAGGCAAAAAAGGTCCGCGAGGAACACGTGATGAACAGCGCCTGGGAATCGCTTTGCCCGTTACAGCAGACGTCAAGCCTTTGTGCAACTTTACAGGCCCCTTTCGACTCATCCCAGGAAAGTGTTGTGAGATAAGAAATTGCAAGTCTTCATAAAAAGGAGGCTTTAATCCCATGGAAACTACATCTGCACACCTACAAGCTGCATTTTCCACACCTGAGTTCCTTCTTTATCTCCTCTATTTATCCAAAACTGTGTCTTGGGCCAGAAACGCTGTATGATCTCCTAACAGCTAGATAACAAACTGCAATTAAACACATCACTGCAAAGGGAGCTCAGCGTAGCAATGTTACAGAAGAAAGAAAAAGAAGTTTATTTTAAGCCTGGTGAAGAGTAGCACGCAGGATATTAAAGGAAGCCAGATCACATGCCTGCTGCAAATACCCAGTAAACTTCACAGGCAGCATGTCCATATGCACACAGCAAACAGCTAGTAGGGTGATCTTAAAATTATTTAGGGCACAGCAGTGCTGGATGAGGCTGAAACGAAACCAAATGAAGACTTAAGGCAAGGTAGCAAAGGAAACATCTCCGCAATGAGACGGGAAACCATCTCCCATCTTTTGGAAGTCAAAAATTAGTAACACCCCCGGGAATAGAGTGCCATCTCTCAAAACTCTAGTCCCCTTTTTTGTATAAGAAAGGCAGTGACTCCAAACCTACTGAAATTATAAGCAGCAATACTCTGCTCGTCTCTGGAAAACACACTTTCTCTAAATATCTCCTGAGAGGCTCTAAACAAAAAGCTGCAGCTTCCCCTCTCGCCTCCCTCCCATCACTATTTGCTGTCCGTACACCAAAAGCCGTCGTTTCCACCTTAATGCACATGTACTGCAGCTATTTTTGGCCCAGAGTGACGTGGCTTTGTTTGCATAACTGAGTTCCCACCTCATGATCTGCCGCTCTAATAGTTTGCAAAATAATAGCTGGAAAATGCCCGATTCTGAAAGAAGCGCCTGTAAAGTTTGGTTTGCCTTTATCTTACAGAAAAAAAAAAAAAAGAAAAAAAAAGAGAAAAAAAGTCTTTCTGCAGAAGCACTTATAAAACGCTTCAGCAAGATGTAAACAAAATTATTTAGTGATGACCAGCTGGGATGCAAGAATTTAATTCTGTTCTGGTTTGGGTGAAAGAGAATCAAAACAGAAAAGACAAAACAAAATTCACACAGGAAGACAACCATTTTACACAGTGGAGTTTTAAACTCTAGAGCCAGATCCACTGCAGACCTGAGTTGTAACAACTCACCTCAACCCAAAATATCTTCCATAGGAAAGGCAAACCTATCACTGATGGTTAAAAACAAAAGCAGAGCTCAAAAGAGCAGCATTTCGGATGAAGCGAATATGTCAGCTGGACTGTTCTCAACTGTCAAAACTGAGCTGTAACCACAGATCTCTCTTGAGGAATATTTGGTGCTTGTCCAGTGTTAAAAATAAAAGTGAGATGTCTTAGAAGAGAAAGAGATGGCCCTAATAAAGAATGTAAGGAAATAAATCATACGTACAAAAAGATCCAACCACTGGTTCTTCTTCCCCAGTCCCCAACTACTGGCAAAAGACGGACAAAATCCACTTCTATAACAACTTTGTCACTGCACAATGCTGTAGAGGTGGGACTGAGCCAGGAGAACTGAACATTTTTGGTTTAGCACATCCTTCTTTGCAAAGTTCCAGCGGTTCAGGATCTTACTTCACTCCCAGCCAATGCTTTGCCTCCCCGAACGCTGTTGCCTGAGCAAGAACTTCACGTTTGGGCAGGATTATTGCTCAGTTTATACTTGAGACCTCTTCCTTCATCATCTTCCTCCCTCATCCACCACCCTTACCCACTCTCCTGCACCCAATGTTGGAAGAGCTTGAGGCATTTCACTTTACATCCTCCCTGGCTCCAGAGAAGTCACGCGGATAAATAAATAACACAAGACCATGAGCAGCTCAATCCCTTACAAACCCTGGCCGCAGTAAAGAGAAGGATGGAGACTGTGGTGGGGAGCAGCTCTCCCTCCTCATCTCTAGGAAGACATTTCTCACCTGCACAAATCACTGAGCTGCCAGAGATGGGAGGAGAGTCTAGAAACATCTTCCTTACCCTGCACTGAAACAGCACGTCCTGGGAGCTTCGCTCGCGGCGCTGGCTGCCCGACTGTGCCGTGTTCCGTTCCAGCAGGGGAATCACCCAGCAGGCACGACACCGTGCAATTACAGGGAAAACACCGGACAGCACGCCGTTCCGCAGGCAGGATGGAGACAAAATAACACAGCTGTCTGCAAAAGCCTGCACTGCCTGCTTAACCATCTCACAGAGTTGTAGTGGAGCCGAAAGCATCACCGTGCAGAGCCCAGGTCAGTCGTACTGTGAACACTGGAAACCTCCCAGAGGTGCTCAAGCCAGCAGTGGTCCGACACAGCTGAACATCTGGGAGTCCACACTCACGAGACAAAGGCAATCCCACAAAACAGCTTCTGTCAGCATTGCCTTGTGCAATTCCAGGAACACAGACATCATCGCCAAGACACCCGAGCGCATCATCGCTACAGTGAAGTCTTTAATTTACCTTTAATTTACCTTCTTTACAAGCTTTAATTTACCTTCTTCCCTTCGTTTTCCTGCTTTCTAGAGGGCAGCACCTGACTGCAGCCCACTTAAGTGCCCGAAAGACAACTGCAACAAGGCAGCCCTGTCACTGCCCGGCAACACGCTGTTCACTATTCAGCTCAGTCCCTTCCCCAGCATTGTGCCGACACCGATTCGACATATCCACTTCCACGTCTAAATATCTTGGCGACACCAAGCACCCCTACAGCACAGCAAGTCCCCTTTAAAAGGCAGTCACAGATCATTGCCCGGCTGCAGTGGGACCTGCTTGTTTCTCCAGGCAAGGCAAAACTCACCTAAAAATTTGGAAGCGTGTCAAGAGACAAAGCTAAGGAGCACTCGTCATACAAAGGGCAGTGGTGGAGTTATTTCTGCTTTTAGATAGGTAAGTTCTTGTATGAGGAGGAGGGTAAAGAGGAATCGTCCAGTACTGACTCATCTCTCTTGGAGGAATCTGCTTCTTGGGCATCCGGCTGCGGTTTACAGCAGGCCTTTGCTGGCTTGCAGCAATTATTTCGCTTTCCTTTTTCTCACTTACCAAATCATACACAGCATCACTGGGGAGAAACCCTACGTTTGACACCAGCACACAAAGTATCAGCAGACAAGCAGAACTGCAAGAGACAACACTTTGCTCGCATGGAGATTCGCAGGAAAACACATCTCGACCACGGAAGTGACCGGCACCCAAGCAGCTCTCCACATTCAGTGTAAGTTAAATCCCCTGCTGAGGGTGATGGTGGCTCAAGGCCAGTAGCCAAAGACCTCTCCGAAGGTGGTCCCCAATGGCCACGGGCTCTGTGCTGCGTCCCTGACAACGGGGTGGTTTCTCTGATGCTGGCTCATGGTGGTTCAGGCTCTGCAGCCTCTCTGACTCTTCAAAGGATGCTGCAATGCATCCTGCTGATGCAGAGTCTGTCTTGGTATGGTGATGGCAAATGGTATTTAATACTGGTAACAGCAGTACTGCAACCAGCTACTATTCCATCTTTCTTCCAGTTGCACAGGAATGCAATCACCGACCCTATCACATCAGACAGGGAGAACATGAAATGTCTGTTCTCGTTCAGATAAGACTGATCTCTCAAGGTTTTTAGACAACAGGATAATATATTTCCCTAGATATTAGAGACTGAAAGAGATTTATTAGGGGAATTATTCTCCATATTCTGTGCAGTCCATTAAGAGATGAAGTTTTCCCTGATTCATCGAGGAGCTCATTGCAGGCCATGTGATTTCACTAATATAACACCCAAGTTCCCTTTGCAGCTTCTCATCCTGTTAATTTTATACTCCTCATTCTCCAAGTACAAGCACAGCATTGGGTAAATGTCCCAAGTTTACTTCAGGTGTGAAAACCACTACAATTCCATAGGACAAATCCAGGGACAAAATCAGACCCTTTATTCCTACCTGTGGTACTAGGAAGAGGCAGCTTGTTACCCAAACCCGACTTCAGCTTCTTGATTTCTAAACCCAGAGCAAAATCCAGCCAAAGCAACCACACCTTCCCTGCAAGCCCCACATTTTCACATGCCAGTCGAAGCATCACAGCAGCGTGGCTGGGTGCACTGTATTTGCTTTTTATGAACCTATCTCCTCCACATCATACGAGTATCACGAGATTAGAACAGGTAGGGGAAAGGAGCAGAGGGGATGCTCCCACATCTTCCTCCCAGGGTGTCAACAGAAACTAATCAAGAGCTTTGGGCACAGCACGGTATCGCTCACAGCTCACACGGCCACAGGAGCAGAAGGACAGCCCTCCCACCTCCACACTGCAGCTCTCCATCACAGGAGCTGAAGGGGAATTGCCCTCGGCCGTGTCGGTCTGATGGTGCAGTGAAGCGCTTCGGACCTCATGTCTGAGAGCAGAGGGAGCCACGCGCGTGGTACCCGCTTCCCCTCCATCCTCTGACGAGTTTCTGGATGTATTTGTGCAGCCAGTGACCAGTGGCTTCAGCAGCATTTTGGTAAGGAAGATGCATCTCAGAATCACCTCTCAGCAGCAACAGAAGAGAATTAGAAGCTATGACCTGTGCTTTTGCCTTTCCCTCCCAAATTTAGCTCCTTTTCAGCTAAATACTGGTGACACTGCAGGGGCCTTGAATCACAAACGTAGCCAGAGCTTATAGGAAGCTCTACAAAAGCATTTGTTCCAATATTTACTCAGAGATTTTTCATGCTACACCTACCACGGACTTTAGTTTATTGAGAACATGGTGCACTGGGGAAGGGCAAACCACACAGAGTACATACTGCTGCCAAGCGAAATGTCGTTAAGGTTTTAGCAATGCAACACAAATTGAGTTTACATTAAAGCTTCTTTTGTATAAACCATATCCCAGAGTGAAACACAGTGACACAGCTGAGGAATGAGTAGAAGCAGAGCAATCAAGATGGAACTACTGAGCAACAGGGAAAAGGATCCATTGCAAGTTAAGATGAGGATAGAGGGCTTAATTTGAACTATAGAAGAGGTGATTATGCACAGTCCCCGTTACACACGCATTCAACGCTCTGTAGGATGCAGTACCACCACCTGCAGTTGCACAGAAAACACCTCAAGGTCCCATTGCACTATAAAGACCATCACGAACTGGAAGCTGAGATTCTTCTTAATACAGGCTTACCTGTAACCTCTGAACAGCTGAGAACCTCTTCTAAATCTAGAACTTCAACTCTCTCTTGCACTACCCAGAACAGAAACCCACAACCCAAAGTTCACCGTTTTGTCATTTCAAGATTCTCCTTCCTGTAAGAGCACGTGCTCACTGAAGCCCTGTCTGTCCCCAGGTGTGGTGGAGAAACACCCGTGCCATGGCACTGCTGGTGTAACACCAAAGTAATAAAGGCTCATGTCCCCCCAGCACTGCTCTACACAAAACCACAGCGCTCTTAAAAGTTATTTCTAAGCAAGATAAAATAACCAGAGCATGGTAAGTTTGTAAGTACTGCTCACTTCTGTACTAGGAATCCTAAAGTGTATTTTGCACTAATATTCATCACAGTCACTGGGGAGCAAGTTCAAAGCACGGTCCGTTCATGCGAAATGGATGCAAATGGGTTTAGGGATGACCTCGAGTTCACTGGAGACACTGTACATTCATTCAGTGTTCTCTGACCAGTTCATAAACTAAATTGGATTAGACACATCAGACCTCAGGTGCTTAAAGCACTGCCCACTGCTGCAAACCCACTACCTCGGAGGTCCTCGCTGAGCACCCTTCGGACAGACCCATGGGGAACATAAAACAGCATTAGAGAGTCAGGAGGGTCTCAGACGGGGGCATCAGGATCTGTCCACCTGGACTGAATTGCTGGCTCTTCCTTGAGTGAGGAAGCCAATTTTTATTTCTTTGTTTTTAATAATACTGCATAGAGTTTCTCAGAACTCACAAAAACATTTATAAATGCCTAAGAGTGGCTTCACGGAGGAAAGCAACGGAAGAAACTATATAAACATTTCGGAGCACTGCTAAGTAGAGCAGCGTTCATAGGCTTCTCAAGATATAAACCAACCCCCCTAAAAATATACAGATCAGACATACCGTGCCAGCAGATGTACTGAACGTTTAAAATGAGGGAAGAGAGGTTCAGAGAGGATGTATTTTCCTGGCAGCCCTCCATATGCACGTACAAACCTCTCGTAACCAGCACACTGATATTTAAGGTAATTAGCACCGGGAAAGCCGTGGGACTGTGCTTTTTTATCAGCCTATTTACACGGGCAGGAGGGCTAAAAACAACTACAATTACATCCAGCTCACGTATCCCAGTGCAGCAGCCCACGATCCCTGCTGCACCCCCTTCCTCCCCTGAGCAGCAAGGCAAGAGAAACATGGTGCAGGACACATTTCAAATAGGAAAAAAAAAAAAAATAACCCCACTAAACAAAACGCTCACTCAGCATTATGCTAGAAGACAAAAATAGAACACGGGAGAGCTGGTACTGAATATCAAGCAGCATTCCCTATTCACTGCAACACAGTGTGGGCAAGAGAGAACCCAAATCAACTTGCCCTTTGCTCTGCTCTCCTGGAGGCTGCGCGTTGCCCAAATTTCCTATTCCTCATAAACACATCAGCAGGGAATTGGCTTTGGGGAGCTGTGGACTCCCACATCCACCATCATTGCAATGGCAATAACCCACTGGTCTCTGAAAACAGCTCATGGCTTAGAGAGGAGCAAGGGCAGGCTGGGTTGGTGGGGTTCTTGTGAACATTCAACACCTTTGCACAGCAGGCCTGTCTGTTGTTAGTACAGGGGATGTTAAAGAAGCTGGCACTCGTGCAAAGTTTCCTTTCTAACCAGTTGCACAGTGGCTTCCTCCAGCACATGAACTGGTGCTTTAGTCCTTGTACAAGAGCACATAGGGCAGGCAGGGGGAAAAGGAGCAGAGAACAGGAAGTTCTGGTCATCAGCTGTCAATAAATGCACCTGACAAGAGATACCCAAGCCCACAAATCTTACCTCAAATTTATAAATCTTGCCAAAGAAGAAATTTCTTTCTGGCAAGTAGTGATTTACAGACCCGTAGATCTTCCCTCAGCTTGGGGCAGAGGCGACAGATGAATTTTCCGGCACTGCTATTGAGCCACACAATGTTATGTGTTATGTGTAACATCCTGCTCTTGCAGCTCTTAACACGGTACCTCAGATTTGTAAACCCCAGCACGGGTTTCACACCTGTCTGTTCGCCGTAATTCAGGCTGAACAAGTCTCCGAGGGCGTCTTGATCAGCACCCAAACCCAATTCTCTGTCCAAAGTGATGCACGGGGTCTCTGACACGCCTGTGTCCGAGATGAACATCCCACCCAGTTCTCTGCGGTCATGAGAAGCTCATTTCCCTTTCCAGTTCCGCATCCTTCCTAGACATCGCCACCGGAGAAGCAAAGTTTCTGAACTTACCCTTCCCAGACTTAAGCAGTACTTTTGGTTTGCTGAAGTTTCAGTTTCCCGCTGCCTTTGTGAGGGTGCTCTGGTGCCAGGCTCTATGTGCAATCAGAAACAAGGCTGGGTTTATTGAGACAACTCACGACACAGACCATCTTTCTTCTCATACGTGTGAGAAATACGGTGCCAAAAGAGAATAGGACCTTGGTTTCCCAGTACGGCCTGAAGGACAGCTAGGAAGGCTGCAGAGCACATGGCTCCTCTTAAGAGATTAAGAAAGTGTTTGATTAATTAAAGTAGACCAAACATATCCACACAGTGGCCAGCTCCAGATCCTGAACATGGAAACGGTTTATATGAATAACACACCTGATGATATTCCAAGGCAGGGTTTGCATATGGTACAACAGGATTCTTCATTGGTGTAACAGCAGCTCTGCAGCTGCCTGCCTTTTTCCTGGCCCCAGGGACAAACAGCTCTATTGGATTTGGATCATTTTATCTTCCAGGAGCTTAGACGTTCAGCATGCCTATAATCACAACAGCCTTCCTGAGTTGAAAGAAGCAGTTTATGTCTGGGAAGCAAGGTAAGACTCAAAGTGAAGAGAGAGAAAAGGAAGGGCTGAACTCCTGGTCTATCCTCTGGCTTGTACCTCAGCCCACAAAAAATGAGGAAAGAAAAAAGAACTGATGCAAAATGGCATTCCAGAAAGTCAAAAGTGACTGAAATACCAGTGGTCCATCCCTGCACGTGTTCCCTGGAAGCCAAACACCCAACGCAAGCAGGCTGGAGAAGGCAGTCTCACTTACTGCCAACTTAACTGCTTCTATGATGGAAAACCAGACACAGAGGCCAGGTCCTCCCTGGAGATCACATTTCCGGAAACCAGTTCATCAGAAATCAAAGGGAAAATGAATACAATAAAGGACTGGTAAG
Organism: Tauraco erythrolophus; assembly: GCF_009769465.1. Taxonomy (NCBI): domain Eukaryota; kingdom Metazoa; phylum Chordata; class Aves; order Musophagiformes; family Musophagidae; genus Tauraco; species Tauraco erythrolophus. The sequence goes on from NC_141477.1 coordinate 22,562,197, forward strand.
GAAGGACAGTAACAGGGACAAAGTGCCACGCAGACACAACCGCAGAAGGTCAGTTCCCCCTCTTGATTCCATCAGGGAAATTCCTGGCTCCCAGGTCATCCTTTGTTTGTCTGCCTTAGAGGAACAAAAAGGGCTAAACCTCTTCTGCCCTACTCACTAGAAAACTCTCCTTGCATCATGTTCACTGCCAGCAGCAAATCTATCAGGTTTGGGATAATTCAGAGTCTTACCTGTTGGGTACCAGTGAAACCAGACTCACAAATACTACAAATCCGAAACAAGACCACGGAATAACCAAGGTCGCCAGACTTCAAACGCACGGCACAGCACAGGCGAAAAACAACTCCCCACACAAGCAAGGAAACGCATCAGACAGACGGTGCAATTTTTGCCATATTTTCTGAATTTTTCCCAGAGAAAGACATGGACATCCCCAGGCCCACAAAGGCTTTTACATCCCCCACTAGAAGCATCATTCACAAAAAAAAAGAACAGTCGATTGCACCTATATTTGCAAAACACTTTGGGAAAGAATCAATGACATGAATTGGTCACCCAGACAGTGCTATGGGCAACCTGAAACGTCACAGGTCCCTCCACCTGCAAGGAGCACTCAGCCAAGGAAATGGGAGGCCCAGTGCCTCTGACAGACCGCGAAGCCTCGGAGATCCAGGAAAGGGGAACCAATCCAGAAGGGAAAGGATAACGCACCTATTCTTTCATTGCTACAAAATTAATAACAAAAAATCCCCATCTGCAACTGGAGGAACCACAGATTCAAGAAGCTGTTAGCAAAGCACGTTGTTAGCTTCCGAGGCTAAACATGCAGCAGTAAGTCCCAGCCCTGAGGCGGGCAGAGGCATATTTCAACCACCACCTTACCCTACTGATTTGCAGCTTCTCAGCTCCAGGCTTGAAGAGGTTCCATCGACGTCCACCGTTCCTGCAGTTCCCGCGCACCTTCAGAGTCTTTGAAGCCTGTTCGTTCTCAGCTGCCAGGATAAAATCCACAGGAAAAAAAAAAAAAAAAAAAAGGAATGACAAAAGATAAATGCTGTGCTTTAGCTCAGGCTGGGGGCGGAGGCTGTTCTTTTAAATGAAAGAAACAAAATTGTTTGCAAGAGACTCATTCAACCTCTTCTCTAGGAAAAGAGAGCAGAGGGTATATTTAGGTGCTTTATTCAGTGCTCTTGGGATACCAGAAAAATAGCGCAGCTTGGGTACTACAAAAAGGCAGGCACAAACTAGGAGCTGAGATCCAAATTCGGAGGTGGGGTAAGCAGGGAGGGGGGCAGAGAAGCTGGGTGTGAAGCCAGAACGCTCTCCCAGGAGCACCGGGCAGCACAAGAGCCTCGTCTGCGTGCACCAGTATTAAAAGTGCAACAGCTCCTGGGGTCGTAACTGCTCACGGCACCTCTGCGGTTTGGACCTGCGGAAATCCCGGCTTTACAGTCCTTGTGGTCCATGGGATGCAACACCTTGAAAAAGAAACAGCTCCTCGAATTCATGCAGAAAACAAAGACGGAGAAGTCCATGAAAAGCTGTTTTTCAAAGAAACTGGGCTACTTCTCACCCCAAGCGTTTCAGGCCAGTCCCTCACAGATGCAGTTCTGATCTAGCTTTAAGCGAGCTATACCATTCACACCAAACCTCAGCCTGGCCTCACAGATGGTAAAACCCAAAACAGCTTGTAAAGAAGAGGCAAACGGTGGAGAGGAGGGCTGGCAACTCACCTTTCAAAATTAAGCTCTGCTTTTCTAATCAACCCAAATTTTCAGCTCCCCTTCTTGTTCCTCCCTTTTTGGGGTGAAACTGCCATTCTGCGTGAGCTGGGGGTTTTCCCACCCACGTTTGGCAAGGTTAGATTTTAATCCCTTCCTCTGTCAGGCTCTTCACATCCCCTAGCATAGAGTGACGGCCACTGGGAGGAGGGAAACAGAGCCGAGCACCGTTCCTGCTCCCACAGCAGCTGCCAGCAGGTGCACGTGGGCTGGGCAGCGCACCTATACGTCCCTGTGTACACATACACACACCCATGGGTGTTCCCATCCCCTGGAGGCTTGTCATCCCCTTCATGGAGAAAGGCATCAACAGAAAACAGCCAAATTCTGGAATTCTTCCCTAAAGGATGCCCAATGCTAATTTTCTTTTTCCTGATGCACCTCTAACCCAGGTGGGGGTTTCAGGCTGTGTCAGTCCTGAGGGATCTGAGACCAGATAACAAAAGGTTAGGGTTAGGTCCCAGGCTTCGGGAGAGCGGAGATCCACACCCTCGCTGCTGGGGTTCAGGTCACCTTTACCTTCCAGGGGCAAAACCCACAGCTGCTATATGCTCCTTGTCCCCAAATCGAATCGGTGGGGACTCTGCTCTGCCCAGGACAGCAGCGCTGAGTGCAGCAGAGCTGGGACCCTGCTGCAGCCCGGGCACGGCTGGGTGGGCAGCAATCCTGATTTTCTTCCAGCGTTGCTGGGAGAGAGATTGCACCGAGACCTATTTCCTAAACGCCACGCTGACGCAGGCAGCCTGCTGCTATTTTTAGCAACGCGTTTCACTTTCTAGACTCGCAGCACATCAAGCTGCAGTGCGAGTGCCCGTTATAGCGAGAGGCTGCACCAGGCTCCAGAGGCAACGCGCCCATCTAGTAGCACTCGGGAGCAACGTGCAACCACAGCAACGCTCACATTGAGAGACGCGTGTGTGACCCCCCTCCCCCCCCCCATGGACTGGAAACGTGTGCACCCCGACAGAAGAGCCACCAATTACAGAGGCACCCACTCTGCCCTTTCCTTGCTAGTCATTCTTAGCCCTGATGTGCTGCCACCATCCATTAGCTGCTTGGATCCCCTGTGTGCTCCCGAGCGATGCCAGCGCGGTCTGGCAGCACTCCCGTACTTGCCCATCACTAAATCACAAGAATCTTGGTGTTAGCAGTATCCCTTCAGGAAATAAATTTCCTTACTCTAATTATCAATCTTTTTAATTAGAGGTTCAAAAAATGATGTCATCTGCTCAACCATCAGCCTATTTACCTGCCAACACAAGACCCTTCCAGCAAATACATTCTGTAGTGCCTTCTCTAGAGTCGTTTCGAGCAGGACAAACACAGAGGACAGCTCACCATAGTCTTTGGCTCACGAGATTCTCTTTTTGATCAGGAAGAGTACCAAAGCACAGGAGAAGAAAAAACAACTCACTTCTTGCTGTGTTTCCAAACAAACATCAGACTCAAGTTGTGAGCTCCGTATCCATCACCACTTGCCACCTCCAAGCGACAAGTACTCCCAACAGAGGCTGGTAAGAGGACAGAAAGCCAAGAGGAAACTACCAAAAGAAAATTCACACAGAAGTTGCTGAACAGCTTTTACGCTTTACATGCCTATCTGTTCATTTTCTCCCAAGCAAATCACAGGCACTGCGTTCAGAGATGCTGAAGAGAGGAAATAGCCTTATTTCATAAATACACTGTACACAAAAGGATCTTCTTAGCTAACAGGAAACTCCTTAGTTTGAGGCTCTCAGAGCTCCCTCACCTGGCTCCAAGGTTGTAACGAGCACAGACACAAGCCAAATTTCTGACCTTTTAACCCATGCTTGCTCTGCAGCATGGCCGAGGCCAAAACACCAAAACACCTGGGAGAAAAACACCGCAAAGCTACTCACCGCGTCTTCTGAGCAAGTGCTGCATGCGCCCTCCCACCTGGTCCAGCCCCATCGGGGTGCTCTGGGAGAGGGGCTCGGAGCGACATCTCTCCACAAGGACTTTGAAGGGTGGTGCTTGTGGGGATGGTTGAGAAGGATGAGACATCGGCTGGCAAGAGAAGGGTCCGAGAAGAATTTTATCAATATGTGTCTAACCTCAGACAAAGCAATCACAGAACACACAACACTACTGATAACTTTCAAGACAACGCAACACACCTTAGACTTTCTCACTGCAATTTGCACCCACTTCATTTTTTTTTTCACTGAAAGATTAAGATTTGCTGGCTCTGGTGTTGGAATGCCTTAACTCTTGTTGCATGGGGCTCATACCTTGAACACAGCTCACGGTGTTTAAGTCCGTCAGCTTGGGTCATTGGGCAGGTCCATGGTGGCGAGGCAGCTCCAAGGTCAAGCCAGGCAATCAAGCCCCCAGTCAGTGCCCAGCCCAGCATGGCCCATATCCCAGCACAGGCAGAGCTGTGGCTGAGCTGGAGCAGCCCTCCTCCCATGGTGCTCAAGGAAGGACTGAGCACCCCAGGCAGAGCTTAAATGGGCTGCCAGGCCCATGGGTGTGGTGTGGAGGCCCCAGGTGAGACTGCTTAGGGTCGTTAGGAGCAATTAGTGCATTCAAAGCACCGTGAAGGTGGACAACTGGGAGGTCTGCTTCAACAGGCACTCCTGAACTGATCTAGGAGATGCATCCCTTGGTGGCCTACAAGAAACAGGAGACTGTTAATTTCTGGATTTTCATTTTTCTGGATCAGTCACCACGGGTCTCCATGTATAGCCATGCCCAAGAGACATGTGAGTAAGAAATGAAAAATGGAACATGAGGATTTTTCAGAAAGATCTCCAGCACTTGAAAGACACAGTCACGGAGTAGAGCAATGAGTTTGCAATGGTGAGGTTTAGGAGAACCATCTGTTTGCATATGTGCTCATCCAGCAGTGTAATGATAGGATCTGTTCATACTATTACAAAAATAAAAGTTACAAGTTCTTAGAATAAAGCTGGGATACCCATCAAGAACAATTCCTGCAAAACTCAACAGTCTTCCTGATAATAAGATCCATGTAAAAGTGAATTAAATTAGTAACAGGATGTCGTTTTCCTCTTTCCCAAAAATCTTAACAAAACACTCCTTTCCAGGTATTTCTGGAGGTCATATAAGGTCTTTTCCAAATCTATAAACAGAAGCCTACGGATGATCTACAAAGAGGACAGGAGGTGAATACAGGTGACAGTATTGCTATTATTGCTGTGCTGCTGGACTCATCAGGAGGGTACAGAGAGCCTCCTGGGGAGGGAAAGGACTCTCACGTGGACATGGACTTGAATCACTCTGGTGGAACACACAACTGCAGAAGAACACATCAGACCCATGGACTGTTCTCCTTCCAAAGCCAAGTCTTACCTCACTTAACTGCTAACAAAGGTCTAATACAAACGCACCGACCCTCTTGCAAGCCAATACCTGCAAAATCAAGTCTCTTTATAAGCTGCTTTTCTTTCAAGATACTTCCTACCCACCCTTCTTCTCCTGGTCACTTCTGGTGTGACTGGGGAGATGCGCCTAGCTGCTTGCCTGGCCTCACTCCATACAAAATGCCCCACAAATTCAAGGACCATCAGCTTTGGACCATGCTTCAGCCCTCTGTGTTACCCTTATGAGTTTTTCTAGGTCTTTTCCCAAAATACTGGGTTTTCTCTTACCGTAAGACATGAAACACAGCTAATATTCCCTGCTGATCAAAATAGGTCTGAAGTCCTGCTACCGTTCCTAAAAGGTGAGCTCATAATGGCATTGCCCAGCGTTTCTAAGCCTTGCTCCTTACAGCACCACCGTTTGGATCAGAACAGGGTCCCGAAGCACCCAGTGCACACACACATCCAGCTGGGCACGAGGCACCAAATGGGGTTGGTCTGCACCTTCCTCTGAACATCTGCTACAGCGGGCACCGACCACACATCCTTCTACACCATTTTCCCTCTAATGTACGTAGCACATATCACCAAAATGCAGGTTTTTTTTGCAGTTCTTATAGCGTGCCTCATCTCCAGGGAGAACACAAGTTACAGCCCTTGCCAGGTTGCAGATGGTCCCAGTGCAAGGATGGGGCAAACCACAGCACTTCCAAGTAAACTGGGACCTCTTTCTCATTCTGTTAAAATGCCCAGGTACGTTTTTTAGCAAAACTAGAACAATTATTTTTCCTGAAAGATTCACAGAGGAAAGCAGAAATTACCATGGTAGTTTCTCTGCAAGCTGACTTGTAACAGCTGCTAACAAAATACGTCCTCTATACCAACAGCTGATGAAATACTACTCGAAACAATAAGACACTTGGAATTGATTGAAGCACCTGTAAAGAGGCCAAATACCCCAGTTACACCTTAACATTTGCTAACATTAATCCGAAGAATTAATTAGCATTTATAGCTAACTGGAGAAAAACGTTAAGTTTCTCCCTCAATTTCGGGTGACTCTAACTTTTATTATCCTATTTCAGGAGGAAGAGATCCTGAAAGAGACCACTTGTACAGTGATATTTTGCAGAATGGCTTTTTTTTTAGAAAAAAAAAAATCACAATTCAAACTCCTACTTTTCCTTTTATGACATGACACCGTGGAAGTCTCGTGGATAATCTTAGAGACAAGAAATCAGCAGGAAAAAAAAACAGTTTACAAAGGTCAGGAGAAGAAAACAGGAGGTGCTCCCCACTGGGAGGCTTCTAGGCTCCATTAGAGACAGATGTGTCATAAACTGGGCACCTCATCTGGTTCAGAGTATCTGTCCTCAAGACTTCAGCAGCCCGTTTTCACTGACATGCAATTATCTTTATTTACAGATAAAGAATGAAGTGGACAGGCTATAAATACCCCAAAGACACAGTGGGAATTAAGGCTTCATCTCCCATTCCCTGCTCCCAGCACCAGCACCGTGTCCAGTGATCACTATGCTTCTCTTGACTGGACTAACAGCTGAGAGGAGGTAAAAGCCAAAGAAAACCTTCCACCCAGAGAAGTTTTGGACACACAGTCCATTCAGCATACAGGCCAGCAATGCCCAGATGGTCCCCACTCATGTCACTACCAAGGATGGCAGGAGGTGGCCTGCTGAAACTTTGAGGCTGGGAACTAGATGAACACAAGACCCAACAAGTATTTTAAGAAAACATGTGGAAATCTGAATTATCCATGTGTTCAGTGGCTGGTTATATACACATGGAAAGCCTATCAGCTTGGCAAACTCAACCTGCTTTTTCCTGACAATGCTAAAAATATGTTTCAAAAAAAAAAAAAACCCTACCCACTACAGAGAGCACTAAATATAGGCTTTAATTCAAGATTTTGCTAGCACCTCGTGGTTATTAAAAATACGAAAATCGGAACAGCTTGGAGATAGGCTTTAGAGGTTTTGTCTCCTCTAAAAATAAGATGATTGTCAGCCATAACCATATTAAAAGCCATAAACACACAGAATCTTCATTCTGCAACTAAATCGTACCTCACTACAGACAGGAATATAGTGCTTTTTTGGGAATGGCAGGATTTAGAAAGTAAAGTACTATTTCTTAATTTGGAAGGACGATGAAGTCTTCAAGCACAACCACCAGCAGTAGGCTGAGACACAACCCAGTTTACAGCCAATAACCAGGCGATGAAGAGAGCTCTGAAGATCAGCTCTCAGAAATACCCATTTCCTAGTCCGTGTCGTTCGACAGAGCCGGGGGGGAAAGATAAATCAACTCAGCAGCCCATTTCTGCAGCTGCTCCCAAAATTTTCTGTAGCAGAAAGACAACAAAACCATCTCAAGCTAAAAGTCATCACGAGAACTTGTTGCACATCACTTGCAGTTTCTCATCAAACCCAGAAAAAGAAAGTTGCTGTTATCTCCCTCTCCTGCAAAGGCACTTGCAGCTGCTGCACTAAAGCCAAACTCCAAACCTGTGGGAGGACCCGAGATGTGCCCCAGCTATCAGCTGGCAAATCTGCAAACCATCCTCTGGCACGCGCGCACTCAGGCAAACCAGTAATCCTGTGCTCCCAGTTGGACCCACCGCACAGGGAGAGCCTCTGCTTTTCCCACACGGAGCAACGCGGCGTGCAGCTACCGCACGGAAATCACAAAACCTCCCAACGCCACGAAAGCACCGACCCTGCGCCAGCGGAACGGGCCGCTCCCGGCGTCACCACGCTCCGCCACACGGAGCACCTTCGTGGCACTGGGAAACGCTGGCTCCTAAGTACAGGACTCAGAGGAATAAACTGGATGGCTGCTCAAGAGGAACATGAAGGGCCACGAAGATGATAAGAGGGCTGGAGCACCCTTCCTATGAGGACAGGCTGAAAGAGTTGGGGCTGTTCAGCCTGGAGAAGAGGAGGCTCTGGGGTGACCTCATAGCGGTCTTCCAGTACCTCAAGGGGGCCTACAAGAAAGATGGGGAGAGGCTATTCAGGAGGGCCAGTTGTGATAGGACAAGGGGTAATGGTTTTAAAATAGAGGGAGGTAGATTCAGGTTGGATATTAGGAAAAAATTTTTTACCATGAGAGTTGTAGAACACTGGAACAGGTTGCCCAGAGAGGTGGTGGATGCTCCATCCCTGGAGACGTTCAAGGCCAGGTTGGATGAGGCCCTGAGCAACCTGATCTAGTTGGAGATATCCCTGTTCCTTGCAGGGGGGTTGGACTAGATGACCTTTGAAGGTCCCTTCCAGCCCTAACCATTCTATGATTCTATGATAACATCTGCAACCATCTGCTGCGATGCTGAGAGTGAGGTCGATCAGACGGCCCCTTACAGGGCTCTGAAAACAAACTGCCCGGGAAACCACCCCAGGCCAGCCTCCCACCTCATCCCACGGACCAGACACCTTTTGCCCAGGTTGACGAGCCTGTAGAAATCTCATTTTCACATTTTTGGCAACCATAATTCCCCCAGCAAACGGCATCACAAACCCAACCGGTGTCTACGCGCAGCCCCAACCGCCAGCAGCAAGCTGCAGCCTGGAAACCTTTTGGAGATAAAATCCAAAATCCTAGGCGAAAAGAAGGTTTTCTGTTCCCTCAAAATCAACTCTTATTTCGCAAATAAGCCAGCAGAGGGCACAGAAAGACTGCAGCGAAGAGCCCTCTGCTCCTTGGCTGCAGGAGCGACACAAGCCACAGCCTCCGCAGTGCCCAGTCCCGGTGCAGTGTCCAGTCCCAGTGCAGTGCCCAGTCCCAGTGCAGTGCCCCCGAGAGCAGCGGGGGGATCTCTGCCAGCGACACGCCTGGATCACGGTTCTGGGTCCTGAAAACTCTGAAGTGATGCCTGAAATACGAAGTCAGATGCGTATTTTGCAATTCCCTCGTGTCGCTCCCAAAGGAGGTATCGGTTCCCCACAAACCCTATCCAGGGACACACCAGGTGGTTTGAAAACCCCAATGGAAAAGCCGGAACTGGGAAGCAGTCTATGTGATATCAAAGCTTCCTTCCACCTAAAATCATCTCAAACTACTGCAAGGCATCAAATACAACTTCTGGGGCTATGCCTGACTCCCTGGAGCAGCATTCTCCCTGTTGGGATGCTGTGGGGTTTCCAAAGATGAGATGAGGATAATTCACTTCAGTGAGGACACAGAAAAATGGAAACTTTTATAGTTTACAACTGTCCAAAACCTCATAAAACCTCTGGATCATCTTTCAGTTTATTTCTCGTACCTACCTCTCAAAACAAGGAAGGCACTTTCACCCCAGAGCTGCAGCAGCGTGAACGGTGAAATCAGTAACTCCCCACTGACAACCTATTTCGACCTTTACTGTTTCAATTTTTCAAAACGTTTTTTTCTCCACTGTTTCACAAGTTCCCAGAACAAATGAGACGGGGTCTGAAAGCAGCCAGGCAGGGGGACAGTTAGAGAAACAAGCGGTTTTCTACCTTTCTGCTGCTGCTTTTCTTAAAACGCTGCTGCAACACTATTCCCTTTACAGCAGTAAAATCAATTCCTATTGAGCTGCTACTTGCCTACCACATCACTCAGCTCCTGCCCAAAGACATTAAAATTTTAAAAGGCAAGACTAGGAAAGCAAGAAACAAGGGCATTAATTGCAGGAGAGCATGGCTCTAACAGGTTTGCTGTACCGCTAGGACCAATGCACAGGTCCCCTGGATCCCACTCCAGCATCCTCTGTGCTACACCAGCCTCAATCCCATACACCATCTCCTCCCAGCACTTTTTTGCCTCCGGTGAGACAACATGTAGGTTGTTTTGAAACAGCAGCTGACCGAACCAAGCCACCCCGTCTTGCCAGCACCTTCTCCCTACTCCTGGTTGAGCATTTCACTTGAAATATAAATCCTTCGGTTAACACAGAGCAGCCTGGAGAGGAGGCAGGAGGGCAACAACTGTCCTGGGGAACAGGTGCCAGCAAAGAGCTGGATTTAGCCCTAAACCAATAAGAGGCTGGAGTTTGCTGATGCTGTCACGCTCAGGCTGAAGTTATTCCTCTTGCACGTTTATTTTTGGTAAAACGTTTCCGAGTGCCGCTCCCTGATGAGAGATAGGCAAGCAAATCCCTCGGGTATCTCAGGCCATTTGTTACTGGAGCTGCTGGTGGACTCTCTAGGTCCATTCCCACCCAAGAGTTTCCCTCCTTTAGCCTCGCGCTTGACCGCTCTGGGTTTGATGCCGCTGCCAGATCACCGTGCATTTCTAAACCTCTAGTCCGAGTTTATGGGATGCAGAAGGTGTTTACAAACCAGGGCAGGCTGTATGCTTTCCCTTCCATCCCACTGCTGCTCCTGCCTGGTGAGGCAGAAGGCCTTCCGTGGAGCCGGAAGCCACGGCGGTCCGGAGGTCATACTGCTATCGCCACGCTCGACGGGAACTCGGGGGAGGTTTCCTGCCCAGTTATCTCAAGCACCATATTTAAGTTTCTTGGTAACATTTGTAAGCTGCAACAGCTGAGCTGGGGCTTACTGCATCTCCTGCTCACACAGCTGACCTGGGAAATGGCTCAGATTTTCCCTAAGAGCCCTGTGATCGGGCAGCAGCCGCTGCCCTCAGCTAGCAGAGACGTGGATGCTCTGGGAAAAGAGTGCCAATATTTTCCTCTGCTCCACTCAGTCCTTTCGTGCCTCCGTTATCTTGCTCCTGCCCAGAATACTTCCAGCTTGGTCCCTGTGAAGGGATATCCAACCACAGCCCTCTCATTCAAGTTCCTCCTAAAAATGTTTCTTCCAGAGACCTCAAGAAGTGACTAACCACTATTCACCCCACTTCGTAAGTGCCTGGAATTACAAAGTGAGCTGTCTTTATTTTATTGTATTACACAGAACAGAGCAGAAAAACAAATCCAGGAATAACTAACAATGGTACTGCCCATTTTAGCTGGGAGTCAGAAGTTCAGCTTTTTTTCCCCCCCAGCATTTCTAATCTGCTGCCAATTTTCAAACACTTCCCCTCTTGGCTCAGAAGTCACAGTGATCCCTCTTCCAACAGGGAAAATGTCATCACCTCTGTAACATCTCTGGTCTCTCCAAGCCCAAAAGGGAAGGAGAAAGTTTCTTCACAAATTGATCCAATTTCCCTACCTGGCATCTTAAAAAAAAAAAAAAAAAAAAACAAAAAAACAAAAAACCATCATTTCAGCCTCAGCTAATGAGCAGGGATCCAAAAGAAAACAGCTGGGCTTCACACTGGGTCCTACCACGGTTCATCCACAAAGCTGTACTGATTCCACGGAGCAACGTGAGCCTGGCACGGGTGGTATGACTGCTATTGCTCACCCACTTCTGCCCCACACAGATGCACGTGTGTGGGTGCTACGGTGATGGGCTGAGAGTTAACGAGGGAGTCTATCAGCTCCAGGGGCCTCTTCTCATCCTGCATCATGTATGACACTTATCCATGGGACTTCTGAGGTTTCCTAGCCTTAAGCTGGACAATATGGATTTGTAACACCCAGAGGCTAGTCCAAAATGCAATGTCCACTTCCATGTTTTGACAATTTGAAGGGCTTTGAAAGACTTGCTTATAACAACTAGGAGTGCACTGCCATAATTAAATACCCAGCCCTAAGTGAAAGGTGGGCAGTGGTGGTGGCTTTAACACCCCAAAAGTGTGTCTTTTTGGGAGACAGACACAAGGTAGCTCGGAGCAGACTCCCACTGGGCGTGCAGTCACATTAGGGAGGCGTTTGGCTCACATTATGCACCCAGTCCCTCGGCAAGGCTTTCTGCTAAAGGCTCAGCACCAAGCTACGAGGGCACGCTACTGCTGACAGGTGTGGAGCAGGGCACGAGCTCCTTTACATCTGCCAGAGAAATGATCTGATGAGCTTTACAAGACATGGGTCACCTTTTTTTCCCCCCCCTGTTCTTGCACTGTGTGCCAGGACTCTGACTGGTATTCTAGATGCTGCGTTGTAACCAGCATCACCCAATAAAAACCAGCAACCACCACCCCTACCACATTTTTAGGTAAGGAAACACAGGGCCACAAACTCTAAATGGAAAGCTCTCTTCTTACAAGTTTCTACTTCAAAGGAACTAAACACAGAGAGGGGAAAGCTGGAACATAGGAGGAACATTCTATAAGCTGGAACATAGGAGGTTCTGCTTAAACATGAAGAAGAACTTCTTCCCAGTAAGGGGAACAGAACACTGGAACAGGCTGTCCAGAGAGGTTGTGGAGTCTCCTTCTCTGGAGATGTTCAAAACCCGCCTGGATGCGTTCTGGTGGGATCTGATCTAGGTGGTCCTGCTCCAGCAGGGGGATTGGACTAGACGATCCTTTGAGGTCCCTTCCAATCCCTAACATCCCGTGATACTGTGAGGGGAAAAAAATTAAAAGTAGCACCTAGAAATACATAAATTTCTGCTACAGCCCTCTTCTAGAGGCACTGATACAAACAAATGGCCAAACGGTCACAGGAGGAGCAGCTCTGGAGGTTTACACTAATAGCTCAGGGACATGCCAGTTAACTGACTCCTCTCAGACAGATGTAAAAGCTGTGTCTACTGCCATCGTTCATACCACAGTCTGCTTCACCAAAAATCCTACTGAGGGATACACAAAAACGCTTTCGAGTGCAAACGGTCTTCGTAAGATGCGTAACAGTACGGCTGTATTAGAAACGTTATAGTAAAAGTTGCTCATACCTTTCCGTTTTTGAGCCGTCCAGAGGAGACAATTCTGGAGACGTGCACTTGGAACGGACGGCACTTGTCGTTACAGTTGAACTGTTCTCCTCCGTCCGTTACCTCCACAGAGTTCTGTTCTACAAATGAAGTGGTTCCACGCTTCTTAATGCGGCAATCGGTCTGCTCCAAAACCTGTCCTGGAAACGTCGCACATTTTAAAAAAGTCACTACAGAAAAGTCAACATCAGCAACTGGAGAACAGCCCAGGTCTGCAGCATCCAGGTTATTCACAGCAAGGTCTTGAGAACGTGGCACGTCTCTGTCCACGACCAGTATCTTCTCCAGAGTACTGCCAGTGTCTTGAATCTCTTTAGCCAGGGTCATCTGCGGAAGGTGGATCAGAGCCTGAGTCACTGCAGAAAAGTCACCATCACCAGGTGGAGAACAGCGCAAGTCCACAGTATCCAGATTATTCGAAGGAAGATGTTGCGAACATGGCAAGTCCCTGCCCACGACTTGTGTCTTCTCCAGCGTAATGCCCGAGTCCTGAATCCCCAGCTCACCTCTAGACAAGTCTTGCAAAGGCAGCTCAGGATCTCTCAAGTTCTGCGTATCCAGTTCTGTCTTTGAAAGCTCCTGAGCCACTGCTGGAGATGGATCCATGTCTTTAGCAACCGCTGGAGCACAAGCCACATCCTCAGTGTCAAGTTTAGTCAGTGATGTCTGTGGAAGATGGATCAGAGCCTCAGCCAGTGCAGAAATGTCACCATTTGCAGCTGCAGAATGGCCCAAGTCCACAGAATCCAGATTATTCACAGGAAGACCTTGAGAATGTGGCAGGTCCCCGCCCACGACTTGTGTCTTCTCCAGAGTACTGCCCGTGTCTTGAATCCCCAGCTCACCTCTAGACAAGTCTTGCAAAGGCAACTCAGGATTTCTCAAGTTCTGCATATCCAGTTCTGTCTTTGAAAGCTCCTGAGCCGCTGCTGGAGATGGATCAACGTCTTTAGCAACCACTGGAGCACAAGCTAAGTCCTCAGTGTCAAGTTTAGTCAGTGATGTCTGTGGAAGGTGGATCAGAGCCTCAGTCACTGCAGAAACATCACCATCTGCAGCTGGAGAATGGCCCAAGTCCACAGAATCCAGATTATTCATGGGAGGACCTTGAGAACATGGCAGGTCACTGCCCATGACCTGTGTCTTCTCCAGAGCACTGCCCAAGTCCTCAATCTGTTTAGTCAGAGTTGTCTGTGGAAAGCTGATCAGATCCTCAGAGGGGTCCTTAGTATTTAGCTCAGTGAAAGAGTCATCTGCGAGCTCGGGCAGGTGGGAGACGGATGGTTCTGGGCCAAAGGCAGACAGTGATGTTTCATTCAATCTATCATTCTCGCTGCCCAGGGCAGAGGAACCAACATCTTGCAACGCTTCTGTGGTTTTGCAACGCTGCACGGGCTCCTTCCCCACCAAACTCTCAAAGCTCACGTTATCCCATGTGCCTGAATCAGGGGACTGCAGACACGCTCCCACCGTGCAGAAGGCCCTTGCACTCTCGTTCTCGATAACCAAGTCCTCTTTGTGGGAGGTTACATCCTGCCTCCAGCTTCGGAAACTCCGCTGAGGCCTTTTCTCATCAGGTGAAAATGCCCTTGAGGAGCCTCGCAGCCTCCGAGCTGCCTCGGCCACACTGGTGAAGAACCTCACAACACCCCCAAAGTGCGTGGCTTTGGTTGCACTGTTTGTTTTTTTCCGCTGGCCGAGATTCTCCTCACATCTCGTATCAAAGTCAAAATAAGAAGTAGAATGATCAGTTGTATTTTCTAAGTTCTGGAGATTGGTTTCAGTCGTTTGATCTGGAAGCTTTGAATTATCTTTGCTACTTAATGAAATTCCTTTCAGATAGCTCCAGACATCAGAGCTTCTTCCTCTTCTGCTCTCCTGTGGGAGCACAGCAAACCTCTTTTGGTTGTCCCCTTCGGTCATGGCAGGACTCCCACAGTTTTCAAAATTCAAGGACTCGCTCTTTCTAGCTGGTGTTCTATGGCAGTTACTATCACTACCTTCACCGGGTAATCTGACACTAGTATCCCTGAGACATTTACTTTCGTTGGCATCCATTTCAGGAACGCTGATATTCAGCTCTATGTCTTCAAAAGAAGAATCCAAATCATCGATGTACCCCGCATACGAGTGGCGGGAGGGCCTCCGACTGTCGCCCAGTTTCTTAACCCTGTAGACAGCCCTTTGCTCGCTGGCATGATGGTCCTCTGCAGGGTCACCAGCAACCTGGACTCCAGATGCTCTCAAATCCACGTTCTTAGACATCCTGGATGTTCTTCCCTTTTTTAAAGGCCTTACCCTGTCCATGAAGGATGTTTTTTTTAATTCTGAGACCTCAGAGGTAACTCCCAGTAGGATCATGGACTGGGGTCTTCCTTTATTTGTAGAGAGTCCTTTCCTTCGTCTAACAAAATTCCAGATCCGGTTGCCCTTGGTTGTTTTCTTGTACCTGGGTGCCTCCTCCTGTTCGTTCGGGACTGCATCGCTGGCGGTGCAGTGCTCAGCACCACAGACCTCCAACGCACCAGTACTCCCTTCCACCATGTTTGCCTGGAAAATCTTGTTTGCATATCCATTTGGAGCTATGATGGGACCAGTATGCTGGCGGCCCTCTGCAACTTCCATCGCCCTGGCTCACAAACTGGTATCAGGGGTCACGGATGCATCGTCTTCAGATTGTTTTCTTCACAAGACTTAAGGGAAAAAGAACAAAAAAATGCAATTAGGAGCAGAAAGTTGTTTTAGAGGACACATTTGTTAAAGCATCGCATGTCAAATCTTACCCCAGTGGCAGTGGTGGTTTTGCCACTGATTTCAGCGAGGCTGAAATTTTGCTCCCCAACCATATAAATCTTAAAGCAACTTAAACCTGATCTAGGTGACTGAAGATTTAGTGACTGCAAACAAACTCCCTGCGTTGATAAAGTGACCACAGCGTATACGCAGGCCACCATAAATCACATCTTCGTTCTGCACATCGCTAGGACTCTAAATACATCAGAGTACCTGACAGAGAGGAAATTACAGTTCAGCATCCCTGCGCGTGTCACTGTCACCTGCACCAGCCCCATCTGCCAGGAACCAGCAAGGCACTCCTGACACGTTCCGACTCTTCAGGCAGGCATTGAAAGACAAGTCAGGATGAGCCTTTTCCTGGAACCAACGCAATTCTGAAATACTACAGTATCAGAAAACTCACGGAATATCCAAGCCAGGCTTTTCCTACTATAGCTATGGCATCAGTGTGGGAATCCCTCGCTGGAACTGCGCTGCTAAACGAAAGCTGCTTGGCCACCACTCAATGCTACACAAAACACGTGTTCCCCTCAAGTCAGTTCCACCCTAAGTGAACAGGATTAAAACTACAAGTACCCCATATGCAACAGCAATGAAAACCACTCCAAACCCTTTGTGGGAATGCATTAGAACTCCTGCTCCTATAGATCCCAAAGCTTCATTGCCATTGGTGCACCTCTGCCCTGTCTCGCTGCTACGGCTTCATAAGGTGCTCCTGGGTTTGCTGTCTACCTTTGAGACATGCAGAACTACATGTCAGGCACTAAACGGGTTAAATTCCCTCCGTTCCCAATCCTACTCTCAGGAGGAAGAAGGAAGCAAGAGTAGGAACAAGAAGAGGAACAGCCCCAGAGACACGGGTTTGACAATGGAAAAACTCTCCGTTTTCCCCCAAGCAGAGGGAGAACGGGCAGACACACTGCAGCGCTCGGACACAACAGCAGGAAGCTCACTCCTGCACTCATCCTTTTTCCCCCATATCTATGAAAAAACCCATATTTTCTATTAAAACAAAAATTATTAATGCAGCAGCCACTGCTCTGGACACCCCACGGACAAGGAAAGGCTCGCCCTTGCGTCCAAACAAGCCTCTGTATCCACCTTGCCACCATGTCTGTTTTCAAGAAGCAATAACCCACGAGACCTCCACGGATGGCAGCGGCACTAAGGAACCGGAGCACGGCCAAGTGCCGTCAAAAACCTTAACAGAAACAACTACTATCCTGCTTTTTTATGAACAACAGCCATCGGCTTTCGCTGCAGCCATGACACAGGGGTAGTGCCAAGCATTTTTGGCACCAAGGGTACGGAGGGTAGCAAAAATGAATGGTTGCTACTGTACCGGGTTGACCATGGCCAACTGCCAGATGTCCACTCTCGCTCCCCAAAACGGACTGGGGGAAAAGTAAGATGGAAAAGGTGCTGGGTTGATATAAAGATATAGAGATCCCCTACCAGTTACCGTCATGAGCAAAACAGACTTGACTTGGGGAAAACCAATTTCATTTATTGCCAAGTAAAATGGATTTGGAGAATGAGAAACAGAGATAAAACTAACACAACACCTTACCCCCACCGGCCCCCTTCTTCCCAGCTCAGCCTCCCTCCTTCATTCCTGAGGACTTTACCTCCCCCCCGAGGGGCACAGGGGGATGGGGAATTTGGAGATGCACGGTCAGGACATAACAGTTCCTCTCTGCCACTCCATCCTCCCTGTGCTTTTCCCGTGCTCCTGTGTGGGGCTCCACAGGCCATAGTTCCTGCCAGGAGAACCTGCTCCTGCGTGGGAACTCCACAGGGCACAATTCCTGGCAGGAGAACCCGCTCCTGCGTGGGGGCTCCCTAGGCCATGACTCCTGTCAGGAGAACCTGCTCCTGCGTGGGGGCTCCACAGACCATGACTCCTGTCAGGGAACATCCTCCTGCTCCGGCACTCCCTCCCCGCCATCTTCACCGACCTCAAGGTTCACAGTGCTGTTTCTCACTTTTTTTTATTCCCCCCAACCCCTCTCTGGCGTTTTTGCCCCTTTCTCAAACATGGCTCCAGAGAGGCGCCGGCAGTGCCGCTGACAGGCCCAACTGTGCTGCTATTATCTTCCGCACGCGCCGCCTTGCTCCGCTTTCGCCATCCATTCCCTCAGCCCTTTGCCCTCACCATGACGGAGGTTTTGCAAGGGAATCCCTTCCCAAGAAAAGGCTTGTTTTGGGGCGCCGGCACCGCCTGCCGCCACTTAAACTCTGTAGCCCAAATCCGCCCAGGAGCTGTGCTGCCCTGGGTCCGTACGGAGATTGCAGAAAGCTTTTGTTCCCAAAAAAAACACAGGTTTAGTGGGACCGTTCCTCCGTCTGGTCCTCAAGGAGCAGACCAGCTCCTCACTCCCGCTCTGGGTCTGCGAGTTATCCACAGACATCCCCGCTGCAATTTAAAGAGTTAACACATTCGAACGGATTTGAAGGAGTGGGGGGAAAAAAAAAAAGCGCATTTGAGTGGTTTCAAGTTGTGCAGCCAACGGGCAGCAAAAGACAAAAATCACCAAAGGTCCCTAGGTTTTTTTGTCGTTGTTTTCTCTTTCCAGCTTTATGTTTTATTGGGTTTGGATGGGTGGATCTTGCATGAGCAAAGAAGATTCAAAGGGAACCGGCTGGTCTGCAAGGTCTTTGGAGGGATGTTAGTGCAGAGGAGAGAGGCTGTAACAGAGACAGATTCTGTCGTAGAGAGGCTTCGAGGAGATCTTCCAGCACCTTCCAGTACTTAAACAGTGCCTACAAGAAAGCTGGAGAGGGACTTTTTACAAGGACGTGTAGCGATAGGACATGGGGCAATGGCTTTAAACTGAAAGAGGGGAGATTTAATTAGATGTAAGGAAGAAATTTTTTACATCGAGGGTGGTGAGGGACTGGAACAGGTTGCCCAGAGAAGCTGTGGCTGCCCCATCCCTGGAAGTGTTCAAGGCCAGGTTGGATGAGGCTTTGGGCAACCTGGTGTAGTGGAGGGTGTCCCTGCCCATGGCAGGGGGGTTGGAACTGGATGATTTTGAAGGTCCCTTCCAATCCAAACCATTCTATGATTCTGCACAGCCCTCCCCAAAGCAGCAACATAACCCAGAAACGCAGAGTGCAAGGGTGGCTTTAAAAATAAAAAAAAAATATATATTTAATTTTTTTTAAAGCAGCTTTAAACCAGTTGCAAATTAGAGCCACCACCACAAAGCCACACCTGAGCGCCCTAAGCAGATAAGGGACCTGTGCTTGGCAGCTCCTCTCCACCTTCCCTTCCACCTCAATCTCTCCTAATCTTTGAAAATACCATCGTTGCTTTGGTAAAGCTGTCCCTGAGGGATAAATGGAAGAGCAGGACACAGGCATGGTTCCCAAAAAGGTCTTTTGGCCGCCTGCTAGAAAACATTCAGTGGGAGAAAAGCACCTTGTTGTTGTCTAATTGACCCCAACGAAGCCCGCGGGACTGCACACGCCGAAATCGCCGGGTAACCTCGGCAGCAGCCGACTCGCAGCGGCGCAGCTTCGTTAGTGCTCGCGGTCCCAGCACTGCCACCTGGACCAGATCCAGCCCACAGACTGGCATTGCCTCAGCCAAAGCAAAGCCTCCCAGCACCGAGGCGAATTCTCTGCATTGGAATAAATTTCAGCCAGTTTCGCTCAGTCTTCCCCACTCGAGTGCCAAAATCTGCTACGCTCCATCAACGGATACAGCTGCCGAAATTAGTGTCCGTCCCTGTGCAAACACACAATAGCAGCATGCTTCTGGGAAACCTATGCTTTAAAGGAGCCAAAAAGAGAAAAGGTGGCCTCACCAACCCAACCACACAGGGTCGGGGGCAGTAAGGCCCATCATGACAAAATAAAATTTGAGTATGGAGAACGACCGCGAGAGTATCTGATGAACCATCTTTCTGGGGCGCAGGAGAAGGAGGTTTTGAAGACACACTTTGAACGTATTTTTGAGAACACCTATTAGCCAGAAAAGTACAAGAGTCAGCCAAGTGCCTTTTTATTTTTCCCCTCCTTGGGCTGCAGGCGCAGTTGCAGATGTCAACTCGTAGCAAGTCACCACCTAGCAGATAAGCTGCGACTCCCATCTCTGCGTGCGGGACCCCAACCACAGAATCACAGAACGGTCTGGGTTGGAAGGGACCTCAAAGATCATCCAGTTCCAACCTCCCATGACACTCTCCACTACACCAGGTTGCTCAAAGCCTCATCCAACCTGGCTTTGAAAAACATGAAAACATGAGAAAACCAGAAAATAAGAGGTAATGCTATTACCTTACACCTCATCCACCACCCTCTGAATTACCTCGAGCCCAAAGAGGGTGGCTCAGCCCAGTGGCTGTGACCAGTGTGTTTGGTCTACAAAACACAGAACATCTTGCCTGGAGAGGAAAACGGTTTCATAAAACCACAGCTATCAACCAAACACCAAAAACTGCTCCAACTTACTGGAGCTACGCGGGTCCCTACGCTGCCCTCTACACAAGGCTGTTGTTCTTGCCATCACGCAAGTGGTAGCCCTTCATTTTGAAAACTCACCTTCCTTTTCCAGGTCACTGAGGTGGACATGTAAGTTAGGATTGCACAAAACCCCAAGGAAATGGCACCAAGTACATTACACAAACATCTGTATCCATGGCTGCGACTCCCCCTCCAAATTCTTTCCATTTTTTTTGCGTTATCCAAATCTTTAAGAACGAACTAGGTACTTCGTATCTCATTCACAATTGCATAACATTCCCTTGGCAACAAGGCTTTTCTTCCATGATACAGGTGGGAGTAATAGCAATTTTTCTCCTTTTAAGTGCGATTTAGCAGACCGACAAAAGAGCAGAAATAACACCATGGGCCCCAGTAACGC
Source organism: Tauraco erythrolophus (assembly GCF_009769465.1). NCBI lineage: Eukaryota > Metazoa > Chordata > Aves > Musophagiformes > Musophagidae > Tauraco > Tauraco erythrolophus. Next base: position 22,582,754 of record NC_141477.1, read on the forward strand.
TCACTGAAGTTAACAGTTCTCGTAGACTTAAAGGTCATCAAATCAGGCCCAAGCAATCAGGGCTGTCACGAGGCACCATTCAGGGACTGACACTTTTCTTGTCAATCTTCTTATTCTGCGCTGGCTTTTGGCGAATTTACAGGAGTTATCCACAACCATTGCAAAACAAGGGTGTCCACACGCCTACCGAAGGCAACAGGGCAGGGAGACCAGCCAGCAAGGAAGCATCAATTAGGGAAAGGTCTGATCCAGGCTGAGGTGAGTTTTCTCAAGAGATCCCAATGATGGAAAGAAACTGCTCACTTAAGACCACACGGTCCAGACTGTTTGCAAGGCTGGCAGCACACAATTCCTGAAATCTGCTTCCGATCACTGCAGTTTTCGGATCACTTTGTTTTGCTTTGCCTGGGAGAGCTGTGATAAAAGAATTGGTCTTGAGCCTAATCTAGTATTTGGGTCCTACCTTGCTGCTGAGAACCATATTTCATGGAGAAAATCAACAATTATTCCATTTTCTCCTGAGATACACTTTGTGGAGAGCGGAAAGAACGGCACCTACCCCCTCATCTCCTCCAGGATAGGTCTTCTAGCCTTGTCGTAATGGTCTTTCAGTTCCTTGCATATCCTTGTGTAACCAGATGGTTCGTACCGGTGCGTGTCGTGAGCTCGATTTTGATTATTGTTTATCAGGTTAAACAACTTTTGTATTGTTTAACATACAGAGGAACAGATGGGAATGCCACACGGGAACATGCTCCAAGGCGATCGATCTCTTGGGTGGCAGGGTGTACATCCCAACAGACACACTCAATAAGGTAACACCCACGTGCCCGCCAGTCAACAAAAGGAAGCCCAGGCATCCCTAGGCGTTGTGGGATTCTGGAGAACGCATATTCCAGCTTACAGTCAGCTTGTAAATCCCCTCTATTAAGGGACCCAAAAGAAGAACTATTTCAACTGGGGCCCCAAGGAGCAACAAGCCTTTGAAGAGATTGAAGAGGAAACTGTTGGTGTGGTAGCTCTTGGGCCAGTCCGGACAGGATCACACGTGAGAAATGTGCTCTCCACCGCAGAGCCTCTGGCAGAAAGCACCTGGAGAGATCCGAGGCTGACCTCCAGGATTTCGGAGCCAGGGGTATAGAGGGCCTGAGGCTCATGACATCCCGACTGCAAAGGAGACACTAGCAGCACACAAGGGGGTTCAAGCCATGTCAGAAACAGTCGGTACAAAGGCTCAGCTCCTCTTGGCACCATGACTACCCGTGCTGTGCTGGATGTCCAAAGGACAGGATCTGCTCTTGCTGCGGAGCAATGACTCGAGACGTCCCTCCGAGGCTCTCCATCCCCCTTCTCTCACCTTTCAGCACCACTAAATTTGCTTTGAAGCCCACTGGCCGCCCCCAGCGTCGCACGGCGCTGCCGATTTCTGCTCAAGGCCTGGGGACGACACAGCAAAGGCGCTGGCAGCCTTGCACGGCGGCATTCGGAGCTGGAATGCACCGAGGGCCCTGGGGACACGATCTTCCACTCGGCTCTTCCTCTGCGGGATACAAAACAACAAACAAGAAGGAGCCTTTGGCCATTGTTTTTCGGTGACGGGGAGAGGGCACACGGCGCAGCCTGCCAGAAGGCATGGCTGAGCTAAGGAAGTCCTGCCTGGGCTTCGGTGTATCCGCTCCTCTCCAGGAGGGGTGGGGGGAGGCAGGAAGGAGAGAAAATAGAGAACAAATGATCATATAACCCTTGAGAGAAACCTGTCTGCTCTCGGAGAGCGTATTTAGCCCAAGCGTGCAGCGCCTCTTGCCATACAAAAGAAAAAGAGGAAAGAAAACCCCGCCAGTTCTTCCGTTACCATGTTCTACCACCAAAAAAAAAATGGGAGGAAACAGATGTCAAGCTCTCCAGCGTCAGGAAATTATCTCTTTCATGAGGGTACAGTTACTTCAGTGTATTTAGGTCAAATAAATAGGGAGAGAATCATGACTTCACCCCCTTTCTGTTTATGTCTCTGCAGACTTTTCAGCCTCTCTTGGTGCTGCTCCAAAGGACCAACGGCAAAGCCACGTTCACGCTTTCGCATCGCGCTCCCAGGTGATGCAGGCAGGAGCCAGCCACGCTCGAGCCCCTGCCCGCCCAGCAGATCCTCACCAGCAGATCCCCAGCTCAGAGCCACCCGCACCACAAATTGCTGCGGCCCCTGCAAAAAATCCAGCATCTCTTGTTTACGGGACAAGAAGGGCGGTTTGCTGCTGAGCTTCAGCCAGGCACGGTGGTACCACGGTTTGCTCATTACTTTTTATAGATAGAGGCGGAAGGAGCACGGAGAAGAGACTCGGCTGAAACATCTGCAAAAGGGATCTCCAGGCCATCAGCAAGCGCAGTTACGGCTTTCCGGTGCCGGGCTCCCTGAGGAGCGCTGAGCAAGTGCCCGTAGGAAGCAACCATAGAATTCAACGAGCATTTTACATGCTCTGCAAAATACGTTACACAGGAAGTTAAACTCCCTCATCAGGAGCAGGAGGCAGACGGGAGAGCAGTTTGAATCCCTTTCCAGTTGGGAGTGGACAGACCTTACTGAAACACTAAGGCTTTCAGTGGCAGAAGGGAATCTGCAGCAATGGTCTCACTCCATCACCGAGGGCAACCTACCAGACGCGTTAACACCAGGCCACCACGCCGCTCTCCCTGTGGCAGCACGCATCTGCCCCACAAGGTTTGCACTGGTTTAAGCCAAAGCTTTTACAGTACTGGATCCGGGTTTGTGTTTCTGTTAGTTCAATACTCACCGGGCAGACGGATGGATGCGCAGACACATCGCTCCGTCCCTGTATTCATAAGGACGGAACTCAAAACTTCGGCTTGAGTCAATCAGCTCACTCATGTGTAACTTAAACATTACTTCCTTCCCATTTCGGGGGGCTTTAGAGTTTGTGCGATGGCTAAACACAATGCAATTAGAGCAGGAGACTCATTTTGCCCACGGCCCAGGGAAAGACAGAGTTGCTCAGCTGCAACTCTCAGATAAACTGGGCTTGTGCTGGTGCTGCCAGGGAGGGACCAGCTCACTGCAAACACAAGCAGCTCCACTCTCGGGGCTTGGTGGGTCTGATGAAACAGTGTGACAGTGCAGAGAGGTGCCAGGCAGCTTACCAGGGTACCAGCACTTGGCTCTGCATCACACCGAGACCTAAAACCTTCCCCTGAGCCAGCAACAGCTTTATATATGCAGTGTCTGCACGGAAAAGGGGAAAGAGCCATCATCCAGCTCCTCACGCAAAGCTCAGCAGGAGAAACTCAAGAAGATAACACAGAGGTACAAAAGTCCATGTTAATTGGAATCAAAAGATGAAGATGTAACAGATTCAGTTCCTTCTGAGGCTGAATTTCAGAGCATGGCTCTGCCCGGAGCCCAGGAGGCTTTGGCACTGTACCTGTTGCTGAACGTTCCCCCAGATTGGCACAGCTGACCCATGAATCGCAGATGAGAATACACCCTTTGCCATTTAACCAGCACCGTGTTTGTGGGAGCACTATCCCTTGCACACTCCTTCACATTTTCCTAAGCCCTTTTTTGCAATTCTAAATTCCTTTGCTGTAGAGAAAACAAAACTAAGGTGAGTACCAAACAGATCCAAAAGGATACATACTTCTGCTGTCGACACCCTGGGTGCCCATGGACCCCCAACAAAATGAGGGAGCCCAAAAAAGTAGTCATCTTCCAGAACAAGGTTATGTTTTGATGCACGATAGCTGTTTCCCCAATCTTCTCAGGTATTTGGCACCGACTGTCCCCATTACAATACAGAAACATCTGCCGTTACACGTAGATTATTTGAGCTGCTCAGCATTCAGATGAAAGTAGTTAATTATATATAAGAACATTTAATTATGATCCAGTAGCAGATGTAGGTACTCTAATCCCACAGTGATGCCTTAAAACGCAACAGTACAGGCAATTCCAGGGGTCTACACCCATACACGCCCCGTTAACGTCAGCTGAACAACATCAAGCTGCTGGCTGCCATCCCTCCCGAGGATGCTGAGAGGCATCGACTTCACGATGCTTGGGACATGACTTTGCATTCTCAGTCAATTTAGTAGAGATGCCTCGGGAACTTTACAGCTATGACATTTCTCCACAACGAGCCCCTTAAAAATCCTTTCCTTCTCCAAAAATCCTTAAGCAAAAACGCACAGCTGCCCGTAGTCAGAACGTAAGAACAGAAATCAGTAGCCGGCATTTAATTGTTTATATCTTGAGACAAAGATAGTGTCTAAATAATTGTCTATTGTATCCCAGAGACAGCACAGGAAAGCTCTTCCCCTAGCAAGGAGCCTACAGGTCACACATGCTTCTGCCATAACATTTGCTATAAATAATCTTGGGTTGAGCAAAGGTTTGTGCTAGTTACAAAGCAGACTACGGCCGGCACTGTGCTCCTATCGGTTTCAGCCACTAGCTCTCCCCAGAGAGTGCATATCCTACCCTATTGTTCCTGCTCAAATGTTTGAAAGAATTATTTTTTCCTTGCTTCTTTTGTTTGGGGAGTTTATTTATATTTCCTCTTTGACATGGAATTACTACTAGAAACAATAAGTGCCATCTTACAAGGCAGCTCACCGATGCCGATATTGAAATTAGGTGTGGAGGGTCACATTTGTAGATGTATTGCCATAGTTACAGACCTTGCAATCTGTGTTTCTGTGTCAAGGTATGTTCAGCTCAGGATCAAAACCAAAGAGCTGAGTGCCAACGACAGCTCCAAATTCACATGCAGAGACTGGGATCACATGCAGCAACAGGTTCTGCTCAAACATTTCCAAGCATTACTTTGGCATATTACTCAGCAACTCCCTTATTGCCCTGCTGATGTCAAAGGGCATCTCACATGTACTTAACCGTGTCCTTCTAAGCTCTATGTCTATCTTCAGACAGATATCGCTTTAGGCAGCTATATGGGTGGGATTCCCCCTCTACTACTTTTCCCCCGTGCCCTTTTTCCTTATAGCAGTTTGAACAGGAACCATCACTTCTTTCAGGTTTCTCCATCAAACAGCCCAAACATTTCCCTTCCAAAGGGGAGAAATGGAAAAGCAACGACACGGGCTGGAGGGCGGCTCCCAGCTTTCATAAACGGGCTCCTCGGAACGAACCCGCTGCACAGCCTCGCTTTATGGCACACCAAACTGCAACAAGCAACACCTCCTTCGAACACAAACCCAACAGCACAGGACTGAACAGCTGGTTGCTGGTTTGCTCTCAATTCCCCAAGCACCACGTTACAGAAAATCCAACTCCTCAAGCAAAGGTTTTTGACTCAATAGCCAGGTATAGCCTCACTGTGCTCCGAAATTGGTGGCAAGTCTCAGACTGGAGCCCAGGGTCTCAGGTGTACAAGTGCTTTGCCTTCCACAGCGAATGATTGCTTTCGGAGTCTTCTGCATTGCTTTTGAGTAAAATCAACCTAATTTCTGGGTATTTGGAGATTTGATGTTCCAAACAGGCCAATGACCTGGGCACACCGGGCCACTGTCGCTCTCTAGAAATCTGACTCAGGGAGGCAGGTGGCCTTGCACAAAATTGCTTTTAGACATGTGAAAAACCTAATCTTGTGTTTCTCGAAAAGCACCATGATTGCTGGGCACCTGGCCTGCTCTCTGGCTGGGCCTTCTCACCCCAGAGAGGCACAAAGCTTTTAGGGGTCTGACGCTCACCTGCACCTCACTTCTCCCTCCCAAGGTAGGTGTATCATCAAATCCAGGCTCGCCCACCCCATGCCCAGAACCCTCAAAAGTCACAAGATGCCTCCTAGACATGCAGACACCTTTCTCCTGCCTTGCCCCCTCGAAAGCAACACCAAAAAATAATCCTCATTTGCACCCAGAGCCATTACCCAGCACCCATGACCACAGCGTTAGCCCAGGCTGGCGCGCACGGCGGCTGCTTCGCAGGAATCACCGGTGGGTGGGTGATGTTCGGACCCCGCTTGCTGTAGGTGTTACCCTGCATTCCTGCAGTCCCCACATGCACATCTTACAACCCAAGCCCTCAAACCCTTAGTCCATCACTGCAGACCTGCTCTGCCGACCCGGTGCGGGCACTAAACCAAACAAGCAGCTTTTCAGCAGGCACTGCGAGCGCATCGCCTGTCTGGACCGCTGCGCGGTCTCACCGACGCGGCTTTGCCCTGCCAAAGGGGCTGTCAGCTCGTATTCCTCACGCTCCGGGGCCCCGCTCGAGCCAGCCACGCTCCGCCGGGCGACGGCGGCCACCTCTGAACACAGGGAAGCAACATCGGCTTCAATCAGCATCATTAGGGATGAGCTTTTTCATCTGCCGGCTGTGCCCCCGCCATGCACCCCGGCCGGGATGGGGCTGTGCACACACCGGTGGCCACGCCGTCGTGTCTCCTCCACCTTCCCACCCTGCCCACCTCAAGGATCCACTTATCCCTTTTCTAGGGTTACGAACCCAGCTGAGCAGGAGCAGCTAAAGGTTCCCTTTAGCATCATTTACGGAACAAAGCCTGAATCTTTCTTACAAGGAGCTCAGGATTTTGTTGCAAGTTTTAGGCATCTTTTCTTGTTTCACCCTCTTCTATATTCTGTTAAGTCTCTTCAATAACCTCTTTTCAACAGCAAGTGAATTTATTGCTACGGGTGGCAAGGGACTAAACAAAAACCATACGCAGGAAAGGACAGGACCAGTCACCCTGAAAGTGCCCGTCACATCCCCTCTGAAGATGCACCTCCCCACCTCCAAGGATGAGCCCAGCCCATTTACTTCTTCACCCAGTCTTTAAAAGCACAAAAGGTTTGGAAACACATGCAGGTAACGCCTATTTTTTTTGCAGGAAATCGCATGGCAGGGATACACAAACTTTGCTATCACGCAAAAAACCAACACGCTGATCTGCCAGCTCATGTCACACAAGCCTGAATTGTTTAGACGTTACAGCGTTCAGCTCACAGCGAGCAGCAACGATACCCTCGCCGCAGCTCTGGAAGGCTCTGGATCTTCACAGCAGCAGGCTGGATGCAAGCCAAGCATCAGACTGCAAATACAGTAGCACACCTTGGTAAAGACAAGTGTACATGCTTCTGCAAGGACATGCACCCTGTTGCAGGCACAGGACCAGCCGGCAGTGAGCCGAGGTGCAATAGCTCGTGTTTTCTTCACTATTAGGTTCAAACCCTGCTCAGCGGGTGCAAGAGCTGCAGAAACTCCCACGCTGGCACTCGACCTGCCCGCACAGGCAGGGCCGGCGCTGGCTCTGGCTCACCGGCGCTGCCAGGGTTTGCAAAAATCTGCTGACTTTCCGGATGTTATTCCGGCATTAATTTCTTTTATTTGGCTGGAGCAAGCACTCAGTGCCCAGGCAAAAATCACCTCGGCTTAAGGGCCATATGCTGCGTCTCTGCTACGTCCTGACACGTGTCCTCCCTGTCGTAAAACGAACGGGCTCTGCCATACAGAGACTATATTGCTCCCTGGAAATAAGAATCTTTAGGGAATCAATCCTTCCTGCCCATCCCACTTGAGGGGCAACAAAGGAGCACTCGGAACTGTGCTTGTACTCAACCGTTTGGCACACGGGCTGCAAAACGCCCGAGAACACCAGGATGAAGACAGCAAATATTTTGACAGATTACTGGTCCCAGTAACGGCACTTTCCCACACCAGTTGTGATTCACTGTTGGCGTCAGCAGTGTGGAAAAAGTGACCCTTTCTTCCTTCGGAGGAGACAAAAGAAGTGCTTAAGAAAAAGCGATTAAGAATATGGGCTCGTCCAGCAGAAAACCCGAGCAAAACTCAATTCCACAGAAGCCAGAGAGATCTTCCATTGACTTTAAGTGCTCCTGGATGTTTTCCTGTCTGTCTTTAAAATACGTGCTCCCTCCTCCCCATAGCAGCGTGCCCATGAGAGCGAGAGCCTCAGCAGATGGCAGGGGAGCCATCACCCATCGCTGGCATTAGCGGAAGAGCCGCTATTTCACAACTACTCGCAGCAAGAAAATCAAGAAACCCGACGCGGCCAGCGTGCCAAAAATAATCTCCCTGAAAGACGTGGCAACTGGGAAGGGTTGCAAAGAGCTGCCCCCCAGCAGACGGGCAGGTGGATGCTTCGGTCCTGACAGCATCGGCTGAGGGTGTGGATACGGAAACACGCGTCGGGCAGCAACTGCTCTGCCCCATGGCCCCGCGTGGGTGACGAAAACAGGTCCAAGGAAGTCAGGAATGAGGCAGCAAGGGAAGCACTCATCTACCCACATCTTTTTGATCCTCACGTCAAAGGCATACGCCCATGTTCCGTTTGTCTTCAACTCCAAAAGACGACTGCGTTGAACCTTCCTCCCAAGCCACACTTCCTCTTCCACCCCCGGGAAGGGGGACGCTGAGTCCCTGTTTCCCCAGCCTCAATGGTGGTTGGATGCAATTGCAAGAAGAGGCAAAGGAGGAGATAAATGAAATAAGCACCTGATTTGGGAGCTGGGTTATATGCTGAATATGAAGTTCTGACCCATCACTACTGCAATGCAGCTCCAAAGGCTCCAGGCCAAATCTGGCTGTTGTTTATCCAGCTCAAAACGTGGTCTCTCCACACCCTTGTGGGTAGAAATCACAATTTAAGCTGCACGAGGTTGAACCCCAGCTGTTACCACCAGCAGACAGAAACACATTATCACAAGGCTCTGAATGCTTCTTCGCTGGACTCTTTGCAGAAGATCTTGTCCCAGATTGCTCCTTCTCTAGAAATCCTCCTGCACACTCAGGAAACGCTCACAGCCCGTCCATCCCGCAGACACCCCTAACCACAGCCCTACACAGCCGCGTCCCAGCTGCCAGGGAGGAGAGCTGCACCTTTAGCATAAAAATCAGATCTCCCACTTACACGCTCAAACATGCATTTAGGTGCCTAAACTAAACTCGAACTAGAGATCTCGATACTCATTCCTGCAATGTGTTTATCCTCATGCAGCAAAGCGTATCCAAAGAACCAGGGAAATGCAGCACAGAGGGGTTTCTCCAACACCACCATTCAGACAGACCTGGTCTCCAAAGACCCAAATCAGTGGCTCCTTCCAGCTCCCAGCAGAAGTTGCACCTCCTTTCATGAGTGAGTTTGAAGGAAGAAGACAGGCAACGCTTCTGCTTTTCTGAACAGTGCCCCAAGGAGGACCTGGCAATGAGGTTCGTGTCCCCTGGCTATAGCACTGCCCAGGTCCATGGAGCTGTCCTGCAGCATCCTGCGGTAAAGCTCTTCCCCTCTTTGTGTTTTCAACTCTGTCCTATTAAACATGTTTATCTTATAGCTGCAAATAAAGGTGAAACTTTCCAGGAATCAAAGCCAGGTGCCTGGAAAGATAATAAAGTTGTTATCACTCAGAAAGTTCAAGCCCAAACCCATACGAATAGACTCCCTATATTTATTACAGACAGTTTACATGGCATTGCCCTAATTCTTCATGGGTGCAAAACCCACTGATTACAATCAGAGGAGCGTTAAGGAGTACAAACACGCCAGCCTGGATCACACAAGGCTTCCATAAAACCTGCTGTTTTCTCCTGTGCTATGGACAAGGGCAAATGCTCCAGAAGAAGAAGGTAAGAACTTCATTAATGAGCAATTATGGAATAATCTGTGCCTCCAAGAAAATTGCTTCTAGCTGCGTCAAACACAGGTTGGCTTATGCCCTGAAATGCATCTATTGACTTCTCTTTTATACAAATATTTCTACCTAATGCAAGTCTTCATAAAAGTTTATTAAAACGCTTGGCTTTAACTTATTATGGCAAGAAGTGGCAGGGACCAACTGCAGAGCTGAGAGAGGCCAGAAAGGCAACGCCTGCCCTTGGGGGTTGCTGTAGCATCCCAGAGTGAGAGAACATCAACCACTGGAGAGTCCGAAGCAAAGATTTGGCTACTGCTCCAGCAGATCCCTTCTGCACAGTCCCTGTTTGGAAGGACCAACTTACTTGGTTGGTAAGTTCACAGCATCAGCCCCGGCCAGAAGGTCCTGCTGGGCAGCCGAGCTGGAGGAATTCGGCTCCTTTCCTGCTTGCAAAACCACCCGCACGCTCAGACGTTTGCTCATTTACATCAGGCTTTTGTGGCCCCCTTTCCTCTCACCTCCCCAACGTGCCGCCTGCGCTGCAGGCAGTGGGAAGGGCTCTGCGTGACCCGAGCACCGCCGGGCACGGAGCATCGCTCCCGGCAGAAGTCACGGCAAGGCTAACGAGGCTGTGGAAAGAGCACGAGACCAGCAACATCATCCTCGTGCACCATCATTAGACTACAAAGCCGCTCTGCAGCTCCCTGCAGCCGCATCACGGGGTGACCACACCAGAGACACCATTCCAGGCACACATCCACCCCAAACCTCGCTCTCCGGAGGTGAGGTGGATGACCTGCAGCGCCCCAGGACCGCCCTGCCGCCCCTATTCAGACGGGCATCACCTCACCCTAGCAACTAACTGACTTTTTTTCCTGTTTTTCCTTCCTCTCAGCAGCCTGCTCTTAGGAACAGGAGCAGAGCCTATTTTCAACTCAGCCAAATCCTTACGCGGTGGCGAGAGCCCTCCCGGCTCCGGCACTGGGTTTGCAATTGGGAAACCTGAAACGATTCTTTATCATTAAGCAATCGCAGCTGATCTGGCACCGCCTGCCACGGGCCCCGCTGGAAGCCAGCAAACCTTCTTGTGGCTCTGCTTTAGGTTCAGTTCCTCCACTCAAAAGGGACTAAAAACCAAACAGAAGCGGGGATTTAAGATCCATCTTCATTCCCATTGGAATATTTAAGGCTTGGCCTTAAAAATCTTCCTTTGCAGCAGTGGAAACCCCCACACAGCATCATTTCTGCAGCAAGGCTGTTTCTGGCGATGGAGCTGAGAAAGCTCTCCATGCAAGTCGCTCCCCAGCCCGTAGACCTTTCCAGCTATCGAACTCCATGCCATTTTCCTGATTCTGCCAGAACTGGGTGGGAAAAGGAAGGTACTTTACTTTCCAGGGAGCACGAGGTATCCTTGCAGCCCTCCGGTCAGAAGTAGAACCCACTACTGTCATCGCTGGAGCCTGTTTGGCATCAGGAAACAAAACGGTGGGGCAACATGAACCATCAGCTGAAGCCATCAGGTCTGAGCTGGGGGAGTGACGAGACTCCACTCCAATGTATTTTAACCCAAGCCTTGTCTTGAAGGCCAAGGTCTTTGCCATCTGTAACTACCTCCTTGGACAACTGAAGAGATAATCCATGGGAAGTATCGCCTAAAATGAACCCGATCCATTCGGTTGTGGAGAGACCCTACACAGACCACACTCAGATGTTCCATTTATCGATTAACTAAATGTAACTTTGAAATTTAGGTAAAGGACTGAGGAAAAGTCGCCCTGGGAAGTGCTGCTCAACACTCCCAGCTCAGAGCAGGAGAGCCCTTGGGTGACACCAGCTCCCTGCAAAAAGCTCTTATCGCTCCACTAAGACTGGAGGAGCAATAACAGGAAGAAATTGTTTTGGCAGGACTTACACCACATAAAGTAAACTCACCGGCCGCTGTTGTATAAAATCTCACTGGAAAACACGCGCAGCCATCATCCCCTGTGGCCGTGGACAGCATCCCCGGGGCTGCGGCGGGCTCCCACGCACCCGCCCCGGCCGCGCTCAGCCTGCTGGCACTGCCCATGGTGCGAAAACACGTAGAGGCCACCACCTCGAGCCCCGCTGCTTCTCCTGGCTTTCCCTGCCATCCATCCGCAGGCGATGCGAGCGGGACCGCAGAGGCTCACCGAGGGACACGGTGCGTGTCGCTCGCCTGCTCTCGCTGCCGCCGGCGCCCTTTTCAGCTCCAGTCTACGGTGCAGAAATCAGAGAGTGGAGCAGAAGTTTAGGATGTGCTCTGCACCCAGGAGCGCTGTCGAACTCCCTACAGCAGAAGGGAGGGATGGGAAGACAGTAACGGGCTCTGGGGCTGGTGCCTTTGCTCACCGGGAAGCACCCTTCCAGTGCAAACCCAACTCCTTGTGCTGCTCGGAGATGCTCTCCTCCTCCTCCTCACTCTCCATTGCCTGAGCTCAGGCAGGACCCTGGTGCCACCCTGCAGCCACCCAGCCGACGGCATCCTCTACAGCAGCGCGGGCAGAGGCGGCCAGGCACTGCCGCGGTGCCACGGTGCAGCCCAACACCGACTGCATGGCTGGAGAGTGCGGAGGCCCCGCGACCACAGGGCTCTGGCTAGACGTGTGACTTCAGACCACTTCAGCTGAACCATTCCGGCGCTGAGGGCAGACGGTGGTATTGTTTTCACACACAATAGGCATTTTTTACACCCGCGAGTGAAAAGGGGCAGTTTTAAGCTGATTAACGGCGCTCCAAACAAGTCTCTGAGTGTATGGGAGGCCTCCAGCAGACAATGCCAACCCAGTTTCAGTGGGATGCCTGGCTGGCAGCTGGTGTCATAAGAGGAGCAGCAACAGCACACGAGCTACAACTGTTCCCAGTGTGGCTTGTTCAGACGCGGGACACGGGACCGCTGCTGCCAGGCTCCCCGTTCCTCTGCCAGGCACGTGCTTTGTGCCGCTCATCACCGTGACATCAGAGAAGCCTTTTGGTTCACATTCCCATGCCAGCGCACTGTGGCACCAGCCACCCTATTTCCACAGATCCAGCAGAGCCCTCGAACCGGAGCCAGCATCTATTAAAGTCAAGAGACCAGCAGTTTGCTGCAGCAGCGAAGGAGCCAGCAAGCATCTCCTGCTGCCTCGCCAGCCGGGTGACAGCACCCTCACCAGCCAGTGTGAGATCCAAGGGGGGGGTCACCTCCCCACCCACGCACACCGAAACGCGGCATCCGGACCGAGACAAGCCTCCAGCAGCAAATCCACTCCCAGTGCCAGGGAGGTTGCTGGCAGCTCGGTGCAGAGGGGCTGGCTGGCTGCACCGGCTCACCGGGGCTGCAAAACCTCCGCTCTCGGGACACAGAGTTTGGAAAAGCCCCGGGAGCTTCTACGCTGAATTCTGCCCCGGCGTGCAGCAGCAGGGGAACATCCTGCACGTGGCTTCACTCTTTACACCTGTCCCAGTTTGGTGTTTTCCCTCTTGCGGGATGGCAGCCGAAAGCAAACGGAAAACCCAGCGAGGGGGAAGTCGAGAGCCTGGGCAGCAATCTCCAGGGGTGTGCAACTGCCTCCGCAGCAAGGGGGGCACAATTCCGACAGCAAAGCTTCCAAATCCTCTTGCTTCTCCCGGGAGGCAAGTCGTGGGTGAAACCTTACGGGCAGCCCTGCGCGAGATGACCTGTGGTTTGCACAGGTGAGGAACGGCGTTTTGCAACTCGGATAGCACAGCCTGGGAAACAGAGCTATCGCTGCCAACCATCTAAGCCACAAAGATTAGTTAAGGGGGAAAAAAAAAAAAAAAAAAACCCAAAGTGAAAGCAAACACAGGCAGCGCAGCGTTCGCTCCAGCGCTCCGATAAGAAACGGAGGCACAGACGGGTTAACAGGCGCCCTCGGTCACGTCACGGGGCTGCGGCAGATGAAAACAGCCTGCCACGTGCCGTACCTGCCTATTTACGTCCGTGTGATCCAGGCCACATTTTTTGGCATCTCAGGGGCAGGGTTTTGAGGGGTTTCTGTATCCCCCACACGCTGGTTTTGCATCACTCCACGTCTGCTACGCATTGATCTCAAGCAGGAGAGGGCTCAGCAGCAAGAAGCTGCAAGCTGTGATGAGGGACCATGCCCTGACTCTGGTTTCACTCCAAGTTCTCCTTAACCCTGAGGATTCTCATGGAAAAGCCGAGCGGCGAGTTTGAGCAGAAACGCAGGGATGTGGGCTAAGCGCGAACTTCACGCAAAACCAGCGCTGAGCTTCGTCGCTCCGCCAGCAGCCCTGGATACTCCGCGACATCCTTTTCACGCAGCGAGACGTTTTAGGATGTGAGCAAGACCGAATCCTGCCCTTGCCCCAAACAATAGGCTCTGCAATAATGGTGCAACCAGAATTTCCTGTGCGGTGGCGCGCGCGCCAGCTCCCGGGAGAAAATACCCTGGGAAAGCGCTGCCACGAGAAAAGCCGCTTTGCAGCGCACCGCAGCAGCTCCTCGGAGCTCCCGGCGACACCGTTTTTGCAACAAGCCAAACGCCGCAACCAAGTGCAGCCCAGGACGGAGGCAAAACCGCACCGGCGGCTCATCCAGCCTGGGAACGCCTGTGGATAATTCATTATCGCACCGAAGCCTTTTGCAACATCCGGACGCGGCGCTCTCTCACGGATATTTCGCTACCCAGCAGTCCTTGTGAAAACATCACGTCAGGTTGGAGCATCTCTGCTATGGAGACAGGCTGAGAGAGTTGGGGCTGTTCAGCCTGGAGAAGAGAAGGCTCCGGGGTGATCTCATAGCAGCCTTCCAGTACCTAAAGGGGCTACAGGAAAGCTGGAGAGGGGCTTTCTACAAGGGTGTGTAGTGATAGGACACGGGGCATCACTAACCATAGAATGGTTTGGGTTGGAAGGGACCTCAAAGATCATCTAGTTCCAACCCCCCTGCCATGGGCAGGGACACCCTCCACTACACCAGGTTGCCCAAAGCCTCATCCAAGCTGGCCTTGAACACTTCCAGGGATGGGGCAGCCACAGCTTCTCTGGGCAACCTGGTCCAGTGCCTCACCACCCTCAGAGGGAAGAGTTTCTTCCTTAGATCTCATCAAAATCTCCCCTCTTTCAGTTTAAAGCCATTGCCCCGTGTCCTGTCACTGCACGCCCTTGTCCAAAGCCCCTCTCCAGCTTTCTTGTAGCCCCTTTAGGCACTGGAAGGTGCTGGAAAGTCTCCCCAGACCCTTCTCTTCTCCAGGCTGAACAGCCCCAACTCTCTCAGCCTGTCTCCAGAGCAGAGGTGCTCCAGCCCTCGCATCATCTTCGTGACCTGCTCTGGCCCCGCTCCAGCATCTCCATGTCCTTCTTGCGTTGGGGGCTCCAGAGCGGAATGCAGTATTCCAGGTTATTATCAAGCCGAGCTCACCCTGCCCATCTCCCTGAAATCTCACTACTGAAATCCTTTACGGTGTTTGCAAAATGCCCCCTTCTGGCAAAGTATAACTCAGGTTCTCGGGTCATTTTGCGTAGATGAAGAAAACTCCAATAAATCTGTCATTTCGCGGAAAATTAACGCTGCGTCCTAATGTCAGCACCGAACACAGGAACAACCTCTTCTCCACAGGCAGCTATTGCACGTTGGACGCAAGAAGGCCAAGGACAACAAACCTTACATAAAAAAAGCCCCACCAAAATCCAAGTTGGTGATGCTTATGCCCTGAAACACGGCTGGCAAGAGGCCACTGGGCAGGACACGTGGTCGGATCCCTGGCTCGTGGCGCTGGCAGGAACCTGGTCCACGGGGGAGGCCCGGGTGGCAGCAGCACCCGCCCATCCCAGGGAAGCAGCACCGTTCCTTTCACGCTGTCTTTGCTCCTTCCATTTTTCCTCTTTTTTACCCACGTTATTTATAAGACGCGTTTTTGGTTTTGGGTGGGTTTTTTTTTAAGTGAGGCAGAGTAATTTTATTAAATCAGCAAATATTATTGCAAAAAACAGGAAAGTCTTTGAGATCACAAGACACAAACAAACAGCCGGGTAAATACAGGCAGAAATAACTGCTCCAAGCGTAACCAGGGCGCAGTAATTAGCTGGGTGGTTTTCAGCTCCCGGCCTCGGAACCTCGGGATTCCCGACTCTATTTCTGAGAGGTTTTATTAAGTTAAGTCCGAAATCAAACCCATTCACCTGGAAGTTTCACAGGAGCCTGCAAGCTGAAAAGAATCAAACCACTGAACAGGATGGTTGAGAGCAATTAGCGCTCAGGAAAACAAGCAGGAGGGAGAAGGCAGGAGACTCCGGCGCTCGCGGAAACAGGACGGAAAGAAATAACGTTTGCAATATGTATGGGATGAACCAAAAATGGAGCAAAGGGCCAGAAAACCAACTTATTGCACCCGTGACTTCCCAGGATCGGGAACTGCAGTTTCCACTCATCCTCTCAAGGTAGACCTTTCCCTGGTGCTTCCAGCTTGACTCATCAGGAGGCTTCCCCAAAGGAGGCGATGCATTTCCCTTCCCTCGCTTGCACACGTGTGATGCATCTGTTCTTCCTCCTCCCATAAGCAGCTTCTCCCCCTGGCCCACCAGCTCCTTGGTGTCAAAGGGCTCACATCCCACCTGCGCAAGCAATGGCCATCACCCAGAGCTCTGGTTTGAGAGCCCCACCAGCCACCAGCCGAGCTCCCGGGCTCTGGGACAGGTCTTCTCTTGCAGGAGGAGAGCATGGCAGCGAGCTTGCTGCAACCTCTCTGAACAACGGAGCCCATCCTGAGGCCATGCAGCCGCCTGTCTCACCCCACGTCCCCACGGGCCACCCGTGGCACAGGAGGACACGAGGTTTTGTGCCAAGCGACTCTCGTCAAATAACTTCCCTGGGTAACGTGGCCCCCGGGCAGCACGGTGTACACCTCTGCTGCCCCAACTCGGTCCCTTCTCCTTACGGGAATGTGTAGGAATCAAATTAATTAATTCCAGCTGTGCACGAGGGCACAAAGAGTGTTCACATCCCAGCAGGGAAATGAGATGGCACCGCAGAAATCCAGCATTTCCAGTCCCTGTCTGGTCACTTGTTCAACCGGGGACCGAATGCCACTCACGTGAGTCGTCCCACCACCACCGGGCACCCCCAGCACCCCAAACGCCTCTGCACAGGGCCTCCAGCAAAGCGCCCACCTGGACCAGGACAAGACGTAAATTTGGCACTTTTATTTTCCCCAAAGCCAACCAGTGAAGATACGGTGGAGGGAGTGAGCAGCATTCCATAAATACTTGATTTAAACAGTTACAGTACGTTCGGATCCAGCTCGCTGCATCCCAGACCAAAGTTCTAATAACCCGTAACCAACACGACCGCTAAGCCCCGCGCAGCGAGACTTCTGCCCCGCAGCCCGGCCCGATTTAAAAACGGAGCTGGTGCTGCTTTGCCTTGAGCTGTCATCATTTGGGGGAACAACTTGGAATAAAATGCGAGGGAGGAGCAGGGAGGTTATACCAGCTATTAATCCCTGGATTTTGAAATACCTCCTCTAATAAACGTTAAGGTGTAAAACAAAACCAGAGGTGGAGATCTGAACGTGGCATCTAACAGGAACCCCCCCAGCCAGGCTCTGTAAACACATGACTAACACTTTCTCACCCAGGTTGCCCCATCGGCTTCCTTGGGACTACCGAAACGAGTAAGGACCAAACCCTCCCAGCCAAAACACATGCGCTACAGCCAACAGAAAGACTCTCCTGGACTCAAACATACTTTGAATCAGCCCGGGTGAGTAATGACCCAGTTCTCAGGCAGCACACCACGCATAAACTACCAAAATCCGACACATGGAGTGGAAAATAAAACCAGCGTGCAATCAGAACTGGGCCCAGAGCAGTAAGGGACCAGCTGAACTTCAGGTTGGTGACTCCTCAGTAGCTCAAACAAAAAACTAAACCAACAAAAAGAAGGATTTCCATTTCACGTGACACAGAGGGGTTTTAAAACTAACCTGAACTTCGCAGCTTCGCGCTCAGATTGGGGGGCAGGGGAGGGTTCACCCCGCAGGTACCCGCGCAGGGGGCACACGGATTTGCCAGCTCAGAATACAAAGAAAACTGCTGCGACCCGCTGCGCGTCCCGGGGGCACCGCCGGGCCCGGGGCCGCCCGCCGTGGTCCCGGTCCCGATCCCGCTCCTACCTCACCGCATGGCCTCGGCGCCGCACGCTGACACGGTCCCGGGAAATAACTAAAACTGTCCGCTGGCGACTTGAAGTCGAAATGTTAAAAAAAAAAAAAAAAAAAATTTAAAAAGCGACTAATGGTGCGAGCTCCTCCGAGAAAAATAAAATTTAGGGGAGAAAAAAAAAAAAAAAAAAAGCAGCTGAGCCGGGGGTGCCCGTGCCATGCACGGCCCCGGCCGCCGGGCCGCCCCCGGGACCTGCCTCCCGCCGCCGTGCCCGGCTCTGCCCGGGGAGCGCGTCCCGCCGGCCCCGGGACCGGCCCGGCCCCGGCGGAGCGCTCAGAGGGCGGCGGCGAGGGCCGCCCCGGGCCGGGCGAGGGCTGCCCCGGGGGCCGGCGGCCGCCCGCGGGCAGCGGGGCGCGGGGGGCGCCCGCCGAGGCCCGGCGCGGGCCGCGCTGCTCCGCCGCCGCCGCGCATCCCCCGCAGCCCCGTCCCGTCGGGGCCCGCCCGGCGCCGGCCGGTGCTCGCCGCGCCCGGGCGCTGCCCGAAAATAATAACGAGAAGAAAAAAGAAAATAATAAAAAAAAAAAAACCCAAACTTCTTATTCTTTAAGAAGGTCCCAGGCCTGGATGCGAGCGGGAGCCCGGAGCGAAACTTTCTGCAGCCGGTGCGGCGAGGAACCGGCCGTGCCCCCCCCCCGCCCGCCGGCCGCCTGCGCGGCGCCGCCCGCCGCCCCGCGCTCCGCGGGCGCGGGGGAAGCGCGGGGGAGGGTCTGCGTCCGCCGGCAGCGCTCCGGGGGGACGGGGGCTGCGTCCGGGGAGGGGATGCCCAGAGGGGAAATTTTATTTTTTTTTTTGGCGGGGGGAAGATGCTTTTTGAGGAGATGCCGACCCCGCTCACCGCAGCCCCCACGGGAGTTGTTCCCCCCCACACACCCCCCCGCGATGAGAACAATCAGAGGAAGCGCGGCCGCGTCTGCTCCCGCCACCGGCGTTACAGCCCCGGCACCCGCCAGCCCTCCTGCCCAGGGAAACTGAGGCACGGCAACTTGGCACTGGGGACCCGCGGGAGAGTCCGGGAGCGAGCCTGGCCACCGCATCGCTGCACCGAAGGGGCCTGGTGGCCTCTGGCCTCTTCTGGGGGGGCTCAAGAACCCCCAGCCCCACTTGGGCCAACACCCCAGCTTTGCAGGTGCCAATGGCAAAATGATGCTGCTGTAGGCACGAGTCAGACCACCCAATGCCGCGTGTCACCGCAGCTCCTCCACCCTGTGGAACAGCCCGTACGGCGAGATTTTAAAAACTACCTCCATTTTATCCAGGCTCCTTATTCCTGAACGAGGTTGCCATCATGGGCCAGGCTGAGGTTAGCTTCTTTCCAGCTTCTTCCGTGGCCTTCTCGAGGAGGACAACCACTTCTTTCTCCTCCTCCCACACAGATGAGACCTTTTACACAGCCACCAGCCCACCTGGGCAAAACCAGCTCGTTTGAGAACCCACAGACACCTGGTAGAACAGCGCTGAACTTTTATCCGTCCCTTCCCCAACCCCGACAGGACACAAGTAGAAGTTTGGCTTCCTCTTTCCACCCCAGAAAAATGACTCCTGGAGAAAACTAACTTCTAAGCTGCACTGCCTGGAAGCTTGGAATGACGAGGCAGGGCTTTCCCACCCAGCCATGCGTCCTTGCCAGCTCTCAGTGGAGCCCCTGCAAACCCAACACCACTTTCCATCAGTGCCCGCTCTGGAGGTGTTCCTGTGTGGATCAATATGACGTCATGCAAATAAAAGAATTGCTTTTGTTTTAAAAAACAGCCTTTATAACATTAAAAATATTGGAGGGAAGTGAAATCATTATTTAGGCAAGGCTTAGTGGATTTAATTGCCGCTTTTCCATTGCGTGTAATTGGTGTTTTAAGTTATATTAGTAGTGTTTCCCGTGGAGAGGCAGGTGTGTGCTACAGAAAGAGGGTGTTATTAATAGGATAACCACAATTAAGTGTAATTGGGATCATCATATCAATCATTGCATGGAGCAGCATGAGCTCAGAGTTTTCCGCCTGGTTTTCTGATTGTTTCAGCGGTGCATCGAACGGAAAACGCTTTCTTTGGCTTCGGGCACAGGCAGCAAAGAGCCCCTTAACTTTTTACACCTTCAACCCATTCACAGAGAGTTAACTTGAGAGCCAAAAATCCACTCCAGTTGCTCCAGTGCTTCTCCAATCATCCATATCCCTCCCTACCTGGCCTGGGATATCACTGAGATGCCTGTGCCACAGTGCAGTCTGCCAGTTTATTTTATTTTATTTTTTACCACAAAGATTTATCAATAGACATGAAAGCAGGATGGATCTGCCAGGAAAAAAAAGATCAGCAGGCAAAGCTCTGACTCTCTTGTAATCTAAGAGAGGCAGAGAATAACACCTTTTCCACAGGAGGAGTGAGACTGGGAGTGTTCATTAAGCTCCAGGGGCTCTCGATGGCCTGGGAAGATGCTGCGGTGGGTACGATAAGCAGTATCGTCCTGGTGCCCTTCGGTCCCCATCCCGCACCCCTAAACGGGCCAGGCCTGGGTAGCTCGTGGTCCTTCTGTGCCGTGGTTCCCATCAGAGGGATTTAAGCTCAGGTATAAGCTTGAGCTGCTGGCAGTGCCTGCTTCCAGAGTGCCACTGCACCAGGCAAGGGCCACGATCCCTTTCTGCTCCAAGGTGGCGGCGATGGGTCACCCCGATGTTTGACGGAGCAAACAGCACCGTGGCACGGCGGCGTTTGAGGCTCTTTTCATCTTGCTGGCGGCTGATGCTTCTCCCAGGGAAGAGCTCAGCTGGTGCCACACGCAGCCACATCTAGCCCCATCCTCATCCCATAAACATCTGGCACAAGGGGAGCCCCCGTGGGCAGCCCCGGTGCACACAGCACTGCCTGGCTTGGGTGGCCAGACACACGGGCTGGGGGGTGGCTGTGAACGTGGGGGCTCTGCTCCGGATTGCGTTTTCCATTTGCACTCAAAGCGTTAAGCCATGGCATCTCCCGTTCTCCTGCTTGTGGGAGCAGCTAAAAGCTCCCTTTTCCAGAAAAGAAAGGTGAAAGTCTGAGGAAATCATAGAGCTGCATAAGCTGGGCTTGAAGAAAACCTTCAGATTAAAAAAAAATAAAATCACAAGAACCACAAAATGCAGAGGTAGCGACATGACGTACCTGTACGTGCATCTCGCAGGGACAAGGGTGACACCTCACAACCCTCAGCCCTTTTTTCCCAAAAAAAACCAGCTTTTACCATGTATCAGCTCTTAAATCTTCACAAGCTGCCCACCAGACAGGGCTTTTTCTTCCCTGTGCTGGATCAGCACCTGCAGACAGCCACCATAGCTGGCCAAAGGTGCCTTGCATGAACTAATTAGTTGCCTCTCCTTCCCAACAATATGATTTCCATTTTCTTCAGCTGAAGCTGATTATGGGCCAAATAATGCCTCTCGCTTCAAATACCATCAAGGACACGAATCGGGTATCCCCGAAGTGAGGAAAAAACAAAACAAAAGTGATAAGGAATTCACAGTTTCTTGGAAACCCAAATAAAGTTTCTGCAGTGAGGCAGGCATCAGAAATTGTGTTTTTATCGTTAAGACAGGGCAACCGTTTCCCACTGGGACACCTATAGGGAGCTCAGCCCTATAGTGGTGGAAAAGCAGCTCAGGAGCCGCTGAGGCTGCCTTGTAGAGGAGACCTCAAGGGGTTCAGCTGGGTGCTATGGACTGGGTTGGGTGGGGAGTGGGTTGCCAAAGCCCCTGTTTGAAAAGAAATGGGTCATATCAGCAGTCTCTTCTAGTAGATGCCCAGTCACCGCGGTGCTACCCCATCCCATAACCTGAAGTCCTTTCTACTGTCCGTGGTCAACCCGCTGTTGGTCTCATACCTCTTCATACGTGATGCGTGCACTGAAATCAATGAAAACATGAGATTTAGATTAGATGTAAAGAAGAAATTTTTTACATTGAAGGTGGTGAGGCACTGGCACAGGTTGCCCAGAGAAGCTGTGGCTGCCCCATCCCTGGCAGTGTTCAAGGCCAGGTTGGATGAGGCTTTGAGCAACCTGGTGTAGTGGAGGGTGTCCCTGCCCATGGCAGGAGGGTTGGAACTGGGTGGTCTTGAAGGTCCCTTCCAACCCAAACCGTTCTATGATTCTATCAGAGAATCGTACATCCTCATTTTTTAATTCAGACACCTTGACCAGGTGTCACAGGCTGTCTTCCACTTGGCCACCACCAGCATGGTGCTGAGTTAAGGGTTCTGGGCTGGAGGATACAGCCTGATGCCCATCAGCAGCGTTTATTCTACCTTTTAAATAAAGCACAGCCCCACGGCTTCAGCTGCACTAGTGCTGGGGGCAACAGCAGGAGGTGACCCCTCTGCCCCATGGGCAGGTGATGGACACCCTCGCCCTGGAGATACCAGATAAGGCAGTCTCCTCAAGCAGGAGAGCAGAGGTGGGGTTTTTTTTCACCTCATTTAAAGTTTTAATGGCTGCAGGATGGGACAGAGCAATGTTTTGCTCTGGAGCACGTCACCAAACCACACTCATTAACTCCTGATTCACGCTATAATGAGGGTTCCCTTGTGCTCCTCTTCCCCCTTTCACCAACCCAGGACACGTGTTCACCACTGACTCCTATTCTTGCCCTGGGCCTTGCTTGTTCCTCATCTGCAAGTGTAATTTTTCAGGGAGGGGAAAGAGAGTGTAGGAGTATGTACCTGGACCAACGCAGGAGCCCTCACACCATCACCCGCATCCCGGGGAGCCTGGGGGTGACAAACCACAGCGGGAAACAAATTAAGGATGGGAAACCTGGAGGAAAGGATGAAATCCCCAAGGTGAGAGCTGAGTGCAGGGCACATTACTGCAGTGGCTCCGCTTCCGTGGGTGCTCGGATGGTTTTCACCAGGTCTTTCCTGCTGCAATCCCCGGCCGATTCTCCGTAACGTTTCCAAGGCGTATTTCTTGCCGTCTCTGCTCCACTGGCCGGTGCTTCACGTGGAAGGTCTGACTGTCCTGCACCACTGCTGACTTTGCTTGTATATAGGGCACTTGCTCCTTGCACCCCCGTTTCTGGCCCCCTCCCCAAGCCTGGCATAGGCTTCAGCTCCGTTCGCTGTGGCTCTGCCCTGCAGCAGGCTCTGCTCCACCCAGGAACACGTTAAGGAGGATCCTGTCTTAACAAGAAACCAACTGGCAGAGGAGCAAACAACCACCACCACGGGTTCGCCCGCACCCCAGCCGCCGCCGCTCAGCACCCCGAAGCCACCCCATGGAGATGGCACCATTTCTCTCGCCAAGGCAGGCGGGTGCTTCCGCCGGCAGCTCGCCACGTGCACCGCGGCGAGGTTTGGGATGTGCAGGCAAAGCTGCTCTTTGCTGAGCTGGCACAGTGTGCTTGGGGTCAGAGCCCAGGCTCCTGCCCCAAGTCCCTGGTAATGCCATCCCACTGAGTCCTGCTGCGTAGGGATGGAGTTCCAGTCTCCAGCTACCACTGAGCTCTTGCATGGGACTGGGAAGGAACCACACTGCCCCAAAATCCACACGTAAAGGTGCCCTTTCTCTTCTTCACCCCCAAGGAACAGCCCCCTGCACCTCTCTCTCTCTTCCTAAGCAGCTCAGACATGCTGAACATCTCTGCTTGCCATCCCCATCCCCAGAACCCCTGTTCTTCAACGCTTTTCCCCAAACTGGGGAAAACCTCTCCCTCCCAGAGCTGCCGTCCAGCCCCTGAGCCCAGCCGCAGCCTGGGCCGGAGGAGCAGGCGGCCCCGGAGCACCGAGTGGGAAAACAAGGAAACATTTCCACGTATTAACTTCATTTCCTTCATTTCCTCCAGCCCCGCAGCCTCGCCGCTGGGTTATTAATAGCGCGATGCAGACGAGCGCCGGGGCTGGCCCGAGCACCAGCCTCCCAGTGCCCGCCGCGACGGCCACCGCTCCCGGCACCCCTCCGTGCCCGGGGGGGGGGGGATGATGCCGGTGGGATCCGCTCGCTAAACACGCGGAAAAACCACGTCCCTTGCCAATAGCTCGCAGGGAAATAGCGTTGAGGAAAGAGCTGGGAAACAGCCAAGTTTTTGCTGCTTCCCCAACTGGGGATGCAGGAAACCCCGTTTTTAACGTCAAACCTACTGCAGTCTCATCGTTTTCTGTTTGTGGAGGGGGAATCTATGGTCTCCTGCGTTTGCAAAGCAAGTCCTGCCGGGATGCAGCGGGGCAGAAGGAGCAGAGGGGAGGCAGCCAAAGGCAAGGCTGCTGCCCAAGCCAGGACTGCGCCTCGGCAGCACCCGCAAAAGCAAAAAACCACGGCAGCTCCATCACTCCCAGCACAGACACGAGTGCTGGCAGGTTTCCTAAGCACGTGGCTTTCCTTGGCCTCGAGAGGTGGCCTTCTGAGCGAGCAGCGGGTGCGACAGAACAAAGCTGGGTGCTTGCAAGGCAGGTGGGGAGGTTTTGGGTCCTGTCAGATGGGTGCTTCACCCCAGCAGCCTTTGGGCTCAGTCTGCTTTGATGTGCTGCCCAGGATGCCTCGGTGTGGGGAGGGGGGACCCCTTGGGGACCCCCTGGTGACACAGCTGGGGCCGAAAGCCCCATTTCCCCACCAGCTCCCGGCCGACCCGCCGTGCTGTCCGTCCTGTGCCGTTCCCGTGCGATGGCCTGCGAGGAGACGTTTCCTCCCGCTCCCGACGCTCAGCCCGTGGCCACGCTCCCCCAGCAAGGGGGGAGGCGATTGTGAGACCACCATCCTCTGCCACGCTGGGGATTAGAGCCTGAAGCAGGAAGGGGACCCTGAGCGGGCACAGGAGGGAGGTGGGTGGGAGCCTCCGGAGAGCGATGCTCTCCCAGCACCCCCCAGCATGGGGGTGCTGAGCCATTAACCCGGTTAAGCAGCTCTGCTTGAACCAGTCCAAACGCGCCCGCTGGAGATGGGCACGATCTTCAAACACAGGAGCCAGGAGCAGCCCTGGGGAGATTTCTGCAGCGTGACTCACGCTCGCTCGGTCCGGAGCAGCTCGAGGACCCGGCAAAGCCAACGGCAGCCCGGAGGGGCTGGAGCCCAGCAGAGCCACCAGCTTTGCCCTCCCCACTGGGATGGCTCCTGCACAGCAGTGGTCACACCGGTGGGCTCAGGTCAAGGGGACAGCGAAACTTCAGCGAGGCTGCAGAAGAGGTGGAAAACAGAGAGGTGCTGGCAGAGACCCTTTTCATCTCTGGATTCTCCAGAAATAACCCTGCAGGACCTTGGTTGGCTCTGCAGTATCGCTGCTTCAGCAGGGACGAGGGAATGAGCTCAAGCGGAGGAGAATCGAGGGCCCCAGCACCTGGGCAAAATACTGCAGATAATTTTTAAGCCTGGAATAAATCATTTTATTTATCCAGCCTGCCCTGAGTCCCCTGGGCCATGGAGTTCCACCTGCTGACGGCTGCTGACCTGGAAATGCTGCTGGAGGGAAAACCCACATTGGAGAAAAAAAAATATTTTGAAAGGAAAGCCTTCAGAGCAATGGAGAGTTTGCCACCTGCCTTGTAAAGTTCTCCCAGATGCCAAATACCCTCCAAAAACCCCAGAACTCGTGTGAGGAAGGTTACTGACCTGCAGGTTCCAGCCCCAGCTCTCCCAGAGCATCCTTTGGAACACAGAAGGATCCTAAACCCAACCGTCCTGACCCCGGCACCGACCTCAACCCCTCGTCTGCGTCGGACCTGGTGTTGGCCCCCGCTGACGCTGCGTCCCCACTCCTTTCTGCAAATCAGCATTTAATGGTGGAATACAACCACGGTGCCAGCGTGACCCACCTCAGATGGGTCTGGGAAGGGTTTTCTGGAGACCTGCCAGCTCCTGCCGGGACGTGAAGCCGGAGCCGGCGTTCCCAGGGAAGGCTTGTTAAGGATGCGAACTGCCGAGCTGCCACCTGGGACCGTCGGGAGCGGCTGGAGGAGGCGGACGGGGGGCGACTTCACCCAGCACCACTGGCCAAACGCTGACTCAGCATCGCAGCAGGATGGTTTCTGCCATCCCGTCCCTCCGGCTCCTCTCTCAGACCCCCGCAGAAGGGGATCTCCAGCCCCTCCAGTGCGGAGCTTCGCTAACGCACGGGACAGATCAGCGCAGGAGAGAGGTGACGGGCGGCGTGGAAGTGTGGGGGTCTGCTGCCAGCATAGCTCCGCGGGTGAAAAAGAAAAAAAAAGTATTATTTTGGCTCAAGTTTTGTTATTGATATGCATTTATCCGGTTACATGCTGCTGTAAGTGCACCCCAATGTGTCGCCCCCCACCTGGGTACCCTGGGGTGGGTTTGGAGCCGAGCGAGAGCAAAAAGGGAAAAAAAAAGAAATAAAAATAGCTTTTCCTCCTTGGCACAAGGGGCATGGGCAGGGTTGACCCCAGCCAGCTGTTTGCAGCCCTTGCACGCTCCCGGCGTGGGATGGCACAGGCAGGGAGGTGACGTTGCGCATCACTAACGGCAACATTGCCCTCCTGGTCACCCGTTGGGAAAAGATTTCGGAAGAGAAGGGCTGGAGCAAGCCAAGGTGTGCAGAGCCGGCCTCGCAACGAGGGAAGGATGCGGAGCTCCGCAGTCGTCCCGGCAAAGGCTGAGACGTACCTCGGTTGCCGGCAAGTTCTTGCGCAGGGAGAGCAGCTGGCAAAGCATCCTGCAGGAAAAGTGCTCCAGGGCTGTCAGTCCTTGGCCTGGAAAACCAGGACTTGAATTCCCAGTGGCAGGAGGGTCAGCGAAATGGTGGTACAGCTCCCGGGGCGAGAGCGCTGTCCCCCTCCCCGCTCCGCCGGGAACTCTCGGAGCCCAAAACCTGCGGACTCGGGGAAGCCGCGAGTGTAACCAGGCAAGGCACGCGCAGCGGTATCAGTCTCTCTTCAAACGAGCGTTAATTTTGGGGCCAAAAGCTGGTGATTTATTCGTCAGGCTGCGTACATCTACCTGGCTCTCCGCAGAAGCGCTCAGCCAGCTCCGTTCCCTGCAGGCTCCTCCTCGGCTGCCAAATCCATTGCCTCTGATAAAAATCGCTATTATTTGCTTTTTAAAAAAAATTCAACAATCTTTCCATGCACCTGAGGGATTGCACCAGCCATCGGGTCGCGGTCCTGTCTGGGGGAGGTCAGGTGGTTCCTGGAGCGGCTGCTGCAGACCAGCATCCCTGCACATCCGCACGGCATCGGCAGCGCCGGCTCAGCCCTGCGCCAGAACCAGCTCCAGCAGCACAACCAGAAGCAGCTTCAGTGGTTTCAACTGGAAAAAAATTCCCTGCCGGTTCCTCCATGGGGAAAAAGCAGCAGCTTTGCACAAGCCCCTCTGGGGTGGGCTGCCAGGTGTGCCACGCTGTGGCCGTGGCACAGAGGATGAGGTCGCTTTATCCCAGGTTTAAAGAGAATCCCCAAAAAATGCCTGTTTGTGGCCAGTTTTGTCTCCATTGCGTGGTGCCTTGGTCTCCTAATTCAAGGAGCTGAGGGTCTCTCCTAAATCCAGATGCCAGCGTCTCTCCTAGATGTTAGAAAATTGTAGGACTGGTTTCGTTCTGTTTAATGGAAAAACAGAGGTGAACCTCCCCCTGGGAGAGCCTGAGCTACCAGATCTACAGGATCCTCTCATTCTGGGGATCTCATCGCACCCCTCTTCCCTCCTTGGCACAGGTCTCTCATTGCCCTCAAAACCCCAAAACAAGGAGCTGAAGATGCTGTGCAGCAGCCAAAACTATTCCCAGGGCGGTCCAAGATATAGGAGGATTCAAGAGCAGGAAAAAAGGCCCTAAAAAGGGCTGACAGTTGACCTGTTGCAATAAATCACCACGTTCCCCGTGCCCGAACCCACCCTGCTGGCTAACGCTTCGTTACTCACCGCTCGCCAAAGGGCCACCGCCTGCAGACCAGCAGCGCGCTCCAGCGTTCGGAAGCTCCTGAGCTCACGCCGCTTCGGGTCAAGATTGGGGGAATTTTCAAAAGCAGAGCACAGCAGAACAGAACCACCGGAGGTGACTCCCCGAGGCACCGGGCAAGCAGCCACTGAGCAAAAATAATACGCCACGAGGCCGGGAGAGACATTTTTGGGTGCAGAATAGGAGCAGCAAGACTCAACTTTGCTCAAGACACTCAATCCCCGCAGCCGGTGGCATCGTGCTAATGAACAATCTATGGGCACACACCAGGGAGTTTTCTTCTTTATACTGGTTCATAAGGTTTTCTATGGGAGAAACAATAGCAGAAAGCAGCACTCCTCCCACCCCAGGTCTGGCTTAGTTCCAGATTTCACATTTCCCCCCCCCCCCCTTCCTTAGTTTCACACCAAGAGACACTTTATTATTGCAAACAAATGATTTATCTAAAAAGGAATAGGAGCTGGTGGAAGATAACAGCACGTCCTTGGCACGATGTTAACGTGCACATGGAGTTTGACTTCCCCAGGTTGAAAAAAAAAAAAAAAAAAACGGGAAAAACGTAGCGGAGCGCGGCGGGGAGGCGGGAGATGGATCAAACAGATCAGATCAAATAGAGGAAAAACCTCCCCATCGAAGTCAACACGACTTTGCGTGTCGCCGTCCAGCGGCCCCGACCCAGGAAGGTCCTCAGACACGCTGGAAGCACGTGCGGCCACCGACATGTGAGTTCCTGCTGCCTCTCGCCGGGCCTCGGATGGGAAAGCGCCGTCTCTTCCCACCACGGAGCCCTCTGCACCGACACGCAGGCAGGATCGGCCCCGGGAGGAAGGCAGGGCGCAGTGCCCGGGGGGTGGAAAGGCATCTAGTGGGGCTGGCAGGAGGAGGCGGCGAGACAAAGCCCCGTTGTGCTGGGTGGGGTATTCCCCAGGAAAAGGAAGAAAAATCAGGGTGGAGCCGAGCACATGAAAATTGAACAAAGGAGAAGGCATCCAAGGAACAGAGGTGAGCAGGCAAAGGGAAGCAACAAATCCCCACCTCTCACGTCGTTGGAAAGGGATTAGCCAAGGAGCAGGCGGGAGATAGAGCACAAACAGCAGCACCCCGAGCTGGAGCCTGCCCAGGCTGCGTTACGCAGGGGACAACATGCAGCCCAGATGGTCAACGTGGAGCTGAGCTCACCACCACCCCCCAGCAGCAGGAGAAACCTTCTCTGCAGGTCCAGTTGAAGCAGCACAGCCTCGCTCCCCCATCCCCACTCACCCTTTGGAGATGCTCAGTAACGCCCTGGAAACCTTCCCGTGCATTTCCGAAGCATGGGGAAGAGAAGGGAGTCTTCCTCAGCCAGCTCTTGGCATGAGAACAAACATAACCAGCTCCATGTGGCTTTATAAAGGATTGGTTTATTTATATGCTGGCGGGTCTCTGGCATCCTGCCCTTTTGACATCCCTTCTCTAAACACGGCAGCTCTTGCCTGGCCCTGGAGCACCCTTTGAGGGTCTTTAGGGACATGTGAGGACACCAACTGCACTGGCCAAGGGCCAGGAGCCATAACCCAGCTGGCAGAGCAGAGGCCAGCCCCATGGTACCCGAGCGAGGCAAGCAGGACAAGGACGGTGGCCAAGGCCAACCAAGGCATGTTCATGGTGATGAGGCAGCTCCACGGGCAGGCTGGGAAATCAACTCATGTGTCAGGATCTGGATCAATGAAGTCCATGGGATGGGATGGGATGGGACCAAGCTAGAGCCCTGCAAGGCAGCCCAGGGAGAGCTGGAGCCCCAGGGCTGAGCTTAAATGGGCTCCTGGGCCCATGGGTGTGGGTGAGGGTCTCAGGTGAGGCTGCTCAGGGCCATTAAGGGCTATTAGGGCCCTGGCAGCCTCACTCCAAAGCTGTCCTGTGGGAAAGCAGGAAGAGAGAGATGCCGTGTCCAAAATGGATGAGTTGATGATGCAAGGGGAGGTGGGGCTCAGGGAGAGACTGGCCATCGTTGGGGTCCTCCTGGCTCCCAGCAGCCCCTATGGGGATGATACCAGGGGAGTACAAGCCATGGTACCTTTGGTCCACTCTGTTGGGCGGAAGCCATGCGCAGCACCCATGGAGCAGCGAGCGAAGCCCAGGCACAGCGAGAAACAAAAGATCTGACCCCACAGTTCCAAATGTGTCCCATCCAACATGAGCGCAAATCACGGAGAAATCCTCCCCACCAGTCCCTGGGCTGGGATAAGCTGAGCTGTTGGGCTGGAGTGTCCCAGTCCCCAGCGACGTAGTTTTTGGTGGGCTCCATTCACTGCAACAAACAGAAAAAACACGTACAAAACCCCCACGAAATTCCTAAACAACATCTGTGAGGTCTGAGCTGTGTCAGACACTCGAGCTCTGTGGCTTTCCTCTAGCTCAAGCCATGCCACCCTGCTGGGTGTGCAGTGACATCCCACTGTTTCTCTCATAGGATTTCTTTCCTCGAGTCCCGTTTTCCAGAGTCAGCCTTAATCACTTTTTAATCACATTTGATTCTTCTTTGCCTTCAGTATTCCTTAATCTTGGAGATGCTTCCCATAAAACAATTGTGCCTGTCATCCCTCCCGGGGCTCCCACATGGAGGCTGCAGGTCTTATTCAAATGAACGTGTCCTTCACATCAGTGGCTTCTCCAGTCCTGGAAATCATGAGAAGTTTATCACTGCCCTTGGCTCTGGACCTTCATGGTGGCTTCTTCTGGCTCCCTCTCCTTCGAGCTCAGGCTTGGCCAGACAGCAGAGCCACACGTGGGGCTCTTCTCCCCATACTCATAAGGGGACAACGGAGGGGCAGTTTTCAGGCTCTCTGACCAAAGGGGATGGGGAAGGACGGTGCCCTCCCCAGCTGCCCTTCGGAGCGAGACATAAACAGCCAAGAAGCTCCCAGGACCCTCGGGATTTTTTTTCTCCTCTTTTTTTTTGTGGATGAAAATGAAGGACAGTGAAAACGCCGCCGTGCGTGGCTTTGAGGTGACCCCGGCTTTTCATTGCGTGTCATCGGCGCGTTCATCCCACGCGTGTGCCACGCGGCCACCGCCACGGCCCCGCGAGAGCCGCGCTCGTCAGCTGAACCAGGCACCTCGGTGCCCAAACGCCCCTTCCCCGCTCTCCGCTCCGCTCACTCGGTGGAAAAATAGGGGGAAAAATAACAGGGAAAAATGGAGAAACTCATCAGGAAGGTCAAGCGGGGAGGGGTGATGCCCACCTAGGCGGGCACCCAGCCACCAGTGCTGCAAAGCGGCAGGTTTGGGATCTCCCAGGGCGACGGAGGACTGGTTAGGGTGGTTTTTTAGGGTGCTGTGAACATCGTGTGGGGTCCGGCTCGGAGCTGCTGCTGCTCGAGGCTCGGGGGCACCGAGGGAGGCCAGGAGCCGTGGGGGCACGAAGCAGAGCCCGCTCCGGCTCGTATCCACCTTCATCCCCCTCCGTGTGCCCCAGATGCCCGCAAGCCCCGGGCCGCCCGTGCGGAGGGAGGAGCGGGGGGTCCCGGCTCGCTTCGCTCCCATTGCAGTAACTGAGCTCTCCCTTAGAGGTCAGCCCAGCACCAAAACTGGCCCCAAAACCCGCACCCAGGGATGGCATTCCTGAAAAGAGCCGCGATTCGGGTAAAAACGCCGTTCCTGGGGGGCAAGGGATGGTCCACAGAATCACAGAACGGTTTGGGATGGAAGGGACCTCAAAGATCATCTAGTTCCAACCCCCAGGAGAAACGAATAGACCTGGAAACTAATGCTGCTACGTGATAATGCTGATAAATTCCCTTAGAAATGCTTATTGTGCAATAAAAGCCCAAATTGAAACCATCATCCCTTCAACCCCTCCTCTTCCACACCGAGGAACCCACCGGTGAGGGCAGGCGGGTGACACGGGGCAGGGGGGAGGCGAAGCCGTCGCTGCTTTTCCTGCTCCTGCAGATGCCACCGAAATTCCTCCGTTATAACAAATTTTTCTGAAAAGGAGGGAGCCCGACTCGCCCCAGCCCGGCTCACCTGCGGCCCCCAGCACCCACCAGTGCTCCATTAACTCAGAGCCACAACCACCGCTGCTCCCCATCACCCACCCCAGCCCGGGCCATCGCTGGAGCCCAGCGACAGCCGAGGACGAGAAATGAAAAGGGAAAATTCAACTCTGAGGGCTGGAACCCTAAATGATGGATATTTCTGCTTAATGGCATGGGGTTTGGGAGAGGAGCGTGTGTCACGGAGCAGCGCCACGCTCTGCTCTCTTCTGTGGCCTTTTCCCACTGAAAAAGCCACTTTGTTTGCAAATAATCAAGAGATGGGAGGGGGAGGGGAAAGAAAAAGATGAAATCAAGCAGAAAGTGAGCAGGAAAAAAACAAACCACCAGTGAAATCCAATATTCTCTAAAAATCTGAAGTTTATTCATTAGAATTCAGTGAAAGGAACATTCATTTTTAAAACACAATCAATACATTAAAAAGTTTAAAGGACTAGTAGCAATGAGACCAGAAAGAAAAAAAAAAAAAAAAACAAACCCAAATTCAGACAAGTTGGTCACCTGGGAGGAGTCACCCCCGGCCCAGCTCTGCAGCTGGGGACACACCATGCGGCCTGGGACAAGGGCTAATTTTAATTTATTTGTTTTTTAGAACTGAGAGGTTTTTCTAAATTTTAATTTATCGCTTTACCCAAGCGTAGCTTCTAGGACGACTCAATACCAGTGAGAAGAGCAGCTGGAGAGGAGGGAGCTGCAAAATTAAGGGGCAGAGGGAATGTGAAACATGGCACGGGTCCGAGCGCCCTGGGAATGTTTGCCGAGCGACCTGCCCACCCAGCCCCCGTGCTGGGAACAAAGGCAAATCCATTTAAGAAAAATCAAAAAAAAGCACCGTTAGGTGAAGAGCTGTTTAATTAAAAGACACAAAAATGTACGCAGAGCCAAACGTCTCCGTGGCAACTGCCATCTCTGCTGGCGCTGGGGGAAAAATGGGGAAAAAAATTTGCTTTCGGCGCTAATCTTTTAGTTTTTCAGCACTTGATTTTCTTTCTGCACGTCACTGTTTCTGCCCCAAATTCCAGGCAGTCTTATTCCAGGGAGATGCTTTCCTGACGCCGGCAGTGCAGGGGACATCGGGCAGCAGCTCCCCAGGCTCCAGCCTCGTGGGGCAGGAGAGGAGGAGGAGAAGGAGGAAGGCCCCGCTAATCCCAGCAGGATCCCAGGATTATTCCAAGAGCCATCCTCAGACCCGGAGCAGGCGATGCCGCCTGCGCAAGGGCAAAAACCGAGCTCCAGGGAGCACCAAGGGGAGGGGAAATTTGTCACCGGTTGTGAGAGCATCGTCACACGCCAGCCAACAGCATCTCCTGCCCAGGGATTTAACAAAAGCCCCAGTTTTGGATAAAATAATTTAAGCACACGGAAGGGAAAGACCCAACTGAAATCCGTGGTTTTCTCGTTTAAAGACGGTCAATGAAACCGTCAGGGGGAAATCACCAAAGTCCACAAATTCTGATTAAAAACAAAGCTTTTTTTTAAAAAAAAAAAAAAAAAAAAAATGAAATGGCAGCTGACGAGTGTGGCAAAGCAGTGTCACACCAAAGCCGTGTCGGCGGGGGGTGCAAGGAGAGAGCGGGGGGGCACGAGGACGAGGGGGTGTCCCGGCACTGCTCGGGAATCACCTTTTCTCCATCGGAACGGGAAACCACACCGCTTGGAAAGACGACGCACACGAGTAAAAGGAACAGTCCGTAAAATTTGCCCCGTGGATACAAAATGCAAAACTATACAAAAATAGATAAAATTGACCGTTTTCTTATGTGTATAAAAACAAACAAACACAAAAAAAGTCCCCAAAACACAATACAGAATCACTTGGTAGACTGACCCGAACGTCGGTGGTTTCATCACGCATGAACAGCCGTAATTCACCGCTCCGAGGCAAGACCTTCCCTGGAAGGGATGTCTTCAGGCGAGTTCCTCCAGGGGAGTTTTCCCTTAATATCTTGGCACGACAATCTGCTATTCCTGACTTTTATTTCTGGTTTGGAAACCCTTTTTCATGACACGCCTCCATTGCCACTCTCAAATGTGAGTTCCTCAAGTAAGGCAGTATTCAACCAACGCCTTGATCCAGATCAAGACCAGAAGGTCTGTTCCTATTTATTTTATTTTATTTTATGGGTATTTTAGGAGGAGCGGTACACGAGGCAGTGAAATCCAACCTTTCTAGGGCAGTGCTAATTTGCAGGCTGGGTTAGCACACTGAAAATTCTTACTTCTTTGGGTTAATGGGGCAGAATACGCCGGTAACCAGCAAACCAGCTCCAAAAACACTTTTAGAAAACTCACTTTAAATCAACAGATATTTGCTTCATTTCGTCCACACCGAATTAGGAGGAGAAACCTTTGGTATAAAGTCAGGTTATCAAGTCTTGGCTGTATTGCTCAGCACGCTGGAGCCTGGCAGCTGTTGGCACTGCGCCTTCCCGTGACGTCCCTACGACCGAAAGGATTGTTCCCAGAGACTCATGTTGGCAAAGGAACGTCCATTTTAGCACCGAGACTTTGGCAAAGGCTGCGCCACGCCTGAACGCCCCGATGCCCGCGCGACGCCTTTGGTGACACGCTAAAAATCACAGAGCAATTAAAAACCCAGCGAGGGGCCAAGCAGCCGACACCGGTCCGGTGGCATCGGCTCTGGCATCACCCGCGGCGTTTCCCTGTGGATTTGTATTTGGAGCGGCGGGGAGATGTGCAGTGCTGAGACCTGACCCCGAGCGAGAGGGGAGCCCGTTCCGACCCGGCGATGCTCGTTAGCAGACGCTCTCACGCGCTGCGCTAACGAGGGGAGACTGTGCTCACAACCCGGGAGGCAAGGGACCTTCCGCTGGCCGACCGCGTGCTCCTCTCCAGGGGCGGGATGCGGAGCGGGAGCAGCACCAAGAGCTGGGTTTGTCCCACGAAATCCTCTTTAAATTGCACGGAAGGATGGGAAAAAAACTCAACCATGGCACGGCAGGTTCCTGTGGTAACTCCCTGCAGCAGTACTGGTAGGAAAATACGGAAAAAATAAGGTTTAAGCCCATGGATACAGGGATGGGTCTACTCTAGTCTCAGCGGTCCGTGCAGGAAAGAAAAAAAACCACATAAATAAGTGACACCGTGGGCAAGGAAAGCCTGGCTCTGCCTTTCCCGGCTCCTTCACGGATCTACAAGGACAGGGTAGGGAGGAGCTTCTTCTCAAAAAGAAATATTGGGACTTCATTTTGCTTGGGAAGGGAAAAAAAAAAACAACAAACCCAAACCAGCTCCTTGCGCCCGTAAATCGAGGGATGCAGGGAGCTGCTGACGTTTCCAACCGGAGCCGCATCCGTGCGGGGCGAGAGCGGCAGAGGGGCGACCCGCCGCGGGCAGGAGTCGGGTCGGGGTGGGCAGAGCCGCCCCTCGCCCCACAGATGGGAGAAAACTCCGATAATTTCCAGTTTGTGCCTGTTTTTGTTTTTAATGCTACAAACTCTGCTGTAAAGAAAAGCAGAACAAGGGGCAACTCGGAGGGGACAAAAAAAAAAAAAAGATTGTCATGGGTAACTGGTCTAGGATCAGGACAGAGCTCGGACAGGAGGAGGAAGCAGCTCTGCAAGTCACAGACAGGGAGGTCTGGTTTAGAGACAAGCCTGTTTGAGATCATGGACATCTGTTTTCCAGGAGCTTGTATGACCTCCTCAGCCACAGTCCTCCTCCTCAGCTCGCATCCCTCCTCCACGCTCCTTCCAAGAGGAAAAAGAAATCCAAACCCTGCAGCAATCTCCAGCTTTCTTGTTCCCTCCAGTTAGGAGGAAGAAGCTGTGGAGCCTAATTTAGACTGCGTTACATCCTGTATCCCAATTAACAGAATGCTTTCCTCATATGAGTTTATGCAAAGAAAACAACTGTAAAATAACTTAAAAAAACCCCAACAACGTACTTTTGAAGAAAGTAACAGCGTCTGCAACGTCGCAGCTACAGGCACGGTGCAAATTTAGCTTATTTCAAAGACCTCGTCCGTGTGCCCATGGCCCGGGAGAGGTGAGGAGCGTGGGACAAAGGATGGGAAAAGTTTCAACTGGGAATTACACACCGTGAAGACAGAGCACGACAAAGAAGGGACCGACACTTTGTTCTCAGAAGGGACACCATGGAGCACGTCTCTCCGAGCTCAGTATCTTTGAGCAAATTAACACTAGACCTGGAAAAAGTTGTCAGCGCACACACAAACGCACGCTCCGGCTGTCCTCTGCGGCAAGGGAAAAAAAATAATAAATAAAAACGTTACTGCAAAGTTCCCCTTTCGCTGACTCGCCTCCTGTCCTCGCTCTGCAGGTAACCGGTGTCCTCCCAGCTTCCCCAGTCCCGACCGAGATGGAAGACATTCAAAGTGAGGCTGAACCAAAACATTCCACCGAGAAGAGGAAGAAAAAACCCAGATTCTCTCCAAAGTCTCCCCGAGGTTTGCTGCCCCGGCTCCAATCCTGCAGAAAAACACCCCAAACCTGCCACGCGAGCAACGGGTCCCTTCCCAGCTTTTACCCCCGCAGCACTGGGAGCGCGTGCCGGGGGCTGCTGCCGCTCCTGGCGTTCGGGAGCGCTCCGGAAAACCAGAAAGTGCCTCAGCGTTAACGTACGGTTCCCGGAGGCGGCTCCGAATCCCGCCGGAGCACCCACGGCGGCGCACCCACGTACCACGGCTGCGGGAGAGGAGCTCGACCTTATCAGCCCGGCTCTAAATTAAAGTCACTCACAAACTGCCCACTAATGTTTATACATTCCCCCTCCCTGCGCTTCCCAACGCTTTCCGCGCCCTCCCCGGAGCAGCTATTTGGCTTCGGTGCCGTTCACGGCAGTGCCCTGGC
Organism: Tauraco erythrolophus; assembly: GCF_009769465.1. Lineage (NCBI taxonomy): Eukaryota > Metazoa > Chordata > Aves > Musophagiformes > Musophagidae > Tauraco > Tauraco erythrolophus. The sequence goes on from NC_141477.1 coordinate 22,619,297, forward strand.
AGCCGGCGGGCAGCGCGTGGCCGGGGGCGGCTCTGCCTTTCAGGGGCTCCCCGCAGCGCTCCGGGCTCCGTCCGGCGTCGGCGCTGCCGCTGGGATGCTGAGGCACTCCCTGGGCGATGCCCACGGGTTTGCACTTGGCGCGTTTCTCCGGGGAACGGGCGAAACTGAAGCTCGGGGGCAGCTCGGGCTCCGTTTCTCCCAGGGGCAACAGGCGGGTCAGCTTTTTGGCAGCGACTTCTCCGTGGTACCTGTAGGCACCGGCCGCCTCCCGGGTCTGCAGAGGTAAACTGGAGGGTCTGAGCGGGTGCCTGTTCGGCTCCGGCTCCTGGGGCCGCCCGGCCAGAAAAGGGGACGCGGTGCCCGGCTGCTCCGACGGCTCCCAGGCACTCTCCATGGTGGCGGCCGGAGCGAAACCCCAGTGCTTCATCGCCCCAGTAGCCGTGTCGGTGTCGTGCCGGAGGTGCTGCGAGCCCGGCCAGCTCAAGCCGCCCTCGGGAGCTGCCAGCTCGCCTTCCTCCTTGCTCCTGCTCCTCCTCGCTCCACCCGAGTCCCTTCTGCCACCCTCCCGCTTTGGCCGGAGCCGGCACGGCTGCGGGTCGCTCCTGCCGACCTGCGAGTCGGCGAGCTCGAACTCCAGGCTCTCCGTGTCAAGCGAGCGGCTCCTCCGGTCGACGGAGAGCGGTGCGGGCACGGCAGGGCCGAGCCCGTGGAGGCGCAGGTGGCGGGGCAGGCTGCCCACCCCCCACTCGCAGCGCGGGAAGGCGCCCAGCCCGTACCCCGGGGACATTCTCTCGTCACATTCCGCCAACGACTCTTTCTGTCCGTAGCCGTCGTCAAAGGCTTCGGCGATGTCCTCGCCGGCGTTCATCTCGGGATGCTGCTCGCACTCCCCTTCTCCTTCCTGCTCCACGTCGACCACGTCGAAGGTGACCATGGTGGGGAGGGCAGGGAGGTTCTGGGTGAAGGAAGAGCCGGAAGCGGAGCTCCCCAGGCTCTCGGAGAGGCTGGAGAAGAGGGTCCCGCTGCTGGCGAACTCCACCAGCGCCTGCGAGAAGCTGACGGCGTGCTCGGGCTCGCCGCCCGCCTGCCGCTCGCCGGTCTCCGCTCCGCCGCCACGCTCGTGCTCCGGGAGTCTGTAGCCGGGGAACATCCCTGCGTTGGGTGAGGCTACGCCACCGTGCGTGGAGCCCCCGAACAAGCCACAATCCGGGTCCGAGTCGAACCCCGGGTTGTTCTTCGTGAGCTGAATAAGGCAATTTCCGTGGGCTTTTTGGCTGTTGTAACAGTTTTCTGGACACAGAGTCCCTGGAAAATCCCTCCACTCCGCGTTTTCAGCCCTAGCCACCGAAACCCCACTAGTCACAGCCCTGTTTGGGGCGTGCGGGGCCACCTGCTCACTCCCAAGGCCACTCTGACTCTTGCCAATGGAGTTGGCTGCTCTGGTTTTACATTCAATGCACTGCTTGTCCCGGGGACACTTCTCCTTGCTGGGAACATCGAGGCGCTTCAAGACCGGTTCCCTCTGCAGCTCCCAGTACAGCAGCTCTTTCTGAATGGCCGCCAGCCGCTCTTCCTCCGTTTCCATCACCCCTCTTTTCTGATCCATCATCTGGAGCAGGCCCTTCTCAGCAGGGAGGCAGAAGTCCAAGAAGTAGCTGAAGATCATGGGGCGTGAGACTTTGCTCTCGAACAGGGACTCCTCCCGGTGAGAGGGACTCATCAGCGCGTCAAACTCGTAAAGTGCATCACCGCTGTAACTGTCTCTGGGCAGACGGTCCTTCTTGATCTCACCGAGCCCATCTCCGGCTTCGTCCTCCGGCCCCGGCGTGGTGGAGTCGTAATAACCCTCGTCGCTATTAGGGGCGGACTCCTGCTGGTCACTCTGCGGCGTCAGGAGGTCAACGCCGTCCATCGCGTCCCCCACGTAGGGGTGGGCTTCCACCTCGTGCGAGGTGTGTGTCTCCAAACTGCTACTCGACACCTGGGCTCCGTAGCTCCTGTCCTCTGCCGCGTTCCCGTTCCATATCTGGTGGAGGTACTCCTCCGCCTCCTCAGGGATGGCCATCTCCTCCCCACCGCCCTGGTAGGTGACCAGGCAGGAGCTCCGTTTCGCAGCGTCTCTGCTGCGCTCCACGGAGATGGTGCTCTCAGCGATGTCGGGCTCAGCGATGTCGTCTCCGCACCCCGTCAGCGAATCGAAGCTCTTCAGGGACGCGGCGTCTCCCAAGATGAGGTTTAGCAGGTCCCCAGAGTGTAGGCAGGGAGGGTCGTTCTCCATGAAGTCCGGATGAAAGGCCAGCAGCAGGTTGCCATAGTCAAACTCCGCACAGCCAACAGCCTCAGCCTCTGATTTCACATCCAGAACGTCCCTCTTCCCCGGCATCGCCGCCGCGTCGCCCTCAGAGCTGCCTTCATCGGCCGCGAGACAGCCGGGCGCGGCGGCCGCACCGCAGCTGGCAGCCGTGCCAACCGGGCCGTCGCCCTCCGAGCCCCCCGCGGCAGGAGGGATGGCTCCCAGCCCCCCGCCCTCGGCGGCCCCTCGGCTCTCCGCTCCCGCGCCGGCAGCTTTGCCGGCCTCCTCCGAATCGCCGGCGCACTCGGGGGGCTCCGCTTTCTCACACTCGGCGGCCTTGCTCTTGCGGTGACGCCGGATGCTGTTAAAAAACCCTTTCAGGCCTTTTTTGGGTCTGGGGAAGGAAGACTTCTCTCCGTTGGGCTTTTTCTCACAGCCTTCGGCGCTCCCGGGCGGAGAGCTGTCCTGCTGGCCGAAATCAAACCTGGCGCCGGCGTCTCCGGCCAAGTGAGCGCTCCGGGAGCTCGGCAAGGGGCAAGGACGCGGGTCCCGGCTCCCCTCCGAGGGGCTCTCCGGCTGCGCCCCGCCGCCCTTGTCGCACGCAGCTCCGCTGAGCCCGTCGTGGGTCTTACATTTACTGAGGCCCTTTTTCGAGGCTGCTTTCCCCTGGCTCTTGCTCCTGCCTCCGAAGAAACTGGGCAGCGTGCAGATGCTCCTCTTCCCTCCGAACAGCTTGAAAGCCGTTTTCTTCAGCTTGCCAGGGGGTGGCTGCAGCTGCTGCGGCTCCGCGGCCGCGCCGGGGGCATCGCCCCACTCGGGCAGCCGGTCCCCGTTCTCTTCCCGCTGCCCGCAGACCACCGACTGCGACCTGCTCCGGGCAGGCTCCTCCGTGCAGCCCGTTTCCATGGCAGCGGGCCAGTTCGGATGCGTCTAGCTGGAAGCGATGACTTTGGTAGCAGAGCCTTCTTCCGGGCGCAGAGATCGAAGCATGGCAGCGGATCTAAAGCAAAGAGAGAGGGGAAGAGAGGTGAGGAGACAGCAGCGGATGGTGCCACGCCGGAGGCGCGGGTGCCACGAGGTGAAGAGCTCCATCACCAGCTGGAAGCTGGCAAAAGCCTCCGACGGCTCCTCGGCGCCGGGCACAAAAACGTCGCGATGCTTAAACTTACCAGTCTGCGAGTGCAGGAGAACCACGTGCCTCCACGTGGCAGCATCCCCGCTGCCCGGGCAGGTCCCACCCCTGAGCCACCTCGCTCCAACCCCTGCGGATTCCTGGCCTTTTTGCCACCAGAGCCATCCGGTTTGGCTACCAGCCACCTTTGAGGGGGCAAACAGGGGCTGCTCCGGCAGGCAGAGGGACTGACGCCTGCCAAACCCCACTTCCAGCTCTCCCAGACCTAACACCGAGCTACAGGGAGCGTTTTGACGGAGAGCCAAGCCAGGACACAGCCCTTACACTAAGCACGTGTCCAAGAAGGAAGCCATTTACCGTACTTTTTTTTTTTTTAAGGAGATTTCAGTTGTTTTTAAAATCATCTGTCCAGCGAGAAAGAATGGCATTAAAAACATCCACTATGAACCGCCCTGATCAGATTATCTCGGAAGCAGAGAGATTGGTTTTAAATTTGATCCTGGATTGATGTCAGAAACAGGAGAACTAAAATAATAACGTTTTTTTTGCAGAGGTGAGGCTGGAGAAATTAAAAGCAATAAAAATTGTAACTGAGCTGTAATGCCCGAGGCCGAGCTCTTACTGGGGTGAGGCCAGTGACACTTTCTCTGCTGTTTAGCCAGAGATCCCGAATTAAAAACACCCAAACGATGACCTCTAGCTCCTGCGTCCTGACAGCAAATCTGCAATTTCAGATTTATTTTTTTTCCTCGAGTCTGGGGAACATGGCAGCGTTGCTTCGCCTCAGTAATTAGTGACAACCGCTGGCGTTCTCCCGCCCCACTTGGATCAGCAGCTGGCACACAAACTCCTTCCCACCAACAAACTGGGCTTCTCCAGGTCTATCCCAGAGCCCTTCTGGAGTCTGAGATGCCTCCAAAGCCTCTCTGGAGCACGGCTGGGCTTCCTCTGGAGCCTCTCCGCAGAGATGTGGTTAGACAGGCCTGAAGGCAAATCAAACGTGCGCATCTGTGCAGACTTAAAGGTAGAGGGGGGGTGAAATAAAACAGAAATGAGGTTTCGAAAATTCAGTTTGAAAATTCCTTCGCTCTGGCTCCGCGTCAGCACTGGCACCAACAGCCACTGCTGCGACGCTCCACAAACGCTCAAAAAGTGAAGCCTCTGAGGGCGAAGGGCACTATGGGTGAAAAATGAAACCAGGGGGTGTAAAAAACCCACAGTACCAAACGGCAGCGTTTCACCTCTGCTCAGCGTCCCGGGGGGAAAACAGGAGATTTAGGTACACTGGGGGAGAAGGGCCGTTCCGATTCCGGCCCTGGGTATGGGGAGGGCACGTCCAGATGGTCCAGAGAGAGGAGCTGGTGGCCCTGTTAGGAGACTCCGTCGCTACTTTTGAGAGCATCCATAAAAATGCACGGCCACAGCGGCGTTTCAAAAAGAGACGGAAGGGGAAGGTCCCCAGCCGGCAGCCAAAACCTTGGGAAAGTGTCACTGTATCGGGTTTGTGTGGAGAGGTTTTGGTAGTCAGGGGGCTACAGGGGTGGCTTCTGGGAGAAGCTGCCAGAAGCTTCCTCCATGTTCGACAGAGCCAACGTCAGCCAGAAACGAGATGGACCTGCCACTGGCCACGGCTGAGCCCATCAGTGATGATGGTGGCACCTCTGGGCCAACAGTTAAGAACGGGGGGAAAAAACCTGCTGGAAAAAACAGTAGCCAGAGAGAGGAGCGGGAAGAGGTGAGAGGAACAACTACGGAGACACCAAGGTCAGTGAAGGAGGAGGAGAAGGTGCTCCAGGTGCTGGAGCAGAGATTCCCCTGCAGCCCCTGGTGAAGACCATGGTGAGGCAGGCTGTGCCCCTGCAGCCCACGGAGGTCCATGGGGAGCAGGGACCCACCCGCAGCCCACGGGGGACCCCACACCAGAGCGGGTGGCTGCGCCAGGAGGAGGCTGTGATCCCATGGGAAGCCCAGGCTGGAGCAGATTTCCTGGCAGGACCTGTGACCTCACAGGGGACCCGTAGAGCAGGGGAAAGGTTTGGGGGGTCCCACCCCGAGGAGGATGGAGCAGCAGAAACAGCGTGTAACGAGCCAACCACGACCCCCATTCCCCGCGGGGCAGCGAAACCGGGAGTGAAGCCGAGCCGAGGAAGATGGGGGGGTGGGGGAGGGCGGTTTTCCGATTCGGGTTCACTCCTCATTACCCGACTCCGATCTGACCGGCAGCGAACGACACCGGTTTCCCCCCGCCGAGCCCCGTTTACCCGTGACGGCGATCGCCGAGTGATCCCCCCCCCCACCACCACCACGAGCCCTTCGCTGCGCTTCCCCCCCCGCCCCGCCGAGGCGGGCAGGGGCAGAGCGGCCCGGTGGGCACCCACCCGGGCACCGACCGGCGCCGGGGCCCGCCCGCCGCCCGCACGGAAGCCGCGCAGCGTGTCGTCCCCCCCCCAGCACTCACCGGCTGCGCGGGGCGGGGGGTGCGCGGCCCGGCCCGCCGCCCGCCCGGGCCACCGGCGAGTGGCCGCCGGCTCAGCGGGTCCGCCCGGCGCGGCGCGGCGCGGCGGGGCGGGGCCTCCGTGACCGGAAGAGGCGTGGCCCCGCGGCGGGGGCCCGGTGCCGGGAGGGGGGCGTGGCCCCGCGGCGGGGGGCGGGGCGGGGCTCGCGGTGGCCGCGCGGGACCGGCGGCACGCGCCGCCGCCGCCTCTTCCCGCGGAGCGGCCCCGGCCCCGGCGCTCCCCGCGGCCTCGTGAACAGGCGCTGATGAACGACGCTGATTTCCCGATGAATAACGGGAAAACGCGCCCGTGTTCCGCCAAGGGCCGTCCTCCGAGCTCCCGGTGCCACGGGCCGGGGCCGCGGTCGGGGGACCGCATCCCGAGGGATGCGTCCCACCGCATCCCGGGGGACCGCGTCCCACCGCATCCCGGGGGAACAGGTCCCACCGCATCCCGGGGAATGCGTCCCACCGCATCCCGGGGGAACGGGTCCCACCGCATCCCGGGGGAATGTGTCCCACCGCATCCCGGGGGAACGGGTCCCACCGCATCCCGGGGAATGTGTCCCACCGCATCCCGGGGGAACGGGTCCCACCGCATCCCGGGGGAACGGGTCCCTGGCGGGCGGGGGCTGCGCTGGCGCGGAGCAGCGCGGTTTGGCCGCCGGCTCCGGGAAGAGCCAGCGAGGCCCGTCCAGCCGCCACCGGCCAGGGCCGTCCCCGACGCCCGCGGGTCCCGCGCGTTGTCCCCGTCGCTGCCGGGACCCCCCGCTCCAGGTCCAGCCTGAAATCCCTCGGCTGCAGCGTTTCCCTGCATCCCTTCCAAACAATGCCGGCCGGGCTGCCGGGCCCTTCCCAATAAAGGATATTTCACGAAACGGGTCAGGATAGTTTAATAAAATAGTAGCAACATTTTTTAATTAAAAAAACCCACACAAGACCCCTTGAGCATCGTGTAAATCACTTTTGAGGTAAGACGATGGTTGAAGACAGAGCGGTGGCAGGGAGAAGAGAGTCAAGGATTTCCCAGGACTTACCCCAGCTCCTGCCTGGGAGCGCTGGGCTTTACACCGGCACGTCCTCGGGGCCAGGAGCACCCCAGGCACGGTGACAGTGACACAGCAGCGATGGGCTGGGCACACACGGGCACGTCCAGCCTCCCTTCTGCCCGCGCCAGGCTGCTGAACGGAGGAGCCACTTCAAAACCTCTCTGGGAAAGGGGGTTTAGGGGTGGGGGAAACCCGCAGGCACGAAGCCTGGTCCTGCTTCCCTCCTTCCTCCTCTTCCCAGGGAGGGCAGGAGGTACAAGCAGCTTTTGCTCCTCTCCCTCTGCCCACCATGCCCTCTCCCAGTACCAATTAAAGGTGTAAAATCCTTCAGTAAAGAATTTTGTAAAGCCAAACGCAGCTACATCAGATCCTGTTCTACCACCACCGTGATGCAGAGCAGGAGCTGGTCTCCTCTGTTTCCTTCCCACCTTCTTTTACCATCTTTTCCGCTTTTTGGAGACACCTCGTAAGGAAAAATTACTTTGCGACCACAAATTCGGGGCGGTTTCGCACCGCGCGGGCACCAGAGCGGCTTTTAATGGGGGTGCTGGACGTGTGCGGGGCGGGGATGTCCCGCGGCGGGCTGCGCGTCACGGCTGGTGGCGGAGGTAGTTCTCCAGGACCTTGGGCATCTCCAGCTCGCCGAGAGCCTGCGGGCGGCCAGACTGCTGCAGGAGGCGTCTCATCGCCAGCCGGGACTGGGACATCAAGGACCTGGGATGGGCTGCGGAAGGAGAGGGAGGACAAATGAGACGGTCACCTTCGGGACACACAACCCCGCAGCCCTCCAACCCGGGCGTATTCCTGAGCAAAGGGACTTCAATAATCCAAACTAAACATCTTTCCTGGAGGTAGGCAGTACAGGAGAGCCAAACCTGAGCAGCAGAAAGGAGAGGAAGGGTGAAAAGCAGCCTTTAACCCAACAGATTCATATCAAATGGAAAAACCAGGAAATCCCCGCGTGCTCCAGACCAGCACCGACCGCAGCGAGGACTCTCAGGAAAAACAGCTTCTTTAGGAAGCATCTAGAAACATTCATGAAAAGCCAACGCCATGGTGAGTCCAACAGGGAAGATAACCACGTAAAAACATACGTGGTGGCTGCACCGAGTCCACCCCAGACCCAAACCAAGGTAGCCCGCCGCCAGCCACAGCCAGCAGCGGAAACTGGGGATATTTGGTGGATATTTACTAGAAAGAAGCCCTTCTGTGACACTCTCCCCAAAATCCCAGCGATTTGTTTTAGGAGTTTCCTGCGGTAGCGTGTGTATCCAGGCCATCAGATGTAGTCACCAGTGGTGGACCAATTCTCCAGAGCCTTGTGATGTTCTTCCCTTGCGGTGCTCAGTATCAGAGACTGGGATTTTTTGGCCTGAACACAGCAATTATTGAGGGAGAGGGAGGAATGAGAGTTCAGGGTAAAATAGTCATAATGCTCAAGAGTTTTAAGACCAGAGAGACCCATCAAGCGATGTTGCAGAGGGAGTCAAAGCTCGTAGGAAAGTCTGGGAAAGGCTACTGGGAAGCAGAGGTGAAGGGAAGGGGAATCTGAAGCAACTTGCACCCAAAGGAGCAAAATTAGCAAAATCAGCGCCCGTTTGCAGCCCCGGGGCCGCGCACGCAGGTTACCTCTCGCCTGCAGCAGCAGCTCCAGGCCCTCGCTGCGGGGTGCCGCCTTGTCCACTGTGACGTCGGGCAGGTACACGTTGGCTCCGAAGTCGATGAGCAGCTGGATGAACTCGCTCCTGCAGCCATGCCGCAGGCAGGTTTCCAGCAGAGTCTTGGGCTCCTTGACCTGGGCGATCACCCTCTCCTCCCGGCAGTTGTAGTCGGGGTCGGCGCCGTAAAGCAACAGCATCTTAAAGCACTCCAGGTGCCCGTAGGCGGCGGCGAGGTAGAGAGGGCCAGAACAAGCCGCCGAGTTGGCGGCCCACTCGGGCAACCTCGCTTGGACGTTGGCTTCCGCGCCGTGGTCCAGGAGCTGCCGCAGGATGTCCACGTCCCCGTCCCTGGCGGCGATGAGCAGCGGCGAGCAGTTGTTGTAGATGCTGCCAGCGGGACTGGCCCCCGCGGCCAGGAGGACCTGCACGCATTCCCGGTGGCCGTTGCTGACCGCCATGAAGAGCGGGGTTTGAGCTTTCACGTCCAGGCTGTCCACCTCCGCCCCGTGGGCCAGGAGGACCTTCACGCTCCGGACGCGGCCCCGCGCGGCGGCCAGGCGCAGCGGGGTGCTGGGCACCCCCAGCCGCTCCTGCGGTTGAGGAACCTCTTGTACCTGTCTTGGCACAAGAGGCTGTCTAGGGTTTGGTAATCGTCCTCGCACACCGCGCGGTTCAGCTCCTCGCTTTCTCCGTTGTCTTCTTCGTCCTCGCTGGGCTGGAGCATGGAGAACATTTTCGTGATGTCCATTAGGCTCATTTTTTTTCCGCCTGTCTCCCATGTACCGCTCGCATCATAAACGGTAAAGCCAGAGATCTACGGGAGAACAAAACCAACACCGCTGGGTCAGAACCAGCCCCCCTGACACCAACATCATCTTTTTAGTACTATTATTATTTCTTACACACAATTTAAGGCAGAGTCTCAAAAAAGACACCATTGGATTATGATCCTCCTGCCACTGCGGGCGAGGAAACCCACGCTGGCGAGGGCCTAAGGCAAAGGCAGAGGTTGATGTTAAAATGTTGTGATACAAGAAAGATGGGGAGAGGCTGTTCAGGAGGGCCAGTTGTGATAGGACAAGGGGTAACGGTTTTAAAATAGAGGGAGGTAGGTTCAGGTTGGATATTAGGAAAAAATTTTTTACCATGAGAGTGATAGAACACTGGAACAGGTTGCCCAGAGAGGTGGTGGATGCTCCATCCCTGGAGACGTTCAAGGCCAGGTTGGACGAGGCCCTGAGCAACCTGATCTAGTTGGAGATATCCCTGTTCCTTGCAGGGGGGTTGGACTAGATGACCTTTGAAGGTCCCTTCCAGCCCTAACCATTCTATGATTCTATGATTCTAAGAACACGCTGAGATCATTTAATCTGGTTTCAGAGTCCAAACACTGCATTATTTTAAAAAATTCTTTCATGCTGTACTACTAGCCCCTGAAGTGGTAAAGGGTATGGGGCTACTCATGGGATACTCACACCTTGAGGTCAGGAAGGCTCCTGGGTGGCCACAGGCTCTGCACCCCACGGGTGGATGACACCACCCATTTTCCCAAAACCCGCAGAAGTCGCCCCGTCCAGCTGTTCCCTGCAGGAGCTGCTGAGGGAAGAGCACGTGGGAAAACAGCAGGAATCAACTGCTATGTACCAGCCAAGGCTTCTGTCGGAACCCTCACCAGCACCTGCACTTCCAAGGATTTTGGGAGCCACAGAAAACTCAGAGGGTTTTTAATTTAGGAACCAGCGGCATGGCGTGGTTTCTACACCCTGCTGCTTTCTGCAGCACCCTTTCTGCTTTTCTTTTTTTCGGATTTCAGAACAGAAGACGAAGTGAACGTGAAGGTGGCTGGTTTGGATCAGGACTTTCAGCATCACCTTTCCCAAAACGATGTCGGGGTTCGAATTCAGCAAACCCTCCCGCTCTGCTGCCGGCCCGAGCCCGAGCAGCGCGGCTGCAAGAGGATCTGGGATTTGTATAGCGGGGGGCACGGGGCGGCGGGAGGAAGGTGAGGGGATGCCGAGCTGCACCGGTGCTGGGTCTGAGCCCCGACACGGCTGCCAGGCACTCGTGCGGGACCTGGCCTCGGCGTGGCCGAGGGCAGCAGGGGGAGGAATGCGATGCACCGGCCGGCACCTGGGGCACGCTGCCCACTGGGAAGGGCAGAGGAATTTCTCGCCACGTCGCAGCCCTGTAGCATCTCGGATTTCCTCGGGGACAGGAGGCGAGGGGCTGCGCCGAGCAGTTCGCCTCTTTCTGCAAACGAGCCTGACGGTAACGGGGCAGCCCCGGGAGGCTGGTCCCACATCTGCCTGCTGCGGCATGGCACGGCACGGCATGGCATGGCACAGCATGGCACGGAGGGAACCCCCGCGCGAGGCCACCGCCGCATCCGGGTGAAGCGGAGCGAGTTTGATGGCAGCCAACAATGGCAACGCTCCGCTGCGCTCCCACCTGTTGCACTGACCCCGACAGTTTCCATAGAAAACGTGGAATTGTAACATGACTGTTAGGCATTAGACACGCCAGTAACGAGCTCTGGAGCTTTGGAAACCCCCCACCTCCGTGGCTCAAGGGGTGGGGGGTTTATTGCAGATGTGATTCAAAAAAAAGGCCCAGTTATATTCCCAAAAGAAATAACCTGTAAAAGTGAAAAACCAACTGTAGCATTTCCTGACCACCCCAATAAGCATCTCCAAAAGGACATTACTCTGACGGTGTAAGCAGGCCCTTGGGGAGCTCCCAGATGTTCCTCAACCAGAAAAGCCCAGAGTTGTCACCTCTTGAGCTGCAGGAATCACAGGATGGCTTGGGTTGGAAGGGACCTCAAAGATCACCCAGTTCCAACCCCCCTGCCATCCACAAAGGCCCCAAAAACGAGGTTCTGACTGGAGCCAAAGGTGACAGAGAACACACTCAACACTTTTTCAAGGGGTTACCCATTACCTCCAAGTGCCCGGCGCTGCCTGGGCACGGCTACGCTGCCGCCGTACCTTCGGGAGGGCGGTGATGCTCACGGCCAGGGCGGGCGAGGCAGCGGTGGTCCCATGGCGAGTTCTCCCTCGGTTTAAACAACAAAAAAAAAAAAGAAAAAGGAGAGAAAAAGAGAGGATTTCGCTGTGTCGGGATGGACGTCCGCTCGGTGCGACCGGAACGGCGCAGGCTGTCAAGCTCACAGCTGAAATGCCACCGCAGGGAGAAGGGCGCTGGGGCTAATTTTAGCCCCTCAGGGGTTTTATCTTACCACTTCCATTCTTGGGAAGTTCCTCCCGGGTAAATATAGCGAGGGACGGCGAGGCGGGGGGAGGCTGGGACAGGTGCTGGAGGCTGCTTGACCCATCCCAGCAGACACAGAGCGTTTGCTTCCCAGTTCCCTCGCAGAAGCCGCGGGTACCCGGCGGTGGGAGCCCCCTGCCAGGGCAGCACCTTGGCTGCCACCTTATCTTGGCTGCTGCCAATCACCCAAACGGATCCCCTCTTCACCTCTCTTCCAACCACCTTCTCCACTTCCACGGCGATAGGACTGACTATCTGCAACATCCAGAACTGGTTGTTAAACACAAGAAGGACAAAAGGCACCGAAGATGGTGCGGATTTCTCACCCGAGCGGCTCCTCAGGCTCCCTCCCAGCTACACCAGAACAAACCACTTCTTCGGCTTCGTAAAAATCAAGCAGCACGTAGCAAGGCAGAAAACTTCACAGGGGCAAACAAAACAAGTGGGGAGCAGCATCCGGGCTCTTATCAAGAGCTGTCAGCTGGTTACGTGTAATCGTATTTTATCCAGTTCCCTTTAAACCTTTTCCCAACTTTTCGGCGGTGGAGCAGGAGCAGCCTGACAGTTGGAGGCAGTGTTATCAGTGGTACTAGATAACGAGAGGGGAACCACATTATCCAGCAGAAAAATCCCCACTGCAGCAAGCAGGAAAATCAGGAAGCTCTGCAAAACGTTTAAAACGTCCCCGCCGTCACCACCGCGCTCACCGTTCGTAGTCACACCGTAAAAAGCACGGAGAGCAGGAAAATGTTCAAATCTTGACAGGTTTAGACTTCTGGCTTCCTCACAGTTTCACGCTCTCCAAATTCACTCAAAAATAGATTGTCACTTCAAAAAGATCAGTTTCTCAAAGTCAACACTACGAATGGAATTATGGAGTAGGAGAAACATGGATAAACCTCGGCGCAAACGCCGGGAGTTCAGGGTTTATTAAGTGTCAAGAAGCTGCAGCCACGACGGGGATGCTGCAAGTCAGAAAAGCCAAACCTGGCTGGAAACCTCTTCAGCAAACACAGACATAAAAGCTGCAATTAAAAAGAGAGTGTACTATAAAGGGGGAAAAAAAAAAAAGGGGGGATACAGACAACAAAATGAATACATGTTAGAAAATCTGAAATGTAGAAAACTAAAGGAACTTAGAGATGAAAGGAAAACCCTTGGAAGGAAAATTTAATGATAAAACTGCATATTCTTTTGTTGTCACTGCTGCTGTTTAGCTGTTAACCAAGAAAAGAAATGTTAGAAACAGGACGAGCTCTTTGGTAAGGAACAGAGATTAAACTGAATGAAGTGATGAAGCAAAAAGTACGGAGCACTCGCTGAGAATCCAGCCTCAAGCGCCAGAACGCAAACTGGCCCAGTCGGCGTGCTCCCTTAGCAGCCAAAGAAACGTGTGAAATAGCATCAGCACGAATGCTGAAATCAGCAGGTTCAGATAAATCCCACGTGGGAGCCCGCGGAGAGGTGTCCGACCCGCTCCGGATAAGCTTCCCAACGCTTCCAACACCGGGAAGGATGAGGAGTCGGGGGAAGCCTTCACCTTCTGCCTGAGCTCCGACACGGGCTGCCCCGAGCTGCCGGCTGACCCGACACGGGCTCTTCACTGGGGAAGAATTAAATGGCAGAAGTATATTTAATGCCAGTCCAGATGGGTTTTTTTGAAATTAAATCCTGTCCAATGAAGCTGCTTTCATCAAAGAGATTATAGTTATTAATGCAGCTGAAAAGAGGTAATGAGCTTTCTGATTTAAAACTTTAGTGCTAAACAGTACGGAGCAAATCATTTTGCAGGGATTAAGGATTTACTGACAGTCCTCAAGGTCGGAAACACACAGTGTGTTACTGTACATTAACACGGACTGTTATGTACATTGAATTAATGCACTGATTCCAGGCTTGGTTAGAAACATGAGGCAAGTTTTGTACCTGGAGTCTCCCTCTTCCTTCGGCATTCTCCTGCCTCCCTCCAGTCTGCCTGCCCCACCTTGGCTCCGTACTGAATTTCTGATTAAAAAGGACTGGCTAAAAGAGCATTTTTAAACGATACCGTCAGCAAATGGACTGCAGATTTTTCACTCAGCTATCAGAAAATAAATCTCTCCACCTGGTACCCACAAAGGTCAGACTCGGTTCCCCACAGCAGGGCAGAAGAAAGGTCTGGTTAATTCTCAGGAAGCTTTTGAAGTCAGCCTGGAGCTACCTGTAGGCAGATACCCATGGGTGAGGGACAGACAGCTTTCCGGGAGGGAGAATACACCAAAAAAGTATTAGGTCTTAACATAAAAAGAAAAATCTAATTTAAAAAAAAAAAAAAATCAGTGATGAAGTGTACAGAAGATGCTAAGATTTAATACAGCTTCATTAGTATTATTACTTTTTGTGTAAAAAAGTTACTACTTTTTTGGTGTACACTTTTTTTGCGTGTAGTGCACTCAGCAGTCCCTTGAACCCAGGGCTCACCCAGGTTCTGCTCTGTAACAGAATGGCAGGTGGAATCACTGGAAGATAAACTCACAACGTCAGAGTCCTTAATCGATTTCACCTTTCAAAGGGTGAAGTTCTGCTTTGAGTTTAATTAACCAATAAACAGACTGGTCATTTACTTTAAAAAGGCAAGGTATTTATTTTTGTCGGGAATAAAAATAAACTGTAATACAAGTGAAACTCCATGGAACAAATACATTTAGAGAAAAGAAGACACAGTGCTCCTCTAACCATGGTACAGTTATTTTTTTAAGCAGTGCATTAACCAAAGTGACTGACACGGACACAACCATCGCGGCACATTCAAGAACGCGGGATTTGATCATCCACAATTTTGTACAACCGTCCCTCAACAGCTACACTGACAAAAACAGCGACCGACTTACAGAAACAGCAACACATTTACGTTTTTGGCTGAGCACTACACACAGTTTTAGGTAGGTTCCTACAAGGATCTGTTTGTGGACGACAGGAAAAGTACGTGTGTGTGTGCCCAGTTACACAGGAGTGGATCCAGTGCTACAAGTTACTCCAGTAGTACGTTGCTACATTAAATACAGAGGCGTACACACAGATAAATGATGCCAGAAGAGATACAGGCCAACCACTCGAACCCACCCTCCTTCTGCACAGCTCCTGTAGTTCAGAGATGCCAACAGGACGCAGCGCTGCGCGTTAAAACACTCGCCCTAACGAACGACACCGGCTGCAATTGGCACCCACCTGCCTGCTCCTCGTGCTAAAGATGCTCACGAGAACATGGGACTTCATCATCACTGGGTTCGAGACATTCCTCATCTAATTAACCAAGTGCTGTGCATTAATTAAAACAAAACTACTACATTCAGAACAGATTCTTCCCCCCCACACTCCGCCCCGAGGCACGGGAAGTGCCTACATGTGCAAGAGGGACGGGGTGTAAACAAGGAATAACTGCATTGGGTCCCTACAAAAAAAATGACCCCAGTACTCGAGGCAGAGCAGTGGGGAAGGGGAGAAAAGTGGAACAACAGACACACTGTGAGTTCTCCTGGTCACTCATGAAGATTCATCACTAAATAGTGCCCAGAAACGACCCCTTTGGGGGAGCAACCGTCAGGCACCGAGGCCACCTCAAGACTGGTTTTGCCAGGAGGCGAACTGAAGAGCACAAGAGCTCTGCTAGATGCTTTCCCTGCAGGTGCTACAGCTTGGTGAGATGCATGGGTGCTTTCTGAGCACCCACTGGGGCTCACCACCTCCAAACCCGATGGAAACAACAGTCACGCTGTTCCACCTGGAACCCAACAACGCCAAAAGCAAGGCAGAGGTCCTGGGAAGCTCTGTGCACCTTCAGCTCCCAGCAAATCCCTCTCACCAGGACCTGAGCAGCTTACCAGCTACCTGCAAGCAAGTCTCCTTCTCCACACTGGGCAGGGTGGCTTTTGTACCAGTGAGCACCCACAGCAGGGGGATTTTTCTTCTCAGCAGTCAAACGAAAGGCATTCACAAAGAGCAGGAGCAGAACATGCAGCTACGAGTACGTTATGCCCACGGGCTGTAACAAACTGCTTTTTCTCTCCCATGACAGAGGGCCACCTGAGAACTACACCATCTATGGACAAGCCAATTATTCCCTTTTTTTTTTTTTTTTCCGTAGAGCAAACAGCACAGATTAGATTTTTCTCTACCACAGGCGACAACTGCCAAACAAAACACAATTTAAGAATCCAACACTGTGAAGTTCACATGAAGACAATTCAACCGAGAAATGAAGCTGCACGAGTCCCTCTTCTACTCCAAAGTAGCAGCTTCAACGCAGGTGACAGGCACTGGCCCAGTGCAGTGCTATCCCTGTTGTAGCAGGACACCACGACACCGCGCCGCATCCTGGCAAAGCCAGAGGTGCTCCAGAAAAGGAAGGGGTTTTACACACACAGAGCCCAGCCGCAGCAAACAGGATCTCTCCTCCTCCCAGTTCTCCCAGTCAGAAGAATCCAAATGGAAAGCAGCAAGTTGCATTGTTCACTTAACAGCTCCAAGTAAAAAACGAGTATTTGGGACTTTACGACGCGTGGATGGTCCGCTAGGAATAAATAAATTATAGGAACTTTTCACCTACACGGTGCTTACGTAAGAAGATTCCCACGTAACAGCTTTTAGATTAACACTTTCAGGGAACGTACAATCAAGTCAGTCAATCAGCAGGGTGTTCCGTACCGGGTGAGCTCCAGCCTTCTGCAAGGCTCTGGGAAGCCCATCCGAGCGGATCGGGGACCTGAGGACACGCTGCACTGCTGGGAACAGCTCTGCATTTTTGGTCTTGAAACACACAGGAGTTACCATCAAAATGAAAAGGTTTCTAGCTGATCGATTTTCAAACAAATCATCTCACGGAAAGCCAGGAAACCCTGGAATTTTTTCCAGCTCTGCAAATTTACAGCACCAGCATGAATGATTTTTAATGTCGTACTTAGTCTGTACACATTAAATCCAAGAGGTTTAAAAAGACAGACCATTGCTGCTCTTTTTTTTTGGCCAGGTCTTGCATTTCAAAGAATCAAGTCAGCCATTGTTTTGTTACCCAAGCCAAAAGCAGCAAGGTTACTAAAAGCTTACTAACACTTTCAGTGTACGAAGTAATCTTTTCATGGTTATGTGCAGCTGTGGTAATATTGTAGTCAAGAAGGGTTTGTGGAGATGTCAGCATCATGTTTTAGGAACAAGCAGAGATGATTATACTTTTTCCAAGGTCATCCATGATAATTCAAAAGACAAGGCAATGTGTAAACATTTATAGAAACGGCCTGCGAAATGTTCTTCTACAAAGATTAACCAATGGTACATCTAAATGGTTCAGCAGTCAGTCAAAACTCTCTACAGTTTTGTATCTCTAATTTTCATTAGAGAACACCTCAAAAGAACTGACGGCATCGAGAACTGGTCCTAAAAGGTGCTTGTCTTGGTCTCATTTACCATTTCGAGTTCTCTGTTGAAGGAGCCCTGCACACTACCCGCTGCACTCTCCTGGCACCTGGAAAGAACAGACAGGGTCGACCTACCAGTCCACAGGAAACGGGCTCCAATGGGCAAAGTGCACATGTGAAACTGAGCTTTTAGGCTACGAAGAGGCAAAGGGAAATAATCTCCCCAGCGTCCTACAGCGGAAATCTACAGCAGATTCCGCACCCACGGTATCCACAGCAGCCAGATTAAGACTTGGGGTGCAACCTCTTCGCTTGAGGAGCATGAGGATATGGCCAACTTGAAAGGCTGGTAGACTACCTAAATGTCAGGAGCTCAGCAGATCTCTTGTTGGGAGCAAAGAGACTTAACAGCAGATATTCATCTTGAGATTAAGAAAAGACGCGTTCCGAAAGGTGCGTCCTTCAAAACAAAACACACAGCTGTTGCACGACGCAGTATTTCCGATACGTACCCACACAACAGATTTCAAACGTCTTCTGCTTAAGTGTATCTGGTTCAGGATTTTACGTGCTTAGTTTTTAAATCAATTGCACATTGCAGTTCTCTCACCCCTACCTTGAAAACAACTATTTTTTAAAACTACTTCAATATTACTTGCTTTAAGATTGAAAAACCTGTAACTTTAAAAAATTACTTTCTTTTTGTCAGTCTGGGCATTGGAGAAACTCCGTGTTCTCAGGTATTGCCCTTTTTCCTTGAGTATTTTCATAATGCCTAATAAAATACATATTTTCTTACCCAGAGTGAGACTCAGGGGTGTTTTGTTTTGTTTTTTTTTTTTCTCTTTTCTACTTTATCTTGAACGCTGAAACTACCCGAGTCATTTCACCATAGGTTATAAGCACATGAACAATGGCTATTGCATTTCATGATGTATAATGGAACATTTCTACTTTTTATCATAGATTGGGAAAGGTAACTTAGAAAATACCTTCAGTTTGTTTCAAAATTTTATAAGAGAAAAAACGATTTTAAGACCTAATGGCAGCACCTAATTTAAACAGCAGGATCCAAAAGAAAGCAGAAAAGCATCCTGAATGAAGCTGCACAAAGGGACTCTCTGCAATTAAGCACATCTCTGGAAGCTTGCCCACAACAAGCTCTGCAGAAGAGCTTTCCTGGGCCAACCTTTTCCCTGGGGGGGACAAGCCTTTGTTTCTCCACAAGACTTCTGTACAAATGGAATATATGTCTCTGTTTGAAACCTGCAACTTTGAGTTAGCATCTCCAGCTGAGATTACTGCAGCTTAAGGAAACCAAGTGGTGGTAACAAGCACTGGAGTGGTCCAAGCTGGAGCCACAGCCACGAGCCAAGTTGTCCACTCCTTATTCCAGTAAGGGGTCACGTCCCAATTTAAGTTTTGTCACCAGCTCTACAAAACGATGAAGTTCAATGCCATGAGAGATATTGTTGGTCTTGACAGTACAGACAAAACACCTCTAAGGTTCATGGAATTTTAACACCCAAGGCAACATCCATTATAATCACTCGGTATGGGACAAAGTAATCACTTTGGCCCCGTTGCAACAACACAACACGCCTCATCTCTGATCACTCCCTCATCAATGGGTGCAGGGAAAGGGTATCCATTCCTTAGAACACGGAGATACTCTCTTGCTTCAACTTAATACAGATCACAAAACAAGAGAGAAAAATTCCTTATAATTTTTTTCCTATCTTTTCTCATCTCTAATCCTCTCCCTGTCAAAAATTCAGGTGTTGCAGGCTGTCTTGGTGGGCTGCTGCACCCTCCCAATCAGTAAGCGAGGTCCATAAAAGCTTATTCTTTGAAAGGTCGGCTTGGAAAGAAGCTGCTCAACTCAGGGGATCGGCAAAGATCCCGGAGAAGCTGGCAGCAGATAAAAAACCTTGTGTAAAAATACTGACTACAAAGCCCACCAAATACTCCGCTCTCACAACAATAATAAAAAGTAGCACATGGCGTGGCTAGGCATTAAAACGGTCTCCACAAAAAGGCACAGGGGTTTGTTTTTGTGTAACAAATATGCATAGGAAACAAAAACCAAACCAGTTCTGCCACAAGGTGAGGGTCCATGCAGAGACTCATTCACAGCCAAGAAAAGGGTTTGTTTTGTTTGTTGTTGTTTTTTTTTTTTTAAAATCATTTTGAGATGAACTGAATTTTTTTATCATTTTAACATGACCTTGCACCACCACTGAGAATAAACGGATTGCATCTTCCCTACTCCAGCTGTAAATACCACAAAACTCCTAAGTCCCACGTTAACTGGCCAAGATTTTGTTCAGCTTGAAATACCAGTACCGGCAGGCAGACTTACACCTTAAAGACACACCATGTTTCCACTGAAAAATAAGGTTTATGCGAACTGGAGGGAGCCTCCTGGGCAGCTCTGTGCACATCTTCACCCTTTTGGCCACAGAAGGGTGCAAACGCCTTCTCTGCAGCGAGCACAGCTCCCTGCCACACACGTACTCACGTGAAGGGTGGCGGGGTCTGTGCCCTGGCAGGGGGCACCGCTCCCCCACGCCTCGCCCCCACCAGTGCCCGCTTCATCCTCCACGGTTCTCCGAGCTGATCAATGGTGCTGCTGCTTTCCCTCCTTCGCTCCCGAGTCCAGAACGCCAGCGGCGGCGTTAAGCTGGCGGAGGTGCTGGTGGTGAGACTGGTTCCCTTCGGGTGTCCGGTCCGCGTCCGACACGGCGTCCGCGTCCCCCGCCGCGGCGCCGTTGCTCAGCACGGGAGGTGGGTCCCCTTCGTAATCCTGAGGGGTGTTGAGCATCGGTGTTTTTGAAGCAGCACGTCCTACTTTAGGTAAGGAGCAAGGCTCGCTGGGCAAAGGACCATCAAGGAAAGGAAGTTTCTACACAAATAAAAAGACATTAAAAAAAAAATTCATGAAAGCTATTACTCCCAGATGTCAGAGACACATAAAAACCAGCTGCCAACATTGCTGTCCTGCATTAGCACCTCTTTGTCAGCTCTGCCATCCAGCAATAACGTACACGGACGCAGATCCTGACGTGTCTGACACACACATCATTATTTAACTAACAAACCAAAATTTCCAGCATTCACACTAACCTAGCAAACAACACTGATAGGTCTTCTCCTTGGTATATTTTTAGATGACTCTCCCACTACTGTGTTTTTTTGGTTTGTTGGTGGTTGGATGGGGTTTTTTTTTAATATGTATAGAAAGGATATTGCAAGTGGAGCCCTGAGCATAAAGAAAAGCCACACTTCTCCTTTCAGGAAGCTGTACAGGACTGTGGTGGGTTGACTGTGGCTGGACACCAGGTACCCACCAAGCTGCTCTATCACTCACCTCCTCAGCAAGACAGGGGAAGAGAAAATAAGATGGAAAAAAACGTTGTGGGTCAAGATACAGACAGTTTAATAAAGCAAGGGTAAAGGCCACACGTGAAAGCAAAGAAAACCAAAAGATTTATTCTCCACTTCCCATCAGCAGGTGATGTCCAGCCACTTCCTGGGAAGTGGGGCTTCAGCTCCAGAAGACAAACATTGTAATAATGAACATCTCCTGCCTTCTCTTTGCTTTTATCGCTGAGCAGACACCGTATGGTACGGAACATATCTCTGGTCAGTTTGGGTCAGCTGTCCTGGCCGTGTCCCCTCCCAAGATCCTCCTCACCAGTGGGGTGGGCAAGATGTTGGAGAGCCAGCCCTGACGCCGTGGCCAGCACTGCTCAGCAGCAGCCAAAGTGCTGCTGTGTTGTCCACACCTTTCCAGCTCCCGGTACACAGCACAGCACTGAGAGCTGCCAGGGGCAAATTACTCCATCTCAGCCAGATTCAATACATGTAGAAACATAAAACTACAGCACTTCCAAAAGCTAATGAGACTATCAACTTTTTCTTTTTTTTTTTTTTGCTGTCCTGCACTGCTGAGAGAGATACCAACATCTTCACATAGACAAATACAGCGCTGGGGAATCTGATCAGAACTCGCCACACCGTGAAGCATGTCGCTGTTTATTACTCTGGGTTGAAGGAGAGAAATTACTCTGGACACAAGATTTCTGCCCTCCAACATCACAGCACACAGGCAGTAAACGTTCAACATCCTCGTCTTGTTTTAGCAAAGCACTTCAAATCCGAGGTGGGCGCTTTCAGAGGGAATTCAGCCCACACCATCCAGTTACATTTTGGCCATTACATGAAAGGCAACTGAAGTAACTCAACTATTTTAATACTTGGTTGATCACCAGTTTTTCCAATGTGTCTTGGGAGTGGGAAGGCGAGAAAGAAACACATGGAGGTGAGCTAAAGACAAGAATATTTTTGCATATTCATGTTATTTATGTGTGGGGAAAAGGAGGCACTTTCTCTTCTCTCTCCCTCCCTTGAAGTTTGTTGCGTGCAGAGTTGAAACCCAGATGTTTTTCTAACATCTGCTTCATTTAGAGAATCAGAACATCACAAGCCTGCAAGGGAACTTGACCAAACACAGCTTTTACCTAGCAGATGAGAATTTTGCATAATCAAACTTTTATTACAGTGATGTCATTTAACCTCTTCGTTTTGCCAGCTCTGCCCAGCATGTTGAAACAATTACTCAGTACCAATGTTCAATCCCAGTTACATTCGCCAAAACCACCATGTAATTTTAAACATTATTAAGATTCAGGACTCACATTTTCCAGTTCCAATGCATTGTCCTCCAGTTTCACCTTTTGGCCCACGCAGCTCAGCAGATGATCCAATACACACTGCTTGGGATGCATTCCTTTGTCGAAGCGATTGTACATCCCGCACCAAAACCTCAAGAACAAGGCAAGAAAAGAGAATTAAGTGGCCAGTTGAATGCTACTGGCCAATAAAGTAGATGCTGTTTAAGAAAAAAAAAAAAAAAAAAAAAATCAGCAAGTTGGGATTAGTAACTGATTTAAAAAAACTGCCACAGCCTTGGATTATAAAATACAGTATCGAGGGGTGTATTTTTGAAAAGTTCAAAAAACCTTCTGAGGATTTAAGTACTTCTGCCTTATGATCCACATGCACTGGCAGCAGATGTTAGCACAAGATGAAAATACACTTTTTTCTATAGTGGACTCACTGGAAACTTGGGCAGTTCACCTTCAAGTCCTCAGTTTGCCCCACCTCCCTACTTTTATTAAAACTCTTGCCAGCCAGTAACCACATCCAGCATTTAACACCACATTTGCATCCCCCTCTTTCTTAGCAGGGAACAGGAGTGAGCCAGGAACAAAGCACAAGTAACCACCTCAGCTGGAACACCCTGGGCAAGCACAGAGACGTGGCAACAAGAAATCTCTTCTTGTGAGCATCCCCTTGACTGCACCAGCCTGGGTGTGAGTGGGCATCGAAACTCCTGTCTGAAAGACTTCCTTAATATACATTAAAAAGGAGGAAAGAAAGAAATTTCTTTAAGATTTGCCTACTCTTTCACGTTGACAGAGCAAGCAGTCAGGGGGGTGTGTGGGGTGTCTTATCTACTCATCTGAAGTTCTTTTCCTTGCCTTGCCCCACCCTCTTTCTCAACACCAAAGAAAAAATATTTTAATTTGCAGTACCTGCGCTTATTTAGCAATTACCTGTGCACTACTACTCTCAGTTTATGGATGAGGAATGGAGGAGAAAGGTAAAACAAACATGTAAATCAGTGAAAATTTATTTTATTAAACCTGAATTACCATTCTACATTACAATGAAAGAAATGTCCCCCTTCTTAAATGAGCAACTTACTGGAAGCTGAAAGGTAGTGTGTTTGGTTGAAGCTCTTTGTAGGCTGTAAATCCTCTGTACAAAGGATTTCTCAATTCCTGCTTCTTCTGCAAGAGGAAAGGCCACAGAGAATGTGTCTTCTCCAAGATTCTGTCAATTACAAATAACATCTAATCACTAAAAAAAAAGAATCAAGTGAAGTGGATTAATAATGCTAGCTGTTCCGAGTAGTATTAGATTAAGGGAGTTAAGGATTATTTTTACACAGTATTTGATTAATTTTATAAACACAAGATACATCACTGAGGAATATATAATCATTTAATAAGGACACTATCCAGTCCAGAAAGGGTATGTGCAAGTTATTACTGTGGTCCAAATCAAAACACCTGACTTTGGGGATATAATTAATTTCTTTTTTTCCCCCCACTGTGGAACACAAGCATCTCTCAAGAGAACGTTACCCTTCGCTAACCTACAATCACATTAAAAACAGACAAACACACACAACCTGCCCTCCTCCTGACATTCAAAGTGACTTCGAGGCTTTTGGCTCTAGGAACTGCCAACTCACTTCAGATCCTCACGCTCCTTGTGACAGGTCCCAAGGAAGTTGCCGAACTGGCAGGAGTAGACATGGTCATGGATTTCAAGAAGAAAACGCTCATTAAACTCAAACGTGCACGGGAACTGCTGCATGAGCTGCCAGACACATTCCACGAACTGAGTGAAGACAGGGGATACTTCTTTGGGGTCACCACACAAATGGCCACACCTAGAGATGCAAACAAAATGGTTAAATCCTGTGTCACTCAACAACAACAACAACAAAAAATCCTCTCACCATTAAACAACTGGGAAGTTTTGTTCACTACTGGAGTAAGAAATTATTCTGCAGACAGGAAAAAACCCCACATGGTTTACCTAAGGTGTGCCACCCTCAGCATTACTTCTTCTCCAAGGGCACCTGGTAGGAGCAATGAGAACTGTGCCAGGTCCCTTTCTCTACACTAAAATTAGCCATGGCAGAGTCTACGTAACAGACTTGCAAGCATCACAGGAAATATTTGTGAAACAGGAATCCTTGAGCCCATGCTATGATTTTAGCACAAGGGAAAAAAGGCAACACTCTCCAAACAAACATCTGTTCCTCAAATATCAGCAACTAATGCTGGCCCTTAATTGGGGGAAAACGTCATCAGTGGGATTCTGTCTGTTTGCCAGGAACAATCAGAAACAGCATGGGGGGGAAAAAGTGTCCTCTATGATCTTCTATGGATGTGGGAATATTTTATTGTGCAGGCATTGGCACAAACAGCAACAGTCACAACAACCTGATTTTGCTCCACATGGGCATCAAGAACGAAATCCTGGTAGGGAATCACTCAGAAAGGAAAAAAGGAAAAACTCAAGAAAGAAAACCTCAAACCAACAGTACAAAAATATTTTTACTGCTTTAGATGAAGTTCAGAAAAACCCTACTAGGTCTGCAAAGATCTAGCCAGGGATCTATTGGTGTTCATTACAACCCATCACAGAAGAAGAAACAAGCAGAAAAGGAATTATAGCATTTTTGGAAAGCAGCCACCACCCATTTGTACCCTAATGGCTGCTCTTTCTCAAGAGAAAAAAAACAGGGGCAGAATCCTGCTTTTCTAGGAAGAGATATAACCTGGAAATGCAGAGAAAGGAACAGGGTATCCCCAAAGTGAAGTGGCCAAATGAAGTGAGATTTCTTACGACAGAGATGACAGTTCCTGGTTCTGCAATTCCATCACAAAACCCTAAAAGCAGCAGCATGAGGGACTCATTTCCCTCAGAACTGCAGGGCACCGGCCACCGCTCCGTGAGGAATGACACTGCCTACTGCCATAAAAGTTCATATTCTCAGCCAATGCTGAAACTCCTGTCTCAAGTACTTTTTGTATCCATTGCCAAGTTCTCGTATTTGGAACAATTCTTTATAACAGAAGAATAGCAGTATTTTTATTTTTTTTTTGTCTTAAAGCAAGAAAGTGAAGAGTCCCTAAAGAAGCAGAAACAATGACCACAGAACATTTATTTGGCTAATAAGGACCAAACAGCAGTTTATCTTCTGACTGCTTCCTCTTATACAGCAGCATAAGGGTGTGCATATTGATTATTTTCTCCAGATATGCTTTAAGAAAACAGATTTGGTCTATTATTAAAACCAGGAATCAGTTTTACAATAAGAAAAAAGCTTTTTTTAACAAGCTAGTATGACTGAACAGACCGGTCCCTCCCCTCCTGGTGTTCCTTTGGACCATCTCAGTTTCTAATTTCTATATGGTAAATACAACCAGTAGTAATTCAAGGCAATATCCCTAGTAGATGCAGCCTACCAATTAGAGGGAGAACAGCATTTTTAATCTGCCTAGAGAATGCAGATCAATTTGGGTTTTAGCACTATATTGGCCTCAAGCTTATGCTTTGAACTTGGCAAAAGTCCTGTAAAACATTAGCTGAGATTTTCTTCCAGGAGACGCCTGCAGAAGAATTTACATGGCTTGCCAGAACATTACCATCCTCATATCACACAAATGTGACTTTACAAGTAGGAAAACACTCAGAATTCAAACAATTTGCTGTATGATTTTGTAAAGAAACACAAAAAGCACTGGTGAAATAACAACCCCAGCAGATACTGGCTTTACGTCACCAACTCCAGTATTTTCCAAATCATCTCTCATCTGTCCTGTGTTTCCATTTACGTTTTTCACGGGAGTTGATGAACCTGAAAACACCATATTGGTTTCAAGCCAAGCCTTCACCCAGTCACTACGCCCCAGATAACACGCTGCTCTTACCTGTGTGAGAACTTGTGGCCCATTGCAATCCACTCCTTTTCTATTAGAACCTGTAGTTTCAAAACAGAGGTTAAAAAAAGAGCGTTACTTTGTTTAGAAAAAGCAAAATGCAGCCTTTGATCTTCAAACTCTAAAAAGTTTACAACCAATGCTACTCACTGACCCTGCTGTTGTATCCACAGAAGCCAACGAAAATAATAATAGTGACCTACAGATCACGGAGTTACCCAGTTACCAGTGCAATGTCACTGCTGGGATGAGAAGTTATTTCAAACAAGTCCAGCACTATTTTGAGGGAGTTTCTATGTTGTTAAAATCATAATCCATAAACATGCTGAGCTAAAAGAATTAACAGTTTAATATCACACTATGCACTATTTAATTTGGAAAAGATTATCGTGATATTTGGTATAATAAATCAGCAACTGGAATTCAACAAGTGTTTAACACACAAGTAGGAACATAAGAAGTACAGCTGTGTACTGAGCTCGGGACGAAATCAGAAAAACTGCATGGCTATTTCTCTTTTCAATAGAAAGCCTGTGCTATACATATGGAAAGAACAAGGGAGCAGTATTTTCCTTAAACCTGTCTCACAAGGAACCAAACGACTGATGCTGAATTCATTATTACTTGCCTTGCTGGATCATAGTTACAGATCAATTCCTGCTATCATCACCCAGAGACTTACAGAACAAAAGGAAGGCAGAAATTCACAACAGGTTCTCTGTAAACTTCAGTTACATTGCTTTCCAGGTTTTTTCCATTCTTTACACTTCTGTGGCATTCATTCAGGAATAACCACTGTCATAGGATTTGTGCATATAAACCATTTGCTCAGAGCGCAGACCAGCGTTCGCCTTTTCTGGTTTACTCCTCCGGGTCCCAATCAAAATCACGTTTCTTAGTTCATACAGAACTGTCCAGTGCACAGTCAAAGCCCAGGCAGATGTTTCACACTTTGATGTGTTTTTAACTGTTAAAAGACTGCAGTGTAATCCAGAAGCACAACTAATAATAATAAAAACAGCACGGAATGCAAGGAAACAGCCCTAGCAGTGCAACACGCCGGAGGAGGAGAGATGTGCCTTGTCCTGATTTCAGGGTTTCTTTTAAGGAACTCTTCTGAGGAAGAGGAGCAGCCTGTCTTTCAGGTATTTAACAAAAGGAGATGAACAGAAAGGTAACACATTGCACTACACTTACGCAGTGACGGCTTCACAGAAGGAAAAGTCTGCAGTAGAAGCAAACGGCCAAATTCCTGTGTAATGGCTTTAACAAAAAAGCCTTAAACCACGCACAGATTTTATGTGATATCCTGCAATATCACATATGTGATACATGCTGCCCCGTGCTCAAGAAGAGTCCACCTCATCTTAAATCCTAGCAGATGAGAGACCACCCACTGTAACAGTCTTAAAGGACAAGCTGCTTCACCACTTTTTTGTGGATTGCTGCCAAGCTTGCATCCTTTGCTCACTCATCTCCTGCTGCAATGTCTCATTAGTGGCTCTCATGTGGACGTTCAAGGAAACAAAGGTTTGGGAATTGCAAATCAACTGCTGCCGTTCTGTGCCCATGCTGTTCAGAGCAATTAAAGCTTCTTTATAGAATCAAAGCTGGTTTTATATAGGTCACCTACTGTTTGTTCCAGGAAACAGCCTACAACATTTAATTAGGGCCTGTTTACATTTCAAATCCAGGAAGCTCTCTTTATTTTTGAAATTCCAACATTCGTGTTCTTACCATGAAGCCTTTAAAAGTCCTATAAAAGGGATCTAAGAGTAGGCTAGCCAGGGAGCAGACCTGCGCGGTGCGATCCCAGCCGTCAGAGCAGTGCACTAACACGCTGGCTTTTTCATCTTTCACAGCCTGCGAGGGAGAGACCAGACAGAACAGTTCAGCAGCTTTCTAGGTGTAATTACTACTGTCATTAAATGCTATCCCTTCATCTGCATTTACCTGACCAGCCTAAAACCCAAGGGGAAAACCTGTCCCTTCTCATCTGGACCATGAAAATGCACCATTGCTGGGCAGGGAGCCACCAACCCACAGGAAATCCCGACTAGAATAAAACGCTGTAGCATGTCGTGTCAGCAACACAGACCACCAAGAAACAAAGACCCTCTGATCTCAAAACACTCAGTCTTCTGAAAGGCCAAGAATTCTCAGTCCCCTCCTCTGAGGGAAAAATTGGTGGATGAGTAAAGAAGAACAGCTGGACACACAGAAACTAGGAACTTCTCAAGAAAAATTAGAAGAGCTCATCCCAACTTCCTCCCACATGGATCACCTTCTTCCCTTTGTACCAATGGCAGAAGAGAAACACAAAAACACGAAACAGCTTCTTGCTTGCTACATGGGAAAATTTTGGAGAGAAAAGAGAACGTTTACAGAAGGTCACTCCTCTTGCCACGTGTTACCCACATGCCCTTTGCCATCTCTGAAGAGCCATGTGCCTTAGTGCCTTTTCTCCTTTTGCCTCAGCTGCGAAGCCAAAGCTCTGCAGAAACGAGGACTGCATGGAATAGCCAAACCCAGCAGTCCCCACATCACACAGAACCAGGAGAAAACAAACTGGTCTAAACTATTCCTTGTTTTGAGCAGAGCAGTTCAACAACTAACGAGCACAAGGCTACAAGATGTTTGCACTACTAAATATGCATCATATAGAGACGTTCGTAAAGGCCACTTATTCACATTCTGTGATTTTATTTGTTTCAAATGAATCCTAATAAAGCCTAGATAACTGCCTGTTTCAGCACAGTGAAGAAGACAATGTCTCAAGCCCTATGGCATTTCATTGAGTCACAGGAAATGTCTAGGAGAGAGCAGCTGGGTAACCCCCTCGTGATGTTCTCCAACTGCAGGCTTGTTTTCGAGAGCTGAGGCCAACCTGAATACCAACGCTTTCCCTTCTTCTCTCCAGAGAGAATGTCACAGCCCTGAAGCAGTCCCCAACAGACCAGCACATATTTTTTAATTCAGGCTGGAATAGAGCTTTACCTTGGCAAGAAAGACACCTGCATCCATCACAGCCTTAATGTGCCGTAACCAGCCGGAGCTCTCCAGCCCAGTGAGGAAATCGCTCATCGAGGGGGACTTCGTTTCACACACTAAGAACACAAACAAAGGTATTAACGGGGTGTCAGCTAACAAAATATCTTTCTTTTTGCCCACCTTCTCATTATCTTTAAAGCAACAGAGCTTGGTAGATCCTAAAAGCCAGTATTTCCATACTTTTAAGTGTCAGCAGCAACATCCTGCCTAAAGGACACAAACTACTGGCTGCATACTTAAACACAAAACCCAGAAATTTTCAGCTATGAGAGAACTGAAAATATCCTCCTCCTTTTTTCAACAGTAACTCATTTTTTCAGCTCGTTTTTTTCCAGCAAAGAAGGTGTTTAGTGATCCGTTACTATAAATCACCGTCACGCACACATCCAACCACCACTAACATGCAGTCACCACCACAAAGGTTTGAAGGAAGGAAAGTTGTAATTCAGAGAGAGAAATAACATGTCTAACCTTGAAGGCAATATTGAAACCCGGCACAGAAAATACTTATAGTAATAGAGTTCAATAGTACCAGCAAGAGAGATTTTATCACCGTTGAAGAAGAATAAGGGAGTAAACAACTATTTATTCTGCCTCTTCCTCCACCACAAAATAAATCTGCCAGAACAGGCAATTGAGGACTTATACTTGTGATCAGGACAATCTCTCGGTCGGGCAAATAGCCTCATTTTTCTCCAAGGTCACCACGGATCCCGCAGTGCTACCTGGCCAGGCAATTGGTAGCATCAATCATTCGACTGTTTTGAAGCAAGACGACCATTACGCTGGTTACTAAAATATTAAACTCAGATTTTGAATGACAGCACTTGTATTACATTTTAGAAAACTACAGGGCCCAAGCAGCACGATTTGCAACATCCACTCTGCCCTGTTCCGCAGTCTTTGCCAGCATGAGGATGGCAACAGTGCTGGAAACCAGCTGGCAGGGTGTGCTGGTTTGATCCAAGCTATGCCATCACTTTTAATGGAACTGCTCCAAAAATACATTAGTGAAAAGATGTGCCTGATTCACCTCTTGATCTCCAATGGCTTAGGTAAGTATTGCTTCTGCCTTGCTCCACACTTTCCCCCTAAGATCATAATCTCACAGAGTAGCTTAATTACCTGAGCCACTCTGCATTTTAATCTATTTGAATGTATTAAAACATTAATTTAATACGTTTGAATGTATTAAAACCAAGTTCAGGTAAAGAAATGAGAAATAAATGAAAAATAAGTACTGGGTACGTATGAGATTAAAGTCTTTGGAAGATCACGTCAAAATTCTATTTCAAATCAGAAATGCTGTTTAGCACTTAAACACTGCAAACTAGACACAGCAAACCCCAGGAGAGCATTTCCTCAACAACCTACACTAGTTTTCCTTCACTAGCTCGCAAAGTAACCATAAGACTACCTTAATGGTGAAACATAGCATTCCTCCAGCCTTTTTCTTTTAATTTGGCACATTTAGGAAATTCACATTTTATGTAACTAAGACAATTAAGGAACATGGTTAGTATTAGTTGCTATTTTTGAACCACTTTAAAAGAGTTACACGGTAAACCAGAAATACAGCAAACAAATTACGATTCTGACTTCGTTTACCTGCTTCCATGCCAGCACCCGAGGCCACGGGCACGTGGGATTTACAAATTTGGCAAAAGGTTCTGCCCAAAAGTGGCTGAGGGAATGAGGACTGGCCACTGGCACGGGCTGTACCCACCTTCCAGGAGTTTCTGCAAGCTGCTCCGCATCACGTGGATGTTTTCTATGCCGATGAACTTGAAGCGAATGTTATCGTAGTTGTCTTCGTTCTCGTAACCCTTCCCGGCAGCCCGGTTGGCCATGGCATTCAACTGGCAGGTGCAAGGGAACGGGAGCAGGACAGGAAAGAGACAAACTTACAGCAAACACTACGCAGAAATAAATGAGCGTTTTGCAAGTCCTTTTTTTTTTTTAAAAAAAATCTCCCGGAAAATATACCGAACACAGTTGTTACTCAGACGTACTTCCCCACCTCCCAGACATTACTTCCAGCTGTTTCACTACAATTATACTGGGGTCTCCAGTCCGTTAGTCTTATGCAGAGACTCATTAAGACCCTGGATAGAATTTCTTAGGGTAGGCAGCATCGAAACCGTACCCAATTTCAGAATGCTGCTGTCACCAAAACAGGCAAAGAGACATTGACTCTGCCTTAACTGTGAAGCTACGTAAAAAGATTCAGGCAGAAGCACATGAAAATAAAACTAGGAAAGCCATTTCTATGAGGAACATATACATACATGGTGGTATAGAAATAGTAAGAGAATTCCAAAGCTTTTCACAGACATACATGCACAGATGAAATAAAGCCACCTGAGGGAAACATAGAAATATTAAAGTTGAGCAGAAAGAACACAGCAACCAACTGCCACTGCAGAAAAAAAAAGGTAGAAAAGAAGCCAGTTGCTCTACCAATTACCCAAACCAGTTCAAGAGCTACCAGGAAATCTTTAGCAGAGACCAAAAAAGAAGCACCTCAACCCCTCACCTATTAATTTGGGAAGAGAAGTAGAGCAAAGAAAGAGTCAGATACGGTATCTGCCTCTTTAGAACAATTAAATAGCCTTAGTGCTTCAGTTCCACCACTCAGAGTAAGTCATGCTGTGCTAGGAGAAATGTCACCAGTTATAAATTCTCCCTTTTTCACCAAACACTTCAGAACAAAATTGCCATCAATGGTAGATGTCAGTGGAACATCTATGATGCTGGAAGCTGTCTGTACCAAAAGAACATACAGCAATTGCTATAAACATACATGTAATCAGAGAACAGGTAATCTCCAGGAAATGGCATACTACAAAAAGCCAAAATACATCTTGGAACAACAGGTGAAACATTCCCTGTTTTTCCAAAAAGACTTTTTCCCCTTCTCACTGTTGCCATAGCTTAACTAAATCTGTAGTTTCTATAAAATATCTGAACAGTGAAGCAGGTTCTCAGAAAGCTCAATTTTAAAATACACAGAGCACTTTCAAATCTTTTTGTTTCAATAATTGTGTACTACAAAAATCCTTATGTTCTAAGTTGCTTACACTGACACTCCCAATCAATGTGCTTACAAGACAATCACTTGTATTGGTTTCTAAATTCAGTTCCTCAAGACAACAGCCACTGGAAATTCCATTTTTGTGAATGTTTCTTCAGTATCTTATTACACAAACACCTCAGCAACAAAGTTCTGGCTCCAAACAGTAGCTACAGACCAGAAGAGATGAATTGTACTAAGCTCCAAGCTGCACATCATCAGAACATCAGCATTATTTTTACAAAAGCAAAAAAATGGAGGAATTGCTTTTCTCAATTGTTACCAGATTCCATACAGCCCCGTGTCTACGGATAAAAGCATTTCTGCCTCGTGGCACTGAATCCTAAGGCTTCTCTCCAAGCCAGCATGTTAAGGACCTAGCTCTCTGCAGGAAAACACTTCACTGTCTCAGCCAAAACTGCCCGTTGCTTCAGGTCACCCTTGACACAAACCTCAAGTGCGAGCACCCCGGGCGTGCAAGCACGCTTAGCAGCACTGCACGTGGCAGTTCTGTTACACACAAGTGTTGGCACATTAAGACACTGAATTCCTGATTCAGGACTGAGACGATCGAACCTACCGCAGCGTAAGAAAGCATCGGCACAGCTGTGAAAGAATCAACTGGAAAAGGCATCACTAAGTCAGACACAAGCTTTAAAAGTAGCCACGAACCCCATGGAGATACCTTTGGCCTTGTGTCTACAACATACATGAAGGGGCTCCCGGGGTTGGCTTCTCTGATGGCTTGCAGCATCTGTTCATCCTCCAGGCACCGCGCGCTGAACCCGGAGAGGGGCTGGCTGCAGCGGCATATGGCAGCCTGCAACACACAACAGCTCACATCGCTCTGCTTTCGGGTTGTCTCTGCTGCCCTGCCCCACAGAACGCTCCTTTGTGGGGTTTAAGTGTCCTATTCCCTGTTTCACAGAAAAACTGCTATTTAAATGGACACACAGAAAAGCTGCTGGAATACTTCTCAAACCTGGAAGTTTGGGAATCGTAAGGAGGTAGTGAGGCTAAGGAGCCCTGCTGTAAACTTCACTGCAACGTTCTCAAACCCACAGTGCTCTCTGCCTGATGATCAGCATCCCAAATGTCAGCATCCCTCATGTTTTCTGCTTGGTTTCTACTGCCCAAATCATTCTTTTCCACAACTTTCCCTTTGCTTCTCGGTTGTTATCGTTCCCTTCTCAGACCTGCACTGAGAATGCTTCAGGGAAATTTCCGTAGCGGCCAGCACAGCTCCATACAGTTGCCCAGGTCAAGGCACACTTCCTCAAAAAAACAACAATTTGACTGTGACAGCATTTTCCCTACATCTGCATCTAAAACATTGCTGACACAGCAAAGTTAAAAATTTACATTCTGGCCTTCAGTGGAAAAAACAAACCTGAAACCTTCATTTATTCTGAGCTAGTGGGGATTTATTTCAGGGTGGTTCCTCCTCTTCAATGCCAAGAAAATCTACTTAACATAGATCTTATTAAAATATTATTCAGTATAGCTGAACGGTAGATTAAAAAAACCCACATAACAAGGCATTGCTGAAAGCTGATAAAAAAAAAAAAATTACCAGACAGGAAGTTTGCAAAGTCTGTGCTTTTTGCACAGCTCTGGATGCATCCCAAGTGTTTGTCTTTACCAAACCAGTATTAAAGCTGTTAAGAGAAGGACAGTTCTCCGACGGGAAGTTAACTCACTCTAACAGCCATCTCCCTCTTCCCTTTCACTAAAAGGGGACTGGACAAGACGGGAAACCCTTCCTCCCACAAAGGCAGCAGACAATGAACAACTAACATTGTTTTCTTTATACAAGTAAGAAAGCACTGGAATCCGCCCTCTGCTTCTGAACCTCGAGCTTCCGACCACCACCGCCTTATTAGCAGCTCTAGGCACCACTATTTCTGGAGGATATGTGTTGCAAACCTAGGTGAGAAGAAAAAAAAATCCAGATATTACTACTTAGCAGTTCAAAATTCATGGAAAATTTTCATCTTTTTCTTATAATCTAGCATTATAAACAACACAAACAGATTGTTTGCCATAGCATACTTAACTTTTTAATGGCGTTCAAAGTCTCGAGCCATTAAGATGCATTTAGAAAAACAACTCGGGAAGAGGTGCAAACTAAAACAATGTGGTGAAGGAAATAATCAATTTTGCAACTGAACCTAAAGAAATCGACTGCACAGTACACCATGCATATTAAAATCAAGTTCTTTACATCCATAAATTTTAGGAAAGCTTCTGGTTTGCCACAAAAAGATAAATTAAGGACAGCTATACTTAAAAAGTTGCCTCTACATCTTATTCAACTCGAAATGAGCAAGAATCGACTTCCAGCAATCAGGTGGCACCCTCAGAGACCAGCTTTATCCTTTTTTCCTCAAGTAAGTACAGTCTTTTTGGGATGGACTCCACAGATAAGCCATTCTCCAAGTCTGGCTTTACTTGAGGCTTGACAATTTTAAAACATAAGCTGGAAACCCTGAGGAAATTACAAAGCACTGGCACTTGAGAGTTACATACCAGCAAGTAAAACTTCAAAGTGATTAATGACTTTAGATGCTCGCATTCAGATGCCCTAATCAGCTAATGGAAAAAGCACCTCTCAAATCATATCTCATTTCAGGCATCCAAAGATAGTAATTTAAAATTACCAGTCACTTCTGACAGCACAGGCTTATATTTTTCCAATCCAGAGTGTAACAGTAAAGAAAACCAGCGGGGAAGGGAGTGGAGAGCAGGGGGAAGGGATTCAAGACTTAATATATGGGTATCTTCCTCACTTTGTCTTTTAAACAAAGAAGTCTGACTGTACACAACATCAGCAGAAATAAAAAGGGGAATAATATGAAGCAGGAATTTGAGTAAGCTTGCTGAAAAACACTTGCATTTAACGTCCTTTAGATCCAACCTGGCTTTACAGGGGTGGGAGAGAAGAAAATAGCAGCAGTCAGGGCTGAAATGACTGAGGGCCCCTATTTAGCAGAAGCTCCAAACAAGCAAGAGAAAAAAAAAAAAGGTCTGTTTTCCATTACTGTTTTTTCCTTCCTTCCACTCTGCCTCATTCCCCTCCAAGCCAAGTCACTGCCTTTTTTTTCTCTTCTACACATTTGTCACCAGCCTGGTGGGACAGGGTTTAGCAATACCAAAAGCAGCTAAGGGTACTTCAGGATCTTTGTAACAGATGGTTTGACATTTCTCTAGAAAAACGAGTATCTGGTACTTTGCCAGGAGGACCAAAGCAAACCAAGGTGACTCTGCAGCTCTGTTCTGCTCTTCCATAGCATCATTATCTACCACTTCACATCCAGACGATGCTGCTTCGATTAAAACCAACTGAGCTCATCCCTCCCCAGAGGCATCGCTTCTGCAGCACGAGAAGGACGACTGTATGTCATTAATAAAAAGAGAAACTGCATTAAATGGCTACTTTGGGCAAGAATTACCTCATAGTCTTTATTAGCATCCGTTATTTCCCAATAGTAATTTGGAATTCCCATACGCTGGTAATCTACTTTTACATCAATCAGCTTCCATCCAATCTCCCGATTCTCTTTAGACGTCTTAGGATTGTAAGAGAAAGCATAAAGTTCTTCAGGTTTCACTGGGAAGAAGAAAGCAAAAAATTAACTGGTTAGAAAGAGCTACAAAGACATACGGAAAGGTCAACGCTTCTTCCGGAAGGCCGACCTTCGGATAAGCACGCCGTGCGAGCCAACGAGCTGCAGGTTTACCACAACTGGTACAAGGGCTGAAGAAAATTACCCAGTCAACACAGATCAGGAGGCTTGGCAATGACTTACGAGAGAAGCCCAAGGGCTATGCCACTGTATGGCACAGTTAGCTGGATTTTAATAACAACTATTTTTCCTTAAGCTTCTGCCTCCTCAGAGATCAGAAGGATGAAGTTTTATTTTATCACCTTGTGTACTTCACTGATCTAAGCAAACTGCGTGGGCTGATTCTCACTCCTTAAAAAAAAAAAAACCACAATAAAAATCGAGTTTTACTACATAGAAGAGCATGGATATTCAAAATTCCTCAGCCGCACATTTACTGCTTTTCATTTGGGGCAGTAGCAAGTGCTGACAATTCATACCGAAATCCTGAGGAATTCCCAATACTCAGGTCCCACGTGCTGGGAGATACGCTGAAACATTTTGTTAGAATTAATTAAAACTTCAAAGTAGTAATTTTTCCTGAACAAATAATTTCCTGCTGAATTCACTGCAATAGGCACGTTAGATAAGACTTATATCATAAGAATTAATCCATAAATGAAAATACCTATTAAAATATATATCTCCTGTGAAGAGTTCATAAACCAGCTCTTGCACACCTGTAAATTCATCGCTCAAGAGCAAGTTCTGAGCCATGGAAAACTTGACAGATGTCTCGAATATTACTGTCAGCCCAACAAAAGCTTCAGGCTGTGTCTGACAAATGGTAATTTCTTCCCCCCTCCATCTCTACCATCCCAATTTCCTTCTCTCTCTTCATAAAATGCAAATCCAAGCAATAACTCATTCAGCTGATTCCCAAGGCAGCAAGCACTCCAGAGAGAGAGTGAAACCTGTCTGAGCCTGATAAAGTAGCCAGGTTACCAGACAGGTAACCCATAGATGTCAATCACCTGCAAATCATAAATAATCATATGCTCTGCCAAAAAAACACGAAGGAAGCATACAGAAATCTTAAAACAAGAGAGAACTGTTAAAATCCATAAATAGAACAAAGAGCTACAGCATGTTACACAACCAACCACAAGACGAAAGGAATTGATGTAATCCCCTGCAGTGACAGCTCCCACGCTTCAAGCCACTACAAAAGTCTCTAATTTTCAAAACTGAAAGAACGGTGACAGCTCTTAAACACGACACCAGAAGCTTGTCAGATACAGCATCAGAATTAGAACTTCAGAACTAAGAAAAATCCAAAGCACAAGGAAGATGCTGGGAATAGACACAAGCTTCAATATCAATCAAAAAAGAAAAACCTAAATGCAGCCAAACCCATTTCTACTACAGTATTTCTATTCAAGTCCTACATGAGGGCCAGCATGAAGCAGACTGGTGCTACCAACTCCCTCCCCTTAGTCCAGTGACATAGCTACAAAATGCAATTACAACTGGCATCCCTATAATAATGGCAAACTCCAAACACTGGTTCACTGGAGGAGCACCCCAAAACCAGAAGCTGCTGTTCACAGAAGCCAGGCAGGAAACGTGGTGGAATGCTGTCCTGCAAGAAGAACAAGGAGACTGGAGATCCATCCATGATGGACTACAAAGCTGAGGCCAGAAGAGATCACAGGCTTTTGAGAATGTGTTGCTTACACTCCTAATTTAGGAGTGACTCCAAGTTAGGGCAGTCAAAGTGATGCACGGGGTTTCAGAACTGAAAGAAGACAAACACCAAGGAGCAGTAGCCTAAACATGCTATTAGGAAACAAATGAAAGAAGCCAACATTTAAAGCTTTATTTGTGGGATTCCAGAATTCTGTGAACGTCTGGATCAACTGGAAAAGGCAGAACTACACAAGGCCAAGAGCTAAGTCACAGAAATGACTGACAATGGCCAGGGATGGGACACGGCACTCAGCATGAGTGCTACAAGAAAAAAGCCTGAGATGCCACATATAGCCTCAGTTGGGCAAGTGAACTTTGTGTGAGTCTTCACAAGTTCCTCATGGGACACCACCTCATTCCCACCACCATAAAAGCTGTGTGTTTAGTTTGGAAGCAAACGTCCTGGTCTACAGGGCAGCACTCCACAAACTGAGCTGACCCGTGCAGCTCCTCTCTGGTGGTGGAAACTGATGCAGATTTCACATCCTCCCCTTCCCACACGGACACCGCGAAGCCAACAGCCTGGCAGGCAAAGCTTTCTGCAGCACTCAGGGCAGCCTTCCAGCTCAAAGTATTTCCACGACCCGCAAACCAGACTCTTGTCCTAAATACCTGGTTGTGAAAGTTTAAGCAATGAGGTATACACGTCGTGACAGTCACGCTCCTGCCCGATGACAAAGTGAGCCACGTGGAAGTTCTTGCAGTGAATGAGGAGTGGATATCCAGCCGTGGTCAGAGGCAATTTTTCTACAGTTGCAATATGGTGATGCAGAATCTGAAAAACAGGAAATAAACAACGTTTTTCAGAAGCCACCGACAAGGCTGTGAGCAATACAAGCAGATACTAAGTTTTTGCAATACTATCAGCTATTTACGCTTACTGCATCTAACTAGCAGCAGAAAATGAGTCTGTTTGTGATATTTATCCAACAAACATAATAAACATGCAGACTGTGCACGCGAAGGCTAGGTAACTGAGAGCAAGACTGAAAAAATACAGATGTACATAAATTAGAGACCGATGTGCAGCTCAGTTTACCTTGTTTGCTTTGCTTTCCCTCCACCCCCATATGCAATATATTTTGTAATTCCTATTTTACTTTAGAATTAATAAAAAAGGTTAACTTTCAGTGCTAATTTTGCACTTCTAAAAGCTGTAAATTCAAGTTCAGTGGCTTAGTATATTGAGTTTGAGACAGAAAACTAGACAAGTTGTGGGTTTTTTTTATGTTCCTGGAACTAACACTAATTCCGTGGGCGACCTCTATCAAGTCACATTACCACTGTGTTCACTTCCTCCCAAAACAGCTGCTTCTGTTAAGCATTTGGTATCAAAATGCTACAAAAGAGCACTACAACTTCGGAATTCACAAACATTTTGGATACGAGACACAAAGTAATTTTTATATTTGTGTTTTAACACGACATACCCATGTTTCTTTCCTGACTTCAGCAGAAGCGTCTACGTAGATAAGGTGGGTAGCTGTCAGGTACAACGTCCCATTTGCTGCCTTCCTATTTGTATAACGGTCGAGTAACTTCACATTTTCAACCTGTAACATAAAAAAAGTATGAAAAAAGTAAATTTAACTTCGATTAAGAAAGTAACTAAGCACCTGTTGAAACACAATTTAAGTTCTAATATACAACTCACGAAGCAAGACAGAAAAACAGAAGAACTAAACTCTCCCCTGCAACACTAACTCAGCTTTACACGATAAATTCAAATTATTTCTCCAGTAATTAAAGCCAAAAAGGTTAAGCAAACAGTCAAAGTTTAGCACCAGTGTAAGTAACGGGATTACCGGATTTGTGGCCAAGATCATCAGTGTTTATTACTGTGCACAGTTGCAGAAATAATAACACAAAGAACTGTGAAAGAAAAGACTGTCCATGTTCAGTGTAACTGAAGCGTAACTGTGAAAGCAACAACCCTCTCCAGTCCGACTTCCAACTGCTCAGTCACCATAAAAAACCATTAGTAGCTACTTCTGGTAACAACACACTTCTTAGGCATGCAAGCGTGTTTCATAAACCATGCTCAGCTAATTAATAAAAACACCCTTAAAAACATTAGCACAAACAAAACATTGAAGTGTTCTACATCGATTGAATTTCTCCTAGCCTGCTTGCTTCTTAACGAACGTAGACAGAGTTTTGCTTTCACCGTTAACCAAAAATAATGAAAAAAATAATTGGAAGGACAACGCAAACAAACACGTTTAACAGTATACGATAAATTAGTTCTGGGTGTTGAACATCTCAACTTCCTTACAGGATCATTGGTGTAAGAGAAATCATGGAAAACGGCAGCAAAGAAACTTGAAGAGCAAAGTGTTGGCTGTACGTCTTCCTAGGATGTCACGTTTTTCAGCACGCATAGTTACTGAAATAGTTACTTATACACACGTACAATATGTAATAGTTACTTATATAGTATATATCGTTACTTACAGTATACATAGTCACTTATACACACATATAACATACATTATATCTAATACTGCCCGTTTTCAGGCCACTGGAGACGAGCAGGGCTGGCAAAGCCCCTCAGACAACGTGGGAAAGGAGCATCCCCAAACTTATATCCTGGGAATAACACAGAACACAACACTGCAACCCTCCTGGTACCAAAAAACCTCAAAACCAAACCCAACCCGCCGGCTGGACCACAGCTGCCCGGAATAAACGCGATGTGCTGTAGCTCCCAGGAGCGCCGCGATCCCAGGGCTCCTGGGGCACTTTATCCCTCCGAAAACGCACATTTTGGTTCCCTTATTGGGCCGAGGGGGGGTCTCCGCACTTTGGTGCGAAGGAAGCTCGCAGGAACAGCACCCCGAACACCTTCTGAGCGGCAGCCTCACTCGAAGCGCCCTTCCCAGCGAGGGGAAGCCCACCCGGCCGCTCCGGGCCTCCCACCGACCCCGGGCCGCCTGAGCAGCGTTCGAGGGCACCCGTGCCGGGAAGGAAAGCAAAGTGTCCGGTTTACTTCAGCTAATCGCGACCTTAAAACAAACAAACAAACAAAAAAAAGCCGCTGCAAACGCACGGCGCTGCCCACCGCCCCGGCCAAGGCCCGCGGCCCCGGAGGGCTTCGCCTCAGCGCCCCGCGGGAAGGCCCCGCGCGGAGCCCCAGACCCGGCCGGGCCCACGGGCTGCAGGCGCCGTGCAGGGAAGCCGGCGGCGCGGCCCCTTACCTTCGGGGTGGTGATGTGCTCCATGGCGGCGGGGCCGCCTCCCCTCACCTCGGCGCGCCCGCGCCGCCCGCCCTCCGCGCCGCCATTCGCCGCGCCGCAAACCTCGCGAGAGTTGTGCGGAGAGGCGCCGCGGCCGCCATCTTGGGGGAGGGCAGAGCGCCGCCGTGCCCGTTCGCGGTGCCCCGCAGGCCCGGGGCCGGCCCGGGAGGGCGGCGGGGAGCTCCGCCGTCCCCCGCAGCCCCGAGCAGGGCCCGCTCAAGGGCCGCAGAGAGGCCTCGCCGTCCCGCTGCGGCCCCGCTGCCTCCCCGGCGCCTCCAGGGCCCTGCTCTGCCCTCCCCTCCCGGCACCGGCCCGCACGACGCTCTTGGGGAACATTTCCGGAAAAAAACCCAGAGTTTCCCTCAATGTGTAAAGCATCAGCTCCAGCATCAGCATCGCTCTTAATGGGCGGCGGGCTAATCGCGTTCCCCGCTTGTGAAAGGGGGCTGGAGACGCGCTTGACCGTGTCAGCACGGGCAAACAGAACTAATAAGACCCGTTTTATCTGCTTTTCTGTGTATTTTAATTTCACAGTGTAACGCTGTCTCTGGTGGATACCCCAGCTGGATCCCGAAGAGCTGCTGTAATTACTATTCACCTGCTGCTGCCTCTGCCATGAATATTCATCATGTCTCACCGAGCCCAGGGCAGCGCAGCTGCCCCAGGTGTGCACTGCATCCAACCCCCCATGTGCGGAGACATCGACTTCAGGAGGATGACCCTGTATCCAGCCTGAGAAGTTACGTTTTCTAATTGTTACACAACGGGTGATGATAGTGTAAGGTGCTGGTGCAACTGTTTGTTGCGGATCCCAGCAAGAAAGGCACTCGGACTCCATCAGGTGTTGATTAAAATGCTGTTCATTAGAGACGACACGAGAAGGAAAAAGGGGAGAGCAGATCCTCTCGCATTCCTTCGGCTGGTGGCACGCCCGAGCTGCGCGAGGTCGGGCAGACCCTACCCATGGCACACTGGGCAGATCCCGTCCACCAGCACTGCAGCCCTTACAGCTGTTGTAAGACGCTCTTAGAAATAAGCAGCCCTTGATTTCTGCCACTTATAGAAATAAACACACACTGCTTTGCTCCAAGATGAGAGGCGCAGGGGGTGCCACGCAGCACCTGCACGCAGGCTCCTCCGCCACAATTAGTGGGGGCAGCGCTCATTCCTTAAGGCTTTGTGTTTGTGCTGCACATCAATACAAAGTCGGTTTTTCCCCCTCCAGCAGCTTCTCCTGGGGTTTGCAGAAGGATGATGATAGTTTACGCCATCAATAATAAAGTGGGTGGAGATCATGGAAGGGGACTCTACAGGGCTACACAAGGTACACGTAGAATAGCAACACTTCCTTCTCCTTTTCCCAAAGGAAAGTTCACACACCAAAGGCAAGAAATAAAAAGTGAGGGAAGAAATAAGCATCTTGAGGAGTAGGAGACATGGAGTAATAGATACGTTTCTCAGCCAGACACTATCACCCTCACAGCTTACTCCCAAACTAATTATTGCGCCACAGGTACCAGTTTTGAGCAGGAATCCCGAGGAATGAAGGGTGCCCACTTCTTCCAGGGAGCTTTTCTCAAGTAACAGATGAAGCCATGGGCAAAGCACAGAGCAGAACTGAGCTGCTGCAGCTGGCAAACAATTCCAGCCCACCTGTATCATGGGCACGCTGTAAAGCAGGGAGATGCTGTCCGACACAGAACTCGCTCCCTCACACCTGACGCAGCAGAATTCCTTTTTGGATCTTCAGGTCTGTGTCCACATCTTCTCCCAGAGATCTGCATTTACTGAACCTGAGGACATGAAGCAAAAGGAGGTTTCAAAAGAAAGCAACTAACAGAGAACTGGGCCTCAGAGTTGAGCTTAACAAATAAATTTTGGGTGTATTTGGGGAGCAGGGTGAAATCATTAAAAAGGATCTTAAAAGCACCCAGATCAATGATGAACAGGATTTTAAAAGAGGTGATTTTAAAAGAGGTGAAAATAAAATAGGATTTTAATTTTATTTTATTTTAAAATAA
This sequence comes from Tauraco erythrolophus, assembly GCF_009769465.1. Taxonomy (NCBI): domain Eukaryota; kingdom Metazoa; phylum Chordata; class Aves; order Musophagiformes; family Musophagidae; genus Tauraco; species Tauraco erythrolophus. Next base: position 22,661,909 of record NC_141477.1, read on the forward strand.
AAAAAGATTTTTTATTTCACCTGTCCTCCAGCTTCTTTTGTTCTGTGTTGCTCTGCTTTCTTGTTTTCAAAGACGCTATTGAGAAAAGTGAATTTGCTCAGGCTCTTTGCTAAGACAACGTCGAGCTGCGTTTCATACAATTAATCAGAGCTCTAACCAGCTGGAACACTTTAAAAAAAAACCCTAAATGCCACTGCATTAGCTTAAAAAAAACAAGCTCCACTGCATCAGCTCTCTCAGAGCATTCATAGAATCATAGAATCATAGAATGATTAGGGCTGGAAGGGACCTTCAAAGGTCATCTAGTCCAACCCCCCTGCAAGGAACAGGGATATCTCCAAAGGAACAGGGATATCTCCTGTTCATTCACTCCATAATAAGAAGTAACCAGGTCCAGATGGCTCCCGTGGTGCTGCCGAGGTACCTCCAAAGTCCACTGAGCCCAGCAGAGCCCCACCACACATCCGCACATTGCTTCTGGCACCGGCGTACTCCGTAGGCACATCCGAAGAGATCAGCCCTGCATCCATCAGAAGAGTGGCTTCAGGGAGTGCTTTTCTTGGACAGAGGCTTTGGAATGTCCCCCTCTGGATCCCGAGGGGCACTCACGTGTGTTTAAACCCTGTTTGATGGATGAAGAAACTGTGCAAGGCCACCAAGACAGTGTCACGGCCTTCACTGAACTTCTACGTGCAGCTCACGGCACCTTCAGCCTACGGATGTGTTTTCTGTCATTTTAAGTCAGGTTTTTTACAGAAATCCCCCTGTGCTACAGGAGCCTGTAATTCTGATCTTCCTCCCAGTTCTGTACATTGAGGTTTAGCCCGCCATTCGTATGGAGACCCCCGTCAGACTCGCTTTCAGTGGTGCTGCCCCCAGACATCAAATTGGTCAGGTTACTGGTGGGCTTTCCACTGATAGAAGAGTGGCTTTCTGAAGTCGTTTTGCAATCTGGAGACCAGTTTGAAGATCTTCAGTTTGCAGGGAAGGGTGAGCTAAATGGTAGGTACGGTGTGTCCCACGCCAAGCAATTCCTGTAGTCTCACTTTTATTAGTCACTCACCATTTAGGAGTGTTTAACAGGCAGCTAAAGTCTGCCATAATAAAGTCTACCCTGTCAAAAGAACAGCAAAATCTTGGGTAACGTAGATGAAAGCGACATTTTGTCTGGGAAACATTTGAGAAAAAAACAATTTATTGTGCCGTTTTTACTGAGTGAAGGATGGGAGGGGGCATGACTAGACACCCACACCGCTAAGCTCCTGGAATGTGAGGGGCTGCTGGAAAGAGAGCCTCGTTTACAAGCGTTACAAAGAGAACAGTGCCAAAAATACATGGAGATGGTGGGTACAGACACAATTCCATAACCAGTTCCCGGCAGCGTGCACGCAGTCCTGCCCAGACGCTGCGTCATGTTGTAAGCAGACAGCATCATGTATGTGCATGGCCAAGTCCATCGCTGGTGCACGGATGCTAAGGTCAGTCGAACGACACCAGGCATCAATTTGTCCTTCCCAGTTTGTTTTTCTCACTTTAATGATACTCAGGAAATAGCTGTCTCAAGAAATAGCCTTAGGGAGCACAGATTTTTCCCATATTTTCAAATTTGGACTGTCACAAATAGAATCTGAAGTATCTGCCCAGAGAAGAAAAATTTAGAAGCAGCTTAATTCAGGGAATATAAGGCTGCTGAGAAGCATGAAAGCAGAACTGGGTATGGGCTTCTGCAAACTTCACTTTAACCCTTGGAACTGTCCTCATTCTATAGGGCCCTTCAGTGGAAGTTTTTAAAAGTGAGCTTAAATATCATGAGGTGGTGTCAGAGTCCTTACGTGATGAGTTGCAGCATCATTATAATTACAGCCTTTGCTACGAGACCCGATACTATGCAACTAACGAGCTTCCCCTGAAGGTTTGGAAAATACCTCATGGAAGAACTCTGTACCATTTCTTACACCTTGTTCTGATGACATTCCCTGGACAGTGATGATCTCGGTGCCACACATCTGGGACAAGTGCAGTGGTTCCCAACACCTGGTTGCCGATGCCATACTGCAGTTGTCTTCCATGTCATGGGACATCAGGAGAGATGCTTGACAATAGTTCATCCCTTGTGCTACTGAAGGAGTTGCAGGACTGAAACGTGCTGCCTGTGAGGTGATACTGCCAAAGTCATTCAAAAACCCAGTCCAGCCCCTGATCTCCCGCTCAAAAGGTTGGTTGTAACTACAAACAGGCACCAAGCAATATGCCTGCAGAGACCATCCCTCTCCTCCGTGAAATTCGGTACAAACAGAGCAGCTCAGGTGTCCCTGGTATTTCCAGACTGCCCAGTTGTGTTGCTTTGCTTTGGATTAATCATCTGCTAGCCATGCTGCGATGGGGCTGTGGGCAGCACCTCCAGCCTGCTTCGAGTCAGAAGGTTTTTAGTTAATTAAAGCATCACTTGCAGAGATGGAAAATCACTAAGATGTAAGGTAAGGAAATGTTGAGTAGAGTGGAGGTTTTTTTTTTTTCCTTTCCTGTTGCTGTGGCTAGATGTTTTTAATGGAAAGAAAACAAAATGTCATCATAACAACTCTGATGAAATCGCCTGACACTTAGGTCCACTTCCAGCAGAGTTTAGGAAGCTACCTGATGAACACATAGTTTCACCTGGTTTGTTGCTCTTGGACCTGAACGGAATACTTTCAAAACAAATAGTTCATACCCTGAAGTTTCTTCTCTTTTCTAGTGAAGAGCTAGGAGCAGATTGTGATGTTTCTCAGATGCCTTCTTTTTTTTCAGAATTATTCTACAAGATTCTTCTTGCTTATTTCCTTGCAATTTGAGCGGCACTTCTTGGTTTTTAATGTTCTTATCATTAAGTGGCATTGTTTCTACCCCCTGAATAGAAACAGTCTCCCTGAACATCACAAGGCACGCTCATATAAAATGTACTTGCTGCCTTACCTTGAGAAACAGATTTACATCTGACTTTTGCAAAGAGCCGGTGACTGAGAACTCACCTGCATGAACATTCATGGAATGGGACCGTGAGAGAAGTCTGAGCAAGGCCAAAGCAACGTGTTTACAGTGCCAAACAGATCTCTGTAGATGCTGTTTTGCAGTGTGCCTCTATCTCTGGGAAGAATAAAGCCCGTCAGTCTTCAAACGTCACAGATCCTGGGCTTCCCTACGGACACAGAGCTATTCTCCCTTGCCCTGCTGTCGAGTGGGAAAGTCGTTTCCTGCAACGTTTTTTAACAGCTTCCATTGCACACTGGGCTCCTGGCTGGATGAAAGCTCTCTGGGCATCCTGGGCAGCTGGATGAAGGCTGCCCAGGGAGGTGGTTGAGTCCCCATCCCTGGATGTGTCTAAGAATAGGGTGGATGATCTACTTGAGGATATGGTTTAATGGGGATTAGGGATGGTTGGACTCGATGATCTCTAAGGTCTTTTCCAACCTAGAAATCTATGAATCTATGAATCTCCATGAAGGAATCGATGACCAGGAGCTGGAAATGGCTGTCTTCCCTTCGGCATTGCCTCGTTAGCCGAGGGCTGCGTTCGGCTGGCTGTCTTGCCACATCTGGGAACAGGCAGAGGCACTGGGACCTCTTACACACCAGAAGAAAAGAGATCCTACTGAATCAGAGCCAAAGCTCTGTGCAGGACGTGACCTAACAAAACACAAGTGACCCAGCGCGTTAAAATACGTATGGCAGAGACTGGGTAGGGTATGCTTGGCAGTACTGGGATGTTGCAGGGTCTTCAACTCTGCTCCAGCACACAAAGCTCTGACCCAGTCAAGTTTGTTCGTAGTGACAAAGGGTGGATTATCTGCCTCCCAGCAAGCCACTGAAACCCATCGGAGTGAATTCGGATGGGGGTTTAGGAAATCTGCTGAAAACATGCCAAGAACTGCATAATTCCGGGAAGAAGCAGGGATGGTACTTCAATGCAGTATGATAGCGGGATGTTGGCGGCATCTGGAGAACTGAGATGGTGTTTGGCAAATGACAGAAAGGGATATAATTCAGGACTGGAGCCAAGCTCAAGCTTTACTTGGCTGCAGACAGAATCTCCTCTGGGGTTTTCCTCTGCCATACTTAGAAAATTGTTTTTTCCCCTTTGTGCTGAAGCTGAGATTTCGGTAGCTCTGCATGCACTCTGTATGCAGCATCTTTTCGGTGAGAAGATCAGCTAGACCTTTTCCTGACGCCCAACCTTTATTCAAGGGTAAACACGGGGGCTTTTGGAGACAGCTTCTTGTCAGAGATCAAATTAAGGAGGGAGGTCCCTACGGCTTGCAGCGGAAAAAATACTTTAGGATTATTCTATCCTGTCTCTCCGAGAGCCTGCTTCTGTATGTTGTGCCTATCTGTGGATTTCACTCTCTTGTTTAATTACAGTTCTAATCATCTTACTCATGCTTCATTTCCCACTGTAAATAAAAGGAATTTGGGGCTGCACTTTGCTTTTTTCTTCCAAGTGGCTGCATAAATCTGCCCTTTTTAAAAAAGTGACTGATTATTTTATTGTGAAATCATTTGCTCATCTAGTCAACATTACTGAGTTGAGTCATCCTATTGTCAGGGAAAGCACCCGAGGGAACAAAGATGAACAATTGCAGGTGACTTGTCACCAGCAGGGTGTGGAGTGCTTAAACTCCCTGAGTGATAGCAAATGACAGCAAGAAGGCTTTGTACTTATAAATTTGAAGTATAATATATTCTGGTGAAATTTTGGGGGGATTTATGTATGGGGACAATGACAAACTTCAAGGGAAGGCAAGCCGAATGTGTGTGTTTTTCCTTCTGTCTCTAAGGACAGCCAGCTCATACCTTCTGCCAGTGTGGCTCCCTGATGTCGTGGAAGTCAGTTGCCCATGAGCCATGTTTCCCTGCTCCAGTGTGCACTGGTTCTAAGTTGCAATGTGCTTTGTTAGGTTACATTTCCAAGAACCTAGAACCAAGAATCTAAGATGATTTCCATCATCCTAGAACTTCCACGCCATCTTTGTTTGCTGCTGACAAGGTCAAAATTGCTTCCAGAAATAAGCTAGAAAAAATATTGGAGAAGGGTGAAGGGGTAGGGAGGGAAAACCGATCTTAGCAACAGCAGTTTCCCCAGGGCTATGCATCACAGTGGCCCAATCCTCTCTCCACTCCCTGCTGTCCTTTGCCTAGATCTGCTGGACAGTTTGCAAATCCCAGTACCACCGGGGTAGTCCGGTACTGGAGGAGTCCTCACATCCATCCATACCAGTTACCACCACACTGGTTTCATGTGGCCTGGCCAGTCTTGTTCCGATAGTCCCAGCCCCATGTGAACAGATTGGCTGATTTTATTCTTGTGCACCCCACACCCACAGGAACCCTTAAGGCCAAGTACACAGGTACAAGCTGCGTGATGCGCTGTGTTCCGGTCTGCCTTCTTCTTGTTAAAGAAAGCAATCTCAATTTTGGTGCTGGTGCAGGGAACAGAGTCTCTTCAAAGTCGTCTCTAACTTAGGTGTTGCAAGATTGCTTTAACTGAAAAGCAATGGAAGAAGTGGGGAAGAATGGTGTATCCCATTCATCTCTTGACCAGCCTGTTGGACAAACTGTCCAATGACAAAGTCCTGCCTCGTGCCGACTGCACATCTACTAAAGCTGGTATGTGGGCAGATAAAGCATGAATGTTTCTCTGCAGTGAAGTGGAAAAATAATATCTGGTTGTCTAATAAAGTACTTCAAGGACACCCTAAAAGCAAACTTGACAGAGGGCAATTTGTCCAGCAACTCTCTGCTTCTTAGCTACCAAGACGTAGTGGCAAAGCCCACAGAGTGAAGAAGCACAGGCCTCTTTCATGGCCTTGGACAAAAAACCCATGCAAGGTGAAGAACAGCAGCTAGCTGGCTACCCTTGTCCTGTCACTGGAAACTGTAGAACGGAAAGCGTTTATCAGATGTAGGTCTGCACTGCTCTCTGCAAACCCATCACGTTTACTCACCCACTGAGTCTGACACTATCGTCCTCAACTCAAGATGACAAATGGGTTTGGAAAGCCCATTGCATCATCCACCCACAAGCAGAACCTTGTTGCTCCTGGATAAGAACCGGTTTATAATATATTATCAGAAAAGAAACACTTCTTCCCATTTCTCACTTTTGCCCCACTTTCTCTTTAATATGAAATCTCAAAAGGGAAACACAATAGATACCCAGATAGTTCCACTGAGGGAGCTTTGGCACATGTGGCCCACTGCGATCCATGCCCTTCCTGAGCCACCCTTTTTTGAACAGGCAGGAGTGCTGGTACCTTCCTGGGGTAAAAGCTCTGGAGGAGTTAGTGGTGCTCACATCAGTGATTACTATGTCAGCAGCAGGATGAACGTGTAAGATACCTGCCTAGGCAAACAGAAAACAATATGGAGAAAGAATAGGGAGTCACAGAAGACAGTCCTCCAGGGTTTTTTTTTTAATCTTAATAAGATACATAACAGAAAATTTAGCCTTGACACTTAAAGGTAGAATTCTTCTTCTTCACCCTTAATCTAATCTGTCTGATTACTGCTTTGCCGTGCTAATGAGACCATACGCCTACTGGAAGAAGACAGAGACTATAATGTAGTCTTCATCAGCAAAATATGGCTGGCTTAGAACTTAATTAGCCTTGACAGACCAGCAGCACATACCTGACCCGACAAGGCAAAGCAAATTCTTACCAGTTTGTTTCCAGCAGAAAGCTTTCCGCTTCCTTTCTTCTCTCTTCTGCTGAGCCCGAGCTGGATACTTTGAAGGCCACAGCAATTCCATTGCCCATCAGCAGAGCAAGCCTAGGTCTAGAGCGTGTGTTTAATTTTCCTGAACCATCTTAGCTCAGTCAATGCACGGCAAGGTTTAAGTGAAAAACAAAAAGATGCAGCAAAGCAGAAAAAAAAAAGACTTTTCAGCCCACAGATGAAGATTTTAACTGAAGAACAAAACAAAGTTGAGGAAAAATCCAATAAAGTAAAGTTTCTTTTCTTACAGATGAAAAGCAGGGGGTTTTTTTGTTCGGATTTCAGGATCTATATAACAAAGCTAATCTGTAAGATTTGTTTCACTTAACATTTTGAAAGCAAAGAGCTTCCCCTAAGTCAGCCCATGGGTAAGTTATTGCTAACACACTACCGGGTACACTGCGCACCGCGACCTGTGCCGCGCGCAGCTTTGGTGAACGTGGCTCAGGAACCTCAGAGGAAAGGAATATGATTACTTTGGAAGCAAAACTGTCTTGAATGAAGAAAATAAAATCATAAAACTTAAATCCTCTTACCAAGATGTTCAAAATCATATGTGGCACTGATGTTCCTTCATTCTTCGTCAACCTCCCTTTCACAAGATCGTGCACGTACAAAACAGAACTAATCGGTTTGCACCTTAGCTGTGGACTTCTCATCCTTCTCCCCTCTGTTCACAAACACATCATTATCTCCCTCATAAATATTTCAGTGCTCAGTACATCTCGGATGCTAGACAGAACCTGCCCCTTTATAGCTCTGGGAGCTATTTCAAAATTACCTGTTCCTAATAAATCCCCTTGCAGGGAGAACTTAATGTTTCTCCTTCCAGCAAGAAATTCAGTCCAGTGAGAAAAGCTTTGGTAATATTTATAATTTGCTACCAATCACTCTGTATTTTGTAACATTAAACAAAATACTGAACAAAAGTTTTAGTCTGCCCGGGCTATTTGTCTGCAAGATTGCAAAAGAGATTCCAAATGATCTCCATTCCTGCAATTTCTCCAGCAGTGCTTGTGCAACCTGATAGAAACATCCTGGCATGGGAGCAAATAAATCCGTGTAAGAATTTATACTGAGGTCTCATTAAACTGCAGATATTTGCCCAGCCAAGATCTCACTCGATCATATCATTTGTTTTCCAAATGGAAGCCTGAAGTTTTTCTTTTGCCTACATAAATGCCGACCCAGTATGATCTTAAGAAAATAAATTATCTGTGTATTTCAGATGTTGCTCCTTTCGTTGAGAGTCCATGAAGGAAACTGTGGTGATCTCACAGACTTTCATTACCATTTCTCCTGTTGAGACTATCCATCAGGGAAATTCTGAAGTCCTTTCTCCCTTCTTAAATGTTTTTTAACTCGGAAAGCTTTCTGTAGTGGGCTGTATTGCTTATTTTCCTAGGCAGCTTTCTGAGATATTTATAACCTCTTAAGGAAAGAAAAGAGTTTAGTAAGCAAAGTTACCAGAATTGCCTTAGTTTAACCTATTTAATCTGTTAGTCACGCTTCTGCCTCCAGTTCTGCCACAGTCAAGGTATTGTTTAACAGTCTGTAGGCAGACTTCTGTCTCCAGATCACATCCATATGCTGGAGGCACTGCTCTTCCCAAAGGCATGTGTGTCGGCCTCGTGCTCCTTCTCACATGTGTTTTAGGACACATGGATCCCGATAGGAAGCTTGGATCCCACAGTGTGTCTGCAGCCACTCACTGCAGATACAGCTTTCAGAAGTCGAGGTGCCACTGGGAGCACGGAAATGAGCACGCTGGGCACACTGGGCCTGGATGAATCTTAATCCCACGCGCAAAGCTGGTGGCACAGGCTCTGACTGATGGCAACTAACCTGTCCATGGCATCTCCCAGCGGTGAAAAGTCTGAGCTTCTCAACCTCCAGGCTCTCCGCAGGCTCATGCAGACCGTCCTACGTTATTTCTGCCTTGATCACATTTTCAAGATCTTCACCTTTCCTTTTAGGGTAGCAAACAAAAACGAAATTTGAGATGGCAATGTTAATGACATGCCTCCAGGATCTGGAGCACTAGGTGTGTGGTCTCGGTCAGTTCAGGTGACCTGGTGGCACTTAGTGCATGTTCTGGCTGTTTCCACACAGCCATAATGAAAGGTGATCATGTTATCCCAGTGGCCACAGCCACCTCCACCATCTTCTCCTTCACCCACCGGTGAAGTTTGGGCTGGTGTGACACAGCATCCTTGGCTGCCACTGCTGGCTATGCCCGTCCCATGCAGAGGGACATTGTGTCAGCATCGGATCTTCTGAATTCTGTTCTGGGTTTCCTCTTAATTTCCTATGTGTGTAAGGCATTCAGTCTCTGTATCTGTTATTCTGCTTGTAAAATAGAATAACAGGGGAAAAAAAAAAGGTTGGAAGGCACCTCTGGAGGTCATCTAGGCCAACCTCCTGCTGCAGGGAAGACTAACTTCAATTAAGTAAAATAATTACCTACATTAGAAAGTCTGGAGGGATGCGAGAGGAAGGAAAGTTTACAGAAGATTAGCCTTGCTGGTGAACCTCAGAATCCTAAAGCTGATATTCCCTTTAGTAATTCTATTATTTCCATTAGCGGGAATAATTTCTTACTCTCCTTGTACTCTCCCATTCTATCTTTATTTTCTAATATGCACATTTGTGGATTTTATCCGTTGATTGCTTTGGGCTATAAGACCTCAAACCGGAGCAATTTAAAGACAGTGAGGAAGGACATCAGCTCACACATCAGTGTGCCACAGCGACAGTTTAATATGCATGATCAGTATGAAACTGAGCTGCTGTCCTTTCTGCAAGGCCATTAGCCACGCTTCCCCAGAGAGTATCAGCTTGGACAACACTGGCTTTGCCAATAACTAAGATTATATTGCAGTTTGGAAGTCAATAAACATAGCTGTTGTCTTGGCTGCTGACACTCTGACAGCCAGCAATTCTTCTCAGTCACTGTGCATCTCAAACTTCATCTACCACACTCAGGATTACTAGCAGAGCACTAAGCTACATGCCATAGGAAACAATCATGTGCTGGAAGGATGTTCCACCAGATGTCTTTCGTTTGAACTTACTTGCATTTTATTATGATTTTCTTTTCTTGAACCCTCTCTCCTCTGCTATGGCCAAGGAGGGATGTGCGTAGAGGGTCAGCTTCCTGATCCTGGGCTACCCACATCTCCAGAGGCTGCTGGAGTTATTTCAGGTGACCAAAGGTTGCTGGAGTTATTTCAGTTACCTGCAAGGGGTGCTGGCCCCAGAGAAGTGCCAGCCACACACCAAGAGCTGGAGGTAGAATAGGAGGCACTCAACTGGCCCTAAAATGTATGGGATGTCTTTCTGCTTCTGGCTCCTCTGACTTCAGGGTCATATGGAGAGAATAAAGCAAATCATTGAGGTCCACCCCGAGTTTCTGTTGTGAGACAGATTATCGATTGTGTGTTTCAATTAGCAAAACTAAAAGCCTCAAGTTCAGTCTAAGCACCTAAATTGAAAGAGAAAGTGGCAGAGTGCAGGCTTTACACACGTGCTGTTTGTGCCAGAAGCGCCATCAGTGGTTTTTAGCAGCGTGTTCAGAACACGAGCTGCCCCCACACAGTTCTGCAATCTCAACCCTGACTTGCAACAGCCCTTATTTCAGTCTCAAGGCTCAACAGTGCACCGTGGTCCTGACCAAACATGTCATCAGCCCTTACTGGCAACATCCTCTCCTGGGGAGTGTGCCAATCACAACGGATCGTTCCATTCGATGACACTTCTGCATTTGGGAAAATGTCACCCAGCTGAGATTAAAAAATTAATTCATATATAACATATGCCTCACTTGAGCAGCTGAAGACTGGTTGTTTAGTCTTACAATTCCGCTTGTCTCTGCCATGCCTTCCCGGTCCTGTCCTACCAGACTGTCTATGCAGCAGGTTATTTCTGCCCACCGTTACAGCAGATCTCATGGATTCGTTACAAACCCAAAGTGGGATGCTACTGAGAAAAGTGACTCTCTGAAATAAACAAATAACATCTCATCCCACAGCTCTGTCTTCGTTAAGCGTTGTTCGGAACGTATCACACTTGCCTAACGAGCCAAGGGAGGGACTCAGCCCGTGGCTATTTCTGCACTCTTGGCCCAGACACCAAGAACTAGTGAAGATATGCCGAGCAAATAATGCCCTTTATTTCAAATGTGCAACCTTGTTACTTTCAGTGGGACTCTGGGAATATGCTCGATGGCTTGACCTGGAAGCAAGGGAATTGCACTGCTGGTTTTGCAATTGAAATTCATGCAATACCTATGTTGATGTCAGGCAAGAAAAACCAGCCTGGTGTTGCCCAGCTTTGTTCCTTCTGGATGGCTAACAGGAGGAAAAGGTAGAAAAAATTGGTGTTGCTGCTAATGGGACAGGTGAACACAGATGGCAAAATGAAAAAAAAAAAGGCTATTTTTATCGTCTCTGTCAAAGAAATTAAAGATTTTGGGGCAAATCTTCAGCTGATGATTAATCAAGTTTTTTTATCACCACGAGTGCAGATAGGAATGATGCCAGAGAGGCACTGGGAGCATTAGGGATGGAGGGTGCTGGCTGGAGTAGCCAGCTCTCAGGACTGGAGAGCTCTCCAATTTACTTCTTCTTCTTTTTAGGCAGGTTAGCTTTTTTCTAACAGTTCCTAGTGCATCCTGAGAGAATCCCCTGATGGAATAGATGAGCTGTTGTGGATCTGGCCTAACAGCCTGAGTTAGCCCCTCAGGACACACACCTCCCAGATGGCTGGAAAATGAAGGGCAACAGCCCAGAATAAGGGCTAAACATCACACTTTCAGTTGCTGCCCGTTTTATGCTCCCTGATTATTTTGCATTATAAAATGCAAAGACTTTGAGCAGGAGACTGAAGTAACACATGACAGAACTGTGCGATGTTTTAACGTCTGGGGGATTTAGTCCCTTATCTCTGGTGCCAGCTGGGGAGAACGAAATATTTTTATTGGCATTAAATGAAAATTAAAACATCACTTATAAGAAGGAATGGTCAAAGAGGTTCAGAGGTTCACCTTGAGGTTGGGCTTTGATTAAGTATCCAGAAATACCAATGCCTCTTTAAATGATCCAAACTTCTTGGTAATGAATGGGGCAGGGAGGACACCCTGTTTCTCCAGCGTTTTCTGGTGTTCCCTGGGGACAGGAGGATAGCGAAATGTGGCCACTTTGCTTCCTTTTCTACTCAGAAATCACTCAGAGAGGCTCTTATTTTAATGGCCATGGAGCAGAAATGTAAAATAGTAAAAATACTAAGGGAACCAAACTTTTCCAAATTTCTCGAAAGGCTTGGGTTGCTTTAGTTTGGTTTGCTGATTATCTTTTTCAATTATTTCCCCTTGCCTAAATTAAAAAAAAAAATTAGTTTAACTGTACATGCCATCGCTTGTGGTTCAGTGCACTTCCCAGCTGCCTTTCCTCCCCAATCTGTTCATGACAGAGGATGGCATCAGAAAAAGATTCAATCCCTGTTGTGTCACACTGTTTTGTATCCTTTTGAGTTGCACTTTTATTACAGTCCACGTGGCAGAGCTGTAATTTGAAAGCGAAGCAATAAACAACATTCAGCTTCATGGGGTTTGCTCACACATTGTTCTGGAAGAAATTTGGACAAACAGCCCGGAGGTAAGGGTTCTGCAGCCCCTGCTCACAGGCATCATCTCCAGGGTCTTCCCATGCTCCTCAAGGCACAGTTTAATGGTTTACACTCTGTGCTCTGGCGTGATGAATCTTGCCAGTGCAATCACAAAAAAAAAAAAGGATTCAAACGAGGGTTTGTGACAGCTGGTCCCCAAACCACATGCCAGCGAAGATAAAGCGAATTCCACAGTGAATGCATGAGTGGCACACGGTCTGCCAGCAAATTCAAGGCAGTGGTAAGTGACTGGTGGCATATAAGGCTTCTCTCAAGAGTCAGAGGAATTGCAGAACTGCCAAGCAGATCGCAGCTCGTGTCTGCAGAACGGCAGAAAGTGTCAAGGGAGACAATTGCAAGAGACATCAAAGTAATTTCAAGAAAGAAACAAGCAGTAACCAGAAAGCACTGTGAAGACTTATACCAAGGAACAGAAGAATGAATCTTGGAAGGGACATCTCAATGGCTGGTTCATTTAATCCCCAACACGGTGCCCGCAGTCTAAGTACAGCACTGACCTGCTCGAGGTCAATCATCACGCAGCTCACCTGTCTTCTGAAAACCCGTAGGTGACGTGGTGCTTTTGAAAGGATTGCCTCTTTGCTGGTTGGCATATTTTCTGTGTGTCTGTCCTCTTCTCTCTGGGACTGACTGCAATCCGGAATATACATCTATGGTGTCCCAAGCCTCCGTTTACTGTATCGCCTTGCTCCTGTAGAAATTTAAAAAGGAAAGCGATTTAGAAAGGACTCTACCTTATCCCATCTTTTTTTCTTAACATAACTGTGAAGGATGTGTTCCTGCATGAAATTATCTACTAATTTTCTTGTCTTTATTTTCAGTGTTTCGAGTGTTCTTAGGAGAAGCACTGCCAGACTTCCAACATATTGTTATGGTTATCACCTTGATAAATATAACCCTATTCTGTCTGCTTACCCCTCTCTCCAAGTCCTCCTGCTGACTCCTTCTTCTCTTTCCTACCAAGCGTAAGTTTCTTTTCGTTATTTTCAGCATCTTCACAGCCTTCTCCTCAACCAGTTTCCAAAATCTGCATGACCAGTCTTCACCTCTTCTACCATCTCTCAATCGCTATGAACATGTTCATTCCGATTCCCTTCTAGCCCACAGAAAGCCTCCAAATTGCTAAAACTTCGGTGAAATACCTGGGTTTTTTTTTTCACTTTCCATTGTCCTGTTTGAGAGAAGGTCCTTGTAACTATCTACTGGCCAAGCTGGCCCCTCCTCACAGGCAGCTCCGCTGTGCTAATTGTAGCTCACAAGCCCACTGACCTCACTGCTGATCCGTAGTCCCAGTTTCATCGTACGTCTCCTCAGACAGCACCATGCCTCCCATGAAGACTACTGGGAGCTTAGGGCAGGAACCATTTCTGTATTATTTTATACAGCACCGTGCACAGTTTCCTTGACTGGCAGTTTGGTAACACCCAGAAATACAAACGAAATTGCCGTTCCACCGCCCACCAGACACCCTGTCAGGATTACTCCTGACCATGCTCTGATGAACCCGGATGCCTGTGAAGACCTTCAGTGAAGCTTATGAAGCACGATTCAAGCTGTCATGATACTTCTCAGTGACTTCAGTTCAGGCATGAAGGCCAAGCCTCTGATCGCAGCCTTTCGTACTTCGCTCGAAAACACCCACTGCAGAAAAAGTCAACAGAAAATACAGGAGCCCAAGGCATGCTGAAACATTCCGAGGAATAATGAGCTGCAGAGGGCTAGCAGCTGGAGGCAGTTGATGATGCCCAGCAAGTAGGGTGAAAATGAAGTCTGTGGAGTGCCTGGCTATCTATCGTAGGGTATTTGCATCATTTCTCCTGGGCAGCACTTACTCAAGAGCCGCGCTCGTGAAACGCAAAGAAGTTACCGCAGGGCGTTCTCATTGTGCCTCCCATATTTCCCTGTCCTTCATTTAGGGCCAGTCCTGGCCGGTGCCAGCACCCAGCACCCTGCTGACTGACCCGATGCCATCACGCAGCATCACGAGAGAATTAATCAGCACCTTGCAGCATCTGACCACTGGCCCGCCGGCTCCTGCTAGCCGAGAGGGTTAGTTCTTCCCTTGTTTCTTGTTCTGTATTGAACGTCCACTTGGCATTAAGAAAGGACAAGGATATACCTGAAATCTGGTGGTGGAGTTCGACCCTCAGCTTTACTGAAGACTGTAAAACACTGGCACTGCACCCGGGTACTGCAGGGAAGGCAGGGCAGCTGCAAGTCGGGAAGTTTCTAGTTTGTGCTTTCGGCTTAGAATAATGGGAATTTTTAATCATCTTGCTGTGCACATAAAATTCACGAGGGGGAATGTACATTTCCCTAAATAAGAAACAACCCTCACATGGACAAAAGGACTTCTCTCTAAGGGCTATTTCCATGGTAACTTGTCAATTCAAAGCTGAAGCTGTTTTGGCTGCAGGGATACTCAGAAAAGGTAACAAGATTGTTTGTTGTTGTTAATAATGGGAAACCATCATTACTGGTTCTCTCACGCAAAACAGGCTGGATTGCTTTTGTTTAAAACTTCCCCAAAGCTGGCAAAGAACAAGCATGAAAAATTTCACCCTGACAGGTGAAAGACTAAGAAAGCTGAGAATGACTGAACACCAGGAAAGAGAGGAATTAGAATAGAAACTTCTTCATGAGTTACCCTTGCAGCATCCCAATACATCCACGTAGTCCCAATACATCCACGTAGTCCCAATACATCCACGTAGCCCTTTTTATCCTGCCGAAATTCAAAGTGGGTCACGAGCTGTGTAAGCATATACAATTTTTATACACCACCACACTCACGTTTCCAAGAGTTTATCCCTGCTAAGTGAGGTACTGTAATCCTACGCAGGGAAAAATAACACGACCACGTTGTTAAAGACAGCTATATTCTATTCACAGAGAGAGGAAATCCTGTAAGGGCAGCCGTCATTAAAGTGTTAATGCAATTAACAACTCTCTGCATTTCTTAGCCTTTGGATACCTGACTCAGCAGGTGTCTTTCTACTCTTTGGATGTGGAAGATGGAGGAAATAATTGCATCCCGTTACTGAGGCACATTTCATTATGATGAGCTCTGCAAAGTGCCAAGCACCTGCTTAAAGCCTGTCCGAGGCTGCTTTTTCCCATAACAACAAATCATAAAAGTTACAATTTCGTCTGGCCTCAGATTGCTGAGGTTGCATGTGTGAATGAACTGGAATTTGCCTTAAGGCGAATATAGCTCTGGGTTAACGCATCACCTCGGTGCTCTGAGAGCCCAGACCAAGGCAGCACATCACCCAGCTCTGGCTTTAAAGGCTGTTGGGGCTGCTCAGTGTTTTCCAGATCATGCCCACGGATTTATAGGATTAGGTCCCATGCGGTCAGCCAACCTGGCACCTGCGGAGCTGAAATGCAGCTGGGCAAAATGCGTATCTCAGTGCGCTGAGCAGCGTTTGGAAAGGTCTCTAGTTCCAACAGCGACTGCGTTTAACATTTCTGAATCCAAGGATCTCTTCAACCACGTTTGCCAAAAAGCAAATTAAAAACTGATGCACGAAAGGTGACTGACTGGCCAAGGTGATGAGCGCTGATGTCTTTGGCTGATTGAAATAGGCCTCAACTGAACCTAGGAAGCAGTTAATAAAGCATAAATGTGCAAGCTGTTTTCTAATTGAAACCAAAAAATCATCAGAAGGGAGATAATTTTGTGCAAATGTTTCTAAAAGTTTGCTTCGTTGGACAGTCTCCCTCTACAATCAATGGCAACGCTCCTACCAAAACGTGTGGGAACCAGCTTTTGTGTACATTCAAAAACACATTTTGGAGTCTTCAAGCAAGCTGCAAACAGTGCTACACACCACCGGGATCCTGGTCCAAAGATAGTCCCTGACTCCCTGCTTTTCCAAGCACTCAACCAGCAGCAATTGTCTTCCTCCCTGCAGTCAAGCACAGGCTAACCGTGCTCCAAAGGTGGCTCCTGCTGTCCGACCAGCTTGTAAGGGGGTGAAGAGAGACCACAAATGGTCTGGGGTTGTTTTCAGATGGAAGATGAAGAGGTCACTCCCTCTCCTGTGCTGCTATGGGATCTTTGTAACACTGTAGGATTTTCCTGTGTAGATGAAACTTCTAAAGATGTTAAAAATAGGCGTTTTGTTCCCTGCAACACGCTTTTTAATTCATGGATTGCACTGTCCGTAGGGAAAGCAGATGTGTAGAAGACTTTAAAATTTTCAGCCTCTGGGTTTTCAACCAGAAACAGAAATGAGACCAACTCAGAGTTTTCAAAATTATTTTTTCCTTCATTTTCAGATTAAAATATTCTTCTTTGTATTTATATAATTGATTATCCACATTAAACAAGGTAAAAATTACCTTGCTACCAGTTTACACCAATTACACTTTAGAGCCTGCTAGAAGCTGATTATCCCTGTATTTTCTTTCCGCTCCGGAAATTTTATTTCTCACGTGTTATTTTGTGTTGTCCCCAGGCACCCACCTCTGACACTGCAGCTGCTGTCAAGCCCCTGAAGGAGCGAAGTGCTGGGACCAGGATGGCCCTGGATTTTCTGTATCCTGCAGGAATGAAGGAGAAAAATGAGGAAGGTGGAGCTGGAGTAGCTGCAAACGGTTTTCAATCAGTGGGTCCTGCTTTGTTGCTGTGAAGAGAGGGGATTAGAGGCAGGTCACAGCCCAAGAGATAAAACCTCCTGGAAGAGGAGCTCGGGCAGTGCCTCGGTGGGCAGTGGGAGCCCTTGCTCTGCAGCTGCCCGGGCTGGTGCGTGCCCTGCCTTTAGAAAAAGGAGTGGGGGGCAAAAAAAGGGCAGTGTGGGCCAAGTGGCTGAAGGTGAGACTAGCCTGCGTGACCCACCATGGCAAGGGGGCTTCTCTGTGCCCTGGTGGTGCTGCTGCTGGCCCTGCGACGCAGCGCTGGGCAGGCTGGGGAGTACTGCCACGGCTGGGCTGGCAGCCCGCAGCGCTGGCACCGCGGCTTCCAGTGCCCCGAGCGCTACGATGGCCCCGAGGCCACTCTGTGCTGCGGGACCTGCAGCTTGCGCTACTGCTGCTCGGCCAGGGATGCCCGCCTGGACCAGGGCCGGTGCCCTGGGGACCAGCCGCCCAGCCCGAGGCCTCCAGTGCCAGGTAAGCTTCCCCTGCCTCTAGCCCGTGGGGTGGGGTGGGCACATCAGCTGTGCTTTCTCCTTGCATCCCCTTTAGCAACCTGCCCTTGGTGGCATCAGCCAGACCTTTCCCCTGTTTCTCTGTGATCTGATCTAGGTGGTCCTGCTCCGGCAGGGGGATTGGGCTAGATGATCCTTTGAGGTCCCTTCCAATCCCTGACTTTCCGTGATTCTGTGATTGTGTGATTCTCTGCCCTTCGGAGCTCCGAGGCACAGCCATGGCAGCGGAAAGGTGCGGAGCCCTGGCACACTGCCACTCAGCTCCCTTCACTGGGAAGAGGGAATAACTTGGGGCTTCACTCAAAAGACTTTTCTGTCAGCCCTACTGTCCTACTCTTAGAGCCTCTAAGCTACTAACAAAGCCTCTGGTAACACCTCTGATGTTTATATCCCTGGTGGAACACGCGTGTCGCTAACGTGTTCCGTTAATGCAGGTGGATGCCTCCAAGGAATGTATTAACTTCAGTTCTGGCTTGTAAAAATGCTTATAGCCCTCGGAGCCAGATTCCATAGGTGACCCAGCAGCAGGTGGGTACTAACTGTAAAGCTGAGTTACCAGTCCGAATCTGTACTCGGGCACAAGTGAACGGCAGCTGTGACATGTAAGTACCCAACAGCTCCTGCATGGGTGGAAATGGCAGATGCTACAGGACTGACTGGCCCGACCCTCTGTGCTTCAGGCTTTTTCCAAGGAGCCTGCCACAGCAATGGCCAGTTTCTAACCCTGCTGCAGCAAGAGAAGTGGTGAGAATAGAACTGCCCTGGCCTGGCCTGGTGCACGTGTGTCTCAAGGAATGAAGAGCAGAGCATGACCTAAGTACCCCATGGCTGATGGTTGGCTAACGTCGCTCTTCCATTTCAGTGCCCATGTACCTGCCGTTCCTTCTTGTTGGATCCGTATTTGTGGCGTTTGTTGTTGGCGGTGCCTGTGTTGGAATTTGCTGCTGCAAATGCTTAAAATCCCAAGATGAGGAGCAGCCAAGGGGACTTGCACCTGGCCAGACTTGGCTACTAGAACCCGCTCTTCCGTCTCGCCTCTCCAGTTCCAGTTCTGCCACCAGAAGCTCACTGAGTAGTGGGCCTCAGACCAGCAACATGTGCATGACTCTAGCTCCATCCCTTCCTGCTATTGGGTTGGCTGAAGATGTGCGGTTCTTAAGTCCTCCACCTACCAGTGGACAACTCTTGCACCCTTCACGTGCCAACCCCAGGATACCAACTGAGCACACTGCAGTAATGGCTCCAGCAGCATTCCTTAAAAGAATGATTTATGGACACAGTGCTAAAGCACCCCCTCTTGGGGTAACACAGGGGGGCCAAATGATGTATGCAGGAGTTCATGTCTGAGAAGATGACACCTCAGCATACAGCCTGGCCCGGGTGCTACTTCACTATTATAATAAGTTCTTTCATACTGAAACGAGGACTTTCAAGTGTTTGACACTATTAGGAAGTGCATCGATTTTGGCTTTTCACAGCTCTGAAGATGCTGCTTTAGAACCGCTTTTAGGTTCTTGGGTTTTTAACTTGTATTATTTTAATGCTACTGAAAAAGGCAAGATTCTGAGGCCCGTCTTCAAGGAATGACTGAAACTGTAGAAGTGAGTTTCACCCTTCCCTGGTCCTTTCAAGCTGCCACACCATGCTGTAGGGGACATGTCAGAGGACTTGGTTTCAATCTCTGTAGCTGTGTTGCTTCTCAGCAACTTAGGACAGGGAGGTGCCTTACTGGAATTACTAACTGTGGACACTCAAAAGCACAAGAAGACCGTACTTAATCTACACACTTCCATCAGCAAACTGATGCACGATGGTAAAACACTGCCTGTGGCTCACCTGCCCCTAGTGAACTATCAGTCAAGTGGTGCTGCTAAAGGAGCAACTTCTAGCCCTAATTTCAGTAAAATGTATGTTTAGTACAGATCCTAGTGGAAGGTAATAAAACAACTTATATGTTGCTTCCTGTCTTCCAGCGGCTTGATGGTCTTTTTTCTTTCTTTACATTACTGGACACTTCAAATGGATGAACAATTACAGGGTAAGGTGAGAACGAAGTAAGACTCCAATCAGTTTTGTGAGAATATGCTGGAAAAGCTTGCCTGCTTTGACTCCTTGTTAAGATGCATGCTGCCTGACTGCAGCCATCCCCTTCACAGCAGGACACTGATGGGAAGAAGTTGTCCAAATATGCTGCTCGCTGCTGGAGTGTTTTAACACCTCCTCACAGCACAGAAACCCGAGTGATTATACTGGGAAGGCATGTTAAAAGGACTCCACAGGTGTTAGCAGCAGGAGCAGGGGCCAAGGCTTAAAAATCTTATATGTATGAGAAGTAAATGGTAAAGCCTTTCCTGTGTCAGTCCTGCTGACCAAACAGAAAACCAAGATAAAGATGCTTGGAGACTTCTCTTGTAAGTCAATGGGACCAACATACTTTGTAAACAAACGTATGACCTTACACTACTTTATGTGTATTTTCCTTCCCAGTGTTACATCCTAATCCTGGTGAGCAGTATGTCCTACAGCAATGCTCATACCAAGCACATACATACCCGAGTGCCCCAGTTTGCAGGGGCAAGGTGATACATTTGGATAATTTCCTGACTCTTTCATGGGTGAGAATCAGAAATTTCACAGAACTTAGCTGACCCGGGGCTGTCACTTATGTTTACTCGACCAGTTCCTCTTAAAACTGGAGTAAGAATATAAACATGAAAACGGAATGCCCTAAAAATAAAAGCTTCCCCAAAATACAGAGACTCGTGTTGCACAATTGTTTTAATACTGAAAAATAATAAGTTAAGGCTTCCAGAAATATACTAGCTTGAACAAAGCGTTGTCCTTGTTCCAGCCAGTGGAAAAATGGCTTTTTTTTTTTTTATAAAGTAACTTGCTTGCAGTTGGCTTAGGAAAACGTGTAGCTGAAGAGAGTAGTTTATCGGGTTAAATGTCCGGTTTTGATGGTACATCATGACAAAAAGTGGGGGTTCAGAGACAAATGAACAAAATCCTTCCCGATGCTCTTTGTTCTGGGAAATACAGAGCGACTCGTGTCACACATGCTGTTAGGAAGACACATTTCGTGCCCAGCAGACTCGGGCATGAGAAATGGAGAAGAGGTGGTTTTATCAGCTAGTCTCTCCTTTACTAAAATGTGATTATTCTCTACTATAGTTTTTCTGAACTAGAAAGGTAAAGGGATGTGTGAGCTGGCCGGCAGTGCACCTAAGCCCCAATCTGTGGTTCTGGTCACCTTCAGCAAAACTGGAAAGCTCTCCAGGAGGCAGCTGCAGGATAAGGTTTTAAATTAAATAAGAAACCAGAGAAACTGCCTTCCTGATGCCATCGACCAGAAAAAGGTCAAGAGGTTCACGTGTAACCTTAAAGAATTAAAAGGGAAAAAAGTTGATCAGAAGTGAGGAACAGAAAAGCTAAGCGGTGTTGTGCGTGCTGCCTTAATTTTTGGGCAACCTGGTGTAGTGGAGGGTGTCCCTGCCCATGGCAGGGGGGTTGGAACTGGATGATCTTTGAGGTCCCTTCCAACTCAAACCATTCTATGATTCCATGATTCTGTAATTGCTCTCCAGCGAGGATGAGCAGTGTTTGGAGCCAGCCCACCTTCCTCTGTGTTCCACAGCCGAAAAACAGACAAAAAAAAAGGCAAAGGGATTAGCTGAGCACACACTCATCAGCAAGGCATTTTTGAGAACAACTGGGTTTTCTGGATCCTTACCACATTATTTTCTAAATAGTTAAAACTAATGTTTGAGGCAACGAAGCCAAGTCAAATATTTCAAGGGTTCAGTATTTCTTTTCAAAACTTTAGGAGAAAACAAGCAGTAAGCAATTTGCTGCACTCCAAGGGCTGGAGAGACGTTTTTTCAAAGAACCATTTGCTTAACATCTTCCATCAAGCACCATTGTAAACTGGGATTACCTCGGTCTCCATTAGCATCTGCATTAAAGTCAGATCAACTCGTGGGGACTAAGGAAAAAGCACAGAGTATTTTTTATGTAAATTTTGTCCCTTTACTAATTTGAGGGGCCTTGCTACTGAGTTTAGCACATCTTTACGTAGATGGGATATGTTCATCCTAAATCCCTTTTTTCTCCCCTAAACTGCTCTTCCCGGTCCAAGATAAAGAAGAAGTACTTAGCAGAGACTAACAGTCTACTCGCCACCTATTGTACTGGGGCTTTGCTTTGTTTGCCTAATGATGCTCCCATCCCATTGCCCCTCAACTTCTAATTAAGAAATGATTTACACTCTTTGCTCCTTAATCCTCAGTAATGACTCGGGTGATCCCAATTGTTGTTGGTGTATTCTTTCTGGATTTAGGAAGAAAGAACTCCACCAAAGCTAAGAACTGAAGAGGTGAAGATGAGGCTTGAGCCCTCCAAGCCTCCTTACAAGCCTTGCGGCATGGTGTCCATGTGGTTTCTTACAGCCTTGCCTGCACACTTGCTTTGAACAGTGAGTTTAATTTTCTTTAGCTTCAATCTGTTCCTAATTGATCTGAGATAACCCCAAATGTCTTTTTGTCCAGACTTTTCGGACAGATTTCACCAAACCAGTTTAAAGCAGGGGAAGTTTCCGTGGTTCACATAACCGTGTCTCCACAGTATGCCTATCTTACTCCTTTTTTTGCACTGAATCAATATCCAGTGCTGATCAATCCACTCTGCCCTGCTAGAAAATAAAAACAAAGCAACTTAAAGAGCTTTTACTTCTCATGTTACAAAGCCACGTTTTATAAAGTACCGAATAAAAAGCAATCCCCCGTTCCGAACAGGGAAGTATCTCCAGTTTTCCCTTGGGGAAAACTAAGGTACAGAGAACTTGTTGAAGGTCTTTCACCTCTTTCACTCTTTTCCTCTTCCAAGGCCACGCTCGGCAGACCTGTGAAGAATTCCAGCAACCCTGGCTCCCTAACTTGGATGAGTCCACTACTGGTATTAAGAGTATAATGAAATTCTTTGGCTAAGAACAGTGATGGATATTCGCCTTGCATTAAGTGACAGATTTGCTTTTATTCAGCATAGCTGCAGTTTTTAAAATGTAAACCAGAGCTGACTGCTATGAATGATGTACCTTTTTTTTTTTGTGTTGATGCCAAGGATTTCATAAAGATCTGCAACGATTCATTCCAATCAAGCCAATTCAACTCTGAGCTCAAGAACCCTTCTGTCCTTCAAGCAGAGCTACACTGATGTGCCATTCTTCGGTACCAGGTATTCTGGCAGACAGATCAAAAATTGTCAGAATGCAAAAGCCCATCCAACCTACCATTTTCTGTGGGATCTCAAAGCAGGGAGAAGCCTTCCTCATACAGAAGTTATCCTATTTCCTTAGGTCTTTCCTACCAGAAAGTGAAGGTAGTTACAATGTAAGCTCAAAGCTGTAGCACGGTATGTATTTCTATTGCTTTAAAACTTTTGGCTGTCTTTACACCGCCACTTTATGTTGTGTTAGATCTTAATACAGAGGAAAGGACAGCACCTAACCCAACCCCACATACTGGGAAGTGCCTCCTGGAATCTCAGTGTCTTCATATGGATGTATGAGAGCGAAGGAGGTTCACAGGGCAAAAGGAGACTGGATGTTTTTAGCAGAACAAGTTGGAACATGGAAGAACAGACATAGTCCTGACTGGACCGATGCATTATGTCTGCACAGATGCTACCACAGCATCTGACGTGAGAGTGAACGTGCTGCTGCACCAGACCTCACAAATGTGAAGGAGGGGAGAAGGCTGCCATCTCTCATTTCCAATAAATCCATGCCTGCCTAGGGAGAAAACGGATCCTAATGTGCTCCCCCTTCCCTCCAGGGCCTCTGAGAGATGCAAAACATATCTGTAAATGAGCACTCTTGCCAGTATACTTTGTTTGTTTTTTAAATTAAATAAGCTCTCTTGGGCAGGAGCACTGTGGGAGGTTTCACGAAGCGCTGCTGGCTTGCTTCCTTCCCTCTGAGGGTGCTGGCACCCCACTGCTGGCTCCCAAACCTCCTCCCTGGTGCTGAGCAATCAGGCAGTCGCTGCTTGGGCAGAAATAGAGGGGATTGGCCTGGCAGTCCTGGGTGCACAATGGAACTGGAAATGCTTTTTCTTCCCTTGGAAAGACGGCATGGAGCTGCACAGAGTAGCCTACTTGCTTATCTACCTGCTGCCTGCCTGCATGCTTTCATGTTGCTCCACACATGGATTTTGCTGGAATAATTTTTCACTCTAAAGCCCTTAACAGTCACTGACAAAAGATTTCTATGTGTATCTCGTATAACGGGACTGCCATCTCCTCTTCAGCAGAAACAGGAACAGATTGATGGGGGTCCAGGAGAGATCTGCCATGCTGGAGATGAATACCTGTTCCCTGATACTGGCTTGTGACAAGGACGAAACCCCAGCTCACTGGTGGTTGTGGTTATCTCCTGTTTCAGCTGCTGAGCATTTCAGTCCCTTCTTGTCCCAAGCATCAAGACTACTGCCTTTACAAATGAAGGAAGGACATGTCTCAGTATGAGACTTGTGCATGCATAAATTAAAATATGGTATGTTTTGCTAGTCCTGTTTTTAATCTGCCAGGCAAAATTTGGGAAGAATAAGGGGACAATGAGTTTGACAGGCACTTTGGATGCTGAAGTTCAGAATCTAGTTTACATCTTTACAGTTTATTCATGTTTGTTCTGTCAGACCCTGAGAAAGCTGATTCTGGATCTGGGACCTCACTATAGCTGGCACTGTGCAAGACCAGGTCCTGGCTGTGGGTGCCCAGGCAATGTCAGTTCCAGCAGCAGTTTACAAATCCTGGCATATTGCTACTTCCAACTGACAAAAGTGCTTCGAGTACAGATGCAGTTGCACTGACAAACATACACTTTCTACCAGTAAAGTTACTTTTAAGAACAAATCAAGCTCTAGAACAGCTGCACAGGATATTTTCTTACTACATCTCCATAAGGGAAGAGAATTGCTTGCTA